>NW_028146763.1:0-600000 GCF_055883805.1 Amblyomma maculatum | reverse complement strand
CTGCAAAACTGAGAAAAGCGAGAATTGTTTCATAGTTTTTGAGTTCAAACTAAAACGGAATTGGTATTGATTTTGTGCCTCAACTGCTTACCATTGCTAGGATCTGCACTATGCAAGAACTGCATTCAAGAGCTGCTTGCAAGATGTATCTAGGTCGCATGAAAATTTGCTGTGCAACATCAGATTGTGCTATCATAACCATTTCTTCTGTTCATTACTGCAAAATTGAGAAAAGGAAGAATTGTTTCATAGTATTTGAGGTCAAACTAAAACGGAAATGGAATTGATTTTCCGCCTCAACTGCTTATCATTGCTAGGATCTGCACTATGCAAGAACTGCATTCAAAAGCTGCTTGCAAGATGTATCTAGGTCGCATGATAATTTGCTGTGCAACATCAGATTGTGCTATCATAACCATTTATTCTGTTCATTACTGCAAAACTGAGAAAAGCAAGAATTGTTTCATAGTTTTTGAGTTCAAACTAAAACGGAAATGGGATTGATTTTGTGCCTCAACGGCTTATCATTGCTAGGATCTGCACTATGCAAGAACTGCATTCAAAAGCTGCTTGCAAGATCGCATGCTAGGTCGCATGAAAATTTGCTGTGCAACATCAGATTGTGCTATCATAACCATTTATTCTGTTCATTACTGCAAACTGAGAAAAGCAAGAATTGTTTCATAGTTTTTGAGGTCAAACTAAAATGGAAATGAAATTGATTTTCTGCCTCAACTGCTTATCATTGCTAGGATCTGCACTATGCAAGAACTGCATTCAAAAGCTGCTTGCAAGATGTATCTAGGTCGCATGAAAATTTACTGTGCAACATCAATTGTGCTATCATAGCCATTTATTCTGTTCATTACTGCAAAACTGAGAAAAGAAAGAATTGTTTCATAGTTTTTGAGGTCAAACTAAAACGGAAATGAAATTGATTTCCTGCCTCAACTGCTTATCATTGCTAGCATCTGCACTATGCAAGAACTGCATTCAAAAGCTGCTTGCAAGATGTATCTAGGTCGCATGAAAATTTGATGTGCAACATCAGATTGTGCTATCATAACCATTTATTCTGTTCATTACTGCAAAACTGAGAAAAGCAAGAATTGTTTCAGAGTTTTTGAGGTCAAACTAAAACGGAAATGGAATTGATTTTCTGCCTCAACTGCTTATCATTGCTAGGATCTGCACTATGCAAGAACTGCATTCAAAAGCTGCTTGCAAGACGTATCTAGGCCGCATGAAAATTTGCTGTGCAACATCAGATTGTGCTATCATAGCCATTTATTCTGTTCATTACTGCAAAACTGAGAAAAGAAAGAATTGTTTCATAGTTTTTGAGGTCAAACTAAAACGGAAATGGTATTGATTTTCTGCCTCAACTGCTTATCATTGCTAGGATCTGCACTATGCAAGAACTGCATTCAAAAGCTGCTTGCAAGATGTATCTAGGTCACATGAAAATTTGCTGAGCAACATCAGATTTTGCTATCATAGCCATTTATTCTGTTCATTACTGCCAAACTGAGAAAAGAAAGAATTGTTTGGTCAAACTAAAACGGAAATGGAATTGATTTTCTGCCTCAACTGCTTATCATTGCTAGGATCTACACTATGCAAGAACTGCATTCAAAAGCTGCTTGCAAGACGTATCTAGGTCGCATGAAAATTTGCTGTGCAAGATCAGATTGTGCTATCATAGCCATTTATTCTGTTCATTACTGCAAAACTGAGAAAAGAAAGAATTGTTTCATAGTTTTTGAGGTCAAACTAAAACGGAAATGGAATTGATTTTCTGCCTCAACTGCTTATCATTGCTAGGATCTGCACTATGCAAGAACTGCATTCAAAAGCTGCTTGCAAGACGTATCTAGGTCGCATGAAAATTTGCTGTGCAACATCAGATTGTGCTATCATAGCCATTTATTCTGTTCATTACTGCAAAACTGAGAAAAGAAAGAATTGTTTCATAGTTTTTGAGGTCAATCTAAAACGGAAATGGTATTGATTTTCTGCCTCAACTGCTTATCATTGCTAGGATCTGCACTATGCAAGAACTGCATTTAAAAGCTGCTTGCAAGATGTATCTAGGTCGCATGAAAATTTGCTGTGCAACATCAGATTGTGCTATTATAGCCATTTATTCTGTTCATTACTGCAAAACTGAGAAAAGAAAGAATTGTTTGGTCAAACTAAAACGGAAATGGAATTGATTTTCTGCCTCAACTGCTTATCATTGCTAGGATCTGCACTCTGCAAGAACTGCATTCAAAAGCTGCTTGCAAGATGTATCTAGGTCGCATGAACATTTGCTGTGCAACATCTGATTGTGCTATCATAGCCATTTATTCTGTTCATTACTGCAAAACTGAGAAAAGAAAGAATTGTTTCATAGTTTTTGAGGTCAAACTAAAATGGAAATGGAATTGATTTTCTGCCTCAACTGCTTATCATTGCTAGGATCTGCACTATGCAAGAACTGCATTCAAAAGCTGCTTGCAAGACGTATCTAGGTCGCATGAAAATTTGCTCTGCAACATCAGATTGTGCTATCATAACCATTTATTCTGTTCATTACTGCCAAACTGAGAAAAGAAAGAATTGTTTCATAGTTTTTGAGGTCAAACTGAAACGGAAATGGAATTGATTTTCTGCCTCAACAGCTTATCATTGCTAGGATCTGCACTATGCAACAACTGCATTCAAAAGCTGCTTGCAAGATGTATCTAGGTCGCATGAAAATTTGCTGTGCAAAATCAGATTGTGCTACCATAACCATTTTTTCTGTTCATTACGGCAACACTGAGAAAAGTAAGAATTGTTTCATAGTTTTTGAGGTCAAACTAAAACGGAAATGGAATTGATTTTCTGCCTCAACTGCTTATCATTGCTAGGATCTGCACTATGCAAGATCTGCATTCAAAAGCTGCTTGCAAGACGTATCTAGGTCGCATGAAAATTTGCTGTGCAACATCAGATTGTGCTATCATAACCATTTATTCTGTTCATTACTGCCAAACTGAGAAAAGAAAGAATTGTTTCATAGTTTTTGAGGTCAAACTGAAACGGAAATGGAATTGATTTCCTGCCTCAACTGCTTATCATTGCTAGGATCTGCACTATGCAACAACTGCATTCAAAAGCTGCTTGCAAGATGTATCTAGGTCGCATGAAAATTTGCTGTGCAACATCAGATTGTGCTATCATAACCATTTCTTCTGTTCATTACTGCAAAACTGAGAAAAGGAAGAATTGTTTCATAGTATTTGAGGTCGAACTAAAACGGAAATGGAATTGATTTTCCGGCTCAACTACTTATCATTGCTAGGATCTGCACTATGCAAGAACTGCATTCAAAAGCTGCTTGCAAGATGTATCTAGGTCGCATGAAAATTTGCTGTGCAACATCAGATTGTGCTATCATAACCATTTATTCTGTTCATTACTGCAAAACTGAGAAAAGCAAGAATTGTTTCATAGTTTTTGAGGTCAAACTAAAACGGAAATGGAATTGATTTTCTGCCTCAACTGCTTATCATTGCTAGGATCTGCACTATGCAAGAACTGCATTCAAAAGCTGCTTGCAAGACGTATCTAGGTCGCATGAAAATTTGCTGTGCAACATCAGACTGTGCTATCATAGCCATTTATTCTGTTCATTACTGCAAAACTGAGAAAAGAAAGAATTGTTGCATAGTTTTTGAGGTCAAACTAAAACGGAAATGGAATTGATTTCCTGCCTCAACTGCTTATCATTGCTAGGATCTGCACTATGCAACAACTGCATTCAAAAGCTGCTTGCAAGATGTATCTAGGTCGCATGAAAATTTGCTGTGCAACATCAGATTGTGCTACCATAACCATTTTTTCTGTTCATTACTGCAAAACTGAGAAAAGCAAGAATTGTTTCATAGTTTTTGAGGTCAAACTAAAACGGAAATGGAATTGATTTTCTGCCTCAACTGCTTATCATTGCTAGGATCTGCACTATGCAAGAACTGCATTCAAAAGCTGCTTGCAAGACGTATCTAGGTCGCATGAAAATTTGCTGTGCAACATCTGATTGCGCTATCATAGCCATTTATTCTGTTCATTACTGCAAAACTGAGAAAAGAAAGAATTGTTTCATAGTTTTTGAGGTCAAACTAAGACGGAAATGGTATTGATTTTCTGCCTCAACTGCTTATCATTGCTAGGATCTGCCCTATGCAAGAACTGCATTCAAAAGCTGCTTGCAAGATGTATCTAGGTCGCATGAAAATTTGCTGTGCAACATCAGATTGTGCTATCATAACCATTTATTCTGCTTATTACTGCAAAACTGAGAAAAGCAAGAATTGTTTCATAGTTTTTGAGGTCAAACTAAAACGGAAATGGAATTGATTTCAACTGCTTATCATTGCTAGGATCTGCACTATGCAAGAACTGCATTCAAAAGCTGCTTGCAAGATGCACCTAGGTCGCATGAAAATTTGCTGTGCAACATCAGATTGTGCTATCATAACCATTTATTCTGTTCATTACTGCCAAACTGAGAAAAGAAAGAATTGTTTCATAGTTTTTGAGGTCGAACTGAAACGGAAATGGAATTGATTTCCTGCCTCAACTGCTTATCATTGCTAGGATCTGCACTATGCAACAACTGCATTCAAAAGCTGCTTGCAAGATGTATCTAGGTCGCATGAAAATTTGCTGTGCAACATCAGATTGTGCTACCATAACCATTTTTTCTGTTCATTACTGCAAAACTGAGAAAAGCGAGAATTGTTTCATAGTTTTTGAGTTCAAACTAAAACGGAATTGGTATTGATTTTGTGCCTCAACTGCTTACCATTGCTAGGATCTGCACTATGCAAGAACTGCATTCAAGAGCTGCTTGCAAGATGTATCTAGGTCGCATGAAAATTTGCTGTGCAACATCAGATTGTGCTATCATAACCATTTCTTCTGTTCATTACTGCAAAATTGAGAAAAGGAAGAATTGTTTCATAGTATTTGAGGTCAAACTAAAACGGAAATGGAATTGATTTTCCGCCTCAACTGCTTATCATTGCTAGGATCTGCACTATGCAAGAACTGCATTCAAAAGCTGCTTGCAAGATGTATCTAGGTCGCATGATAATTTGCTGTGCAACATCAGATTGTGCTATCATAACCATTTATTCTGTTCATTACTGCAAAACTGAGAAAAGCAAGAATTGTTTCATAGTTTTTGAGTTCAAACTAAAACGGAAATGGGATTGATTTTGTGCCTCAACGGCTTATCATTGCTAGGATCTGCCTATGCAAGAACTGCATTCAAAAGCTGCTTGCAAGATGTATCTAGGCCGCATGAAAATTTGCTGTGCAACATCAGATTGTGCTATCATAACCATTTATTCTGCTCATTACTGCAAAACTGAGAAAAGCAAGAATTGTTTCATAGTTTTTGAGGTCAAACTAAAACGGAAATGGAATTGATATCAACTGCTTATCATTGCTAGGATCTGCACTATGCAAGAACTGCATTCAAAAGCTGCTTGCAAGATGTATCTAGGTCGCATGAAAATTTGCTGTGCAACATCAGATTGTGCTATCATAACCATTTATTCTGTTCATTACTGCAAAACTGAGAAAAGCAAGAATTGTTTTATAGTTTTTGAGGTCAAACTAAAACGGAAATGGAATTGATTTTCTGCCTCAACTGCTTATCATTGCTAGGATCTGCACTATGCAAGAACTGCATTCAAAAGCTGCTTGCAAGACGTATCTAGGCCGCATGAAAATTTGCTGTGCAACATCAGATTGTGCTATCATAGCCATTTATTCGGTTCATTACTGCAAAACTGAGAAAAGAAAGAATTGTTTCATAGTTTTTGAGGTCAAACTAAAACGGAAATGGTATTGATTTTCTGCCTCAACTGCTTATCATTGCTAGGATCTGCACTATGCAAGAACTGCATTCAAAAGCTGCTTGCAAGATGTATCTAGGTCGCATGAAAATTTGCTGAGCAACATCAGATTTTGCTATCATAGCCATTTATTCTGTTCATTACTGCCAAATTGAGAAAAGAAAGAATTGTTTGGTCAAACTAAAACGGAAATAGAATTGATTTTCTGCCTCAACTGCTTATCATTGCTAGGATCTGCACTATGCAAGAACTGCATTCAAAAGCTGCTTGCAAGATGTATCTAGGTCGCATGAAAATTTGCTGTGCAACATCAGATTGTGCTAACATAGCCATTTATTCTGTTGATTACTGCAAAACTGAGAAAAGCAAGAATTGTTTCATAGTTTTTGAGGTCGAACTAAAACGGAAATGGAATTGATTTTCTGCCTCAACTGCTTATCATTGCTAGGATCTACACTATGCAAGAACTGCATTCAAAAGCTGCTTGCAAGACGTATCTAGGTCGCATGAAAATTTGCTGTGCAAGATCAGATTGTGCTATCATAGCCATTTATTCTGTTCATTACTGCAAAACTGAGAAAAGAAAGAATTGTTTCATAGTTTTTGAGGTCAAACTAAAACGGAAATGGAATTGATTTTCTGCCTCAACTGCTTATCATTGCTAGGATCTACACTATGCAAGAACTGCATTCAAAAGCTGCTTGCAAGACGTATCTAGGTCGCATGAAAATTTGCTGTGCAAGATCAGATTGTGCTATCATAGCCATTTATTCTGTTCATTACTGCAAAACTGAGAAAAGAAAGAATTGTTTCATAGTTTTTGAGGTCAAACTAAAACGGAAATAGAATTGATTTCCTGCCTCAACTGCTTATCATTGCTAGGATCTGCACTATGCAAGAACTGCATTCAAAAGCTGCTTGCAAGACGTATCTAGGTCGCATGAAAATTTGCTGTGCAACATCAGATTGTGCTATCATAGCCATTTATTCTGTTCATTACTGCAAAACTGAGAAAAGAAAGAATTGTTTCATAGTTTTTGAGGTCAATCTAAAACGGAAATGGTATTGATTTTCTGCCTCAACTGCTTATCATTGCTAGGATCTGCACTATGCAAGAACTGCATTTAAAAGCTGCTTGCAAGATGTATCTAGGTCGCATGAAAATTTGCTGTGCAACATCAGATTGTGCTATCATAGCCATTTATTCTGTTCATTACTGCAAAACTGAGAAAAGAAAGAATTGTTTGGTCAAACTAAAACGGAAATGGAATTGATTTTCTGCCTCAACTGCTTATCATTGCTAGGATCTGCACTATGCAAGAACTGCATTCAAAAGCTGCTTGCAAGATGTATCTAGGTCGCATGAACATTTGCTGTGCAACATCTGATTGTGCTATCATAGCCATTTATTCTGTTCATTACTGCAAAACTGAGAAAAGAAAGAATTGTTTCATAGTTTTTGAGGTCAAACTAAAATGGAAATGGAATTGATTTTCGGCCTCAACTGCTTATCATTGCTAGGATCTACACTATGCAAGAACTGCATTCAAAAGCTGCTTGCAAGACGTATCTAGGTCGCATGAAAATTTGCTGTGCAACATCAGATTTTGCTATCATAGCCATTTATTCTGTTGATTACTGCAAAACTGAGAAAAGCAAGAATTGTTTCATAGTTTTTGAGGTCAAGCTAAAACGGAAATGGAATTGATTTTCTGCCTCAACAGCTTATCATTGCTAGGATCTGCACTATGCAAGAACTGCATTCAAAAGCTGCTTGCAAGACGTATCTAGGTCACATGAAAATTTGCTGTGCAAGATCAGATTGTGCTATCATAGCCATTTATTCTGTTCTTTACTGCAAAACTGAGAAAAGAAAGAATTGTTTCTTAATTTTTGAGGTCAAACTAAAACAGAAATGGAATTGATTTCCTGCCTCAACTGCTTATCATTGCTAGGATCTGCACTATGCAACAACTGCATTCAAAAGCTGCTTGCAAGATGTATCTAGGTCGCATGAAAATTTGCTGTGCAAAATCAGATTGTGCTACCATAACCATTTTTTCTGTTCATTACGGCAACACTGAGAAAAGTAAGAATTGTTTCATAGTTTTTGAGGTCAAACTAAAACGGAAATGGAATTGATTTTCTGCCTCAACTGCTTATCATTGCTAGGATCTGCACTATGCAAGATCTGCATTCAAAAGCTGCTTGCAAGACGTATCTAGGTCGCATGAAAATTTGCTGTGCAACATCAGATTGTGCTATCATAACCATTTATTCTGTTCATTACTGCCAAACTGAGAAAAGAAAGAATTGTTTCATAGTTTTTGAGGTCAAACTGTAACGGAAATGGAATTGATTTCATGCCTCAACTGCTTATCATTGCTAGGATCTGCACTATGCAACAACTGCATTCAAAAGCTGCTTGCAAGATGTATCTAGGTCGCATGAAAATTTGCTGTGCAACATCAGATTGTGCTATCATAACCATTTATTCTGTTCATTACTGCCAAACTGAGAAAAGAAAGAATTGTTTCATAGTTTTTGAGGTCAAACTGAAACGGAAATGGAATTGATTTCCTGCCTCAACTGCTTATCATTGCTAGGATCTGCACTATGCAACAACTGCATTCAAAAGCTGCTTGCAAGATGTATCTAGGTCGCATGAAAATTTGCTGTGCAACATCAGATTGTGCTATCATAACCATTTCTTCTGTTCATTACTGCAAAACTGAGAAAAGGAAGAATTGTTTCATAGTATTTGAGGTCGAACTAAAACGGAAATGGAATTGATTTTCCGGCTCAACTACTTATCATTGCTAGGATCTGCACTATGCAAGAACTGCATTCAAAAGCTGCTTGCAAGATGTATCTAGGTCGCATGAAAATTTGCTGTGCAACATCAGACTGTGCTATCATAGCCATTTATTCTGTTCATTACTGCAAAACTGAGAAAAGAAAGAATTGTTGCATAGTTTTTGAGGTCAAACTAAAACGGAAATGGAATTGATTTCCTGCCTCAACTGCTTATCATTGCTAGGATCTGCACTATGCAACAACTGCATTCAAAAGCTGCTTGCAAGATGTATCTAGGTCGCATGAAAATTTGCTGTGCAACATCAGATTGTGCTACCATAACCATTTTTTCTGTTCATTACTGCAAAACTGAGAAAAGCAAGAATTGTTTCATAGTTTTTGAGGTCAAACTAAAACGGAAATGGAATTGATTTTCTGCCTCAACTGCTTATCATTGCTAGGATCTGCACTATGCAAGAACTGCATTCAAAAGCTGCTTGCAAGACGTATCTAGGTCGCATGAAAATTTGCTGTGCAACATCTGATTGCGCTATCATAGCCATTTCTTCTGTTCATTACTGCAAAACTGAGAAAAGGAAGAATTGTTTCATAGTATTTGAGGTCGAACTAAAACGGAAATGGAATTGATTTTCCGGCTCAACTACTTATCATTGCTAGGATCTGCACTATGCAAGAACTGCATTCAAAAGCTGCTCGCAAGACGTATCTAGGTCGCATGAAAATTTGCTGTGCAACATCAGACTGTGCTATCATAGCCATTTATTCTGTTCATTACTGCAAAACTGAGAAAAGAAAGAATTGTTGCATAGTTTTTGAGGTCAAACTAAAACGGAAATGGAATTGATTTCCTGCCTCAACTGCTTATCATTGCTAGGATCTGCACTATGCAACAACTGCATTCAAAAGCTGCTTGCAAGATGTATCTAGGTCGCATGAAAATTTGCTGTGCAACATCAGATTGTGCTACCATAACCATTTTTTCTGTTCATTACTTCAAAACTGAGAAAAGCAAGAATTGTTTCATAGTTTTTGAGGTC
Source organism: Amblyomma maculatum (assembly GCF_055883805.1). NCBI lineage: Eukaryota > Metazoa > Arthropoda > Arachnida > Ixodida > Ixodidae > Amblyomma > Amblyomma maculatum. Next base: position 590,252 of record NW_028146763.1, on the reverse strand, counting down.
AAACTAAAACGGAAATGGAATTGATTTTCTGCCTCAACTGCTTATCATTGCTAGGATCTGCACTATGCAAGAACTGCATTCAAAAGCTGCTTGCAAGACGTATCTAGGTCGCATGAAAATTTGCTGTGCAACATCAGATTGTGCTACCATAACCATTTTTTCTGTTCATTACTGCAAAACTGAGAAAAGCGAGAATTGTTTCATAGTTTTTGAGTTCAAACTAAAACGGAATTGGTATTGATTTTGTGCCTCAACTGCTTACCATTGCTAGGATCTGCACTATGCAAGATCTGCATTCAAAAGCTGCTTGCAAGACGTATCTAGGTCGCATGAAAATTTGCTGTGCAACATCAGATTGTGCTATCATAACCATTTATTCTGTTCATTACTGCCAAACTGAGAAAAGAAAGAATTGTTTCATAGTTTTTGAGGTCAAACTGTAACGGAAATGGAATTGATTTCATGCCTCAACTGCTTATCATTGCTAGGATCTGCACTATGCAACAACTGCATTCAAAAGCTGCTTGCAAGATGTATCTAGGTCGCATGAAAATTTGCTGTGCAACATCAGATTGTGCTATCATAACCATTTATTCTGTTCATTACTGCCAAACTGAGAAAAGAAAGAATTGTTTCATAGTTTTTGAGGTCAAACTGAAACGGAAATGGAATTGATTTCCTGCCTCAACTGCTTATCATTGCTAGGATCTGCACTATGCAACAACTGCATTCAAAAGCTGCTTGCAAGATGTATCTAGGTCGCATGAAAATTTGCTGTGCAACATCAGATTGTGCTATCATAACCATTTCTTCTGTTCATTACTGCAAAACTGAGAAAAGCAAGAATTGTTTCATAGTTTTTGAGGTCAAACTAAAACGGAAATGGAATTGATTTTCTGCCTCAACTGCTTATCATTGCTAGGATCTGCACTATGCAAGAACTGCATTCAAAAACTGCTTGCAAGACGTATCTAGGTCGCATGAAAATTTGCTGTGCAACATCTGATTGCGCTATCATAGCCATTTCTTCTGTTCATTACTGCAAAACTGAGAAAAGGAAGAATTGTTTCATAGTATTTGAGGTCGAACTAAAACGGAAATGGAATTGATTTTCCGGCTCAACTACTTATCATTGCTAGGATCTGCACTATGCAAGAACTGCATTCAAAAGCTGCTTGCAAGACGTATCTAGGTCGCATGAAAATTTGCTGTGCAACATCAGACTGTGCTATCATAGCCATTTATTCTGTTCATTACTGCAAAACTGAGAAAAGAAAGAATTGTTGCATAGTTTTTGAGGTCAAATTAAAACGGAAATGGAATTGATTTCCTGCCTCAACTGCTTATCATTGCTAGGATCTGCACTATGCAACAACTGCATTCAAAAGCTGCTTGCAAGATGTATCTAGGTCGCATGAAAATTTGCTGTGCAACATCAGATTGTGCTACTATAACCATTTTTTCTGTTCATTACTTCAAAACTGAGAAAAGCAAGAATTGTTTCATAGTTTTTGAGGTCAAACTAAAACGGAAATGGAATTGATTTTCTGCCTCAACTGCTTATCATTGCTAGGATCTGCACTATGCAAGAACTGCATTCAAAAGCTGCTTGCAAGACGTATCTAGGTCGCATGAAAATTTGCTGTGCAACATCAGATTGTGCTACCATAACCATTTTTTCTGTTCATTACTGCAAAACTGAGAAAAGCGAGAATTGTTTCATAGTTTTTGAGTTCAAACTAAAACGGAATTGGTATTGATTTTGTGCCTCAACTGCTTACCATTGCTAGGATCTGCACTATGCAAGAACTGCATTCAAGAGCTGCTTGCAAGATGTATCTAGGTCGCATGAAAATTTGCTGTGCAACATCAGATTGTGCTATCATAACCATTTCTTCTGTTCATTACTGCAAAATTGAGAAAAGGAAGAATTGTTTCATAGTATTTGAGGTCAAACTAAAACGGAAATGGAATTGATTTTCCGCCTCAACTGCTTATCATTGCTAGGATCTGCACTATGCAAGAACTGCATTCAAAAGCTGCTTGCAAGATGTATCTAGGTCGCATGATAATTTGCTGTGCAACATCAGATTGTGCTATCATAACCATTTATTCTGTTCATTACTGCAAAACTGAGAAAAGCAAGAATTGTTTCATAGTTTTTGAGTTCAAACTAAAACGGAAATGGGATTGATTTTGTGCCTCAACGGCTTATCATTGCTAGGATCTGCCTATGCAAGAACTGCATTCAAAAGCTGCTTGCAAGATGTATCTAGGCCGCATGAAAATTTGCTGTGCAACATCAGATTGTGCTATCATAACCATTTATTCTGCTCATTACTGCAAAACTGAGAAAAGCAAGAATTGTTTCATAGTTTTTGAGGTCAAACTAAAACGGAAATGGAATTGATATCAACTGCTTATCATTGCTAGGATCTGCACTATGCAAGAACTGCATTCAAAAGCTGCTTGCAAGATGTATCTAGGTCGCATGAAAATTTGCTGTGCAACATCAGATTGTGCTATCATAACCATTTATTCTGTTCATTACTGCAAAACTGAGAAAAGCAAGAATTGTTTTATAGTTTTTGAGGTCAAACTAAAACGGAAATGGAATTGATTTTCTGCCTCAACTGCTTATCATTGCTAGGATCTGCACTATGCAAGAACTGCATTCAAAAGCTGCTTGCAAGACGTATCTAGGCCGCATGAAAATTTGCTGTGCAACATCAGATTGTGCTATCATAGCCATTTATTCGGTTCATTACTGCAAAACTGAGAAAAGAAAGAATTGTTTCATAGTTTTTGAGGTCAAACTAAAACGGAAATGGTATTGATTTTCTGCCTCAACTGCTTATCATTGCTAGGATCTGCACTATGCAAGAACTGCATTCAAAAGCTGCTTGCAAGATGTATCTAGGTCGCATGAAAATTTGCTGAGCAACATCAGATTTTGCTATCATAGCCATTTATTCTGTTCATTACTGCCAAATTGAGAAAAGAAAGAATTGTTTGGTCAAACTAAAACGGAAATGGAATTGATTTTCTGCCTCAACTGCTTATCATTGCTAGGATCTGCACTATGCAAGAACTGCATTCAAAAGCTGCTTGCAAGATGTATCTAGGTCGCATGAAAATTTGCTGTGCAACATCAGATTGTGCTAACATAGCCATTTATTCTGTTGATTACTGCAAAACTGAGAAAAGCAAGAATTGTTTCATAGTTTTTGAGGTCGAACTAAAACGGAAATGGAATTGATTTTCTGCCTCAACTGCTTATCATTGCTAGGATCTACACTATGCAAGAACTGCATTCAAAAGCTGCTTGCAAGACGTATCTAGGTCGCATGAAAATTTGCTGTGCAAGATCAGATTGTGCTATCATAGCCATTTATTCTGTTCATTACTGCAAAACTGAGAAAAGAAAGAATTGTTTCATAGTTTTTGAGGTCAAACTAAAACGGAAATGGAATTGATTTTCTGCCTCAACTGCTTATCATTGCTAGGATCTACACTATGCAAGAACTGCATTCAAAAGCTGCTTGCAAGACGTATCTAGGTCGCATGAAAATTTGCTGTGCAAGATCAGATTGTGCTATCATAGCCATTTATTCTGTTCATTACTGCAAAACTGAGAAAAGAAAGAATTGTTTCATAGTTTTTGAGGTCAAACTAAAACGGAAATGGAATTGATTTCCTGCCTCAACTGCTTATCATTGCTAGGATCTGCACTATGCAAGAACTGCATTCAAAAGCTGCTTGCAAGACGTATCTAGGTCGCATGAAAATTTGCTGTGCAACATCAGATTGTGCTATCATAGCCATTTATTCTGTTCATTACTGCAAAACTGAGAAAAGAAAGAATTGTTTCATAGTTTTTGAGGTCAATCTAAAACGGAAATGGTATTGATTTTCTGCCTCAACTGCTTATCATTGCTAGGATCTGCACTATGCAAGAACTGCATTTAAAAGCTGCTTGCAAGATGTATCTAGGTCGCATGAAAATTTGCTGTGCAACATCAGATTGTGCTATCATAGCCATTTATTCTGTTCATTACTGCAAAACTGAGAAAAGAAAGAATTGTTTGGTCAAACTAAAACGGAAATGGAATTGATTTTCTGCCTCAACTGCTTATCATTGCTAGGATCTGCACTATGCAAGAACTGCATTCAAAAGCTGCTTGCAAGATGTATCTAGGTCGCATGAACATTTGCTGTGCAACATCTGATTGTGCTATCATAGCCATTTATTCTGTTCATTACTGCAAAACTGAGAAAAGAAAGAATTGTTTCATAGTTTTAGAGGTCAAACTAAAATGGAAATGGAATTGATTTTCGGCCTCAACTGCTTATCATTGCTAGGATCTGCACTATGCAAGAACTGCATTCAAAAGCTGCTTGCAAGACGTATCTAGGTCGCATGAAAATTTGCTCTGCAACATCAGATTGTGCTATCATAACCATTTATTCTGTTCATTACTGCCAAACTGAGAAAAGAAAGAATTGTTTCATAGTTTTTGAGGTCAAACTGAAACGGAAATGGAATTGATTTCCTGCCTCTACTGCTTATCATTGCTAGGATCTGCACTATGCAAGAACTGCATTCAAAAGCTGCTTGCAAGATGTATCTAGGTCGCATGAAAATTTGCTGTGCAACATCAGATTGTGCTATCATAGCCATTTATTCTGTTGATTACTGCAAAACTGAGAAAAGCAAGAATTGTTTCATGGTTTTTGAGGTCAAGCTAAAACGGAAATGGAATTGATTTTCTGCCTCAACAGCTTATCATTGCTAGGATCTGCACTATGCAAGAACTGCATTCAAAAGCTGCTTGCAAGACGTATCTAGGTCACATGAAAATTTGCTGTGCAAGATCAGATTGTGCTATCATAGCCATTTATTCTGTTCTTTACTGCAAAACTGAGAAAAGAAAGAATTGTTTCTTAGTTTTTGAGGTCAAACTAAAACAGAAATGGAATTGATTTCCTGCCTCAACTGCTTATCATTGCTAGGATCTGCACTATGCAACAACTGCATTCAAAAGCTGCTTGCAAGATGTATCTAGGTCGCATGAAAATTTGCTGTGCAAAATCAGATTGTGCTACCATAACCATTTTTTCTGTTCATTACGGCAACACTGAGAAAAGTAAGAATTGTTTCATAGTTTTTGAGGTCAAACTGTAACGGAAATGGAATTGATTTCATGCCTCAACTGCTTATCATTGCTAGGATCTGCACTATGCAACAACTGCATTCAAAAGCTGCTTGCAAGATGTATCTAGGTCGCATGAAAATTTGCTGTGCAACATCAGATTGTGCTATCATAGCCATTTATTCTGTTCATTACTGCAAAACTGAGAAAAGAAAGAATTGTTTGGTCAAACTAAAACGGAAATGGAATTGATTTTCTGCCTCAACTGCTTATCATTGCAAGGATCTGCACTATGCAAGATCTGCATTCAAAAGCTGCTTGCAAGACGTATCTAGGTCGCATGAAAATTTGCTGTGCAACATCAGATTGTGCTATCATAACCATTTATTCTGTTCATTACTGCCAAACTGAGAAAAGAAAGAATTGTTTCATAGTTTTTGAGGTCAAACTGTAACGGAAATGGAATTGATTTCATGCCTCAACTGCTTATCATTGCTAGGATCTGCACTATGCAACAACTGCATTCAAAAGCTGCTTGCAAGATGTATCTAGGTCGCATGAAAATTTGCTGTGCAACATCAGATTGTGCTATCATAACCATTTATTCTGTTCATTACTGCCAAACTGAGAAAAGAAAGAATTGTTTCATAGTTTTTGAGGTCAAACTGAAACGGAAATGGAATTGATTTCCTGCCTCAACTGCTTATCATTGCTAGGATCTGCACTATGCAACAACTGCATTCAAAAGCTGCTTGCAAGATGTATCTAGGTCGCATGAAAATTTGCTGTGCAACATCAGATTGTGCTATCATAACCATTTCTTCTGTTCATTACTGCAAAACTGAGAAAAGGAAGAATTGTTTCATAGTATTTGAGGTCGAACTAAAACGGAAATGGAATTGATTTTCCGGCTCAACTACTTATCATTGCTAGGATCTGCACTATGCAAGAACTGCATTCAAAAGCTGCTTGCAAGACGTATCTAGGTCGCATGAAAATTTGCTGTGCAACATCTGATTGCGCTATCATAGCCATTTCTTCTGTTCATTACTGCAAAACTGAGAAAAGGAAGAATTGTTTCATAGTATTTGAGGTCGAACTAAAACGGAAATGGAATTGATTTTCCGGCTCAACTACTTATCATTGCTAGGATCTGCACTATGCAAGAACTGCATTCAAAAGCTGCTTGCAAGACGTATCTAGGTCGCATGAAAATTTGCTGTGCAACATCAGACTGTGCTATCATAGCCATTTATTCTGTTCATTACTGCAAAACTGAGAAAAGAAAGAATTGTTGCATAGTTTTTGAGGTCAAACTAAAACGGAAATGGAATTGATTTCCTGCCTCAACTGCTTATCATTGCTAGGATCTGCACTATGCAACAACTGCATTCAAAAGCTGCTTGCAAGATGTATCTAGGTCGCATGAAAATTTGCTGTGCAACATCAGATTGTGCTACCATAACCATTTTTTCTGTTCATTACTTCAAAACTGAGAAAAGCAAGAATTGTTTCATAGTTTTTGAGGTCAAACTAAAACGGAAATGGAATTGATTTTCTGCCTCAACTGCTTATCATTGCTAGGATCTGCACTATGCAAGAACTGCATTCAAAAGCTGCTTGCAAGACGTATCTAGGTCGCATGAAAATTTGCTGTGCAACATCTGATTGCGCTATCATAGCCATTTATTCTGTTCATTACTGCAAAACTGAGAAAAGAAAGAATTGTTTCATAGTTTTTGAGGTCAAACTAAGACGGAAATGGTATTGATTTTCTGCCTCAACTGCTTATCATTGCTAGGATCTGCACTATGCAAGAACTGCATTCAAAAGCTGCTTGCAAGATGTATCTAGGTCGCATGAAAATTTGCTGTGCAACATCAGATTGTGCTATCATAACCATTTATTCTGCTCATTACTGCAAAACTGAGAAAAGCAAGAATTGTTTCATAGTTTTTGAGGTCAAACTAAAACGGAAATGGAATTGATTTCAACTGCTTATCATTGCTAGGATCTGCACTATGCAAGAACTGCATTCAAAAGCTGCTTGCAAGATGCATCTAGGTCGCATGAAAATTTGCTGTGCAACATCAGATTGTGCTACCATAACCATTTTTTCTGTTCATTACTGCAAAACTGAGAAAAGCAAGAATTGTTTCATAGTTTTTGAGTTCAAACTAAAACGGAATTGGTATTGATTTTGTGCCTCAACTGCTTACCATTGCTAGGATCTGCACTATGCAAGAACTGCATTCAAGAGCTGCTTGCAAGATGTATCTAGGTCGCATGAAAATTTGCTGTGCAACATCAGATTGTGCTATCATAACCATTTCTTCTGTTCACTACTGCAAAATTGAGAAAAGGAAGAATTGTTTCATAGTATTTGAGGTCAAACTAAAACGGAAATGGAATTGATTTTCCGCCTCAACTGCTTATCATTGCTAGGATCTGCACTATGCAAGAACTGCATTCAAAAGCTGCTTGCAAGACGTATCTAGGCCGCATGAAAATTTGCTGTGCAACATCAGATTGTGCTATCATAGCCATTTATTCGGTTCATTACTGCAAAACTGAGAAAAGAAAGAATTGTTTCATAGTTTTTGAGGTCAAATTAAAACGGAAATGGTATTGATTTTCTGCCTCAACTGCTTATCATTGCTAGGATCTGCACTATGCAAGAACTGCATTCAAAAGCTGCTTGCAAGATGTATCTAGGTCGCATGAAAATTTGCTGAGCAACATCAGATTTTGCTATCATAGCCATTTATTCTGCTCATTACTGCAAAACTGAGAAAAGCAAGAATTGTTTCATAGCTTTTGAGGTCAAACTAAAACGGGAATGGAATTGATATCAACTGCTTATCATTGCTAGGATCTGCACTATGCAAGAACTGCATTCAAAAGCTGCTTGCAAGATGTATCTAGGTCGCATGAAAATTTGCTGTGCAACATCAGATTGTGCTATCATAACCATTTATTCTGTTCATTACTGCAAAACTGAGAAAAGCAAGAATTGTTTTATAGTTTTTGAGGTCAAACTAAAACGGAAATGGAATTGATTTTCTGCCTCAACTGCTTATCATTGCTAGGATCTGCACTATGCAAGAACTGCATTCAAAAGCTGCTTGCAAGACGTATCTAGGCCGCATGAAAATTTGCTGTGCAACATCAGATTGTGCTATCATAGCCATTTATTCGGTTCATTACTGCAAAACTGAGAAAAGAAAGAATTGTTTCATAGTTTTTGAGGTCAAATTAAAACGGAAATGGTATTGATTTTCTGCCTCAACTGCTTATCATTGCTAGGATCTGCACTATGCAAGAACTGCATTCAAAAGCTGCTTGCAAGATGTATCTAGGTCGCATGAAAATTTGCTGAGCAACATCAGATTTTGCTATCATAGCCATTTATTCTGTTCATTACTGCCAAATTGAGAAAAGAAAGAATTGTTTGGTCAAACTAAAACGGAAATGGAATTGATTTTCTGCCTCAACTGCTTATCATTGCTAGGATCTGCACTATGCAAGAACTGCATTCAAAAGCTGCTTGCAAGATGTATCTAGGTCGCATGAAAATTTGCTGTGCAACATCAGATTGTGCTAACATAGCCATTTATTCTGTTGATTACTGCAAAACTGAGAAAAGCAAGAATTGTTTCATAGTTTTTGAGGTCGAACTAAAACGGAAATGGAATTGATTTTCTGCCTCAACTGCTTATCATTGCTAGGATCTACACTATGCAAGAACTGCATTCAAAAGCTGCTTGCAAGACGTATCTAGGTCGCATGAAAATTTGCTGTGCAAGATCAGATTGTGCTATCATAGCCATTTATTCTGTTCATTACTGCAAAACTGAGAAAAGAAAGAATTGTTTCATAGTTTTTGAGGTCAAACTAAAACGGAAATGGAATTGATTTTCTGCCTCAACTGCTTATCATTGCTAGGATCTGCACTATGCAAGAACTGCATTCAAAAGCTGCTTGCAAGACGTATCTAGGTCGCATGAAAATTTGCTGTGCAACATCAGATTGTGCTATCATAGCCATTTATTCTGTTCATTACTGCAAAACTGAGAAAAGAAAGAATTGTTTCATAGTTTTTGAGGTCAATCTAAAACGGAAATGGTATTGATTTTCTGCCTCAACTGCTTATCATTGCTAGGATCTGCACTATGCAAGAACTGCATTCAAAAGCTGCTTGCAAGATGTATCTAGGTCGCATGAAAATTTGCTGTGCAACATCAGATTGTGCTAACATAGCCATTTATTCTGTTGATTACTGCAAAACTGAGAAAAGCAAGAATTGTTGCATAGTTTTTGAGGTCAAACTAAAACGGAAATGGAATTGATTTCCTGCCTCAACTGCTTATCATTGCTAGGATCTGCACTATGCAACAACTGCATTCAAAAGCTGCTTGCAAGACGTATCTAGGTCGCATGAAAATTTGCTGTGCAACATCAGATTGTGCTATCATAGCCATTTATTCTGTTCATTACTGCAAAACTGAGAAAAGAAAGAATTGTTTCATAGTTTTTGAGGTCAATCTAAAACGGAAATGGTATTGATTTTCTGCCTCAACTGCTTATCATTGCTAGGATCTGCACTATGCAAGAACTGCATTTAAAAGCTGCTTGCAAGATGTATCTAGGTCGCATGAAAATTTGCTGTGCAACATCAGATTGTGCTATCATAGCCATTTATTCTGTTCATTACTGCAAAACTGAGAAAAGAAAGAATTGTTTGGTCAAACTAAAACGGAAATGGAATTGATTTTCTGCCTCAACTGCTTATCATTGCTAGGATCTGCACTATGCAAGAACTGCATTCAAAAGCTGCTTGCAAGATGTATCTAGGTCGCATGAACATTTGCTGTGCAACATCTGATTGTGCTATCATAGCCATTTATTCTGTTCATTACTGCAAAACTGAGAAAAGAAAGAATTGTTTCATAGTTTTTGAGGTCAAACTAAAATGGAAATGGAATTGATTTTCGGCCTCAACTGCTTATCATTGCTAGGATCTGCACTATGCAAGAACTGCATTCAAAAGCTGCTTGCAAGACGTATCTAGGTCGCATGAAAATTTGCTCTGCAACATCAGATTGTGCTATCATAACCATTTATTCTGTTCATTACTGCCAAACTGAGAAAAGAAAGAATTGTTTCATAGTTTTTGAGGTCAAACTGAAACGGAAATGGAATTGATTTCCTGCCTCTACTGCTTATCATTGCAAGGATCTGCACTATGCAAGAACTGCATTCAAAAGCTGCTTGCAAGATGTATCTAGGTCGCATGAAAATTTGCTGTGCAACATCAGATTGTGCTATCATAGCCATTTATTCTGTTGATTACTGCAAAACTGAGAAAAGCAAGAATTGTTTCATAGTTTTTGAGGTCAAACTGAAACGGAAATGGAATTGATTTCCTGCCTCTACTGCTTATCATTGCTAGGATCTGCACTATGCAAGAACTGCATTCAAAAGCTGCTTGCAAGATGTATCTAGGTCGCATGAAAATTTGCTGTGCAACATCAGATTGTGCTAACATAGCCATTTATTCTGTTGATTACTGCAAAACTGAGAAAAGCAAGAATTGTTTCATAGTTTTTGAGGTCGAACTAAAACGGAAATGGAATTGATTTTCTGCCTCAACTGCTTATCATTGCTAGGATCTACACTATGCAAGAACTGCATTCAAAAGCTGCTTGCAAGACGTATCTAGGTCGCATGAAAATTTGCTGTGCAAGATCAGATTGTGCTATCATAGCCATTTATACTGTTCATTACTGCAAAACTGAGAAAAGAAAGAATTGTTTCATAGTTTTTGAGGTCAAACTAAAACGGAAATGGAATTGATTTTCTGCCTCAACTGCTTATCATTGCTAGGATCTGCACTATGCAAGAACTGCATTCAAAAGCTGCTTGCAAGACGTATCTAGGTCGCATGAAAATTTGCTGTGCAACATCAGATTGTGCTATCATAGCCATTTATTCTGTTCATTACTGCAAAACTGAGAAAAGAAAGAATTGTTTCATAGTTTTTGAGGTCAATCTAAAACGGAAATGGTATTGATTTTCTGCCTCAACTGCTTATCATTGCTAGGATCTGCACTATGCAAGAACTGCATTCAAAAGCTGCTTGCAAGATGTATCTAGGTCGCATGAAAATTTGCTGTGCAACATCAGATTGTGCTAACATAGCCATTTATTCTGTTGATTACTGCAAAACTGAGAAAAGCAAGAATTGTTGCATAGTTTTTGAGGTCAAACTAAAACGGAAATGGAATTGATTTCCTGCCTCAACTGCTTATCATTGCTAGGATCTGCACTATGCAACAACTGCATTCAAAAGCTGCTTGCAAGACGTATCTAGGTCGCATGAAAATTTGCTGTGCAACATCAGATTGTGCTATCATAGCCATTTATTCTGTTCATTACTGCAAAACTGAGAAAAGAAAGAATTGTTTCATAGTTTTTGAGGTCAATCTAAAACGGAAATGGTATTGATTTTCTGCCTCAACTGCTTATCATTGCTAGGATCTGCACTATGCAAGAACTGCATTTAAAAGCTGCTTGCAAGATGTATCTAGGCCGCATGAAAATTTGCTGTGCAACATCAGATTGTGCTATCATAGCCATTTATTCTGTTCATTACTGCAAAACTGAGAAAAGAAAGAATTGTTTGGTCAAACTAAAACGGAAATGGTATTGATTTTCTGCCTCAACTGCTTATCATTGCTAGGATCTGCACTATGCAAGAACTGCATTCAAAAGCTGCTTGCAAGACGTATCTAGGTCGCATGAAAATTTGCTCTGCAACATCAGATTGTGCTATCATAACCATTTATTCTGTTCATTACTGCCAAACTGAGAAAAGAAAGAATTGTTTCATAGTTTTTGAGGTCAAACTGAAACGGAAATGGAATTGATTTCCTGCCTCTACTGCTTATCATTGCTAGGATCTGCACTATGCAAGAACTGCATTCAAAAGCTGCTTGCAAGATGTATCTAGGTCGCATGAAAATTTGCTGTGCAACATCAGATTGTGCTATCATAGCCATTTATTCTGTTGATTACTGCAAAACTGAGAAAAGCAAGAATTGTTTCATAGTTTTTGAGGTCAAGCTAAAACGGAAATGGAATTGATTTTCTGCCTCAACAGCTTATCATTGCTAGGATCTGCACTATGCAAGAACTGCATTCAAAAGCTGCTTGCAAGACGTATCTAGGTCACATGAAAATTTGCTGTGCAAGATCAGATTGTGCTATCATAGCCATTTATTCTGTTCTTTACTGCAAAACTGAGAAAAGAAAGAATTGTTTCTTAGTTTTTGAGGTCAAACTAAAACAGAAATGGAATTGATTTCCTGCCTCAACTGCTTATCATTGCTAGGATCTGCACTATGCAACAACTGCATTCAAAAGCTGCTTGCAAGATGTATCTAGGTCGCATGAAAATTTGCTGTGCAAAATCAGATTGTGCTACCATAACCATTTTTTCTGTTCATTACGGCAACACTGAGAAAAGTAAGAATTGTTTCATAGTTTTTGAGGTCAAACTAAAACGGAAATGGAATTGATTTTCTGCCTCAACTGCTTATCATTGCAAGGATCTGCACTATGCAAGATCTGCATTCAAAAGCTGCTTGCAAGACGTATCTAGGTCGCATGAAAATTTGCTGTGCAACATCAGATTGTGCTATCATAACCATTTATTCTGTTCATTACTGCCAAACTGAGAAAAGAAAGAATTGTTTCATAGTTTTTGAGGTCAAACTGTAACGGAAATGGAATTGATTTCATGCCTCAACTGCTTATCATTGCTAGGATCTGCACTATGCAACAACTGCATTCAAAAGCTGCTTGCAAGATGTATCTAGGTCGCATGAAAATTTGCTGTGCAACATCAGATTGTGCTATCATAACCATTTATTCTGTTCATTACTGCCAAACTGAGAAAAGAAAGAATTGTTTCATAGTTTTTGAGGTCAAACTGAAACGGAAATGGAATTGATTTCCTGCCTCAACTGCTTATCATTGCTAGGATCTGCACTATGCAACAACTGCATTCAAAAGCTGCTTGCAAGATGTATCTAGGTCGCATGAAAATTTGCTGTGCAACATCAGATTGTGCTATCATAACCATTTCTTCTGTTCATTACTGCAAAACTGAGAAAAGGAAGAATTGTTTCATAGTATTTGAGGTCGAACTAAAACGGAAATGGAATTGATTTTCCGGCTCAACTACTTATCATTGCTAGGATCTGCACTATGCAAGAACTGCATTCAAAAGCTGCTTGCAAGATGTATCTAGGTCGCATGAAAATTTGCTGTGCAACATCAGACTGTGCTATCATAGCCATTTATTCTGTTCATTACTGCAAAACTGAGAAAAGAAAGAATTGTTGCATAGTTTTTGAGGTCAAACTAAAACGGAAATGGAATTGATTTCCTGCCTCAACTGCTTATCATTGCTAGGATCTGCACTATGCAACAACTGCATTCAAAAGCTGCTTGCAAGATGTATCTAGGTCGCATGAAAATTTGCTGTGCAACATCAGATTGTGCTACCATAACCATTTTTTCTGTTCATTACTGCAAAACTGAGAAAAGCAAGAATTGTTTCATAGTTTTTGAGGTCAAACTAAAACGGAAATGGAATTGATTTTCTGCCTCAACTGCTTATCATTGCTAGGATCTGCACTATGCAAGAACTGCATTCAAAAGCTGCTTGCAAGACGTATCTAGGTCGCATGAAAATTTGCTGTGCAACATCTGATTGCGCTATCATAGCCATTTCTTCTGTTCATTACTGCAAAACTGAGAAAAGGAAGAATTGTTTCATAGTATTTGAGGTCGAACTAAAACGGAAATGGAATTGATTTTCCGGCTCAACTACTTATCATTGCTAGGATCTGCACTATGCAAGAACTGCATTCAAAAGCTGCTTGCAAGACGTATCTAGGTCGCATGAAAATTTGCTGTGCAACATCAGACTGTGCTATCATAGCCATTTATTCTGTTCATTACTGCAAAACTGAGAAAAGAAAGAATTGTTGCATAGTTTTTGAGGTCAAACTAAAACGGAAATGGAATTGATTTCCTGCCTCAACTGCTTATCATTGCTAGGATCTGCACTATGCAACAACTGCATTCAAAAGCTGCTTGCAAGATGTATCTAGGTCGCATGAAAATTTGCTGTGCAACATCAGATTGTGCTACCATAACCATTTTTTCTGTTCATTACTTCAAAACTGAGAAAAGCAAGAATTGTTTCATAGTTTTTGAGGTCAAACTAAAACGGAAATGGAATTGATTTTCTGCCTCAACTGCTTATCATTGCTAGGATCTGCACTATGCAAGAACTGCATTCAAAAGCTGCTTGCAAGACGTATCTAGGTCGCATGAAAATTTGCTGTGCAACATCTGATTGCGCTATCATAGCCATTTATTCTGTTCATTACTGCAAAACTGAGAAAAGAAAGAATTGTTTCATAGTTTTTGAGGTCAAACTAAGACGGAAATGGTATTGATTTTCTGCCTCAACTGCTTATCATTGCTAGGATCTGCACTATGCAAGAACTGCATTCAAAAGCTGCTTGCAAGATGTATCTAGGTCGCATGAAAATTTGCTGTGCAACATCAGATTGTGCTATCATAACCATTTATTCTGCTCATTACTGCAAAACTGAGAAAAGCAAGAATTGTTTCATAGTTTTTGAGGTCAAACTAAAACGGAAATGGAATTGATTTCAACTGCTTATCATTGCTAGGATCTGCACTATGCAAGAACTGCATTCAAAAGCTGCTTGCAAGATGCATCTAGGTCGCATGAAAATTTGCTGTGCAACATCAGATTGTGCTACCATAACCATTTTTTCTGTTCATTACTGCAAAACTGAGAAAAGCAAGAATTGTTTCATAGTTTTTGAGTTCAAACTAAAACGGAATTGGTATTGATTTTGTGCCTCAACTGCTTACCATTGCTAGGATCTGCACTATGCAAGAACTGCATTCAAGAGCTGCTTGCAAGATGTATCTAGGTCGCATGAAAATTTGCTGTGCAACATCAGATTGTGCTATCATAACCATTTCTTCTGTTCACTACTGCAAAATTGAGAAAAGGAAGAATTGTTTCATAGTATTTGAGGTCAAACTAAAACGGAAATGGAATTGATTTTCCGCCTCAACTGCTTATCATTGCTAGGATCTGCACTATGCAAGAACTGCATTCAAAAGCTGCTTGCAAGATGTATCTAGGTCGCATGATAATTTGCTGTGAAACATCAGATTGTGCTATCATAACCATTTATTCTGCTCATTACTGCAAAACTGAGAAAAGCAAGAATTGTTTCATAGCTTTTGAGGTCAAACTAAAACGGAAATGGAATTGATATCAACTGCTTATCATTGCTAGGATCTGCACTATGCAAGAACTGCATTCAAAAGCTGCTTGCAAGATGTATCTAGGTCGCATGAAAATTTGCTGTGCAACATCAGATTGTGCTATCATAACCATTTATTCTGTTCATTACTGCAAAACTGAGAAAAGCAAGAATTGTTTTATAGTTTTTGAGGTCAAACTAAAACGGAAATGGAATTGATTTTCTGCCTCAACTGCTTATCATTGCTAGGATCTGCACTATGCAAGAACTGCATTCAAAAGCTGCTTGCAAGACGTATCTAGGCCGCATGAAAATTTGCTGTGCAACATCAGATTGTGCTATCATAGCCATTTATTCGGTTCATTACTGCAAAACTGAGAAAAGAAAGAATTGTTTCATAGTTTTTGAGGTCAAATTAAAACGGAAATGGTATTGATTTTCTGCCTCAACTGCTTATCATTGCTAGGATCTGCACTATGCAAGAACTGCATTCAAAAGCTGCTTGCAAGATGTATCTAGGTCGCATGAAAATTTGCTGAGCAACATCAGATTTTGCTATCATAGCCATTTATTCTGTTCATTACTGCCAAATTGAGAAAAGAAAGAATTGTTTGGTCAAACTAAAACGGAAATGGAATTGATTTTCTGCCTCAACTGCTTATCATTGCTAGGATCTGCACTATGCAAGAACTGCATTCAAAAGCTGCTTGCAAGATGTATCTAGGTCGCATGAAAATTTGCTGTGCAACATCAGATTGTGCTAACATAGCCATTTATTCTGTTGATTACTGCAAAACTGAGAAAAGCAAGAATTGTTTCATAGTTTTTGAGGTCGAACTAAAACGGAAATGGAATTGATTTTCTGCCTCAACTGCTTATCATTGCTAGGATCTACACTATGCAAGAACTGCATTCAAAAGCTGCTTGCAAGACGTATCTAGGTCGCATGAAAATTTGCTGTGCAAGATCAGATTGTGCTATCATAGCCATTTATTCTGTTCATTACTGCAAAACTGAGAAAAGAAAGAATTGTTTCATAGTTTTTGAGGTCAAACTAAAACGGAAATGGAATTGATTTTCTGCCTCAACTGCTTATCATTGCTAGGATCTGCACTATGCAAGAACTGCATTCAAAAGCTGCTTGCAAGACGTATCTAGGTCGCATGAAAATTTGCTGTGCAACATCAGATTGTGCTATCATAGCCATTTATTCTGTTCATTACTGCAAAACTGAGAAAAGAAAGAATTGTTTCATAGTTTTTGAGGTCAATCTAAAACGGAAATGGTATTGATTTTCTGCCTCAACTGCTTATCATTGCTAGGATCTGCACTATGCAAGAACTGCATTCAAAAGCTGCTTGCAAGATGTATCTAGGTCGCATGAAAATTTGCTGTGCAACATCAGATTGTGCTAACATAGCCATTTATTCTGTTGATTACTGCAAAACTGAGAAAAGCAAGAATTGTTGCATAGTTTTTGAGGTCAAACTAAAACGGAAATGGAATTGATTTCCTGCCTCAACTGCTTATCATTGCTAGGATCTGCACTATGCAACAACTGCATTCAAAAGCTGCTTGCAAGATGTATCTAGGTCGCATGAAAATTTGCTGTGCAACATCAGATTGTGCTACCATAACCATTTTTTCTGTTCATTACTGCAAAACTGAGAAAAGCAAGAATTGTTTCATAGTTTTTGAGGTCAAACTAAAACGGAAATGGAATTGATTTTCTGCCTCAACTGCTTATCATTGCTAGGATCTGCACTATGCAAGAACTGCATTCAAAAGCTGCTTGCAAGACGTATCTAGGTCACATGAAAATTTGCTGTGCAACATCTGATTGCGCTATCATAGCCATTTATTCTGTTCATTACTGCAAAACTGAGAAAAGAAAGAATTGTTTCATAGTTTTTGAGGTCAAACTAAGACGGAAATGGTATTGATTTTCTGCCTCAACTGCTTATCATTGCTAGGATCTGCACTATGCAAGAACTGCATTCAAAAGCTGCTTGCAAGATGTATCTAGGTCGCATGAAAATTTGCTGTGCAACATCAGATTGTGCTATCATAACCATTTATTCTGCTCATTACTGCAAAACTGAGAAAAGCAAGAATTGTTTCATAGTTTTTGAGGTCAAACTAAAACGGAAATGGAATTGATTTCAACTGCTTATCATTGCTAGGATCTGCACTATGCAAGAACTGCATTCAAAAGCTGCTTGCAAGATGCATCTAGGTCGCATGAAAATTTGCTGTGCAACATCAGATTGTGCTATCATAACCATTTATTCTGTTCATTACTGCCAAACTGAGAAAAGAAAGAATTGTTTCATAGTTTTTGAGGTCAAACTGAAACGGAAATGGAATTGATTTCCTGCCTCAACTGCTTATCATTGCTAGGATCTGCACTATGCAACAACTGCATTCAAAAGCTGCTTGCAAGATGTATCTAGGTCGCATGAAAATTTGCTGTGCAACATCAGATTGTGCTACCATAACCATTTTTTCTGTTCATTACTGCAAAACTGAGAAAAGCGAGAATTGTTTCATAGTTTTTGAGTTCAAACTAAAACGGAATTGGTATTGATTTTGTGCCTCAACTGCTTACCATTGCTAGGATCTGCACTATGCAAGAACTGCATTCAAGAGCTGCTTGCAAGATGTATCTAGGTCGCATGAAAATTTGCTGTGCAACATCAGATTGTGCTATCATAACCATTTCTTCTGTTCACTACTGCAAAATTGAGAAAAGGAAGAATTGTTTCATAGTATTTGAGGTCAAACTAAAACGGAAATGGAATTGATTTTCCGCCTCAACTGCTTATCATTGCTAGGATCTGCACTATGCAAGAACTGCATTCAAAAGCTGCTTGCAAGATGTATCTAGGTCGCATGATAATTTGCTGTGCAACATCAGATTGTGCTATCATAACCATTTATTCTGTTCATTACTGCAAAACTGAGAAAAGCAAGAATTGTTTCATAGTTTTTGAGTTCAAACTAAAACGGAAATGGGATTGATTTTGTGCCTCAACGGCTTATCATTGCTAGGATCTGCCTATGCAAGAACTGCATTCAAAAGCTGCTTGCAAGATGTATCTAGGCCGCATGAAAATTTGCTGTGCAACATCAGATTGTGCTATCATAACCATTTATTCTGCTCATTACTGCAAAACTGAGAAAAGCAAGAATTGTTTCATAGTTTTTGAGGTCAAACTAAAACGGAAATGGAATTGATATCAACTGCTTATCATTGCTAGGATCTGCACTATGCAAGAACTGCATTCAAAAGCTGCTTGCAAGATGTATCTAGGTCGCATGAAAATTTGCTGTGCAACATCAGATTGTGCTATCATAACCATTTATTCTGTTCATTACTGCAAAACTGAGAAAAGCAAGAATTGTTTTATAGTTTTTGAGGTCAAACTAAAACGGAAATGGAATTGATTTTCTGCCTCAACTGCTTATCATTGCTAGGATCTGCACTATGCAAGAACTGCATTCAAAAGCTGCTTGCAAGACGTATCTAGGCCGCATGAAAATTTGCTGTGCAACATCAGATTGTGCTATCATAGCCATTTACTCGGTTCATTACTGCAAAACTGAGAAAAGAAAGAATTGTTTCATAGTTTTTGAGGTCAAACTAAAACGGAAATGGTATTGATTTTCTGCCTCAACTGCTTATCATTGCTAGGATCTGCACTATGCAAGAACTGCATTCAAAAGCTGCTTGCAAGATGTATCTAGGTCGCATGAAAATTTGCTGAGCAACATCAGATTTTGCTATCATAGCCATTTATTCTGTTCATTACTGCCAAATTGAGAAAAGAAAGAATTGTTTGGTCAAACTAAAACGGAAATGGAATTGATTTTCTGCCTCAACTGCTTATCATTGCTAGGATCTGCACTATGCAAGAACTGCATTCAAAAGCTGCTTGCAAGATGTATCTAGGTCGCATGAAAATTTGCTGTGCAACATCAGATTGTGCTAACATAGCCATTTATTCTGTTGATTACTGCAAAACTGAGAAAAGCAAGAATTGTTTCATAGTTTTTGAGGTCGAACTAAAATGGAAATGGAATTGATTTTCTGCCTCAACTGCTTATCATTGCTAGGATCTACACTATGCAAGAACTGCATTCAAAAGCTGCTTGCAAGACGTATCTAGGTCGCATGAAAATTTGCTGTGCAAGATCAGATTGTGCTATCATAGCCATTTATTCTGTTCATTACTGCAAAACTGAGAAAAGAAAGAATTGTTTCATAGTTTTTGAGGTCAAACTAAAACGGAAATGGAATTGATTTTCTGCCTCAACTGCTTATCATTGCTAGGATCTGCACTATGCAAGAACTGCATTCAAAAGCTGCTTGCAAGACGTATCTAGGTCGCATGAAAATTTGCTGTGCAACATCAGATTGTGCTATCATAGCCATTTATTCTGTTCATTACTGCAAAACTGAGAAAAGAAAGAATTGTTTCATAGTTTTTGAGGTCAATCTAAAACGGAAATGGTATTGATTTTCTGCCTCAACTGCTTATCATTGCTAGGATCTGCACTATGCAAGAACTGCATTTAAAAGCTGCTTGCAAGATGTATCTAGGTCGCATGAAAATTTGCTGTGCAACATCAGATTGTGCTATCATAACCATTTCTTCTGTTCATTACTGCAAAACTGAGAAAAGGAAGAATTGTTTCATAGTATTTGAGGTCGAACTAAAACGGAAATGGAATTGATTTTCCGGCTCAACTACTTATCATTGCTAGGATCTGCACTATGCAAGAACTGCATTCAAAAGCTGCTTGCAAGATGTATCTAGGTCGCATGAAAATTTGCTGTGCAACATCAGATTGTGCTATCATAACCATTTATTCTGTTCATTACTGCAAAACTGAGAAAAGCAAGAATTGTTTCATAGTTTTTGAGGTCAAACTAAAACGGAAATGGAATTGATTTTCTGCCTCAACTGCTTATCATTGCTAGGATCTGCACTATGCAAGAACTGCATTCAAAAGCTGCTTGCAAGACGTATCTAGGTCGCATGAAAATTTGCTGTGCAACATCAGACTGTGCTATCATAGCCATTTATTCTGTTCATTACTGCAAAACTGAGAAAAGAAAGAATTGTTGCATAGTTTTTGAGGTCAAACTAAAACGGAAATGGAATTGATTTCCTGCCTCAACTGCTTATCATTGCTAGGATCTGCACTATGCAACAACTGCATTCAAAAGCTGCTTGCAAGATGTATCTAGGTCGCATGAAAATTTGCTGTGCAACATCAGATTGTGCTACCATAACCATTTTTTCTGTTCATTACTGCAAAACTGAGAAAAGCAAAAATTGTTTCATAGTTTTTGAGGTCAAACTAAAACGGAAATGGAATTGATTTTCTGCCTCAACTGCTTATCATTGCTAGGATCTGCACTATGCAAGAACTGCATTCAAAAGCTGCTTGCAAGACGTATCTAGGTCGCATGAAAATTTGCTGTGCAACATCTGATTGCGCTATCATAGCCATTTATTCTGTTCATTACTGCAAAACTGAGAAAAGAAAGAATTGTTTCATAGTTTTTGAGGTCAAACTAAGACGGAAATGGTATTGATTTTCTGCCTCAACTGCTTATCATTGCTAGGATCTGCACTATGCAAGAACTGCATTCAAAAGCTGCTTGCAAGATGTATCTAGGTCGCATGAAAATTTGCTGTGCAACATCAGATTGTGCTATCATAACCATTTATTCTGCTCATTACTGCAAAACTGAGAAAAGCAAGAATTGTTTCATAGTTTTTGAGGTCAAACTAAAACGGAAATGGAATTGATTTCAACTGCTTATCATTGCTAGGATCTGCACTATGCAAGAACTGCATTCAAAAGCTGCTTGCAAGATGCATCTAGGTCGCATGAAAATTTGCTGTGCAACATCAGATTGTGCTATCATAACCATTTATTCTGTTCATTACTGCCAAACTGAGAAAAGAAAGAATTGTTTCATAGTTTTTGAGGTCAAACTGAAACGGAAATGGAATTGGTTTCCTGCCTCAACTGCTTATCATTGCTAGGATCTGCACTATGCAACAACTGCATTCAAAAGCTGCTTGCAAGATGTATCTAGGTCGCATGAAAATTTGCTGTGCAACATCAGATTGTGCTACCATAACCATTTTTTCTGTTCATTACTGCAAAACTGAGAAAAGCGAGAATTGTTTCATAGTTTTTGAGTTCAAACTAAAACGGAATTGGTATTGATTTTGTGCCTCAACTGCTTACCATTGCTAGGATCTGCACTATGCAAGAACTGCATTCAAGAGCTGCTTGCAAGATGTATCTAGGTCGCATGAAAATTTGCTGTGCAACATCAGATTGTGCTATCATAACCATTTCTTCTGTTCATTACTGCAAAATTGAGAAAAGGAAGAATTGTTTCATAGTATTTGAGGTCAAACTAAAACGGAAATGGAATTGATTTTCCGCCTCAACTGCTTATCATTGCTAGGATCTGCACTATGCAAGAACTGCATTCAAAAGCTGCTTGCAAGATGTATCTAGGTCGCATGATAATTTCCTGTGCAACATCAGATTGTGCTATCATAACCATTTATTCTGTTCATTACTGCAAAACTGAGAAAAGCAAGAATTGTTTCATAGTTTTTGAGTTCAAACTAAAACGGAAATGGGATTGATTTTGTGCCTCAACGGCTTATCATTGCTAGGATCTGCACTATGCAAGAACTGCATTCAAAAGCTGCTTGCAAGATCGCATGCTAGGTCGCATGAAAATTTGCTGTGCAACATCAGATTGTGCTATCATAACCATTTATTCTGTTCATTACTGCAAACTGAGAAAAGCAAGAATTGTTTCATAGTTTTTGAGGTCAAACTAAAATGGAAATGAAATTGATTTTCTGCCTCAACTGCTTATCATTGCTAGGATCTGCACTATGCAAGAACTGCATTCAAAAGCTGCTTGCAAGATGTATCTAGGTCGCATGAAAATTTACTGTGCAACATCAATTGTGCTATCATAGCCATTTATTCTGTTCATTACTGCAAAACTGAGAAAAGAAAGAATTGTTTCATAGTTTTTGAGGTCAAACTAAAACGGAAATGAAATTGATTTCCTGCCTCAACTGCTTATCATTGCTAGCATCTGCACTATGCAAGAACTGCATTCAAAAGCTGCTTGCAAGATGTATCTAGGTCGCATGAAAATTTGATGTGCAACATCAGATTGTGCTATCATAACCATTTATTCTGTTCATTACTGCAAAACTGAGAAAAGCAAGAATTGTTTCAGAGTTTTTGAGGTCAAACTAAAACGGAAATGGAATTGATTTTCTGCCTCAACTGCTTATCATTGCTAGGATCTGCACTATGCAAGAACTGCATTCAAAAGTTGCTTGCAAGACGTATCTAGGCCGCATGAAAATTTGCTGTGCAACATCAGATTGTGCTATCATAGCCATTTATTCTGTTCATTACTGCAAAACTGAGAAAAGAAAGAATTGTTTCATAGTTTTTGAGGTCAAACTAAAACGGAAATGGTATTGATTTTCTGCCTCAACTGCTTATCATTGCTAGGATCTGCACTATGCAAGAACTGCATTCAAAAGCTGCTTGCAAGATGTATCTAGGTCGCATGAAAATTTGCTGAGCAACATCAGATTTTGCTATCATAGCCATTTATTCTGTTCATTACTGCCAAACTGAGAAAAGAAAGAATTGTTTGGTCAAACTAAAACGGAAATGGAATTGATTTTCTGCCTCAACTGCTTATCATTGCTAGGATCTACACTATGCAAGAACTGCATTCAAAAGCTGCTTGCAAGATGTATCTAGGTCGCATGAAAATTTGCTGTGCAAGATCAGATTGTGCTATCATAGCCATTTATTCTGTTCATTACTGCAAAACTGAGAAAAGAAAGAATTGTTTCATAGTTTTTGAGGTCAAACTAAAACGGAAATGGAATTGATTTTCTGCCTCAACTGCTTATCATTGCTAGGATCTGCACTATGCAAGAACTGCATTCAAAAGCTGCTTGCAAGACGTATCTAGGTCGCATGAAAATTTGCTGTGCAACATCAGATTGTGCTATCATAGCCATTTATTCTGTTCATTACTGCAAAACTGAGAAAAGAAAGAATTGTTTCATAGTTTTTGAGGTCAATCTAAAACGGAAATGGTATTGATTTTCTGCCTCAACTGCTTATCATTGCTAGGATCTGCACTATGCAAGAACTGCATTTAAAAGCTGCTTGCAAGATGTATCTAGGTCGCATGAAAATTTGCTGTGCAACATCAGATTGTGCTATCATAGCCATTTATTCTGTTCATTACTGCAAAACTGAGAAAAGAAAGAATTGTTTGGTCAAACTAAAACGGAAATGGAATTGATTTTCTGCCTCAACTGCTTATCATTGCTAGGATCTGCACTATGCAAGAACTGCATTCAAAAGCTGCTTGCAAGATGTATCTAGGTCGCATGAACATTTGCTGTGCAACATCTGATTGTGCTATCATAGCCATTTATTCTGTTCATTACTGCAAAACTGAGAAAAGAAAGAATTGTTTCATAGTTTTTGAGGTCAAACTAAAATGGAAATGGAATTGATTTTCTGCCTCAACTGCTTATCATTGCTAGGATCTGCACTATGCAAGAACTGCATTCAAAAGCTGCTTGCAAGACGTATCTAGGTCGCATGAAAATTTGCTCTGCAACATCAGATTGTGCTATCATAACCATTTATTCTGTTCATTACTGCCAAACTGAGAAAAGAAAGAATTGTTTCATAGTTTTTGAGGTCAAACTGAAACGGAAATGGAATTGATTTCCTGCCTCTACTGCTTATCATTGCTAGGATCTGCACTATGCAAGAACTGCATTCAAAAGCTGCTTGCAAGATGTATCTAGGTCGCATGAAAATTTGCTGTGCAACATCAGATTGTGCTATCATAGCCATTTATTCTGTTGATTACTGCAATACTGAGAAAAGCAAGAATTGTTTCATAGTTTTTGAGGTCAAGCTAAAACGGAAATGGAATTGATTTTCTGCCTCAACAGCTTATCATTGCTAGGATCTGCACTATGCAAGAACTGCATTCAAAAGCTGCTTGCAAGACGTATCTAGGTCACATGAAAATTTGCTGTGCAAGATCAGATTGTGCTATCATAGCCATTTATTCTGTTCTTTACTGCAAAACTGAGAAAAGAAAGAATTGTTTCTTAGTTTTTGAGGTCAAACTAAAACAGAAATGGAATTGATTTCCTGCCTCAACTGCTTATCATTGCTAGGATCTGCACTATGCAACAACTGCATTCAAAAGCTGCTTGCAAGATGTATCTAGGTCGCATGAAAATTTGCTGTGCAAAATCAGATTGTGCTACCATAACCATTTTTTCTGTTCATTACGGCAACACTGAGAAAAGTAAGAATTGTTTCATAGTTTTTGAGGTCAAACTAAAACGGAAATGGAATTGATTTTCTGCCTCAACTGCTTATCATTGCTAGGATCTGCACTATGCAAGATCTGCATTCAAAAGCTGCTTGCAAGACGTATCTAGGTCGCATGAAAATTTGCTGTGCAACATCAGATTGTGCTATCATAACCATTTATTCTGTTCATTACTGCCAAACTGAGAAAAGAAAGAATTGTTTCATAGTTTTTGAGGTCAAACTGTAACGGAAATGGAATTGATTTCATGCCTCAACTGCTTATCATTGCTAGGATCTGCACTATGCAACAACTGCATTCAAAAGCTGCTTGCAAGATGTATCTAGGTCGCATGAAAATTTGCTGTGCAACATCAGATTGTGCTATCATAACCATTTATTCTGTTCATTACTGCCAAACTGAGAAAAGAAGGAATTGTTTCATAGTTTTTGAGGTCAAACTGAAACGGAAATGGAATTGATTTCCTGCCTCAACTGCTTATCATTGCTAGGATCTGCACTATGCAACAACTGCATTCAAAAGCTGCTTGCAAGATGTATCTAGGTCGCATGAAAATTTGCTGTGCAACATCAGATTGTGCTATCATAACCATTTCTTCTGTTCATTACTGCAAAACTGAGAAAAGGAAGAATTGTTTCATAGTATTTGAGGTCGAACTAAAACGGAAATGGAATTGATTTTCCGGCTCAACTACTTATCATTGCTAGGATCTGCACTATGCAAGAACTGCATTCAAAAGCTGCTTGCAAGATGTATCTAGGTCGCATGAAAATTTGCTGTGCAACATCAGATTGTGCTATCATAACCATTTATTCTGTTCATTACTGCAAAACTGAGAAAAGCAAGAATTGTTTCATAGTTTTTGAGGTCAAACTAAAACGGAAATGGAATTGATTTTCTGCCTCAACTGCTTATCATTGCTAGGATCTGCACTATGCAAGAACTGCATTCAAAAGCTGCTTGCAAGACGTATCTAGGTCGCATGAAAATTTGCTGTGCAACATCAGACTGTGCTATCATAGCCATTTATTCTGTTCATTACTGCAAAACTGAGAAAAGAAAGAATTGTTGCATAGTTTTTGAGGTCAAACTAAAACGGAAATGGAATTGATTTCCTGCCTCAACTGCTTATCATTGCTAGGATCTGCACTATGCAACAACTGCATTCAAAAGCTGCTTGCAAGATGTATCTAGGTCGCAAGAAAATTTGCTGTGCAACATCAGATTGTGCTACCATAACCATTTTTTCTGTTCATTACTGCAAAACTGAGAAAAGCAAGAATTGTTTCATAGTTTTTGAGGTCAAACTAAAACGGAAATGGAATTGATTTTCTGCCTCAACTGCTTATCATTGCTAGGATCTGCACTATGCAAGAACTGCATTCAAAAGCTGCTTGCAAGACGTATCTAGGTCGCATGAAAATTTGCTGTGCAACATCTGATTGCGCTATCATAGCCATTTATTCTGTTCATTACTGCAAAACTGAGAAAAGAAAGAATTGTTTCATAGTTTTTGAGGTCAAACTAAGACGGAAATGGTATTGATTTTCTGCCTCAACTGCTTATCATTGCTAGGATCTGCACTATGCAAGAACTGCATTCAAAAGCTGCTTGCAAGATGTATCTAGGTCGCATGAAAATTTGCTGTGCAACATCAGATTGTGCTATCATAACCATTTATTCTGCTCATTACTGCAAAACTGAGAAAAGCAAGAATTGTTTCATAGTTTTTGAGGTCAAACTAAAACGGAAATGGAATTGATTTCAACTGCTTATCATTGCTAGGATCTGCACTATGCAAGAACTGCATTCAAAAGCTGCTTGCAAGATGCATCTAGGTCGCATGAAAATTTGCTGTGCAACATCAGATTGTGCTATCATAACCATTTATTCTGTTCATTACTGCCAAACTGAGAAAAGAAAGAATTGTTTCATAGTTTTTGAGGTCAAACTGAAACGGAAATGGAATTGATTTCCTGCCTCAACTGCTTATCATTGCTAGGATCTGCACTATGCAACAACTGCATTCAAAAGCTGCTTGCAAGATGTATCTAGGTCGCATGAAAATTTGCTGTGCAACATCAGATTGTGCTACCATAACCATTTTTTCTGTTCATTACTGCAAAACTGAGAAAAGCGAGAATTGTTTCATAGTTTTTGAGTTCAAACTAAAACGGAATTGGTATTGATTTTGTGCCTCAACTGCTTACCATTGCTAGGATCTGCACTATGAGAGAACTGCATTCAAGAGCTGCTTGCAAGATGTATCTAGGTCGCATGAAAATTTGCTGTGCAACATCAGATTGTGCTATCATAACCATTTCTTCTGTTCATTACTGCAAAATTGAGAAAAGGAAGAATTGTTTCATAGTATTTGAGGTCAAACTAAAACGGAAATGGAATTGATTTTCCGCCTCAACTGCTTATCATTGCTAGGATCTGCACTATGCAAGAACTGCATTCAAAAGCTGCTTGCAAGATGTATCTAGGTCGCATGATAATTTGCTGTGCAACATCAGATTGTGCTATCATAACCATTTATTCTGTTCATTACTGCAAAACTGAGAAAAGCAAGAATTGTTTCATAGTTTTTGAGTTCAAACTAAAACGGAAATGGGATTGATTTTGTGCCTCAACGGCTTATCATTGCTAGGATCTGCCTATGCAAGAACTGCATTCAAAAGCTGCTTGCAAGATGTATCTAGGCCGCATGAAAATTTGCTGTGCAACATCAGATTGTGCTATCATAACCATTTATTCTGCTCATTACTGCAAAACTGAGAAAAGCAAGAATTGTTTCATAGTTTTTGAGGTCAAACTAAAACGGAAATGGAATTGATATCAACTGCTTATCATTGCTAGGATCTGCACTATGCAAGAACTGCATTCAAAAGCTGCTTGCAAGATGTATCTAGGTCGCATGAAAATTTGCTGTGCAACATCAGATTGTGCTATCATAACCATTTATTCTGTTCATTACTGCAAAACTGAGAAAAGCAAGAATTGTTTTATAGTTTTTGAGGTCAAACTAAAACGGAAATGGAATTGATTTTCTGCCTCAACTGCTTATCATTGCTAGGATCTGCACTATGCAAGAACTGCATTCAAAAGCTGCTTGCAAGACGTATCTAGGCCGCATGAAAATTTGCTGTGCAACATCAGATTGTGCTATCATAGCCATTTATTCTGTTCATTACTGCCAAATTGAGAAAAGAAAGAATTGTTTGGTCAAACTAAAACGGAAATGGAATTGATTTTCTGCCTCAACTGCTTATCATTGCTAGGATCTGCACTATGCAAGAACTGCATTCAAAAGCTGCTTGCAAGATGTATCTAGGTCGCATGAAAATTTGCTGTGCAACATCAGATTGTGCTAACATAGCCATTTATTCTGTTGATTACTGCAAAACTGAGAAAAGCAAGAATTGTTTCATAGTTTTTGAGGTCGAACTAAAACGGAAATGGAATTGATTTTCTGCCTCAACTGCTTATCATTGCTAGGATCTACACTATGCAAGAACTGCATACAAAAGCTGCTTGCAAGACGTATCTAGGTCGCATGAAAATTTGCTGTGCAAGATCAGATTGTGCTATCATAGCCATTTATTCTGTTCATTACTGCAAAACTGAGAAAAGAAAGAATTGTTTCATAGTTTTTGAGGTCAAACTAAAACGGAAATGGAATTGATTTTCTGCCTCAACTGCTTATCATTGCTAGGATCTGCACTATGCAAGAACTGCATTCAAAAGCTGCTTGCAAGACGTATCTAGGTCGCATGAAAATTTGCTGTGCAACATCAGATTGTGCTATCATAGCCATTTATTCTGTTCATTACTGCAAAACTGAGAAAAGAAAGAATTGTTTCATAGTTTTTGAGGTCAATCTAAAACGGAAATGGTATTGATTTTCTGCCTCAACTGCTTATCATTGCTAGGATCTGCACTATGCAAGAACTGCATTTAAAAGCTGCTTGCAGATGTATCTAGGTCGCATGAAAATTTGCTGTGCAACATCAGATTGTGCTATCATAACCATTTATTCTGTTCATTACTGCCAAACTGAGAAAAGAAAGAATTGTTTCATAGTTTTTGAGGTCAAACTGAAACGGAAATGGAATTGATTTCCTGCCTCAACTGCTTATCATTGCTAGGATCTGCACTATGCAACAACTGCATTCAAAAGCTGCTTGCAAGATGTATCTAGGTCGCATGAAAATTTGCTGTGCAACATCAGATTGTGCTATCATAACCATTTCTTCTGTTCATTACTGCAAAACTGAGAAAAGGAAGAATTGTTTCATAGTATTTGAGGTCGAACTAAAACGGAAATGGAATTGATTTTCCGGCTCAACTACTTATCATTGCTAGGATCTGCACTATGCAAGAACTGCATTCAAAAGCTGCTTGCAAGATGTATCTAGGTCGCATGAAAATTTGCTGTGCAACATCAGATTGTGCTATCATAACCATTTCTTCTGTTCATTACTGCAAAACTGAGAAAAGGAAGAATTGTTTCATAGTATTTGAGGTCGAACTAAAACGGAAATGGAATTGATTTTCCGGCTCAACTACTTATCATTGCTAGGATCTGCACTATGCAAGAACTGCATTCAAAAGCTGCTTGCAAGACGTATCTAGGTCGCATGAAAATTTGCTGTGCAACATCAGACTGTGCTATCATAGCCATTTATTCTGTTCATTACTGCAAAACTGAGAAAAGAAAGAATTGTTGCATAGTTTTTGAGGTCAAACTAAAACGGAAATGGAATTGATTTCCTGCCTCAACTGCTTATCATTGCTAGGATCTGCACTATGCAACAACTGCATTCAAAAGCTGCTTGCAAGATGTATCTAGGTCGCATGAAAATTTGCTGTGCAACATCAGATTGTGCTATCATAAGCATTTATTCTGCTCATTACTGCAAAACTGAGAAAAGCAAGAATTGTTTCATAGTTTTTGAGGTCAAACTAAAACGGAAATGGAATTGATTTCAACTGCTTATCATTGCTAGGATCTGCACTATGCAAGAACTGCATTCAAAAGCTGCTTGCAAGATGCATCTAGGTCGCATGAAAATTTGCTGTGCAACATCAGATTGTGCTATCATAACCATTTATTCTGTTCATTACTGCCAAACTGAGAAAAGAAAGAATTGTTTCATAGTTTTTGAGGTCAAACTGAAACGGAAATGGAATTGATTTCCTGCCTCAACTGCTTATCATTGCTAGGATCTGCACTATGCAACAACTGCATTCAAAAGCTGCTTGCAAGATGTATCTAGGTCGCATGAAAATTTGCTGTGCAACATCAGATTGTGCTACCATAACCATTTTTTCTGTTCATTACTGCAAAACTGAGAAAAGCGAGAATTGTTTCATAGTTTTTGAGTTCAAATTAAAATGGAATTGGTATTGATTTTGTGCCTCAACTGCTTACCATTGCTAGGATCTGCACTATGCAAGAACTGCATTCAAGAGCTGCTTGCAAGATGTATCTAGGTCGCATGAAAATTTGCTGTGCAACATCAGATTGTGCTATCATAACCATTTCTTCTGTTCATTACTGCAAAATTGAGAAAAGGAAGAATTGTTTCATAGTATTTGAGGTCAAACTAAAACGGAAATGGAATTGATTTTCCGCCTCAACTGCTTATCATTGCTAGGATCTGCACTATGCAAGAACTGCATTCAAAAGCTGCTTGCAAGATGTATCTAGGTCGCATGATAATTTGCTGTGCAACATCAGATTGTGCTATCATAACCATTTATTCTGTTCATTACTGCAAAACTGAGAAAAGCAAGAATTGTTTCATAGTTTTTGAGTTCAAACTAAAACGGAAATGGGATTGATTTTGTGCCTCAACGGCTTATCATTGCTAGGATCTGCACTATGCAAGAACTGCATTCAAAAGCTGCTTGCAAGATCGCATGCTAGGTCGCATGAAAATTTGCTGTGCAACATCAGATTGTGCTATCATAACCATTTATTCTGTTCATTACTGCAAACTGAGAAAAGCAAGAATTGTTTCATAGTTTTTGAGGTCAAACTAAAACGGAAATGGAATTGATTTCAACTGCTTATCATTGCTAGGATCTGCACTATGCAAGAACTGCATTCAAAAGCTGCTTGCAAGATGCATCTAGGTCGCAAGAAAATTTGCTGTGCAACATCAGATTGTGCTATCATAACCATTTATTCTGTTCATTACTGCCAAACTGAGAAAAGAAAGAATTGTTTCATAGTTTTTGAGGTCAAACTGAAACGGAAATGGAATTGATTTCCTGCCTCAACTGCTTATCATTGCTAGGATCTGCACTATGCAACAACTGCATTCAAAAGCTGCTTGCAAGATGTATCTAGGTCGCATGAAAATTTGCTGTGCAACATCAGATTGTGCTACCATAACCATTTTTTCTGTTCATTACTGCAAAACTGAGAAAAGCGAGAATTGTTTCATAGTTTTTGAGTTCAAACTAAAACGGAATTGGTATTGATTTTGTGCCTCAACTGCTTACCATTGCTAGGATCTGCACTATGCAAGAACTGCATTCAAGAGCTGCTTGCAAGATGTATCTAGGTCGCATGAAAATTTTCTGTGCAACATCAGATTGTGCTATCATAACCATTTCTTCTGTTCATTACTGCAAAATTGAGAAAAGGAAGAATTGTTTCATAGTATTTGAGGTCAAACTAAAACGGAAATGGAATTGATTTTCCGCCTCAACTGCTTATCATTGCTAGGATCTGCACTATGCAAGAACTGCATTCAAAAGCTGCTTGCAAGATGTATCTAGGTCGCATGATAATTTGCTGTGCAACATCAGATTGTGCTATCATAACCATTTATTCTGTTCATTACTGCAAAACTGAGAAAAGCAAGAATTGTTTCATAGTTTTTGAGGTCAAACTAAAACGGAAATGGAATTGATATCAACTGCTTATCATTGCTAGGATCTGCACTATGCAACAACTGCATTCAAAAGCTGCTTGCAAGATGTATCTAGGTCGCATGAAAATTTGCTGTGCAACATCAGATTGTGCTATCATAACCATTTATTCTGTTCATTACTGCAAAACTGAGAAAAGCAAGAATTGTTTTATAGTTTTTGAGGTCAAACTAAAACGGAAATGGAATTGATTTTCTGCCTCAACTGCTTATCATTGCTAGGATCTGCACTATGCAAGAACTGCATTCAAAAGCTGCTTGCAAGACGTATCTAGGCCGCATGAAAATTTGCTGTGCAACATCAGATTGTGCTATCATAGCCATTTATTCGGTTCATTACTGCAAAACTGAGAAAAGAAAGAATTGTTTCATAGTTTTTGAGGTCAAACTAAAACGGAAATGGTATTGATTTTCTGCCTCAACTGCTTATCATTGCTAGGATCTGCACTATGCAAGAACTGCATTCAAAAGCTGCTTGCAAGATGTATCTAGGTCGCATGAAAATTTGCTGAGCAACATCAGATTTTGCTATCATAGCCATTTATTCTGTTCATTACTGCCAAATTGAGAAAAGAAAGAATTGTTTGGTCAAACTAAAACGGAAATGGAATTGATTTTCTGCCTCAACTGCTTATCATTGCTAGGATCTGCACTATGCAAGAACTGCATTCAAAAGCTGCTTGCAAGATGTATCTAGGTCGCATGAAAATTTGCTGTGCAACATCAGATTGTGCTAACATAGCCATTTATTCTGTTGATTACTGCAAAACTGAGAAAAGCAAGAATTGTTTCTTAGTTTTTGAGGTCGAACTAAAACGGAAATGGAATTGATTTTCTGCCTCAACTGCTTATCATTGCTAGGATCTACACTATGCAAGAACTGCATTCAAAAGCTGCTTGCAAGACGTATCTAGGTCGCATGAAAATTTGCTGTGCAACATCAGATTGTGCTATCATAGCCATTTATTCTGTTCATTACTGCAAAACTGAGAAAAGAAAGAATTGTTTCATAGTTTTTGAGGTCAATCTAAAACGGAAATGGTATTGATTTTCTGCCTCAACTGCTTATCATTGCTAGGATCTGCACTATGCAAGAACTGCATTTAAAAGCTGCTTGCAAGATGTATCTAGGTCGCATGAAAATTTGCTGTGCAACATCAGATTGTGCTATCATAGCCATTTATTCTGTTCATTACTGCAAAACTGAGAAAAGAAAGAATTGTTTCATAGTTTTTGAGGTCAAACTAAAACGGAAATGGAATTGATTTTCTGCCTCAACTGCTTATCATTGCTAGGATCTGCACTATGCAAGAACTGCATTCAAAAGCTGCTTGCAAGACGTATCTAGGTCGCATGAAAATTTGCTGTGCAACATCAGATTGTGCTATCATAGCCATTTATTCTGTTCATTACTGCAAAACTGAGAAAAGAAAGAATTGTTTCATAGTTTTTGAGGTCAATCTAAAGCGGAAATGGTATTGATTTTCTGCCTCAACTGCTTATCATTGCTAGGATCTGCACTATGCAAGAACTGCATTTAAAAGCTGCTTGCAAGATGTATCTAGGTCGCATGAAAATTTGCTGTGCAACATCAGATTGTGCTATCATAACCATTTATTCTGTTCATTACTGCCAAACTGAGAAAAGAAAGAATTGTTTCATAGTTTTTGAGGTCAAACTGAAACGGAAATGGAATTGATTTCCTGCCTCAACTGCTTATCATTGCTAGGATCTGCACTATGCAACAACTGCATTCAAAAGCTGCTTGCAAGATGTATCTAGGTCGCATGAAAATTTGCTGTGCAACATCAGATTGTGCTACCATAACCATTTTTTCTGTTCATTACTGCAAAACTGAGAAAAGCGAGAATTGTTTCATAGTTTTTGAGTTCAAACTAAAACGGAATTGGTATTGATTTTGTGCCTCAACTGCTTACCATTGCTAGGATCTGCACTATGCAAGAACTGCATTCAAGAGCTGCTTGCAAGATGTATCTTGGTCGCATGAAAATTTGCTGTGCAACATCAGATTGTGCTATCATAACCATTTCTTCTGTTCATTACTGCAAAATTGAGAAAAGGAAGAATTGTTTCATAGTATTTGAGGTCAAACTAAAACGGAAATGGAATTGATTTTCCGCCTCAACTGCTTATCATTGCTAGGATCTGCACTATGCAAGAACTGCATTCAAAAGCTGCTTGCAAGATGTATCTAGGTCGCATGATAATTTGCTGTGCAACATCAGATTGTGCTATCATAACCATTTATTCTGTTCATTACTGCAAAACTGAGAAAAGAAAGAATTGTTTCATAGTTTTTGAGGTCAAACTAAAATGGAAATGGAACTGATTTTCTGCCTCAACTGCTTATCATTGCTAGGATCCGCACTATGCAAGAACTGCATTCAAAAGCTGCTTGCAAGACGTATCTAGGTCGCATGAAAATTTGCTGTGCAACATCAGATTGTGCTATCATAACCATTTATTCTGTTCATTACTGCCAAACTGAGAAAAGAAAGAATTGTTTCATAGTTTTTGAGGTCAAACTGAAACGGAAATGGAATTGATTTCCTGCCTCAACTGCTTATCATTGCTAGGATCTGCACTATGCAAGAACTGCATTCCAAAGCTGCTTGCAAGATGTATCTAGGTCGCATGAAAATTTGCTGTGCAACATCAGATTGTGCTAACATAGCCATTTATTCTGTTGATTACTGCAAAACTGAGAAAAGCAAGAATTGTTTCATAGTTTTTGAGGTCAAACTAAAACGGAAATGGAGTTGATTTTCTGCCTCAACTGCTTATCATTGCTAGGATCTACACTATGCAAGAACTGCATTCAAAAGCTGCTTGCAAGACGTATCTAGGTCGCATGAAAATTTGCTGTGTAAGATCAGATTGTGCTATCATAGCCATTTATTCTGTTCATTACTGCAAAACTGAGAAAAGAAAGAATTGTTTCATAGATTTTGAGGTCAAACTAAAACGGAAATGGAATTGATTTTCTGCCTCAACTCCTTATCATTGCTAGGATCTGCACTATGCAAGAACTGCATTTAAAAGCTGCTTGCAAGATGTATCTAGGTCGCATGAAAATTTGCTGTGCAACATCAGATTGTGCTATCATAACCATTTATTCTGCTCATTACTGCCAAACTGAGAAAAGAAAGAATTGTTTCATAGTTTTTGAGGTCAAACTGAAACGGAAATGGAATTGATTTCCTGCCTCAACTGCTTATCATTGCTAGGATCTGCACTATGCAACAACTGCATTCAAAAGCTGCTTGCAAGATGTATCTAGGTCGCATGAAAATTTGCTGTGCAACATCAGATTGTGCTATCATAGCCATTTATTCTGTTGATTACTGCAAAACTGAGAAAAGCAAGAATTGTTTCATAGTTTTTGAGGTCAAACTAAAACGGAAATGGAATTGATTTTCTGCCTCAACTGCTTACCATTGCTAGGATCTGCACTATGCAAGAACTGCATTCAAAAGCTGCTTGCAAGATGTATCTAGGTCGCATGAAAATTTGCTCTGCAACATCAGATTGTGCTATCATAACCATTTATTCTGTTCATTAC
The DNA here is from genome assembly GCF_055883805.1 of Amblyomma maculatum. Lineage (NCBI taxonomy): Eukaryota > Metazoa > Arthropoda > Arachnida > Ixodida > Ixodidae > Amblyomma > Amblyomma maculatum. The sequence continues at coordinate 554,730 of NW_028146763.1, read as the reverse complement.
TGCAAAACTGAGAAAAGCAAGAATTGTTTCATAGTTTTTGAGGCCAAACTAAAACGGAAATGGAATTGATTTTCTGCCTCAACTGCTTACCATTGCTAGGATCTGCACTATGCAAGAACTGCATTCAAAAGCTGCTTGCAAGATGTATCTAGGTCGCATGAAAATTTGCCGTGCAACATCAGATTGTGCTATCATAACCATTTATTCTGTTCATTACTGCAAAACTGAGAAAAGCAAGAATTGTTTCATAGTTTTTGAGGTCAAACTAAAACGTGAATGGAATTCATTTTGTGCCTCAACTGCTTATCGTTGCTAGGATCTGCACTATGCAAGAACTGCATTCAAAAGCTGCTTGCAAGATGTATCAAGGCCGCATGAAAATTTGCTGTGCAACATCAGATTGTGCTATCATAACCATATATTCTGTTCATTACTGCAAAACTGAGAAAAACAAGAATTGTTTCATAGTTTTTGAGGTCAAACTAAAACGGAAATGGAATTGATTTTCTGCCTCAACTGCTTATCATTGCTAGGATCAGCACTATGCAAGAACTGCATTCAAAAGCTCCTTGCAAGATGTGTCTAGGTCGCATGAAAATTTGCTGTGCAACATCAGATTGTGCTATCATAACCATTTATTCTGCTCATTACTGCAAAACTGAGAAAAGCAAGAATAGTTTCATAGTTTTTGAGGTCAAACTAAAACGGAAATGAAATTGATTTCAACTGCTTATAATTGCTAGGATCTGCATTATGCAAGAACTGCATTCAAAAGCTGCTTGCAAGATTTATCTCGGTCGCATGAAAATTTGCTGTGCAACATCAGATTGTGCTATCATAGCCATTTATTCTGTTCATTACTGCAAAACTGAGAAAAGAAAGAATTTCGTAGTTTTTGAGGTCAAACTAAAACGGAAATGGAATTGATTTTCTGCCTCAACTGCTTATCATTGCTAGGATCTGCACTATGCAAGAACTGCATTCAAAAGCTGCTTGCAAGATGTATCTAGGTCGCATGAAAATTTGCTGTGCAACATCAGATTGTGCTATCATAGCCATTTATTCTGTTCATTACTGCAAAACTGAGAAAAGAAAGAATTGTTTCATAGTTTTTGAGGTCAAACTAAAATGGAAATGAAATTGATTTTCTGCCTCAACTGCTTATCATTGCTAGGATCTGCACTATGCAAGAACTGCATTCAAAAGCTGCTTGCAAGATGTATCTAGGTCGCATGAAAATTTGATGTGCAACATCAGATTGTGCTATCATAACCATTTATTCTGTTCATTACTGCAAAACTGAGAAAAGCAAGAATTGTTTCATAGTTTTTGAGGTCAAACTAAAACGGAAATGGAATTGATTTTCTGCCTCAACTGCTTACCATTGCTAGGATCTGCACTATGCAAGAACTGCATTCAAAAGCTGCTTGCAAGATCGCATGCTAGGTCGCATGAAAATTTTCTGTGCAACATCAGATTGTGCTATCATAACCATTTATTCTGTTCATTACTGCAAAACTGAGAAAAGCAAGAATTGTTTAATAGTTTTTGAGGTCAAACTAAAACGGAAATGGAATTGATTTTCTGCCTCAACTGCTTATCATTGCTAGGATCTGCACTATGCAAGAACTGCATTCAAAAGCTGCTTGCAAGATGTATATAGGTCGCATGAAAATTTGCCGTGCAACATCTGATTGTGCTATCATAGCCATTTATTCTGTTCATTAGTGCAAAACTGAGAAAAGAAAGAATTGTTTCATAGTTTTTGAGGTCAAATTAAAATGGAAATGGAATTGATTTTCTGCCTCAACTGCTTATCATTGCTAGGATCTGCACTATGCAAGAACTGCATTCAAAAGCTGCTTGCAAGATGTATCTAGGTCACATGAAAATTTGCTGTGCAACATCAGATTGTGCTATCATAGCCATTTATTCTGTTGATTACTGCAAAACTGAGAAAAGCAAGAATTGTTTCATAGTTTTTGAGGTCAAACTAAAACGGAAATGAAATTGATTTTCTGCCTCAACTGCTTACCATTGCTAGGATCTGCACTATGCAAGAACTGCATTCAAAAGCTGCTTGCAAGATCGCATGCTAGGTCGCATGAAAATTTGCTGTGCAACATCAGATTGTGCTATCATAACCATTTATTCTGTTCATTACTGCAAACTGAGAAAAGCAAGAATTGTTTCATAGTTTTTGAGGTCAAACTAAAACGGAAATGGAATTGATTTTCTGCCTCAACTGCTTATCATTGCTAGGATCTGCACTATGCAAGAACTGCATTCAAAAGCTGCTTGCAAGATGTATATAGGTCGCATGAAAATTTGCCGTGCAACATCAGATTGTGCTATCATAACCATTTATTCTGTTCATTACTGCAAAACTGAGAAAAGCAAGAATTGTTTCATAGTTTTTGAGGTCAAACTAAAACGGGAATGGAATTGATTTTCTGCCTCAACTGCTTATCGTTGCTAGGATCTGCACTATGCAAGAACTGCATTCAAACTGCTTGCAAGATGTATCAAGGCCGCATGAAAATTTGCTGTGCAACATCAGATTGTGCTATCATAACCATATATTCTGTTCATTACTGCAAAAGTGAGAAAAAGAAGAATTGTTTCATAATTTTTGAGGTCAAACTAAAACGGAAATGGAATTGATTTTCTGCCTCAACTGCTTATCATTGCTAGGATCTGCACTATGCAAGAACTGCAATCAAAAGCTCCTTGCAAGATGTGTCTAGGTCGCATGAAAATTTGTTGTGCAACATCAGATTGTGCTATCATAACCATTTATTCTGCTCATTACTGCAAAACTGAGAAAAGCAAGAATTGTTTCATAGTTCTTGAGGTCAAACTAAAACGGAAATGGAATTGATTTCAACTGCTTATAATTGCTAGGATCTGCATTATGCAAGAACTGCATTCAAAAGCTGCTTGCAAGATTTATCTCGGTCGCATGAAAATTTGCTGTGCAACATCAGATTGTGCTATCATAGCCATTTATTCTGTTCATTACTGCAAAACTGAGAAAAGAAAGAATTTCATAGTTTTTGAGGTCAAACTAAAACGGAAATTGAATTGATTTTCTGCCTCAACTGCTTATCATTGCTTGGATCTGCACTATGCAAGAACTGCATTCAAAAGCTGCTTGCAAGATGTATCTAGGTCGCATGAAAATTTGCTGTGCAACATCAGATTGTGCTATCATAACCATTTATAATGTTCATTACTGCAAAACTGAGAAAAGCAAGAATTGTTTCATAGTTTTTGAGGTCAAACTAAAATGGAAATGGAATTGATTTTCTGCCTCAACTGCTTATCATTGCTAGGATCTGCACTATGCAAGAACTGCATTCAAAAGCTGCTTGCAAGATGTTTCTAGGTCGCATGAAAATTTACTGTGCAACATCAATTGTGCTATCATAGCCATTTATTCTGTTCATTACTGCAAAACTGAGAAAAGAAAGAATTGTTTCATAGTTTTTGAGATCAAACTAAAACGAAAATGAAAATGATTTCCTGCCTCAACTGCTTATCATTGCTAGCATCTGCACTATGCAAGAACTGCATTCAAAAGCTGCTTGCAAGATGTATCTAGGTCGCATGAAAATTTGATGTGCAACATCAGATTGTGCTATCATAACCATTTATTCTTTTCATTACTGCAAAACTGAGAAAAGCAAGAATTGTTTCAGAGTTTTTGAGGTCAAACTAAAACGGAAATGGAATTGATTTTCTGCCTCAACTGCTTATCATTGCTAGCATCTGCACTATGCAAGAACTGCATTCAAAAGCTGCTTGCAAGATGTATCTAGGTCGCATGAAAATTTGCTGTGCAACATCAGATTGTGCTAGCATAACCATTTATAATGTTCATTACCTCAAAACTGAGAAAAGCAAGAATTGTTTCATAGTTTTTGAGGTCAAACTAAAATGGAAATGGAATTGATTTTCTGCCTCAACTGCTTATCATTGCTAGGATCTGCACTATGCAAGAACTGCATTCAAAAGCTGCTTGCAAGATGTATCTAGGTCGCATGAAAATTTACTGTGCAACATCAATTGTGCTATCATAGCCATTTATTCTGTTCATTACTGCAAAACTGAGAAAAGAAAGAATTGTTTCATAGTTTTTGAGATCAAACTAAAACGGAAATGAAATTGATTTCCTGCCTCAACTGCTTATCATTGCTAGCATCTGCACTATGCAAGAACTGCATTCAAAAGCTGCTTGCAAGATGTATCTAGGTCGCATGAAAATTTGATGTGCAACATCAGATTGTGCTATCATAACCATTTATTCTGTTCATTACTGCAAAACTGAGAAAAGCAAGAATTGTTTCAGAGTTTTTGAGGTCAAACTAAAACGGAAATGGAATTGATTTTCTGCCTCAACTGCTTATCATTGCTAGGATCTGCACTATGCAAGAACTGCATTCAAAAGCTGCTCGCAAGATCGCATGCTAGGTCGCATGAAAATTTGCTGTGCAATATCAGATTGTGCTATCATAACCATTTATTTTGTTCATTACTGCAAAACTGAGAAAAGCAAGAATTGTTTCATAGTTTTTGAGGCCAAACTAAAACGGGAATGGAATTGATTTTCTGCCTCAACTGCTTATCGTTGCTAGGATCTGCACTATGCAAGAACTGCATTCAAAAGCTGCTTGCAAGATGTATCAAGGCCGCATGAAAATTTGCTGTGCAACATCAGATTGTGCTATCATAACCATATATTCTGTTCATTACTGCAAAACTGAGAAAAAGAAGAATTGTTTCATAGTTTTCGAGGTCAAACTAAAACGGAAATGGAATTGATTTTCTGCCTCAACTGCTTATCATTGCTAGGATCTGCACTATGTAAGAACTGCAATCAAAAGCTCCTTGCAAGATGTGTCTAGGTCGCATGAAAATTTGCTGTGCAACATCAGATTGTGCTATCATAACCATTTATTCTGCTCATTACTGCAAAACTGAGAAAAGCAAGAATTGTTTCATAGTTCTTGAGGTCAAACTAAAACGGAAATGGAATTGATTTCAACTGCTTATAATTGCTAGGATCTGCATTATGCAAGAACTGCATTCAAAAGCTGCTTGCAAGATGTATCTAGGTCGCATGAAAATTTGCTGTGCAACATCAGATTGTGCTAGCATAACCATTTATAATGTTCATTACTGCAAAACTGAGAAAAGCAAGAATTGTTTCATAGTTTTTGAGGTCAAACTAAAATGGAAATGGAATTGATTTTCTGCCTCAACTGCTTATCATTGCTAGGATCTGCACTATGCAAGAACTGCATTCAAAAGCTGCTTGCAAGATGTATCTAGGTCGCATGAAAATTTACTGTGCAACATCAATTGTGCTATCATAGCCATTTATTCTGTTCATTACTGCAAAACTGAGAAAAGAAAGAATTGTTTCATAGTTTTTGAGATCAAACTAAAACGGAAATGAAATTGATTTCCTGCCTCAACTGCTTATCATTGCTAGCATCTGCACTATGCAAGAACTGCATTCAAAAGCTGCTTGCAAGATGTATCTAGGTCGCATGAAAATTTGATGTGCAACATCAGATTGTGCTATCATAACCATTTATTCTGTTCATTACTGCAAAACTGAGAAAAGCAAGAATTGTTTCAGAGTTTTTGAGGTCAAACTAAAACGGAAATGGAATTGATTTTCTGCCTCAACTGCTTATCATTGCTAGGATCTGCACTATGCAAGAACTGCATTCAAAAGCTGCTCGCAAGACGTATCTAGGTCGCATGAAAATTTGCTGTGCAACATCAGATTGTGCTATCATAGCCATTTATTCTGTTCATTACTGCAAAACTGAGAAAAGAAAGAATTGTTTCATAGTTTTTGAGGTCAAACTAAAACGGAAATGGTATTGATTTTCTGCCTCAACTGCTTATCATTGCTAGGATCTGCACTATGCAAGAACTGCATTCAAAAGCTGCTTGCAAGATGTATCTAGGTCGCATGAAAATTTGCTGTGCAACATCAGATTGTGCTATCATAGCCATTTATTCTGTTCATTACTGCAAAACTGAGAAAAAAAAGAATTGTTTCATAGTTTTTGAGGTCAAACTAAAATGAAAATGGAATTGATTTTCTGCCTCAACTGCTTATCATTGCTAGGATCTGCACTATGCAAGAACTGCATTCAAAAGCTGCTCGCAAGATCGCATGCTAGGTCGCATGAAAATTTGCTGTGCAATATCAGATTGTGCTATCATAACCATTTATTTTGTTCATTACTGCAAAACTGAGAAAAGCAAGAATTGTTTCATAGTTTTTGAGGCCAAACTAAAACGGGAATGGAATTGATTTTCTGCCTCAACTGCTTATCGTTGCTAGGATCTGCACTATGCAAGAACTGCATTCAAAAGCTGCTTGCAAGATGTATCAAGGCCGCATGAAAATTTGCTGTGCAACATCAGATTGTGCTATCATAACCATATATTCTGTTCATTACTGCAAAACTGAGAAAAAGAAGAATTGTTTCATAGTTTTCGAGGTCAAACTAAAACGGAAATGGAATTGATTTTCTGCCTCAACTGCTTATCATTGCTAGGATCTGCACTATGTAAGAACTGCAATCAAAAGCTCCTTGCAAGATGTGTCTAGGTCGCATGAAAATTTGCTGTGCAACATCAGATTGTGCTATCATAACCATTTATTCTGCTCATTACTGCAAAACTGAGAAAAGCAAGAATTGTTTCATAGTTCTTGAGGTCAAACTAAAACGGAAATGGAATTGATTTCAACTGCTTATAATTGCTAGGATCTGCATTATGCAAGAACTGCATTCAAAGCTGCTTGCAAGATGTATCTAGGTCGCATGAAAATTTGCTGTGCAACATCAGATTGTGCTAGCATAACCATTTATAATGTTCATTACTGCAAAACTGAGAAAAGCAAGAATTGTTTCATAGTTTTTGAGGTCAAACTAAAATGGAAATGGAATTGATTTTCTGCCTCAACTGCTTATCATTGCTAGGATCTGCACTATGCAAGAACTGCATTCAAAAGCTGCTTGCAAGATGTATCTAGGTCGCATGAAAATTTACTGTGCAACATCAATTGTGCTATCATAGCCATTTATTCTGTTCATTACTGCAAAACTGAGAAAAGAAAGAATTGTTTCATAGTTTTTGAGATCAAACTAAAACGGAAATGAAATTGATTTCCTGCCTCAACTGCTTATCATTGCTAGCATCTGCACTATGCAAGAACTGCATTCAAAAGCTGCTTGCAAGATGTATCTAGGTCGCATGAAAATTTGATGTGCAACATCAGATTGTGCTATCATAACCATTTATTCTGTTCATTACTGCAAAACTGAGAAAAGCAAGAATTGTTTCAGAGTTTTTGAGGTCAAACTAAAACGGAAATGGAATTGATTTTCTGCCTCAACTGCTTATTATTGCTAGGATCTGCACTATGCAAGAACTGCATTCAAAAGCTGCTCGCAAGACGTATCTAGGTCGCATGAAAATTTGCTGTGCAACATCAGATTGTGCTATCATAGCCATTTATTCTGTTCATTACTGCAAAACTGAGAAAAGAAAGAATTGTTTCATAGTTTTTGAGGTCAAACTAAAACGGAAATGGTATTGATTTTCTGCCTCAACTGCTTATCATTGCTAGGATCTGCACTATGCAAGAACTGCATTCAAAAGCTGCTTGCAAGATGTATCTAGGTCGCATGAAAATTTGCTGTGCAACATCAGATTGTGCTATCATAGCCATTTATTCTGTTCATTACTGCAAAACTGAGAAAATAAAGAATTGTTTCATAGTTTTTGAGGTCAAACTAAAACGGAAATGGAATTGATTTCCTGCCTCAACTGCTTATCATTGCTAGGATCTGCGCTATGCAACAACTGCATTCAAAAGCTGCTTGCAAGATGTATCTAGGTCGCATGAAAATTTGCTGTGCAACATCAGATTGTGCTACCATAACCATTTTTTCTGTTCATTACTGCAAAACTGAGAAAAGCAAGAATTGTTTCATAGTTTTTGAGGTCAAACTAAAACGGAAATGGGATTGATTTTCTGCCTCAACTGCTTACCATTGCTAGGATCTGCACTATGCAAGAACTGCATTCAAAAGCTGCTTGCAAGATGTATCTAGGTCGCATGAAAATTTGCTGTGCAACATCAGATTGTGCTATCATAGCCATTTATTCTGTTCATTACTGCAAAACTGAGAAAAGAAAGAATTGTTTCATAGTTTTTGAGGTCAAACTAAAACGGAAATGGAATTGATTTCCTGCCTCAACTGCTTATCATTGCTAGGATCTGCACTATGCAAGAACTGCATTCAAAAGCTGCTTGCAAGATGTATCTAGGTCGCATGAAAATTTGCTGTGCAACATCAGATTGTGCTATCATAGCAATTTATTCTGTTGATTACTGCAAAACTGAGAAAAGCAAGAATTGTTTCATAGTTTTTGAGGTCAAACTAAAACGGAAATGGAATTGATTTTCTGCCTCAACTGCTTACCATTGCTAGGATCTGCACTATGCAAGAACTGCATTCAAAAGCTGCTTGCAAGATCGCATGCTAGGTCGCATGAAAATTTGCTGTGCAACATCAGATTGTGCTATCATAACCATTTATTCTGTTCATTACTGCAAAACTGAGAAAAGCAAGAATTGTTTCATAGTTTTTGAGGTCAAACTAAAACGGAAATGGAATTGATTTTCTGCCTCAACTGCTTATCATTGCTAGGATCTGCACTACGCAAGAACTGCATTCAAAAGCTGCTTGCAAGATGTATATAGGTCGCATGAAAATTTGCCGTGCAACATCTGATTGTGCTATCATAGCCATTTATTCTGTTCATTAGTGCAAAACTGAGAAAAGAAAGAATTGTTTCATAGTTTTTGAGGTAAAATTAAAATGGAAATGGAATTGATTTTCTGCCTCAACTGCTTATCATTGCTAGGATCTGCACTATGCAAGAACTGCATTCATAAGCTGCTTGCAAGATGTATATAGGTCGCATGAAAATTTGCCGTGCAACATCAGATTGTGCTATCATAACCATTTATTCTGTTCATTACTGCAAAACTGAGAAAAGCACGAATTGTTTCATAGTTTTTGAGGTCAAACTAAAACGGGAATGGAATTGATTTTCTGCCTCAACTGCTTATCGTTGCTAGGATCTGCACTATGCAAGAACTGCATTCAAAAGCTGCTTGCAAGATGTATCAAGGCCGCATGAAAATTTGCTGTGCAACATCAGATTGTGCTATCATAACCATATATTCTGTTCATTACTGCAAAACTGAGAAAAAGAAGAATTGTTTCATAGTTTTTGAGGTCAAACTAAAACGGAAATGGAATTGATTTTCTGCCTCAACTGCTTATCATTGCTAGGATCTGCACTATGCAAGAACTGCAATCAAAAGCTCCTTGCAAGATGTGTCTAGGTCGCATGAAAATTTGCTGTGCAACATCAGATTGTGCTATCATAACCATTTATTCTGCTCATTACTGCAAAACTGAGAAAAGCAAGAATTGTTTCATAGTTCTTGAGGTCAAACTAAAACGGAAATGGAATTGATTTCAACTGCTTATAATTGCTAGGATCTGCATTATGCAAGAACTGCATTCAAAAGCTGCTTGCAAGATTTATCTCGGTCGCATGAAAATTTGATGTGCAACATCAGATTGTGCTATCATAGCCATTTATTCTGTTCATTACTGCAAAACTGAGAAAAGAAAGAATTTCATAGTTTTTGAGGTCAAACTAAAACGGAAATTGAATTGATTTTCTGCCTCAACTGCTTATCATTGCTAGGATCTGCACTATGCAAGAACTGCATTCAAAAGCTGCTTGTAAGATGTATCTAGGTCGCATGAAAATTTGCTGTGCAACATCAGATTGTGCTATCATAACCATTTATAATGTTCATTACTGCAAAACTGAGAAAAGCAAGAGTTGTTTCAAAGTTTTTGAGGTCAAACTAAAACGGAAATGGAATTGATTTTCTGCCTGAACTGCTTATCATTGCTAGGATCTGCGCTATGCAACAACTGCATTCAAAAGCTGCTTGCAAGATGTATCTAGGTGGCATGAATATTTGCTGTGCAACATCAGATTGTGCTACCATAACCATTTTTTCTGTTCATTACTGCAAAACTGAGAAAAGCAAGAATTGTTTCATAGTTTTTGAGGTCAAACTAAAACGGAAATGGGATTGATTTTCTGCCTCAACTGCTTACCATTGCTAGGATCTGCACTATGCAAGAACTGCATTCAAAAGCTGCTTGCAAGATGTATCTAGGTCGCATGAAAATTTGCTGTGCAACATCAGATTGTGCTATCATAGCCATTTATTCTGTTCATTACTGCAAAACTGAGAAAAGAAAGAATTGTTTCATAGTTTTTGAGGTCAAACTAAAACGGAAATGGAATTGATTTCCTGCCTCAACTGCTTATCATTGCTAGGATCTGCACTATGCAAGAACTGCATTCAAAAGCTGCTTGCAAGATGTATCTAGGTCGCATGAAAATTTGCTGTGCAACATCAGATTGTGCTATCATAGCAATTTATTCTGTTGATTACTGCAAAACTGAGAAAAGCAAGAATTGTTTCATAGTTTTTGAGGTCAAACTAAAACGGAAATGGAATTGATTTTCTGCCTCAACTGCTTACCATTGCTAGGATCTGCACTATGCAAGAACTGCATTCAAAAGCTGCTTGCAAGATCGCATGCTAGGTCGCATGAAAATTTGCTGTGCAACATCAGATTGTGCTATCATAACCATTTATTCTGTTCATTACTGCAAAACTGAGAAAAGCAAGAATTGTTTCATAGTTTTTGAGGCCAAACTAAAACGGAAATGGAATTGATTTTCTGCCTCAACTGCTTATCATTGCTAGGATCTGCACTACGCAAGAACTGCATTCAAAAGCTGCTTGCAAGATGTATATAGGTCGCATGAAAATTTGCCGTGCAACATCTGATTGTGCTATCATAGCCATTTATTCTGTTCATTAGTGCAAAACTGAGAAAAGAAAGAATTGTTTCATAGTTTTTGAGGTAAAATTAAAATGGAAATGGAATTGATTTTCTGTCTCAACTGCTTATCATTGCTAGGATCTGCACTATGCAAGAACTGCATTCAAAAGCTGCTTGCAAGATGTATCTAGGTCGCATGAAAATTTGCTGTGCAACATCAGATTGTGCTATCATAGCCATTTATTCTGTTGATTACTGCAAAACTGAGAAAAGCAAGAATTGTTTCATAGTTTTTGAGGTCAAACTAAAACGGAAATGAAATTGATTTTCTGCCTCAACTGCTTACCATTGCTAGGATCTGCACTATGCAAGAACTGCATTCAAAAGCTGCTTGCAAGATCGCATGCTAGGTCGCATGAAAATTTGCTGTGCAACATCAGATTGTGCTATCATAACCATTTATTCTGTTCATTACTGCAAAACTGAGAAAAGCAAGAATTGTTTCATAGTTTTTGAGGTCAAACTAAAACGGAAATGGAATTGATTTTCTGCCTCAACTGCTTATCATTGCTAGGATCTGCACTATGCAAGAACTGCATTCATAAGCTGCTTGCAAGATGTATATAGGTCGCATGAAAATTTGCCGTGCAACATCAGATTGTGCTATCATAACCATTTATTCTGTTCATTACTGCAAAACTGAGAAAAGCACGAATTGTTTCATAGTTTTTGAGGTCAAACTAAAACGGGAATGGAATTGATTTTCTGCCTCAACTGCTTATCGTTGCTAGGATCTGCACTATGCAAGAACTGCATTCAAAAGCTGCTTGCAAGATGTATCAAGGCCGCATGAAAATTTGCTGTGCAACATCAGATTGTGCTATCATAACCATATATTCTGTTCATTACTGCAAAACTGAGAAATAGAAGAATTGTTTCATAGTTTTTGAGGTCAAACTAAAACGGAAATGGAATTGATTTTCTGCCTCAACTGCTTATCATTGCTAGGATCTGCACTATGCAAGAACTGCAATCAAAAGCTCCTTGCAAGATGTGTCTAGGTCGCATGAAAATTTGCTGTGCAACATCAGATTGTGCTATCATAACCATTTATTTTGCTCATTACTGCAAAACTGAGAAAAGCAAGAATTGTTTCATAGTTCTTGAGGTCAAACTAAAACGGAAATGGAATTGATTTCAACTGCTTATAATTGCTAGGATCTGCATTATGCAAGAACTGCATTCAAAAGCTGCTTGCAAGATTTATCTCGGTCGCATGAAAATTTGCTGTGCAACATCAGATTGTGCTATCATAGCCATTTATTCTGTTCATTACTGCAAAACTGAGAAAAGAAAGAATTTCATAGTTTTTGAGGTCAAACTAAAACGGAAATTGAATTGATTTTCTGCCTCAACTGCTTATCATTGCTAGGATCTGCACTATGCAAGAACTGCATTCAAAAGCTGCTTGTAAGATGTATCTAGGTCGCATGAAAATTTGCTGTGCAACATCAGATTGTGCTATCATAACCATTTATAATGTTCATTACTGCAAAACTGAGAAAAGCAAGAATTGTTTCAAAGTTTTTGAGGTCAAACTTAAACGGAAATGGAATTGATTTTCTGCCTGAACTGCTTATCATTGCTAGGATCTGCACTATGCAAGAACTGCATTCAAAAGCTGCTTGCAAGACGTATCTAGGTCGCATGAAAATTTGCTGTGCAACATCAGATTGTGCTATCATAGCCATTTATACTCTTCATTACTGCAAAACTGAGAGGGGCTGAGGACTCGTCAAGCCGCCAAGTGGCAGCTTTTTTCCCGTAGCCCTCCATCTGTATAGCCCCTGATGGAAATAAAGGTTTATTATTTATAAAAGAAAGAATTGTTTCATAGTTTTTGAGGTCAAACTAAAACGGAAAGGGTATTGATTTTCTGCTTCAACTGCTTATCATTGCTAGGATCTGCACTATGCAAGAACTGCATTCAAAAGCTGCTTGCAAGATGTATCTAGGTCGCATGAAAATTTGCTGTGCAACATCTGATTGTGCTATCATAGCCATTTATTCTGTTCATTACTGCAAAACTGAGAAAAGAAAGAATTGTTTCATAGTTTTTGAGGTCAAATTAAAATGAAAATGGAATTGATTTTCTGTCTCAACTGCTTATCATTGCAAGGATCTGCACTATGCAAGAACTGCATTCAAAAGCTGCTTGCAAGATGTATCTAGGTCGCATGAAAATTTGCTGTGCAACATCAGATTGTGCTATCATAGCCATTTATTCTGTTGATTACTGCAAAACTGAGAAAAGCAAGAATTTTTCATAGTTTTTGAGCTCAAACTAAAACGGAAATGGAATTGATTTTCTGCCTCAACTGCTTACCATTGCTAGGATCTGCACTATGCAAGAACTGCATTCAAAAGCTGCTTGCAAGATGTATCTAGGTCGCATGAAAATCTGCTGTGCAACATCAGATTGTGCTATCATAACCATTTATTCTGTTCATTACTGCAAAACTGAGAAAAGCAAGAATTGTTTCATAGTTTTTGAGGTCAAACTAAAACGGAAATGGAATTGATTTTCTGCCTCAACTGCTTATCATTGCTAGGATCTGCACTATGCAAGAACTGCATTCAAAAGCTGCCTGCAAGATGTATCTAGGTCGCATGAAAATTTGCCGTGCAACATCAGATTGTGCTATCATAACCATTTATTCTGTTCATTACTGCAAAACTGAGAAAAGCAAGAATTGTTTCATAGTTTTTGAGGTCAAACTAAAACGGAAATGGAATTGATTTTCTGCCTCAACTGCTTATCATTGCTAGGATCTGCACTATGCAAGAACTGCATTCAAAAGCTGCTTGCAAGATGTATATAGGTCGCATGAAAATTTGCCGTGCAACATCAGATTGTGCTATCATAACCATTTATTCTGTTCATTACTGCAAAACTGAGAAAAGCACGAATTGTTTCATAGTTTTTGAGGTCAAACTAAAACGGGAATGGAATTGATTTTCTGCCTCAACTGCTTATCGTTGCTAGGATCTGCACTATGCAAGAACTGCATTCAAAAGCTGCTTGCAAGATGTATCAAGGCCGCATGAAAATTTGCTGTGCAACATCAGATTGTGCTATCATAACCATATATTCTGTTCATTACTGCAAAACTGAGAAAAAGAAGAATTGTTTCATAGTTTTTGAGGTCAAACTAAAACGGAAATGGAATTGATTTTCTGCCTCAACTGCTTATCATTGCTAGGATCTGCACTATGCAAGAACTGCAATCAAAAGCTCCTTGCAAGATGTGTCTAGGTCGCATGAAAATTTGCTGTGCAACATCAGATTGTGCTATCATAACCATTTATTCTGCTCATTACTGCAAAACTGAGAAAAGCAAGAATTGTTTCATAGTTCTTGAGGTCAAACTAAAACGGAAATGGAATTGATTTCAACTGCTTATAATTGCTAGGATCTGCATTATGCAAGAACTGCATTCAAAAGCTGCTTGCAAGATTTATCTCGGTCGCATGAAAATTTGCTGTGCAACATCAGATTGTGCTATCATAGCCATTTATTCTGTTCATTGCTGCAAAACTGAGAAAAAAAAGAATTGTTTCATAGTTTTTGAGGTCAAACTAAAACGGAAATTGAATTGATTTTCTGCCTCAACTGCTTATCATTGCTAGGATCTGCACTATGCAAGAACTGCATTCAAAAGCTGCTTGTAAGATGTATCTAGGTCGCATGAAAATTTGCTGTGCAACATCAGATTGTGCTATCATAACCATTTATAATGTTCATTACTGCAAAACTGAGAAAAGCAAGAATTGTTTCAAAGTTTTTGAGGTCAAACTAAAACGGAAATGGAATTGATTTTCTGCCTGAACTGCTTATCATTGCTAGGATCTGCACTATGCAAGAACTGCATTCAAAAGCTGCTTGCAAGACGTATCTAGGTCGCATGAAAATTTGCTGTGCAACATCAGATTGTGCTATCATAGCCATTTATACTGTTCATTACTGCAAAACTGAGAGGGGCTGAGGACTCGTCAAGCCGCCAAGTGGCAGCTTTTTTCCCGTAGCCCTCCATCTGTATAGCCCCTGATGGAAATAAAGGTTTATTATTTATAAAAGAAAGAATTGTTTCATAGTTTTTGAGGTCAAACTAAAACGGAAAGGGTATTGATTTTCTGCCTCAACTGCTTATCATTGCTAGGATCTGCACTATGCAAGAACTGCATTCAAAAGCTGCTTGCAAGATGTATCTAGGTCGCATGAAAATTTGCTGTGCAACATCTGATTGTGCTATCATAGCCATTTATTCTGTTCATTACTGCAAAACTGAGAAAAGAAAGAATTGTTTCATAGTTTTTGAGGTCAAATTAAAATGAAAATGGAATTGATTTTCTGTCTCAACTGCTTATCATTGCAAGAATCTGCACTATGCAAGAACTGCATTCAAAAGCTGCTTGCAAGATGTATCTAGGTCGCATGAAAATTTGCTGTGCAACATCAGATTGTGCTATCATAGCCATTTATTCTGTTCATTGCTGCAAAACTGAGAAAAAAAAGAATTGTTTCATAGTTTTTGAGGTCAAACTAAAACGGAAATTGAATTGATTTTCTGCCTCAACTGCTTATCATTGCTAGGATCTGCACTATGCAAGAACTGCATTCAAAAGCTGCTTGTAAGATGTATCTAGGTCGCATGAAAATTTGCTGTGCAACATCAGATTGTGCTATCATAACCATTTATAATGTTCATTACTGCAAAACTGAGAAAAGCAAGAATTGTTTCAAAGTTTTTGAGGTCAAACTAAAACGGAAATGGAATTGATTTTCTGCCTGAACTGCTTATCATTGCTAGGATCTGCACTATGCAAGAACTGCATTCAAAAGCTGCTTGCAAGACGTATCTAGGTCGCATGAAAATTTGCTGTGCAACATCAGATTGTGCTATCATAGCCATTTATACTGTTCATTACTGCAAAACTGAGAGGGGCTGAGGACTCGTCAAGCCGCCAAGTGGCAGCTTTTTTCCCGTAGCCCTCCATCTGTATAGCCCCTGATGGAAATAAAGGTTTATTATTTATAAAAGAAAGAATTGTTTCATAGTTTTTGAGGTCAAACTAAAACGGAAAGGGTATTGATTTTCTGCCTCAACTGCTTATCATTGCTAGGATCTGCACTATGCAAGAACTGCATTCAAAAGCTGCTTGCAAGATGTATCTAGGTCGCATGAAAATTTGCTGTGCAACATCTGATTGTGCTATCATAGCCATTTATTCTGTTCATTACTGCAAAACTGAGAAAAGAAAGAATTGTTTCATAGTTTTTGAGGTCAAATTAAAATGAAAATGGAATTGATTTTCTGTCTCAACTGCTTATCATTGCAAGAATCTGCACTATGCAAGAACTGCATTCAAAAGCTGCTTGCAAGATGTATCTAGGTCGCATGAAAATTTGCTGTGCAACATCAGATTGTGCTATCATAGCCATTTATTCTGTTGATTACTGCAAAACTGAGAAAAGCAAGAATTTTTCATAGTTTTTGAGGTCAAACTAAAACGGAAATGGAATTGATTTTCTGCCTCAACTGCTTACCATTGCTAGGATCTGCACTATGCAAGAACTGCATTGAAAAGCTGCTTGCAAGATGTATCTAGGTCGCATGAAAATCTGCTGTGCAACATCAGATTGTGCTATCATAACCATTTATTCTGTTCATTACTGCAAAACTGAGAAAAGCAAGAATTGTTTCATAGTTTTTGAGGTCAAACTAAAACGGAAATGGAATTGATTTTCTGCCTCAACTGCTTATCATTGCTAGGATCTGCACTATGCAAGAACTGCATTCAAAAGCTGCTTGCAAGATGTATCTAGGTCGCATGAAAATTTGCCGTGCAACATCAGATTGTGCTATCATAACCATTTATTCTGTTCATTACTGCAAAACTGAGAAAAGCAAGAATTGTTTCATAGTTTTTGAGGTCAAATTAAAACGGGAATGGAATTGATTTTCTGCCTCAACTGCTTATCATTGCTAGGATCTGCACTATGCAAGAACTGCATTCAAAAGCTCCTTGCAAGATTTGTCTAGGTCGCATGAAAATTTGCTGTGCAACATCAGATTGTGCTATCATAACTATTTATTCTGCTCATTACTGCAAAACTGAGAAAAGCAAGAATTGTTTCATAGTTTTGAGGTCGAAGTAAAACGGAAATGGAATTGATTTCAACTGCTTATAATTGCTAGGATCTGCATTATGCAAGAACTGCATTCAAAAGCTGCTTGCAAGATTTATCTCGGTCGCATGAAAATTTGCTGTGCAACATCAGATTGTGCTATCATAGCCATTTATTCTGTTCATTACTGCAAAACTGAGAAAAGAAAGAATTTCATAGTTTTTGAGGTCAAACTAAAACGGAAATGGAATTGATTTTCTGCCTCAACTGCTTATCATTGCTAGGATCTGCACTATGCAAGAACTGCATTCAAAAGCTGCTTGCAAGATGTATCTAGGTCGCATGAAAATTTGCTGTGCAACATCAGATTGTTCTATCATAGCCATTTATTCTGTTCATTACTGCAAAACTGAGAAAAGAAAGAATTGTTTCATAGTTTTTGAGGTCAAACTAAAATGGAAATGGAATTGATTTTCTGCCTCAACTGCTTATCATTGCTAGGATCTGCACTATGCAAGAACTGCATTCAAAAGCTGCTTGCAAGATGTATCTAGGTCGCATGAAAATTTGCTGTGCAACATCAGATTGTGCTATCATAGCCATTTATTCTGTTCATTACTGCAAAACTGAGAAAAAAAAGAATTGTTTCATAGTTTTTGAGGTCAAACTAAAACGGAAATGCAATTGATTTCAACTGGTTATCATTGCTAGGATCTGCACTATGCAAGAACTGCATTCAAAAGCTGCTTCCAAGATGTATCTAGGTCGCATGAAAATTTGCTGTGCAACATCAGATTGTGCTATCATAACCATTTATAATGTTCATTACTGCAAAACTGAGAAAAGCAAGAATTGTTTCAAAGTTTTTGAGGTCAAACTAAAACGGAAATGGAATTGATTTTCTGCGTGAACTGCTTATCATTGCTAGGATCTGCACTATGCAAGAACTGCATTCAAAAGCTGCTTGCAAGACGTATCTAGGTCGCATGAAAATTTGCTGTGCAACATCAGATTGTGCTATCATAGCCATTTACACTGTTCATTACTGCAAAACTGAGAGGGGCTGAGGACTCGTCAAGCCGCCAAGTGGCAGCTTTTTTCCCGTAGCCCTCCATCTGTATAGCCCCTGATGGAAATAAAGGTTTATTATTTATAAAAGAAAGAATTGTTTCATAGTTTTTGAGGTCAAACTAAAATGGAAAGGGTATTGATTTTCTGCCTCAACTGCTTATCATTGCTAGGATCTGCACTATGCAAGAACTGCATTCAAAAGCTGCTTGCAAGATGTATCTAGGTCGCATGAAAATTTGCTGTGCAACATCTGATTGTGCTATCATAGCCATTTATTCTGTTCATTACTGCAAAACTGAGAAAAGAAAGAATTGTTTCATAGTTTTTGAGGTCAAATTAAAATGAAAATGGAATTGATTTTCTGTCTCAACTGCTTATCATTGCAAGGATCTGCACTATGCAAGAACTGCATTCAAAAGCTGCTTGCAAGATGTATCTAGGTCGCATGAAAATTTGCTGTGCAACATCAGATTGTGCTATCATAGCCATTTATTCTGTTGATTACTGCAAAACTGAGAAAAGCAAGAATTTTTCATAGTTTTTGAGGTCAAACTAAAACGGAAATGGAATTGATTTTCTGCCTCAACTGCTTACCATTGCTAGGATCTGCACTATGCAAGAACTGCATTCAAAAGCTGCTTGCAAGATGTATCTAGGTCGCATGAAAATTTGCTGTGCAACATCAGATTGTGCTATCATAACCATTTATTCTGTTCATTACTGCAAAACTGAGAAAAGCAAGAATTGTTTCATAGTTTTTGAGGTCAAACTAAAACGGAAATGGAATTGATTTTCTGCCTCAACTGCTTATCATTGCTAGGATCTGCACTATGCAAGAACTGCATTCAAAAGCTGCTTGCAAGATGTATCTAGGTCGCATGAAAATTTGCCGTGCAACATCAGATTGTGCTATCATAACCATTTATTCTGTTCATTACTGCAAAACTGAGAAAAGCAAGAATTGTTTCATAGTTTTTGAGGTCAAATTAAAACGGGAATGGAATTGATTTCCTGCCTCAACTGCTTATCGTTGCTAGGATCTGCACTATGCAAGAACTGCATTCAAAAGCTGCTTGCAAGATGTATCA
Organism: Amblyomma maculatum; assembly: GCF_055883805.1. Classification (NCBI taxonomy): domain Eukaryota; kingdom Metazoa; phylum Arthropoda; class Arachnida; order Ixodida; family Ixodidae; genus Amblyomma; species Amblyomma maculatum. The sequence goes on along the minus strand of NW_028146763.1, from coordinate 535,393 downwards.
AGGCCGCGTGAAAATTTGCTGTGCAACATCAGATTGTGCTATCATAACCATATATTCTGTTCATTACTGCAAAACTGCGAAAAACAAGAATTGTTTCATAGTTTTTGAGGTCAAACTAAAATGGAAATGGAATTGATTTTCTGCCTCAACTGCTTATCATTGCTAGGATCTGCACTATGCAAGAACTGCATTCAAAAGCTCCTTGCAAGATGTGTCTAGTTCGCATGAAAATTTGCTGTGCAACATCAGATTGTGCTATCATAACCATTTATTCTGCTCATTACTGCAAAACTGAGAAAAGCAAGAATTGTTTCATAGTTTTTGAGGTCGAACTAAAACAGAAATGGAATTGATTTCAACTGCTTATAATTGCTAGGATCTACATTATGCAAGAACTGCATTCAAAAGCTGCTTGCAAGATTTATCTCGGTCGCATGAAAATTTGCTGTGCAACATCAGATTGTGCTATCATAGCCATTTATTCTGTTCATTACTGCAAAACTGAGAAAAGAAAGAATTTCATAGTTTTTGAGGTCAAACTAAAACGGAAATGGAATTGATTTTCTGCCTCAACTGCTTATCATTGCTAGGATCTGCACTATGCAAGAACTGCATTCAAAAGCTGCTTGCAAGATGTATCTAGGTCGCATGAAAATTTGCTGTGCAACATCAGATTGTTCTATCATAGCCATTTATTCTGTTCATTACTGCAAAACTGAGAAAAGAAAGAATTGTTTCATAGTTTTTGAGGTCAAACTAAAATGGAAATGGAATTGATTTTCTGCCTCAACTGCTTATCATTGCTAGGATCTGCACTATGCAAGAACTGCATTCAAAAGCTGCTTGCAAGATGTATCTAGGTCGCATGAAAATTTGCTGTGCAACATCAGATTGTGCTATCATAGCCATTTATTCTGTTCATTACTGCAAAACTGAGAAAAAAAAGAATTGTTTCATAGTTTTCGAGGTCAAACTAAAATGGAAATGGAATTGATTTTCTGCCTCAACTGCTTATCATTGCTAGGATCTGCACTATGCAAGAACTGCATTCAAAAGCTGCTTGCAAGATGTATCTAGGTCGCATGAAAATTTGCTGTGCAACATCAGATTGTGCTATCATAACCATTTATTCTGTTCATTACTGCAAAACTGAGAAAAGCAAGAATTGTTTCATAGTTTTTGAGGTCAAACTAAAACGGAAATGGAATTGATTTTCTGCCTCAACTGCTTATCGTTGCTAGGATCTGCACTATGCAAGACCTGCATTCAAAAGCTGCTTGCAAGATGTATCTAGGTCGCAAGAAAATTTGCTGTGCAACATCAGATTGTGCTATCATAACCATTTATTCTGCTCATTACTGCAAAACTGAGAAAAGCAAGAATTGTTTCATAGTTTTTGAGGTCAAACTAAAACGGAAATGGAATTGATTTCAACTGCTTATCATTGCTAGGATCTGCACTATGCAAGAACTGCATTCAAAAGCTGCTTGCAAGATGTATCTAGGTCGCATGAAAATTTGCTGTGCAACATCAGATTGTGCTATCATAGCCATTTATACTGTTCATTACTGCAAAACTGAGAAAAGAAAGAATATTTTCATAGTTTTTGAGGTCAAACTAAGACGGAAATGGAATTGATTTTCTGCCTCAACTGCCTATTATTGCTAGGATCTGCACTATGCAAAAACTGCATTCAAAAGCTGCTTGCAATATGTATCTAGGTCGCATGAAAATTTGCTGTGCAACATCAGATTGTGCTATCATAGCCATTTATTCTGTTCATTACTGCAAAACTGAGAAAAGAAAGAATTGTTTCATAGTTTTTGAGGTCAAACTAAAATGGAAATGGAATTGATTTTCTTCCTCAACTGCTTATCATTGCTAGGATCTGCACTATGCAAGAACTGCATTCAAAAGCTGCTTGCAAGATGTATCTAGGTCGCATGAAAATTTGCTGTGCAACATCAGATTGTGCTATCATAGCCATTTATTCTGTTCATTACTGCAAAACTGAGAAAAGAAAGAATTGTTTCATAGTTTTTGAGGTCAAACTAAAACGGAAATGGAATTGATTTCCTGCCTCAACTGCTTATCATTGCTATGATCTGCACTATTCAAGAACTGCATTCAAAAGCTGCTTGCAAGATGTATCTAGGTCGCATGAAAATTTGCTGTGCAACATCAGATTGTGCTATCATAGCCATTTATTCTGTTGATTACTGCAAAACTGAGAAAAGCAAGAATTGTTTCATAGTTTTTGAGGTCAAACTAAAACGTAAATGGAATTGATTTTCTGCCTCAACTGCTTACCATTGCTAGGATCTGCACTATGCAAGAACTGCATTCAAAAGCTGCTTGCAAGATCGCATGCTAGGTCGCATGAAAATTTGCCGTGCAACATCAGATTGTGCTATCATAACCATTTATTCTGTTCATTACTGCAAAACTGAGAAAAGCAAGAATTGTTTCATAGTTTTTGAGGTCAAATTAAAACGGGAATGGAATTGATTTCCTGCCTCAACTGCTTATCGTTGCTAGGATCTGCACTATGCAAGAACTGCATTCAAAAGCTGCTTGCAAGATGTATCAAGGCCGCATGAAAATTTGCTGTGCAACATCAGATTGTGCTATCATAACCATATATTCTGTTCATTACTGCAAAACTGCGAAAAACAAGAATTGTTTCATAGTTTTTGAGGTCAAACTAAAATGGAAATGGAATTGATTTTCTGCCTCAACTGCTTATCATTGCTAGGATCTGCACTATGCAAGAACTGCATTCAAAAGCTCCTTGCAAGATGTGTCTAGGTCGCATGAAAATTTGCTGTGCAACATCAGATTGTGCTATCATAACCATTTATTCTGCTCATTACTGCAAAACTGAGAATAGCAAGAATTGTTTCATAGTTTTTGAGGTCGAACTAAAACGGAAATGGAATTGATTTTCTGCCTCAACTGCTTATCATTGCTAGGATCTGCACTATGCAAGAACTGTATTCAAAAGCTGCTTGCAAGATGTATCTAGGTCGCATGAAAATTTGCTGTGCAACATCAGATTGTTCTATCATAGCCATTTATTCTGTTCATTACTGCAAAACTGAGAAAAGAAAGAATTGTTTCATAGTTTTTGAGGTCAAACTAAAATGGAAATGGAATTGATTTTCTGCCTCAACTGCTTATCATTGCTAGGATCTGCACTATGCAAGAACTGCATTCAAAAGCTGCTTGCAAGATGTATCTAGGTCGCATGAAAATTTGCTGTGCAACATCAGATTGTGCTATCATAGCCATTTATTCTGTTCATTACTGCAAAACTGAGAAAAAAAAGAATTGTTTCATAGTTTTTGAGGTCAAACTAAAACGGAAATGCAATTGATTTCAACTGCTTATCATTGCTAGGATCTGCACTATGCAAGAACTGCATTCAAAAGCTGCTTGCAAGATGTATCTAGGTCGCATGAAAATTTGCTGCGCAACATCAGATTGTGCTATCATAACCATTTATAATGTTCATTACTGCAAAACTGAGAAAAGCAAGAATTGTTTCATAGTTTTTGAGGTCAAATTAAAATGAAAATGGAATTGATTTTCTGTCTCAACTGCTTATCATTGCAAGGATCTGCACTATGCAAGAACTGCATTCAAAAGCTGCTTGCAAGATGTATCTAGGTCGCATGAAAATTTGCTGTGCAACATCAGATTGTGCTATCATAGCCATTTATTCTGTTGATTACTGCAAAACTGAGAAAAGCAAGAATTTTTCATAGTTTTTGAGGTCAAACTAAAACGGAAATGGAATTGATTTTCTGCCTCAACTGCTTACCATTGCTAGGATCTGCACTATGCAAGAACTGCATTCAAAAGCTGCTTGCAAGATGTATCTAGGTCGCATGAAAATTTGCTGTGCAACATCAGATTGTGCTATCATAACCATTTATTCTGTTCATTACTGCAAAACTGAGAAAAGCAAGAATTGTTTCATAGTTTTTGAGGTCAAACTAAAACGGAAATGGAATTGATTTTCTGCCTCAACTGCTTATCATTGCTAGGATCTGCACTATGCAAGAACTGCATTCAAAAGCTGCTTGCAAGATGTATCTAGGTCGCATGAAAATTTGCCGTGCAACATCAGATTGTGCTATCATAACCATTTATTCTGTTCATTACTGCAAAACTGAGAAAAGCAAGAATTGTTTCATAGTTTTTGAGGTCAAATTAAAACGGGAATGGAATTGATTTCCTGCCTCAACTGCTTATCGTTGCTAGGATCTGCACTATGCAAGAACTGCATTCAAAAGCTGCTTGCAAGATGTATCAAGGCCGCGTGAAAATTTGCTGTGCAACATCAGATTGTGCTATCATAACCATATATTCTGTTCATTACTGCAAAACTGCGAAAAACAAGAATTGTTTCATAGTTTTTGAGGTCAAACTAAAATGGAAATGGAATTGATTTTCTGCCTCAACTGCTTATCATTGCTAGGATCTGCACTATGCAAGAACTGCATTCAAAAGCTCCTTGCAAGATGTGTCTAGTTCGCATGAAAATTTGCTGTGCAACATCAGATTGTGCTATCATAACCATTTATTCTGCTCATTACTGCAAAACTGAGAAAAGCAAGAATTGTTTCATAGTTTTTGAGGTCGAACTAAAACAGAAATGGAATTGATTTCAACTGCTTATAATTGCTAGGATCTACATTATGCAAGAACTGCATTCAAAAGCTGCTTGCAAGATTTATCTCGGTCGCATGAAAATTTGCTGTGCAACATCAGATTGTGCTATCATAGCCATTTATTCTGTTCATTACTGCAAAACTGAGAAAAGAAAGAATTTCATAGTTTTTGAGGTCAAACTAAAACGGAAATGGAATTGATTTTCTGCCTCAACTGCTTATCATTGCTAGGATCTGCACTATGCAAGAACTGCATTCAAAAGCTGCTTGCAAGATGTATCTAGGTCGCATGAAAATTTGCTGTGCAACATCAGATTGTTCTATCATAGCCATTTATTCTGTTCATTACTGCAAAACTGAGAAAAGAAAGAATTGTTTCATAGTTTTTGAGGTCAAACTAAAATGGAAATGGAATTGATTTTCTGCCTCAACTGCTTATCATTGCTAGGATCTGCACTATGCAAGAACTGCATTCAAAAGCTGCTTGCAAGATGTATCTAGGTCGCATGAAAATTTGCTGTGCAACATCAGATTGTGCTATCATAGCCATTTATTCTGTTCATTACTGCAAAACTGAGAAAAAAAAGAATTGTTTCATAGTTTTTGAGGTCAAACTAAAATGGAAATGGAATTGATTTTCTGCCTCAACTGCTTATCATTGCTAGGATCTGCACTATGCAAGAACTGCATTCAAAAGCTGCTTGCAAGATGTATCTAGGTCGCATGAAAATTTGCTGTGCAACATCAGATTGTGCTATCATAACCATTTATTCTGTTCATTACTGCAAAACTGAGAAAAGCAAGAATTGTTTCATAGTTTTTGAGGTCAAACTAAAACGGAAATGGAATTGATTTTCTGCCTCAACTGCTTATCGTTGCTAGGATCTGCACTATGCAAGACCTGCATTCAAAAGCTGCTTGCAAGATGTATCTAGGTCGCAAGAAAATTTGCTGTGCAACATCAGATTGTGCTATCATAACCATTTATTCTGCTCATTACTGCAAAACTGAGAAAAGCAAGAATTGTTTCATAGTTTTTGAGGTCAAACTAAAACGGAAATGGAATTGATTTCAACTGCTTATCATTGCTAGGATCTGCACTATGCAAGAACTGCATTCAAAAGCTGCTTGCAAGATGTATCTAGGTCGCATGAAAATTTGCTGTGCAACATCAGATTGTTCTATCATAGCCATTTATTCTGTTCATTACTGCAAAACTGAGAAAAGAAAGAATTGTTTCATAGTTTTTGAGGTCAAACTAAAATGGAAATGGAATTGATTTTCTGCCTCAACTGCTTATCATTGCTAGGATCTGCACTATGCAAGAACTGCATTCAAAAGCTGCTTGCAAGATGTATCTAGGTCGCATGAAAATTTGCTGTGCAACATCAGATTGTGCTATCATAGCCATTTATTCTGTTCATTACTGCAAAACTGAGAAAAAAAAGAATTGTTTCATAGTTTTTGAGGTCAAACTAAAATGGAAATGGAATTGATTTTCTGCCTCAACTGCTTATCATTGCTAGGATCTGCACTATGCAAGAACTGCATTCAAAAGCTGCTTGCAAGATGTATCTAGGTCGCATGAAAATTTGCTGTGCAACATCAGATTGTGCTATCATAACCATTTATTCTGTTCATTACTGCAAAACTGAGAAAAGCAAGAATTGTTTCATAGTTTTTGAGGTCAAACTAAAACGGAAATGGAATTGATTTTCTGCCTCAACTGCTTATCGTTGCTAGGATCTGCACTATGCAAGACCTGCATTCAAAAGCTGCTTGCAAGATGTATCTAGGTCGCAAGAAAATTTGCTGTGCAACATCAGATTGTGCTATCATAACCATTTATTCTGCTCATTACTGCAAAACTGAGAAAAGCAAGAATTGTTTCATAGTTTTTGAGGTCAAACTAAAACGGAAATGGAATTGATTTCAACTGCTTATCATTGCTAGGATCTGCACTATGCAAGAACTGCATTCAAAAGCTGCTTGCAAGATGTATCTAGGTCGCATGAAAATTTGCTGTGCAACATCAGATTGTGCTATCATAGCCATTTATACTGTTCATTACTGCAAAACTGAGAAAAGAAAGAATATTTTCATAGTTTTTGAGGTCAAACTAAGACGGAAATGGAATTGATTTTCTGCCTCAACTGCCTATTATTGCTAGGATCTGCACTATGCAAAAACTGCATTCAAAAGCTGCTTGCAATATGTATCTAGGTCGCATGAAAATTTGCTGTGCAACATCAGATTGTGCTATCATAGCCATTTATTCTGTTCATTACTGCAAAACTGAGAAAAGAAAGAATTGTTTCATAGTTTTTGAGGTCAAACTAAAATGGAAATGGAATTGATTTTCTTCCTCAACTGCTTATCATTGCTAGGATCTGCACTATGCAAGAACTGCATTCAAAAGCTGCTTGCAAGATGTATCTAGGTCGCATGAAAATTTGCTGTGCAACATCAGATTGTGCTATCATAGCCATTTATTCTGTTCATTACTGCAAAACTGAGAAAAGAAAGAATTGTTTCATAGTTTTTGAGGTCAAACTAAAACGGAAATGGAATTGATTTCCTGCCTCAACTGCTTATCATTGCTATGATCTGCACTATTCAAGAACTGCATTCAAAAGCTGCTTGCAAGATGTATCTAGGTCGCATGAAAATTTGCTGTGCAACATCAGATTGTGCTATCATAGCCATTTATTCTGTTGATTACTGCAAAACTGAGAAAAGCAAGAATTGTTTCATAGTTTTTGAGGTCAAACTAAAACGTAAATGGAATTGATTTTCTGCCTCAACTGCTTACCATTGCTAGGATCTGCACTATGCAAGAACTGCATTCAAAAGCTGCTTGCAAGATCGCATGCTAGGTCGCATGAAAATTTGCTGTGCAACATCAGATTGTGCTATCATAGCCATTTATTCTGTTCATTACTGCAAAACTGAGAAAAGAAAGAATTGTTTCATAGTTTTTGAGGTCAAACTAAAACGGAAATGGAATTGATTTCCTGCCTCAACTGCTTATCGTTGCTAGGATCTGCACTATGCAAGAACTGCATTCAAAAGCTGCTTGCAAGATGTATCAAGGCCGCATGAAAATTTGCTGTGCAACATCAGATTGTGCTATCATAACCATATATTCTGTTCATTACTGCAAAACTGCGAAAAACAAGAATTGTTTCATAGTTTTTGAGGTCAAACTAAAATGGAAATGGAATTGATTTTCTGCCTCAACTGCTTATCATTGCTAGGATCTGCACTATGCAAGAACTGCATTCAAAAGCTCCTTGCAAGATGTGTCTAGGTCGCATGAAAATTTGCTGTGCAACATCAGATTGTGCTATCATAACCATTTATTCTGCTCATTACTGCAAAACTGAGAATAGCAAGAATTGTTTCATAGTTTTTGAGGTCGAACTAAAACGGAAATGGAATTGATTTTCTGCCTCAACTGCTTATCATTGCTAGGATCTGCACTATGCAAGAACTGTATTCAAAAGCTGCTTGCAAGATGTATCTAGGTCGCATGAAAATTTGCTGTGCAACATCAGATTGTTCTATCATAGCCATTTATTCTGTTCATTACTGCAAAACTGAGAAAAGAAAGAATTGTTTCATAGTTTTTGAGGTCAAACTAAAATGGAAATGGAATTGATTTTCTGCCTCAACTGCTTATCATTGCTAGGATCTGCACTATGCAAGAACTGCATTCAAAAGCTGCTTGCAAGATGTATCTAGGTCGCATGAAAATTTGCTGTGCAACATCAGATTGTGCTATCATAGCCATTTATTCTGTTCATTACTGCAAAACTGAGAAAAAAAAGAATTGTTTCATAGTTTTTGAGGTCAAACTAAAACGGAAATGCAATTGATTTCAACTGCTTATCATTGCTAGGATCTGCACTATGCAAGAACTGCATTCAAAAGCTGCTTCCAAGATGTATCTAGGTCGCATGAAAATTTGCTGCGCAACATCAGATTGTGCTATCATAACCATTTATAATGTTCATTACTGCAAAACTGAGAAAAGCAAGAATTGTTTCAAAGTTTTTGAGGTCAAACTAAAACGGAAATGGAATTGATTTTCTGCCTGAACTGCTTATCATTGCTAGGATCTGCACTATGCAAGAACTGCATTCAAAAGCTGCTTGCAAGACGTATCTAGGTCGCATGAAAATTTGCTGTGCAACATCAGATTGTGCTATCATAGCCATTTACACTGTTCATTACTGCAAAACTGAGAGGGGCTGAGGACTCGTCAAGCCGCCAAGTGGCAGCTTTTTTCCCGTAGCCCTCCATCTGTATAGCCCCTGATGGAAATAAAGGTTTATTATTTATAAAAGAAAGAATTGTTTCATAGTTTTTGAGGTCAAACTAAAACGGAAAGGGTATTGATTTTCTGCCTCAACTGCTTATCATTGCTAGGATCTGCACTATGCAAGAACTGCATTCAAAAGCTGCTTGCAAGATGTATCTAGGTCGCATGAAAATTTGCTGTGCAACATCTGATTGTGCTATCATAGCCATTTATTCTGTTCATTACTGCAAAACTGAGAAAAGAAAGAATTGTTTCATAGTTTTTGAGGTCAAATTAAAATGAAAATGGAATTGATTTTCTGTCTCAACTGCTTATCATTGCAAGGATCTGCACTATGCAAGAACTGCATTCAAAAGCTGCTTGCAAGATGTATCTAGGTCGCATGAAAATTTGCTGTGCAACATCAGATTGTGCTATCATAGCCATTTATTCTGTTGATTACTGCAAAACTGAGAAAAGCAAGAATTTTTCATAGTTTTTGAGGTCAAACTAAAACGGAAATGGAATTGATTTTCTGCCTCAACTGCTTACCATTGCTAGGATCTGCACTATGCAAGAACTGCATTCAAAAGCTGCTTGCAAGATGTATCTAGGTCGCATGAAAATTTGCTGTGCAACATCAGATTGTGCTATCATAACCATTTATTCTGTTCATTACTGCAAAACTAAGAAAAGCAAGAATTGTTTCATAGTTTTTGAGGTCAAACTAAAACGGAAATGGAATTGATTTTCTGCCTCAACTGCTTATCATTGCTAGGATCTGCACTATGCAAGAACTGCATTCAAAAGCTGCTTGCAAGATGTATCTAGGTCGCATGAAAATTTGCCGTGCAACATCAGATTGTGCTATCATAACCATTTATTCTGTTCATTACTGCAAAACTGAGAAAAGCAAGAATTGTTTCATAGTTTTTGAGGTCAAATTAAAACGGGAATGGAATTGATTTCCTGCCTCAACTGCTTATCGTTGCTAGGATCTGCACTATGCAAGAACTGCATTCAAAAGCTGCTTGCAAGATGTATCAAGGCCGCATGAAAATTTGCTGTGCAACATCAGATTGTGCTATCATAACCATATATTCTGTTCATTACTGCAAAACTGCGAAAAACAAGAATTGTTTCATAGTTTTTGAGGTCAAACTAAAATGGAAATGGAATTGATTTTCTGCCTCAACTGCTTATCATTGCTAGGATCTGCACTATGCAAGAACTGCATTCAAAAGCTCCTTGCAAGATGTGTCTAGGTCGCATGAAAATTTGCTGTGCAACATCAGATTGTGCTATCATAACCATTTATTCTGCTCATTACTGCAAAACTGAGAAAAGCAAGAATTGTTTCATAGTTTTTGAGGTCGAACTAAAACGGAAATGGAATTGATTTCAACTGCTTATAATTGCTAGGATCTACATTATGCAAGAACTGCATTCAAAAGCTGCTTGCAAGATTTATCTCGGTCGCATGAAAATTTGCTGTGCAACATCAGATTGTGCTATCATAGCCATTTATTCTGTTCATTACTGCAAAACTGAGAAAAGAAAGAATTTCATAGTTTTTGAGGTCAAACTAAAACGGAAATGGAATTGATTTTCTGCCTCAACTGCTTATCATTGCTAGGATCTGCACTATGCAAGAACTGCATTCAAAAGCTGCTTGCAAGATGTATCTAGGTCGCATGAAAATTTGCTGTGCAACATCAGATTGTTCTATCATAGCCATTTATTCTGTTCATTACTGCAAAACTGAGAAAAGAAAGAATTGTTTCATAGTTTTTGAGGTCAAACTAAAATGGAAATGGAATTGATTTTCTGCCTCAACTGCTTATCATTGCTAGGATCTGCACTATGCAAGAACTGCATTCAAAAGCTGCTTGCAAGATGTATCTAGGTCGCATGAAAATTTGCTGTGCAACATCAGATTGTGCTATCATAGCCATTTATTCTGTTCATTACTGCAAAACTGAGAAAAGAAAGAATTGTTTCATAGTTTTTGAGGTCGAACTAAAACGGAAATGGAATTGATTTCAACTGCTTATAATTGCTAGGATCTACATTATGCAAGAACTGCATTCAAAAGCTGCTTGCAAGATGTATCTAGGTCGCAAGAAAATTTGCTGTGCAACATCAGATTGTGCTATCATAGCCATTTATTCTGTTCATTACTGCAAAACTGAGAAAAGAAAGAATTTCATAGTTTTTGAGGTCAAACTAAAACGGAAATGGAATTGATTTTCTGCCTCAACTGCTTATCATTGCTAGGATCTGCACTATGCAAGAACTGCATTCAAAAGCTGCTTGCAAGATGTATCTAGGTCGCATGAAAATTTGGTGTGCAACATCAGATTGTTCTATCATAGCCATTTATTCTGTTCATTACTGCAAAACTGAGAAAAGAAAGAATTGTTTCATAGTTTTTGAGGTCAAACTAAAATGGAAATGGAATTGATTTTCTGCCTCAACTGCTTATCATTGCTAGGATCTGCACTATGCAAGAACTGCATTCAAAAGCTGCTTGCAAGATGTATCTAGGTCGCATGAAAATTTGCTGTGCAACATCAGATTGTGCTATCATAACCATTTATTTTGTTCATTACTGCAAAACTGAGAAAAGAAAGAATTGTTTCATAGTTTTTGAGGTCAAACTAAAACGGAAATGGAATTGATTTTCTGCCTCAACTGCTTATCGTTGCTAGGATCTGCACTATGCAAGAACTGCATTCAAAAGCTGCTTGCAAGATGTATCTAGGTCGCAAGAAAATTTGCTGTGCAACATCAGATTGTGCTATCATAACCATTTATTCTGCTCATTACTGCAAAACTGAGAAAAGCAAGAATTGTTTCATAGTTTTTGAGGTCAAACTAAAACGGAAATGGAATTGATTTCAACTGCTTATCATTGCTAGGATCTGCACTATGCAAGAACTGCATTCAAAAGCTGCTTGCAAGATGTATCTAGGTCGCATGAAAATTTGCTGTGCAACATCAGATTGTGCTAACATAGCCATTTATACTGTTCATTACTGCAAAACTGAGAAAAGAAAGAATATTTTCATAGTTTTTGAGGTCAAACTAAGACGGAAATGGAATTGATTTTCTGCCTCAACTGCCTATTATTGCTAGGATCTGCACTATGCAAAAACTGCATTCAAAAGCTGCTTGCAATATGTATCTAGGTCGCATGAAAATTTGCTGTGCAACATCAGATTGTGCTATCATAGCCATTTATTCTGTTCATTACTGCAAAACTGAGAAAAGAAAGAATTGTTTCATAGTTTTTGAGGTCAAACTAAAATGGAAATGGAATTGATTTTCTTCCTCAACTGCTTATCATTGCTAGGATCTGCACTATGCAAGAACTGCATTCAAAAGCTGCTTGCAAGATGTATCTAGGTCGCATGAAAATTTGCTGTGCAACATCAGATTGTGCTATCATAGCCATTTATTCTGTTCATTACTGCAAAACTGAGAAAAGAAAGAATTGTTTCATAGTTTTTGAGGTCAAACTAAAACGGAAATGGAATTGATTTCCTGCCTCAACTGCTTATCATTGCTATGATCTGCACTATTCAAGAACTGCATTCAAAAGCTGCTTGCAAGATGTATCTAGGTCGCATGAAAATTTGCTGTGCAACATCAGATTGTGCTATCATAGCCATTTATTCTGTTGATTACTGCAAAACTGAGAAAAGCAAGAATTGTTTCATAGTTTTTGAGGTCAAACTAAAACGTAAATGGAATTGATTTTCTGCCTCAACTGCTTACCATTGCTAGGATCTGCACTATGCAAGAACTGCATTCAAAAGCTGCTTGCAAGATCGCATGCTAGGTCGCATGAAAATTTGCCGTGCAACATCAGATTGTGCTATCATAACCATTTATTCTGTTCATTACTGCAAAACTGAGAAAAGCAAGAATTGTTTCATAGTTTTTGAGGTCAAATTAAAACGGGAATGGAATTGATTTCCTGCCTCAACTGCTTATCGTTGCTAGGATCTGCACTATGCAAGAACTGCATTCAAAAGCTGCTTGCAAGATGTATCAAGGCCGCATGAAAATTTGCTGTGCAACATCAGATTGTGCTATCATAACCATATATTCTGTTCATTACTGCAAAACTGCGAAAAACAAGAATTGTTTCATAGTTTTTGAGGTCAAACTAAAATGGAAATGGAATTGATTTTCTGCCTCAACTGCTTATCATTGCTAGGATCTGCACTATGCAAGAACTGCATTCAAAAGCTCCTTGCAAGATGTGTCTAGGTCGCATGAAAATTTGCTGTGCAACATCAGATTGTGCTATCATAACCATTTATTCTGCTCATTACTGCAAAACTGAGAAAAGCAAGAATTGTTTCATAGTTTTTGAGGTCGAACTAAAACGGAAATGGAATTGATTTTCTGCCTCAACTGCTTATCATTGCTAGGATCTGCACTATGCAAGAACTGTATTCAAAAGCTGCTTGCAAGATGTATCTAGGTCGCATGAAAATTTGCTGTGCAACATCAGATTGTTCTATCATAGCCATTTATTCTGTTCATTACTGCAAAACTGAGAAAAGAAAGAATTGTTTCATAGTTTTTGAGGTCAAACTAAAATGGAAATGGAATTGATTTTCTGCCTCAACTGCTTATCATTGCTAGGATCTGCACTATGCAAGAACTGCATTCAAAAGCTGCTTGCAAGATGTATCTAGGTCGCATGAAAATTTGCTGTGCAACATCAGATTGTGCTATCATAGCCATTTATTCTGTTCATTACTGCAAAACTGAGAAAAAAAAGAATTGTTTCATAGTTTTTGAGGTCAAACTAAAACGGAAATGCAATTGATTTCAACTGCTTATCATTGCTAGGATCTGCACTATGCAAGAACTGCATTCAAAAGCTGCTTCCAAGATGTATCTAGGTCGCATGAAAATTTGCTGCGCAACATCAGATTGTGCTATCATAACCATTTATAATGTTCATTACTGCAAAACTGAGAAAAGCAAGAATTGTTTCAAAGTTTTTGAGGTCAAACTAAAACGGAAATGGAATTGATTTTCTGCCTGAACTGCTTATCATTGCTAGGATCTGCACTATGCAAGAACTGCATTCAAAAGCTGCTTGCAAGACGTATCTAGGTCGCATGAAAATTTGCTGTGCAACATCAGATTGTGCTATCATAGCCATTTACACTGTTCATTACTGCAAAACTGAGAGGGGCTGAGGACTCGTCAAGCCGCCAAGTGGCAGCTTTTTTCCCGTAGCCCTCCATCTGTATAGCCCCTGATGGAAATAAAGGTTTATTATTTATAAAAGAAAGAATTGTTTCATAGTTTTTGAGGTCAAACTAAAACGGAAAGGGTATTAATTTTCTGCCTCAACTGCTTATCATTGCTAGGATCTGCACTATGCAAGAACTACATTCAAAAGCTGCTTGCAAGATGTATCTAGGTCGCATGAAAATTTGCTGTGCAACATCTGATTGTGCTATCATAGCCATTTATTCTGTTCATTACTGCAAAACTGAGAAAAGAAAGAATTGTTTCATAGTTTTTGAGGTCAAATTAAAATGAAAATGGAATTGATTTTCTGTCTCAACTGCTTATCATTGCAAGGATCTGCACTATGCAAGAACTGCATTCAAAAGCTGCTTGCAAGATGTATCTAGGTCGCATGAAAATTTGCTGTGCAACATCAGATTGTGCTATCATAGCCATTTATTCTGTTGATTACTGCAAAACTGAGAAAAGCAAGAATTTTTCATAGTTTTTGAGGTCAAACTAAAACGGAAATGGAATTGATTTTCTGCCTCAACTGCTTACCATTGCTAGGATCTGCACTATGCAAGAACTGCATTCAAAAGCTGCTTGCAAGATGTATCTAGGTCGCATGAAAATTTGCTGTGCAACATCAGATTGTGCTATCATAACCATTTATTCTGTTCATTACTGCAAAACTAAGAAAAGCAAGAATTGTTTCATAGTTTTTGAGGTCAAACTAAAACGGAAATGGAATTGATTTTCTGCCTCAACTGCTTATCATTGCTAGGATCTGCACTATGCAAGAACTGCATTCAAAAGCTGCTTGCAAGATGTATCTAGGTCGCATGAAAATTTGCCGTGCAACATCAGATTGTGCTATCATAACCATTTATTCTGTTCATTACTGCAAAACTGAGAAAAGCAAGAATTGTTTCATAGTTTTTGAGGTCAAATTAAAACGGGAATGGAATTGATTTCCTGCCTCAACTGCTTATCGTTGCTAGGATCTGCACTATGCAAGAACTGCATTCAAAAGCTGCTTGCAAGATGTATCAAGGCCGCATGAAAATTTGCTGTGCAACATCAGATTGTGCTATCATAACCATATATTCTGTTCATTACTGCAAAACTGCGAAAAACAAGAATTGTTTCATAGTTTTTGAGGTCAAACTAAAATGGAAATGGAATTGATTTTCTGCCTCAACTGCTTATCATTGCTAGGATCTGCACTATGCAAGAACTGCATTCAAAAGCTCCTTGCAAGATGTGTCTAGGTCGCATGAAAATTTGCTGTGCAACATCAGATTGTGCTATCATAACCATTTATTCTGCTCATTACTGCAAAACTGAGAAAAGCAAGAATTGTTTCATAGTTTTTGAGGTCGAACTAAAACGGAAATGGAATTGATTTCAACTGCTTATAATTGCTAGGATCTACATTATGCAAGAACTGCATTCAAAAGCTGCTTGCAAGATTTATCTCGGTCGCATGAAAATTTGCTGTGCAACATCAGATTGTGCTATCATAGCCATTTATTCTGTTCATTACTGCAAAACTGAGAAAAGAAAGAATTTCATAGTTTTTGAGGTCAAACTAAAACGGAAATGGAATTGATTTTCTGCCTCAACTGCTTATCATTGCTAGGATCTGCACTATGCAAGAACTGCATTCAAAAGCTGCTTGCAAGATGTATCTAGGTCGCATGAAAATTTGCTGTGCAACATCTGATTGTGCTATCATAGCCATTTATTCTGTTCATTACTGCAAAACTGAGAAAAGAAAGAATTGTTTCATAGTTTTTGAGGTCAAATTAAAATGAAAATGGAATTGATTTTCTGTCTCAACTGCTTATCATTGCAAGGATCTGCACTATGCAAGAACTGCATTCAAAAGCTGCTTGCAAGATGTATCTAGGTCGCATGAAAATTTGCTGTGCAACATCAGATTGTACTATCATAGCCATTTATTCTGTTGATTACTGCAAAACTGAGAAAAGCAAGAATTTTTCATAGTTTTTGAGGTCAAACTAAAACGGAAATGGAATTGATTTTCTGCCTCAACTGCTTACCATTGCTAGGATCTGCACTATGCAAGAACTGCATTCAAAAGCTGCTTGCAAGATGTATCTAGGTCGCATGAAAATTTGCTGTGCAACATCAGATTGTGCTATCATAACCATTTATTCTGTTCATTACTGCAAAACTGAGAAAAGCAAGAATTGTTTCATAGTTTTTGAGGTCAAATTAAAACGGGAATGGAATTGATTTCCTGCCTCAACTGCTTATCGTTGCTAGGATCTGCACTATGCAAGAACTGCATTCAAAAGCTGCTTGCAAGATGTATCAAGGCCGCATGAAAATTTGCTGTGCAACATCAGATTGTGCTATCATAACCATATATTCTGTTCATTACTGCAAAACTGCGAAAAACAAGAATTGTTTCATAGTTTTTGAGGTCAAACTAAAATGGAAATGGAATTGATTTTCTGCCTCAACTGCTTATCATTGCTAGGATCTGCACTATGCAAGAACTGCATTCAAAAGCTCCTTGCAAGATGTGTCTAGGTCGCATGAAAATTTGCTGTGCAACATCAGATTGTGCTATCATAACCATTTATTCTGCTCATTACTGCAAAACTGAGAAAAGCAAGAATTGTTTCATAGTTTTTGAGGTCGAACTAAAACGGAAATGGAATTGATTTCAACTGCTTATGATTGCTAGGATCTACATTATGCAAGAACTGCATTCAAAAGCTGCTTGCAAGATTTATCTCGGTCGCATGAAAATTTGCTGTGCAACATCAGATTGTGCTATCATAGCCATTTATTCTGTTCATTACTGCAAAACTGAGAAAAGAAAGAATTTCATAGTTTTTGAGGTCAAACTAAAACGGAAATGGAATTGATTTTCTGCCTCAACTGCTTATCATTGCTAGCATCTGCACTATGCAAGAACTCCATTCAAAAGCTGCTTGCAAGATGTATCTAGGTCGCATGAAAATTTGCTGTGCAACATCAGATTGTTCTATCATAGCCATTTATTCTGTTCATTACTGCAAAACTGAGAAAAGAAAGAATTGTTTCATAGTTTTTGAGGTCAAACTAAAATGGAAATTGAATTGATTTTCTGCCTCAACTGCTTATCATTGCTAGGATCTGCACTATGCAAGAACTGCATTAAAGCTGCTTGCAAGATGTATCTAGGTCGCATGAAAATTTGCTGTGCAACATCAGATTGTGCTATCATAGCCATTTATTCTGTTCATTACTGCAAAACTGAGAAAAAAAAGAATTGTTTCATAGTTTTTGAGGTCAAACTAAAATGGAAATGGAATTGATTTTCTGCCTCAACTGCTTATCATTGCTAGGATCTGCACTATGCAAGAACTGCATTCAAAAGCTGCTTGCAAGATGTATCTAGGTCGCATGAAAATTTGCTGTGCAACATCAGATTGTGCTATCATAACCATTTATTTTGTTCATTACTGCAAAACTGAGAAAAGAAAGAATTGTTTCATAGTTTTTGAGGTCAAACTAAAACGGAAATGGAATTGATTTTCTGCCTCAACTGCTTATCGTTGCTAGGATCTGCACTATGCAAGAACTGCATTCAAAAGCTGCTTGCAAGATGTATCTAGGTCGCAAGAAAATTTGCTGTGCAACATCAGATTGTGCTATCATAACCATTTATTCTGCTCATTACTGCAAAACTGAGAAAAGCAAGAATTGTTTCATAGTTTTTGAGGTCAAACTAAAACGGAAATGGAATTGATTTCAACTGCTTATCATTGCTAGGATCTGCACTATGCAAGAACTGCATTCAAAAGCTGCTTGCAAGATGTATCTAGGTCGCATGAAAATTTGCTGTGCAACATCAGATTGTGCTATCATAGCCATTTATACTGTTCATTACTGCAAAACTGAGAAAAGAAAGAATATTTTCATAGTTTTTGAGGTCAAACTAAGACGGAAATGGAATTGATTTTCTGCCTCAACTGCCTATTATTGCTAGGATCTGCACTATGCAAAAACTGCATTCAAAAGCTGCTTGCAATATGTATCTAGGTCGCATGAAAATTTGCTGTGCAACATCAGATTGTGCTATCATAGCCATTTATTCTGTTCATTACTGCAAAACTGAGAAAAGAAAGAATTGTTTCATAGTTTTTGAGGTCAAACTAAAATGGAAATGGAATTGATTTTCTTCCTCAACTGCTTATCATTGCTAGGATCTGCACTATGCAAGAACTGCATTCAAAAGCTGCTTGCAAGATGTATCTAGGTCGCATGAAAATTTGCTGTGCAACATCAGATTGTGCTATCATAGCCATTTATTCTGTTCATTACTGCAAAACTGAGAAAAGAAAGAATTGTTTCATAGTTTTTGAGGTCAAACTAAAACGGAAATGGAATTGATTTCCTGCCTCAACTGCTTATCATTGCTATGATCTGCACTATGCAAGAACTGCATTCAAAAGCTGCTTGCAAGATGTATCTAGGTCGCATGAAAATTTGCTGTGCAACATCAGATTGTGCTATCATAGCCATTTATTCTGTTGATTACTTCAAAACTGAGAAAAGCAAGAATTGTTTCATAGTTTTTGAGGTCAAACTAAAAAGTAAATGGAATTGATTTTCTGCCTCAACTGCTTACCATTGCTAGGATCTGCACTATGCAAGAACTGCATTCAAAAGCTGCTTGCAAGATCGCATGCTAGGTCGCATGAAAATTTGCTGTGCAACATCAGATTGTGCTATCATAACCATTTATTCTGTTCATTACTGCAAAACTGAGAAAAGCAAGAATTGTTTCATAGTTTTTGAGGTCAAACTAAAACGGAAATGGAATTGATTTTCTGCCTCAACTGCTTATCATTGCTAGGATCTGCACTATGCAAGAACTGCATTCAAAAGCTGCTTGCAAGATCGCATGCTATTTCGCATGAAAATTTGCTGTGCAACATCAGATTGTGCTATCATAACCAGTTATTCTGTTCATTACTGCAAAACTGAGAAAAGCAAGAATTGTTTCATAGTTTTTGAGGTCAAACTAAAACGGAAATGGAATTGATTTTCTGCCTCAACTGCTTATCATTGCTAGGATCTGCACTATGCAAGAACTGCATTCAAAAGCTGCTTGCAAGATGTATATAGGTCGCATGAAAATTTGCCGTGCAACATCAGATTGTGCTATCATAACCATTTATTCTGTTCATTACTGCAAAACTGAGAAAAGCAAGAATTGTTTCATAGTTTTTGAGGTCAAACTAAAACGGGAATGGAATTGATTTTCTGCATCAACTGCTTATCGTTGCTAGGATCTGCACTATGCAAGAACTGCATTCAAAAGCTGCTTGCAAGATGTATCAAGGCCGCATGAAAATTTGCTGTGCAACATCAGATTGTGCTATCATAACCATATATTCTGTTCATTACTGCAAAACTGAGAAAAAGAATTGTTTCATAGTTTTTGAGGTCAAACTAAAACGGAAATGGAATTGATTTTCTGCCTCAACTGCTTATCATTGCTAGGATCTGCACTATGCAAGAACTGCAATCAAAAGCTCCTTGCAAGATGTGTCTAGGTCGCATGAAAATTTGCTGTGCAACATCAGATTGTGCTATCATAACCATTTATTCTGCTCATTACTGCAAAACTGAGAAAAGCAAGAATTGTTTCATAGTTCTTGAGGTCAAACTAAAACGGAAATGGAATTGATTTCAACTGCTTATAATTGCTAGGATCTGCATTATGCAAGAACTGCATTCAAAAGCTGCTTGCAAGATTTATCCCGGTCGCATGAAAATTTGCTGTGCAACATCAGATTGTGCTATCATAGCCATTTATTCTGTTCATTACTGCAAAACTGAGAAAAGAAAGAATTTCATAGTTTTTGAGGTCAAACTAAAACGGAAATGGAATTGATTTTCTGCCTCAACTGCTTATCATTGCTAGGATCTGCACTATGCAAGAACTGCATTCAAAAGCTGCTTGCAAGATGTATCTAGGTCGCATGAAAATTTGCTGTGCAACATCAGATTGTTCTATCATAGCCATTTATTCTGTTCATTACTGCAAAACTGAGAAAAGAAAGAATTGTTTCATAGTTTTTGAGGTCAAACTAAAATGGAAATGGAATTGATTTTCTGCCTCAACTGCTTATCATTGCTAGGATCTGCACTATGCAAGAACTGCATTCAAAAGCTGCTTGCAAGATGTATCTAGGTCGCATGAAAATTTGCTGTGCAACATCAGATTGTGCTATCATAGCCATTTATTCTGTTCATTACTGCAAAACTGAGAAAAAAAAGAATTGTTTCATAGTTTTTGAGGTCAAACTAAAATGGAAATGGAATTGATTTTCTGCCTCAACTGCTTATCATTGCTAGGATCTGCACTATGCAAGAACTGCATTCAAAAGCTGCTTGCAAGATGTATCTAGGTCGCATGAAAATTTGCTGTGCAACATCAGATTGTGCTATCATAACCATTTATTCTGTTCATTACTGCAAAACTGAGAAAAGCAAGAATTGTTTCATAGTTTTTGAGGTCAAACTAAAACGGAAATGGAATTGATTTTCTGCCTCAACTGCTTATCGTTGCTAGGATCTGCACTATGCAAGAACTGCATTCAAAAGCTGCTTGCAAGATGTATCTAGGTCGCAAGAAAATTTGCTGTGCAACATCAGATTGTGCTATCATAACCATTTATTCTGCTCATTACTGCAAAACTGAGAAAAGCAAGAATTGTTTCATAGTTTTTGAGGTCAAACTAAAACGGAAATGGAATTGATTTCAACTGCTTATCATTGCTAGGATCTGCACTATGCAAGAACTGCATTCAAAAGCTGCTTGCAAGATGTATCTAGGTCGCATGAAAATTTGCTGTGCAACATCAGATTGTGCTATCATAGCCATTTATACTGTTCATTACTGCAAAACTGAGAAAAGAAAGAATATTTTCATAGTTTTTGAGGTCAAACTAAGACGGAAATGGAATTGATTTTCTGCCTCAACTGCCTATTATTGCTAGGATCTGCACTATGCAAAAACTGCATTCAAAAGCTGCTTGCAATATGTATCTAGGTCGCATGAAAATTTGGTGTGCAACATCAGATTGTGCTATCATAGCCATTTATTCTGTTCATTACTGCAAAACTGAGAAAAGAAAGAATTGTTTCATAGTTTTTGAGGTCAAACTAAAATGGAAATGGAATTGATTTTCTTCCTCAACTGCTTATCATTGCTAGGATCTGCACTATGCAAGAACTGCATTCAAAAGCTGCTTGCAAGATGTATCTAGGTCGCATGAAAATTTGCTGTGCAACATCAGATTGTGCTATCATAGCCATTTATTCTGTTCATTACTGCAAAACTGAGAAAAGAAAGAATTGTTTCATAGTTTTTGAGGTCAAACTAAAACGGAAATGGAATTGATTTCCTGC
This sequence comes from Amblyomma maculatum, assembly GCF_055883805.1. Lineage (NCBI taxonomy): Eukaryota > Metazoa > Arthropoda > Arachnida > Ixodida > Ixodidae > Amblyomma > Amblyomma maculatum. The sequence goes on along the minus strand of NW_028146763.1, from coordinate 513,706 downwards.
CTCAACTGCTTATCATTGCTAGGATCTGCACTATGCAAGAACTGCATTCAAAAGCTGCTTGCAAGATGTATCTAGGTCGCATGAAAATTTGCTGTGCAACATCAGATTGTGCTATCATAGCCATTTATTCTGTTGATTACTGCAAAACTGAGAAAAGCAAGAATTGTTTCATAGTTTTTGAGGTCAAACTAAAACGTAAATGGAATTGATTTTCTGCCTCAACTGCTTACCATTGCTAGGATCTGCACTATGCAAGAACTGCATTCAAAAGCTGCTTGCAAGATCGCATGCTAGGTCGCATGAAAATTTGCTGTGCAACATCAGATTGTGCTATCATAACCATTTATTCTGTTCATTACTGCAAAACTGAGAAAAGCAAGAATTGTTTCATAGTTTTTGAGGTCAAACTAAAACGGAAATGGAATTGATTTTCTGCCTCAACTGCTTATCATTGCTAGGATCTGCACTATGCAAGAACTGCATTCAAAAGCTGCTTGCAAGATCGCATGCTAGGTCGCATGAAAATTTGCTGTGCAACATCAGATTGTGCTATCATAACCAGTTATTCTGTTCATTACTGCAAAACTGAGAAAAGCAAGAATTGTTTCATAGTTTTTGAGGTCAAACTAAAACGGAAATGGAATTGATTTTCTGCCTCAACTGCTTATCATTGCTAGGATCTGCACTATGCAAGAACTGCATTCAAAAGCTGCTTGCAAGATGTATCAAGGCCGCATGAAAATTTGCTGTGCAACATCAGATTGTGCTATCATAACCATTTATTCTGCTCATTACTGCAAAACTGAGAAAAGCAAGAATTGTTTCATAGTTCTTGAGGTCAAACTAAAACGGAAATGGAATTGATTTCAACTGCTTATAATTGCTAGGATCTGCATTATGCAAGAACTGCATTCAAAAGCTGCTTGCAAGATTTATCTCGGTCGCAAGAAAATTTGCTGTGCAACATCAGATTGTGCTATCATAGCCATTTATTCTGTTCATTACTGCAAAACTGAGAAAAGAAAGAATTTCATAGTTTTTGAGGTCAAACTAAAACGGAAATTGAATTGATTTTCTGCCTCAACTGCTTATCATTGCTAGGATCTGCACTATGCAAGAACTGCATTCAAAAGCTGCTTGCAAGATGTATCTAGGTCGCATGAAAATTTGCTGTGCAACATCAGATTGTGCTATCATAACCATTTATAATGTTCATTACTGCAAAACTGAGAAAAGCAAGAATTGTTTCAAAGTTTTTGAGGTCAAACTAAAACGGAAATGGAATTGATTTTCTGCCTGAACTGCTTATCATTGCTAGGATCTGCACTATGCAAGAACTGCATTCAAAAGCTGCTTGCAAGACGTATCTAGGCCGCATGAAAATTTGCTGTGCAACATCAGATTGTGCTATCATAGCCATTTATACTGTTCATTACTGCAAAACTGAGAGGGGCTGAGGACTCGTCAAGCCGCCAAGTGGCAGCTTTTTTTCCGTAGCCCTCCATCTGTATAGCCCCTGATGGAAATAAAGGTTTATTATTTATAAAAGAAAGAATTGTTTCATAGTTTTTGAGGTCAAACTAAAACGGAAAGGGTATTGATTTTCTGCCTCAACTATTTATCATTGCTAGGATCTGCACTATGCAAGAACTGCATTCAAAAGCTGCTTGCAAGATGTATCTAGGTCGCATGAAAATTTGCTGTGCAACATCTGATTGTGCTATCATAGCCATTTATTCTGTTCATTACTGCAAAACTGAGAAAAGAAAGAATTGTTTCATAGTTTTTTATTTCAAATTAAAATGAAAATGGAATTGATTTTCTGTCTCAACTGCTTATCATTGCAAGGATCTGCACTATGCAAGAACTGCATTCAAAAGCTGCTTGCAAGATGTATCTAGGTCGCATGAAAATTTGCTGTGCAACATCAGATTGTGCTATCATAGCCATTTATTCTGTTGATTACTGCAAAACTGAGAAAAGCAAGAATTTTTCATAGTTTTTGAGGTCAAACTAAAATGGAAATGGAATTGATTTTCTGCCTCAACTGCTTACCATTGCTAGGATCTGCACTATGCACGAACTGCATTCAAAAGCTGCTTCCAAGATGTATCTAGGTCGCATGAAAATTTGCTGTGCAACATCAGATTGTGCTATCATAGCCATTTATTCTGTTGATTACTGCAAAACTGAGAAAAGCAAGAATTTTTCATAGTTTTTGAGGTCAAACTAAAACGGAAATGGAATTGATTTTCTGCCTCAACTGCTTACCATTGCTAGGATCTGCACTATGCACGAACTGCATTCAAAAGCTGCTTCCAAGATGTATCTAGGTCGCATGAAAATTTGCTGTGCAACATCAGATTGCGCTATCATAACAATATATTCTGTTCATTACTGCAAAACTGCGAAAAACAAGAATTGTTTCATAGTTTTTGAGGTCAAACTAAAACGGAAATGGAATTGATTTTCTGCCTCAACTGCTTATCATTGCTAGGATCTGATCTATGCAAGAACTGCATTCAAAAGCTCCTTGCAAGATGTGTCTAGGTCGCATGAAAATATGCTGTGCAACATCAGATTGTGCTATCATAACCATTTATTCTGCTCATTACTGCAAAACTGAGAAAAGCAAGAATTGTTTCATAGTTTTTGAGGTCGAACTAAAACGGAAATGGAATTGATTTCAACTGCTTATAATTGCTAGGATCTGCATTATGCAAGAACTGCATTCAAAAGCTGCTTGCAAGATTTATCTAGGTCGCATGAAAATTTGCTGTGCAACATCAGATTGTGCTATCATAGCCATTTATTCTGTTCATTACTGCAAAACTGAGAAAAGAAAGAATTTCATAGTTTTTGAGGTCAAACTAAAATGGAAATGGAATTGATTTTCTTCCTCAACTGCTTATCATTGCTAGGATCTGCACTATGCAAGAACTGCATTCAAAAGCTGCTTGCAAGATGTATCTAGGTCGCATGAAAATTTGCTGTGCAACATCAGATTGTGCTATCATAGACATTTATTCTGTTGATTACTGCAAAACTGAGAAAAGCAAGAATTGTTTCATAGTTTTTGAGGTCAAACTAAAACGTAAATGGAATTGATTTTCTGCCTCAACTGCTTACCATTGCTAGGATCTGCACTATGCAAGAACTGCATTCAAAAGCTGCTTGCAAGATCGCATGCTAGGTCGCATGAAAATTTGCTGTGCAACATCAGATTGTGCTATCATAACCATTTATTCTGTTCATTACTGCAAAACTGAGAAAAGCAAGAATTGTTTCATAGTTTTTGAGGTCAAACTAAAACAGAAATGGAATTGATTTTCTGCCTCAACTGCTTATCATTGCTAGGATCTGCACTATGCAAGAACTGCATTCAAAAGCTGCTTGCAAGATGTATATAGGTCGCATGAAAATTTGCCGTGCAACATCTGATTGTGCTATCATAGCCATTTATTCTGTTCATTAGTGCAAAACTGAGAAAAGAAAGAATTGTTTCATAGTTTTTGAGGTCAAATTAAAATGGAAATGGAATTGATTTTCTGCCTCAACTGCTTATCATTGCTAGGATCTGCACTATGCAAGAACTGCATTCAAAAGCTGCTTGCAAGATGTATATAGGTCGCATGAAAATTTGCCGTGCAACATCTGATTGTGCTATCATAGCCATTTATTCTGTTGATTACTGCAAAACTGAGAAAAGCAAGAATTGTTTCATGTTTTTGAGGTCAAACTAAAACGGAAATGAAATTGATTATTTGCCTGAACTGCTTACCATTGCTAGGATCTGCACTATGCAAGAACTGCATTCAAAAGCTGCTTGCAAGATGTATATAGGTCGCATGAAAATTTGCCGTGCAACATCAGATTGTGCTATCATAACCATTTATTCTGTTCATTACTGCAAAACTGAGAAAAGCAAGAATTGTTTCATAGTTTTTGAGGTCAAACTAAAACGGGAATGGAATTGATTTTCTGCCTCAACTGCTTATCGTTGCTAGGATCTGCACTATGCAAGAACTGCATTCAAAAGCTGCTTGCAAGATGTATCAAGGCCGCATGAAAATTTGCTGTGCAACATCAGATTGTGCTATCATAACCATATATTCTGTTCATTACTGCAAAACTGAGAAAAAGAAGAATTGTTTCATAGTTTTTGAGGTCAAACTAAAACGGAAATGGAATTGATTTTCTGCCTCAACTGCTTATCATTCCTAGGATCTGCACTATGCAAGAACTGCATTCAAAAGCTCCTTGCAAGATGTGTCTAGGTCGCATGAAAATTTGCTGTGCAACATCAGATTGTGCTATCATAACCTTTTATTCTGCTCATTACTGCAAAACTGAGAAAAGCAAGAATTGTTTCATAGTTTTTGAGGTCGAACTAAAACGGAAATGGAATTGATTTCAACTGCTTATAATTGCTAGGATCTGCATTATGCAAGAACTGCATTCAAAAGCTGCTTGCAAGATTTATCTCGGTCGCATGAAAATTTGCTGTGCAACATCAGATTGTGCTATCATAGCCATTTATTCTGTTCATTACTGCAAAACTGAGAAAAGAAAGAATTTCATAGTTTTTGAGGTCAAACTAAAACGGAAATGGAATTGATTTTCTGCCTCAACTGCTTATCATTGCTAGGATCTGCACTATGCAAGAACTGCATTCAAAAGCTGCTTGCAAGATGTATCTAGGTCGCATGAAAATTTGCTGTGCAACATCAGATTGTGCTATCATAGCCATTTATTCTGTTCATTACTGCAAAACTGAGAAAATAAAGAATTGTTTCATAGTTTTTGAGGTCAAACTAAAACGGAAATGGAATTGATTTCCTGCCTCAACTGCTTATCATTGCTAGGATCTGCACTATACAAGAACTGCATTCAAAAGCTGCTTGCAAGATGTATCTAGGTCGCATGAAAATTTGCTGTGCAACATCAGATTGTTCTATCATAGCCATTTATTCTGTTCATTACTGAAAAACTGAGAAAAGAAAGAATTGTTTCATAGTTTTTGAGGTCAAACTAAAATGGAAATGGAATTGATTTTCTGCCTCAACTGCTTATCATTCCTAGGATCTGCACTATGCAAGAACTGCATTCAAAAGCTGCTTGCAAGATGTATCTAGGTCGCATGAAAATTTGCTGTGCAACATCAGATTGTTCTATCATAGCCATTTATTCTGTTCATTACTGCAAAACTGAGAAAAGCAAGATTTGTTTCATAGTTCTTGAGGTCAAACTAAAACGGAAATGGAATTGATTTTCTGCCTCAACTGCTTATCATTGCTAGGATCTGCACTATGCAAGAACTGCATTCAAAAGCTGCTTGCAAGATGTATCTAGGTCGCATGAAAATTTGCTGTGCAACATCTGATTGTGCTATCATAGCCATTTATTCTGTTCATTACTGCAAAACTGAGAAAAGAAAGAATTGTTTCATTGTTTTTGATTTCAAATTAAAATGAAAATGGAATTGATTTTCTGTCTCAACTGCTTATCATTGCAAGGATCTGCACTATGCAAGAACTGCATTCAAAAGCTGCTTGCAAGATGTATCTAGGTCGCATGAAAATTTGCTGTGCAACATCAGATTGTGCTATCATAGCCATTTATTCTGTTGATTACTGCAAAACTGAGAAAAGCAAGAATTTTTCATAGTTTTTGAGGTCAAACTAAAACGGAAATGGAATTGATTTTCTGCCTCAACTGCTTACCATTGCTAGGATCTGCACTATGCACGAACTGCATTCAAAAGCTGCTTCCAAGATGTATCTAGGTCGCATGAAAATTTGCTGTGCAACATCAGATTGTGCTATCATAGCCATTTATTCTGTTGATTACTGCAAAACTGAGAAAAGCAAGAATTTTTCATAGTTTTTGAGGTCAAACTAAAACGGAAATGGAATTGATTTTCTGCCTCAACTGCTTACCATTGCTAGGATCTGCACTATGCACGAACTGCATTCAAAAGCTGCTTCCAAGATGTATCTAGGTCGCATGAAAATTTGCTGTGCAACATCAGATTGCGCTATCATAACAATATATTCTGTTCATTACTGCAAAACTGCGAAAAACAAGAATTGTTTCATAGTTTTTGAGGTCAAACTAAAACGGAAATGGAATTGATTTTCTGCCTCAACTGCTTATCATTGCTAGGATCTGATCTATGCAAGAACTGCATTCAAAAGCTCCTTGCAAGATGTGTCTAGGTCGCATGAAAATTTGCTGTGCAACATCAGATTGTGCTATCATAACCATTTATTCTGCTCATTACTGCAAAACTGAGAAAAGCAAGAATTGTTTCATAGTTTTTGAGGTCGAACTAAAACGGAAATGGAATTGATTTCAACTGCTTATAATTGCTAGGTTCTGCATTATGCAAGAACTGCATTCAAAAGCTGCTTGCAAGATTTATCTCGGTCGCATGAAAATTTGCTGTGCAACATCAGATTGTGCTATCATAGCCATTTATTCTGTTCATTACTGCAAAACTGAGAAAAGAAAGAATTTCATAGTTTTTGAGGTCAAACTAAAATGGAAATGGAATTGATTTTCTTCCTCAACTGCTTATCATTGCTAGGATCTGCACTATGCAAGAACTGCATTCAAAAGCTGCTTGCAAGATGTATCTAGGTCGCATGAAAATTTGCTGTGCAACATCAGATTGTGCTATCATAGCCATTTATTCTGTTGATTACTGCAAAACTGAGAAAAGCAAGAATTGTTTCATAGTTTTTGAGGTCAAACTAAAACGTAAATGGAATTGATTTTCTGCCTCAACTGCTTACCATTGCTAGGATCTGCACTATGCAAGAACTGCATTCAAAAGCTGCTTGCAAGATCGCATGCTAGGTCGCATGAAAATTTGCTGTGCAACATCAGATTGTGCTATCATAACCATTTATTCTGTTCATTACTGCAAAACTGAGAAAAGCAAGAATTGTTTCATAGTTTTTGAGGTCAAACTAAAACAGAAATGGAATTGATTTTCTGCCTCAACTGCTTATCATTGCTAGGATCTGCACTATGCAAGAACTGCATTCAAAAGCTGCTTGCAAGATGTATATAGGTCGCATGAAAATTTGCCGTGCAACATCTGATTGTGCTATCATAGCCATTTATTCTGTTCATTAGTGCAAAACTGAGAAAAGAAAGAATTGTTTCATAGTTTTTGAGGTCAAATTAAAATGGAAATGGAATTGATTTTCTGCCTCAACTGCTTATCATTGTTAGGATCTGCACTATGCAAGAACTGCATTCAAAAGCTGCTTGCAAGATGTATCTAGGTCGCGTGAAAATTTGCTGTGCAACATCAGATTGTGCTATCATAGCCATTTATTCTGTTGATTACTGCAAAACTGAGAAAAGCAAGAATTGTTTCATGTTTTTGAGGTCAAACTAAAACGGAAATGAAATTGATTATTTGCCTGAACTGCTTACCATTGCTAGGATCTGCACTATGCAAGAACTGCATTCAAAAGCTGCTTGCAAGATCGCATGCTAGGTCGCATGAAAATTTGCTGTGCAACATCAGATTGTGCTATCATAACCATTTATTCTGTTCATTACTGCAAAACTGAGAAAAGCAAGAATTGTTTCATAGTTTTTGAGGTCAAACTAAAACGGAAATGGAATTGATTTTCTGCCTCAACTGCTTATCATTGCTAGGATCTGCACTATGCAAGAACTGCATTCAAAAGCTGCTTGCAAGATGTATATAGGTCGCAAGAAAATTTGCCGTGCAACATCAGATTGTGCTATCATAACCATTTATTCTGTTCATTACTGCAAAACTGAGAAAAGCAAGAATTGTTTCATAGTTTTTGAGGTCAAACTAAAACGGGAATGGAATTGATTTTCTGCCTCAACTGCTTATCGTTGCTAGGATCTGCACTATGCAAGAACTGCATTCAAAAGCTGCTTGCAAGATGTATCAAGGCCGCATGAAAATTTGCTGTGCAACATCAGATTGTGCTATCATAACCATATATTCTGTTCATTACTGCAAAACTGAGAAAAAGAAGAATTGTTTCATAGTTTTTGAGGTCAAACTAAAACGGAAATGGAATTGATTTTCTGCCTCAACTGCTTATCATTCCTAGGATCTGCACTATGCAAGAACTGCATTCAAAAGCTCCTTGCAAGATGTGTCTAGGTCGCATGAAAATTTGCTGTGCAACATCAGATTGTGCTATCATAACCATTTATTCTGCTCATTACTGCAAAACTGAGAAAAGCAAGAATTGTTTCATAGTTTTTGAGGTCGAACTAAAACGGAAATGGAATTGATTTCAACTGCTTATAATTGCTAGGATCTGCATTATGCAAGAACTGCATTCAAAAGCTGCTTGCAAGATTTATCTCGGTCGCATGAAAATTTGCTGTGCAACATCAGATTGTGCTATCATAGCCATTTATTCTGTTCATTACTGCAAAACTGAGAAAAGAAAGAATTTCATAGTTTTTGAGGTCAAACTAAAACGGAAATGGAATTGATTTTCTGCCTCAACTGCTTATCATTGCTAGGATCTGCACTATGCAAGAACTGCATTCAAAAGCTGCTTGCAAGATGTATCTAGGTCGCATGAAAATTTGCTGTGCAACATCAGATTGTGCTATCATAGCCATTTATTCTGTTCATTACTGCAAAACTGAGAAAATAAAGAATTGTTTCATAGTTTTTGAGGTCAAACTAAAACGGAAATGGAATTGATTTCCTGCCTCAACTGCTTATCATTGCTAGGATCTGCACTATGCAAGAACTGCATTCAAAAGCTGCTTGCAAGATGTATCTAGGTCGCATGAAAATTTGCTGTGCAACATCAGATTGTTCTATCATAGCCATTTATTCTGTTCATTACTGCAAAACTGAGAAAAGAAAGAATTGTTTCATAGTTTTTGAGGTCAAACTAAAATGGAAATGGAATTGATTTTCTGCCTCAACTGCTTATCATTGCTAGGATCTGCACTATGCAAGAACTGCATTCAAAAGCTGCTTGCAAGATGTATCTAGGTCGCATGAAAATTTGCTGTGCAACATCAGATTGTGCTATCATAGCCATTTATTCTGTTCATTACTGCAAAACTGAGAAAAAAAAGAATTGTTTCATAGTTTTTGAGGTCAAACTAAAATGGAAATGGAATTGATTTTCTGCCTCAACTGCTTATCATTGCTAGGATCTGCACTATGCAAGAACTGCATTCAAAAGCTGCTTGCAAGATGTATCTAGGTCGCATGAAAATTTGCTGTGCAACATCAGATTGTGCTATCATAGCCATTTATTCTGTTCATTACTGCAAAACTGAGAAAATAAAGAATTGTTTCATAGTTTTTGAGGTCAAACTAAAACGGAAATGGAATTGATTTCCTGCCTCAACTGCTTATCATTGCTAGGATCTGCACTATGCAAGAACTGCATTCAAAAGCTGCTTGCAAGATGTATCTAGGTCGCATGAAAATTTGCTGTGCAACATCAGATTGTGCTATCATAACCATTTATTCTGTTCATTACAGCAAAACTGAGAAAAGAAAGAATTGTTTCATAGTTTTTGAGGTCAAACTAAAACGGAAAGGGTATTGATTTTCTGCCTCAACTGCTTATCATTGCTAGGATCTGCACTATGCAAGAACTGCATTCAAAAGCTGCTTGCAAGATGTATCTAGGTCGCATGAAAATTTGCTGTGCAACATCTGATTGTGCTATCATAGCCATTTATTCTGTTCATTACTGCAAAACTGAGAAAAGAAAGAATTGTTTCATAGTTTTTGAGGTCAAATTAAAATGAAAATGGAATTGATTTTCTGTCTCAACTGCTTATCATTGCAAGAATCTGCACTATGCAAGAACTGCATTCAAAAGCTGCTTGCAAGATGTATCTAGGTCGCATGAAAATTTGCTGTGCAACATCAGATTGTGCTATCATAGCCATTTATTCTGTTGATTACTGCAAAACTGAGAAAAGCAAGAATTTTTCATAGTTTTTGAGGTCAAACTAAAACGGAAATGGAATTGATTTTCTGCCTCAACTGCTTACCATTGCTAGGATCTGCACTATGCAAGAACTGCATTCAAAAGCTGCTTGCAAGATGTATCTAGGTCGCATGAAAATCTGCTGTGCAACATCAGATTGTGCTATCATAACCATTTATTCTGTTCATTACTGCAAAACTGAGAAAAGCAAGAATTGTTTCATAGTTTTTGAGGTCAAACTAAAACGGAAATGGAATTGATTTTCTGCCTCAACTGCTTATCATTGCTAGGATCTGCACTATGCAAGAACTGCATTCAAAAGCTGCTTGCAAGATGTATCTAGGTCGCATGAAAATTTGCCGTGCAACATCAGATTGTGCTATCATAACCATTTATTCTGTTCATTACTGCAAAACTGAGAAAAGCAAGAATTGTTTCATAGTTTTTGAGGTCAAATTAAAACGGGAATGGAATTGATTTTCTGCCTCAACTGCTTATCATTGCTAGGATCTGCACTATGCAAGAACTGCATTCAAAAGCTCCTTGCAAGATGTGTCTAGGTCGCATGAAAATTTGCTGTGCAACATCAGATTGTGCTATCATAACCATTTATTCTGCTCATTACTGCAAAACTGAGAAAAGCAAGAATTGTTTCATAGTTTTTGAGGTCGAAGTAAAACGGAAATGGAATTGATTTCAACTGCTTATAATTGCTAGGATCTGCATTATGCAAGAACTGCATTCAAAAGCTGCTTGCAAGATTTATCTCGGTCGCATGAAAATTTGCTGTGCAACATCAGATTGTGCTATCATAGACATTTATTCTGTTCATTACTGCAAAACTGAGAAAAGAAAGAATTTCATAGTTTTTGAGGTCAAACTAAAACGGAAATGGAATTGATTTTCTGCCTCAACTGCTTATCATTGCTAGGATCTGCACTATGCAAGAACTGCATTCAAAAGCTGCTTGCAAGATGTATCTAGGTCGCATGAAAATTTGCTGTGCAACATCAGATTGTTCTATCATAGCCATTTATTCTGTTCATTACTGCAAAACTGAGAAAAGAAAGAATTGTTTCATAGTTTTCGAGGTCAAACTAAAATGGAAATGGAATTGATTTTCTGCCTCAACTGCTTATCATTGCTAGGATCTGCACTATGCAAGAACTGCATTCAAAAGCTGCTTGCAAGATGTATCTAGGTCGCATGAAAATTTGCTGTGCAACATCAGATTGTGCTATCATAGCCATTTATTCTGTTCATTACTGCAAAACTGAGAAAAAAAAGAATTGTTTCATAGTTTTTGAGGTCAAATTAAAACGGAAATGCAATTGATTTCAACTGCTTATCATTGCTAGGATCTGCACTATGCAAGAACTGCATTCAAAAGCTGCTTCCAAGATGTATCTAGGTCGCATGAAAATTTGCTGTGCAACATCAGATTGTGCTATCATAACCATTTATAATGTTCATTACTGCAAAACTGAGAAAAGAAAGAATTTCATAGTTTTTGAGGTCAAACTAAAATGGAAATGGAATTGATTTTCTTCCTCAACTGCTTATCATTGCTAGGATCTGCACTATGCAAGAACTGCATTCAAAAGCTGCTTGCAAGATGTATCTAGGTCGCATGAAAATTTGCTGTGCAACATCAGATTGTGCTATCATAGCCATTTATTCTGTTGATTACTGCAAAACTGAGAAAAGCAAGAATTTTTCATAGTTTTTGAGGTCAAACTAAAATGGAAATGGAATTGATTTTCTGCCTCAACTGCTTACCATTGCTAGGATCTGCACTATGCACGAACTGCATTCAAAAGCTGCTTCCAAGATGTATCTAGGTCGCATGAAAATTTGCTGTGCAACATCAGATTGTGCTATCATAGCCATTTATTCTGTTGATTACTGCAAAACTGAGAAAAGCAAGAATTTTTCATAGTTTTTGAGGTCAAACTAAAACGGAAATGGAATTGATTTTCTGCCTCAACTGCTTACCATTGCTAGGATCTGCACTATGCACGAACTGCATTCAAAAGCTGCTTCCAAGATGTATCTAGGTCGCATGAAAATTTGCTGTGCAACATCAGATTGCGCTATCATAACAATATATTCTGTTCATTACTGCAAAACTGCGAAAACAAGAATTGTTTCATAGTTTTTGAGGTCAAACTAAAACGGAAATGGAATTGATTTTCTGCCTCAACTGCTTATCATTGCTAGGATCTGATCTATGCAAGAACTGCATTCAAAAGCTCCTTGCAAGATGTGTCTAGGTCGCATGAAAATATGCTGTGCAACATCAGATTGTGCTATCATAACCATTTATTCTGCTCATTACTGCAAAACTGAGAAAAGCAAGAATTGTTTCATAGTTTTTGAGGTCGAACTAAAACGGAAATGGAATTGATTTCAACTGCTTATAATTGCTAGGATCTGCATTATGCAAGAACTGCATTCAAAAGCTGCTTGCAAGATTTATCTCGGTCGCATGAAAATTTGCTGTGCAACATCAGATTGTGCTATCATAGCCATTTATTCTGTTCATTACTGCAAAACTGAGAAAAGAAAGAATTTCATAGTTTTTGAGGTCAAACTAAAATGGAAATGGAATTGATTTTCTTCCTCAACTGCTTATCATTGCTAGGATCTGCACTATGCAAGAACTGCATTCAAAAGCTGCTTGCAAGATGTATCTAGGTCGCATGAAAATTTGCTGTGCAACATCAGATTGTGCTATCATAGCCATTTATTCTGTTGATTACTGCAAAACTGAGAAAAGCAAGAATTGTTTCATAGTTTTTGAGGTCAAACTAAAACGTAAATGGAATTGATTTTCTGCCTCAACTGCTTACCATTGCTAGGATCTGCACTATGCAAGAACTGCATTCAAAAGCTGCTTGCAAGATCGCATGCTAGGTCGCATGAAAATTTGCTGTGCAACATCAGATTGTGCTATCATAACCATTTATTCTGTTCATTACTGCAAAACTGAGAAAAGCAAGAATTGTTTCATAGTTTTTGAGGTCAAACTAAAACAGAAATGGAATTGATTTTCTGCCTCAACTGCTTATCATTGCTAGGATCTGCACTATGCAAGAACTGCATTCAAAAGCTGCTTGCAAGATGTATATAGGTCGCATGAAAATTTGCCGTGCAACATCTGATTGTGCTATCATAGCCATTTATTCTGTTCATTAGTGCAAAACTGAGAAAAGAAAGAATTGTTTCATAGTTTTTGAGGTCAAATTAAAATGGAAATGGAATTGATTTTCTGCCTCAACTGCTTATCATTGTTAGGATCTGCACTATGCAAGAACTGCATTCAAAAGCTGCTTGCAAGATGTATCTAGGTCGCGTGAAAATTTGCTGTGCAACATCAGATTGTGCTATCATAGCCATTTATTCTGTTGATTACTGCAAAACTGAGAAAAGCAAGAATTGTTTCATGTTTTTGAGGTCAAACTAAAACGGAAATGAAATTGATTATTTGCCTGAACTGCTTACCATTGCTAGGATCTGCACTATGCAAGAACTGCATTCAAAAGCTGCTTGCAAGATGTATATAGGTCGCATGAAAATTTGCCGTGCAACATCAGATTGTGCTATCATAACCATTTATTCTGTTCCTTACTGCAAAACTGAGAAAAGCAAGAATTGTTTCATAGTTTTTGAGGTCAAACTAAAACGGGAATGGAATTGATTTTCTGCCTCAACTGCTTATCGTTGCTAGGATCTGCACTATGCAAGAACTGCATTCAAAAGCTGCTTGCAAGATGTATCAAGGCCGCATGAAAATTTGCTGTGCAACATCAGATTGTGCTATCATAACCATATATTCTGTTCATTACTGCAAAACTGAGAAAAAGAAGAATTGTTTCATAGTTTTTGAGGTCAAACTAAAACGGAAATGGAATTGATTTTCTGCCTCAACTGCTTATCATTCCTAGGATCTGCACTATGCAAGAACTGCATTCAAAAGCTCCTTGCAAGATGTGTCTAGGTCGCATGAAAATTTGCTGTGCAACATCAGATTGTGCTATCATAACCATTTATTCTGCTCATTACTGCAAAACTGAGAAAAGCAAGAATTGTTTCATAGTTTTTGAGGTCGAACTAAAACGGAAATGGAATTGATTTCAACTGCTTATAATTGCTAGGATCTGCATTATGCAAGAACTGCATTCAAAAGCTGCTTGCAAGATTTATCTCGGTCGCATGAAAATTTGCTGTGCAACATCAGATTGTGCTATCATAGCCATTTATTCTGTTCATTACTGCAAAACTGAGAAAAGAAAGAATTTCATAGTTTTTGAGGTCAAACTAAAACGGAAATGGAATTGATTTTCTGCCTCAACTGCTTATCATTGCTAGGATCTGCACTATGCAAGAACTGCATTCAAAAGCTGCTTGCAAGATGTATCTAGGTCGCATGAAAATTTGCTGTGCAACATCAGATTGTGCTATCATAGCCATTTATTCTGTTCATTACTGCAAAACTGAGAAAATAAAGAATTGTTTCATAGTTTTTGAGGTCAAACTAAAACGGAAATGGAATTGATTTCCTGCCTCAACTGCTTATCATTGCTAGGATCTGCACTATGCAAGAACTGCATTCAAAAGCTGCTTGCAAGATGTATCTAGGTCGCATGAAAATTTGCTGTGCAACATCAGATTGTTCTATCATAGCCATTTATTCTGTTCATTACTGCAAAACTGAGAAAAGAAAGAATTGTTTCATAGTTTTTGAGGTCAAACTAAAATGGAAATGGAATTGATTTTCTGCCTCAACTGCTTATCATTCCTAGGATCTGCACTATGCAAGAACTGCATTCAAAAGCTGCTTGCAAGATGTATCTAGGTCGCATGAAAATTTGCTGTGCAACATCATATTGTTCTATCATAGCCATTTATTCTGTTCATTACTGCAAAACTGAGAAAAGCAAGAATTGTTTCATAGTTCTTGAGGTCAAACTAAAACGGAAATGGAATTGATTTTCTGCCTCAACTGCTTATCATTGCTAGGATCTGCACTATGCAAGAACTGCATTCAAAAGCTGCTTGCAAGATGTATCTAGGTCGCATGAAAATTTGCTGTGCAACATCTGATTGTGCTATCATAGCCATTTATTCTGTTCATTACTGCAAAACTGAGAAAAGAAAGAATTGTTTCATTGTTTTTGATTTCAAATTAAAATGAAAATGGAATTGATTTTCTGTCTCAACTGCTTATCATTGCAAGGATCTGCACTATGCAAGAACTGCATTCAAAAGCTGCTTGC
This sequence comes from Amblyomma maculatum, assembly GCF_055883805.1. Lineage (NCBI taxonomy): Eukaryota > Metazoa > Arthropoda > Arachnida > Ixodida > Ixodidae > Amblyomma > Amblyomma maculatum. The sequence continues at coordinate 498,447 of NW_028146763.1, read as the reverse complement.
AAGATGTATCTAGGTCGCATGAAAATTTGCTGTGCAACATCAGATTGTGCTATCATAGCCATTTATTCTGTTGATTACTGCAAAACTGAGAAAAGCAAGAATTTTTCATAGTTTTTGAGGTCAAACTAAAACGGAAATGGAATTGATTTTCTGCCTCAACTGCTTACCATTGCTAGGATCTGCACTATGCACGAACTGCATTCAAAAGCTGCTTCCAAGATGTATCTAGGTCGCATGAAAATTTGCTGTGCAACATCAGATTGTGCTATCATAGCCATTTATTCTGTTGATTACTGCAAAACTGAGAAAAGCAAGAATTTTTCATAGTTTTTGAGGTCAAACTAAAACGGAAATGGAATTGATTTTCTGCCTCAACTGCTTACCATTGCTAGGATCTGCACTATGCACGAACTGCATTCAAAAGCTGCTTCCAAGATGTATCTAGGTCGCATGAAAATTTGCTGTGCAACATCAGATTGCGCTATCATAACAATATATTCTGTTCATTACTGCAAAACTGCGAAAAACAAGAATTGTTTCATAGTTTTTGAGGTCAAACTAAAACGGAAATGGAATTGATTTTCTGCCTCAACTGCTTATCATTGCTAGGATCTGATCTATGCAAGAACTGCATTCAAAAGCTCCTTGCAAGATGTGTCTAGGTCGCATGAAAATTTGCTGTGCAACATCAGATTGTGCTATCATAACCATTTATTCTGCTCATTACTGCAAAACTGAGAAAAGCAAGAATTGTTTCATAGTTTTTGAGGTCGAACTAAAACGGAAATGGAATTGATTTCAACTGCTTATAATTGCTAGGTTCTGCATTATGCAAGAACTGCATTCAAAAGCTGCTTGCAAGATTTATCTCGGTCGCATGAAAATTTGCTGTGCAACATCAGATTGTGCTATCATAGCCATTTATTCTGTTCATTACTGCAAAACTGAGAAAAGAAAGAATTTCATAGTTTTTGAGGTCAAACTAAAATGGAAATGGAATTGATTTTCTTCCTCAACTGCTTATCATTGCTAGGATCTGCACTATGCAAGAACTGCATTCAAAAGCTGCTTGCAAGATGTATCTAGGTCGCATGAAAATTTGCTGTGCAACATCAGATTGTGCTATCATAGCCATTTATTCTGTTGATTACTGCAAAACTGAGAAAAGCAAGAATTGTTTCATAGTTTTTGAGGTCAAACTAAAACGTAAATGGAATTGATTTTCTGCCTCAACTGCTTACCATTGCTAGGATCTGCACTATGCAAGAACTGCATTCAAAAGCTGCTTGCAAGATCGCATGCTAGGTCGCATGAAAATTTGCTGTGCAACATCAGATTGTGCTATCATAACCATTTATTCTGTTCATTACTGCAAAACTGAGAAAAGCAAGAATTGTTTCATAGTTTTTGAGGTCAAACTAAAACAGAAATGGAATTGATTTTCTGCCTCAACTGCTTATCATTGCTAGGATCTGCACTATGCAAGAACTGCATTCAAAAGCTGCTTGCAAGATGTATATAGGTCGCATGAAAATTTGCCGTGCAACATCTGATTGTGCTATCATAGCCATTTATTCTGTTCATTAGTGCAAAACTGAGAAAAGAAAGAATTGTTTCATAGTTTTTGAGGTCAAATTAAAATGGAAATGGAATTGATTTTCTGCCTCAACTGCTTATCATTGTTAGGATCTGCACTATGCAAGAACTGCATTCAAAAGCTGCTTGCAAGATGTATCTAGGTCGCGTGAAAATTTGCTGTGCAACATCAGATTGTGCTATCATAGCCATTTATTCTGTTGATTACTGCAAAACTGAGAAAAGCAAGAATTGTTTCATGTTTTTGAGGTCAAACTAAAACGGAAATGAAATTGATTATTTGCCTGAACTGCTTACCATTGCTAGGATCTGCACTATGCAAGAACTGCATTCAAAAGCTGCTTGCAAGATCGCATGCTAGGTCGCATGAAAATTTGCTGTGCAACATCAGATTGTGCTATCATAACCATTTATTCTGTTCATTACTGCAAAACTGAGAAAAGCAAGAATTGTTTCATAGTTTTTGAGGTCAAACTAAAACGGAAATGGAATTGATTTTCTGCCTCAACTGCTTATCATTGCTAGGATCTGCACTATGCAAGAACTGCATTCAAAAGCTGCTTGCAAGATGTATATAGGTCGCATGAAAATTTGCCGTGCAACATCAGATTGTGCTATCATAACCATTTATTCTGTTCATTACTGCAAAACTGAGAAAAGCAAGAATTGTTTCATAGTTTTTGAGGTCAAACTAAAACGGGAATGGAATTGATTTTCTGCCTCAACTGCTTATCGTTGCTAGGATCTGCACTATGCAAGAACTGCATTCAAAAGCTGCTTGCAAGATGTATCAAGGCCGCATGAAAATTTGCTGTGCAACATCAGATTGTGCTATCATAACCATATATTCTGTTCATTACTGCAAAACTGAGAAAAAGAAGAATTGTTTCATAGTTTTTGAGGTCAAACTAAAACGGAAATGGAATTGATTTTCTGTTCAACTGCTTATCATTCCTAGGATCTGCACTATGCAAGAACTGCATTCAAAAGCTCCTTGCAAGATGTGTCTAGGTCGCATGAAAATTTGCTGTGCAACATCAGATTGTGCTATCATAACCATTTATTCTGCTCATTACTGCAAAACTGAGAAAAGCAAGAATTGTTTCATAGTTTTTGAGGTCGAACTAAAACGGAAATGGAATTGATTTCAACTGCTTATAATTGCTAGGATCTGCATTATGCAAGAACTGCATTCAAAAGCTGCTTGCAAGATTTATCTCGGTCGCATGAAAATTTGCTGTGCAACATCAGATTGTGCTATCATAGCCATTTATTCTGTTCATTACTGCAAAACTGAGAAAAGAAAGAATTTCATAGTTTTTGAGGTCAAACTAAAACGGAAATGGAATTGATTTTCTGCCTCAACTGCTTATCATTGCTAGGATCTGCACTATGCAAGAACTGCATTCAAAAGCTGCTTGCAAGATGTATCTAGGTCGCATGAAAATTTGCTGTGCAACATCAGATTGTGCTATCATAGCCATTTATTCTGTTCATTACTGCAAAACTGAGAAAATAAAGAATTGTTTCATAGTTTTTGAGGTCAAACTAAAACGGAAATGGAATTGATTTCCTGCCTCAACTGCTTATCATTGCTAGGATCTGCACTATGCAAGAACTGCATTCAAAAGCTGCTTGCAAGATGTATCTAGGTCGCATGAAAATTTGCTGTGCAACATCAGATTGTTCTATCATAGCCATTTATTCTGTTCATTACTGCAAAACTGAGAAAAGAAAGAATTGTTTCATAGTTTTTGAGGTCAAACTAAAATGGAAATGGAATTGATTTTCTGCCTCAACTGCTTATCATTGCTAGGATCTGCACTATGCAAGAACTGCATTCAAAAGCTGCTTGCAAGATGTATCTAGGTCGCATGAAAATTTGCTGTGCAACATCAGATTGTGCTATCATAGCCATTTATTCTGTTCATTACTGCAAAACTGAGAAAAAAAAGAATTGTTTCATAGTTTTTGAGGTCAAACTAAAATGGAAATGGAATTGATTTTCTGCCTCAACTGCTTATCATTGCTAGGATCTGCACTATGCAAGAACTGCATTCAAAAGCTGCTTGCAAGATGTATCTAGGTCGCATGAAAATTTGCTGTGCAACATCAGATTGTGCTATCATAGCCATTTATTCTGTTCATTACTGCAAAACTGAGAAAATAAAGAATTGTTTCATAGTTTTTGAGGTCAAACTAAAACGGAAATGGAATTGATTTCCTGCCTCAACTGCTTATCATTGCTAGGATCTGCACTATGCAAGAACTGCATTCAAAAGCTGCTTGCAAGATGTATCTAGGTCGCATGAAAATTTGCTGTGCAACATCAGATTGTGCTATCATAACCATTTATTCTGTTCATTACAGCAAAACTGAGAAAAGAAAGAATTGTTTCATAGTTTTTGAGGTCAAACTAAAACGGAAAGGGTATTGATTTTCTGCCTCAACTGCTTATCATTGCTAGGATCTGCACTATGCAAGAACTGCATTCAAAAGCTGCTTGCAAGATGTATCTAGGTCGCATGAAAATTTGCTGTGCAACATCTGATTGTGCTATCATAGCCATTTATTCTGTTCATTACTGCAAAACTGAGAAAAGAAAGAATTGTTTCATAGTTTTTGAGGTCAAATTAAAATGAAAATGGAATTGATTTTCTGTCTCAACTGCTTATCATTGCAAGAATCTGCACTATGCAAGAACTGCATTCAAAAGCTGCTTGCAAGATGTATCTAGGTCGCATGAAAATTTGCTGTGCAACATCAGATTGTGCTATCATAGCCATTTATTCTGTTGATTACTGCAAAACTGAGAAAAGCAAGAATTTTTCATAGTTTTTGAGGTCAAACTAAAACGGAAATGGAATTGATTTTCTGCCTCAACTGCTTACCATTGCTAGGATCTGCACTATGCAAGAACTGCATTCAAAAGCTGCTTGCAAGATGTATCTAGGTCGCATGAAAATCTGCTGTGCAACATCAGATTGTGCTATCATAACCATTTATTCTGTTCATTACTGCAAAACTGAGAAAAGCAAGAATTGTTTCATAGTTTTTGAGGTCAAACTAAAACGGAAATGGAATTGATTTTCTGCCTCAACTGCTTATCATTGCTAGGATCTGCACTATGCAAGAACTGCATTCAAAAGCTGCTTGCAAGATGTATCTAGGTCGCATGAAAATTTGCCGTGCAACATCAGATTGTGCTATCATAACCATTTATTCTGTTCATTACTGCAAAACTGAGAAAAGCAAGAATTGTTTCATAGTTTTTGAGGTCAAATTAAAACGGGAATGGAATTGATTTTCTGCCTCAACTGCTTATCATTGCTAGGATCTGCACTATGCAAGAACTGCATTCAAAAGCTCCTTGCAAGATGTGTCTAGGTCGCATGAAAATTTGCTGTGCAACATCAGATTGTGCTATCATAACCATTTATTCTGCTCATTACTGCAAAACTGAGAAAAGCAAGAATTGTTTCATAGTTTTTGAGGTCGAAGTAAAACGGAAATGGAATTGATTTCAACTGCTTATAATTGCTAGGATCTGCATTATGCAAGAACTGCATTCAAAAGCTGCTTGCAAGATTTATCTCGGTCGCATGAAAATTTGCTGTGCAACATCAGATTGTGCTATCATAGCCATTTATTCTGTTCATTACTGCAAAACTGAGAAAAGAAAGAATTTCATAGTTTTTGAGGTCAAACTAAAACGGAAATGGAATTGATTTTCTGCCTCAACTGCTTATCATTGCTAGGATCTGCACTATGCAAGAACTGCATTCAAAAGCTGCTTGCAAGATGTATCTAGGTCGCATGAAAATTTGCTGTGCAACATCAGATTGTTCTATCATAGCCATTTATTCTGTTCATTACTGCAAAACTGAGAAAAGAAAGAATTGTTTCATAGTTTTCGAGGTCAAACTAAAATGGAAATGGAATTGATTTTCTGCCTCAACTGCTTATCATTGCTAGGATCTGCACTATGCAAGAACTGCATTCAAAAGCTGCTTGCAAGATGTATCTAGGTCGCATGAAAATTTGCTGTGCAACATCAGATTGTGCTATCATAGCCATTTATTCTGTTCATTACTGCAAAACTGAGAAAAAAAAGAATTGTTTCATAGTTTTTGAGGTCAAATTAAAACGGAAATGCAATTGATTTCAACTGCTTATCATTGCTAGGATCTGCACTATGCAAGAACTGCATTCAAAAGCTGCTTCCAAGATGTATCTAGGTCGCATGAAAATTTGCTGTGCAACATCAGATTGTGCTATCATAACCATTTATAATGTTCATTACTGCAAAACTGAGAAAAGCAAGAATTGTTTCAAAGTTTTTGAGGTCAAACTAAAACGGAAATGGAATTGATTTTCTGCCTCAACTGCTTATCGTTGCTAGGATCTGCACTATGCAAGAACTGCATTCAAAAGCTGCTTGCAAGATGTATCTAGGTCGCAAGAAAATTTGCTGTGCAACATCAGATTGTGCTATCATAACCATTTATTCTGCTCATTACTGCAAAACTGAGAAAAGCAAGAATTGTTTCATAGTTTTTGAGGTCAAACTAAAACGGAAATGGAATTGATTTCAACTGCTTATCATTGCTAGGATCTGCACTATGCAAGAACTGCATTCAAAAGCTGCTTGCAAGATGTATCTAGGTCGCATGAAAATTTGCTGTGCAACATCAGATTGTGCTATCATAGCCATTTACACTGTTCATTACTGCAAAACTGAGAGGGGCTGAGGACTCGTCAAGCCGCCAAGTGGCAGCTTTTTTCCCGTAGCCCTCCATCTGTATAGCCCCTGATGGAAATAAAGGTTTATTATTTATAAAAGAAAGAATTGTTTCATAGTTTTTGAGGTCAAACTAAAATGGAAAGGGTATTGATTTTCTGCCTCAACTGCTTATCATTGCTAGGATCTGCACTATGCAAGAACTGCATTCAAAAGCTGCTTGCAAGATGTATCTAGGTCGCATGAAAATTTGCTGTGCAACATCAGATTGTGCTATCATAACCATTTGTTCTGTTCATTACTGCAAAACTGAGAAAAGCAAGAATTGTTTCATAGTTTTTGAGGTCAAACTAAAACGGAAATGGAATTGATTTTCTGCCTCAACTGCTTATCATTGCTAGGATCTGCACTATGCAAGAACTGCATTCAAAAGCTGCTTGCAAGATGTATCTAGGTCGCATGAAAATTTGCCGTGCAACATCAGATTGTGCTATCATAACCATTTATTCTGTTCATTACTGCAAAACTGAGAAAAGCAAGAATTGTTTCATAGTTTTTGAGGTCAAATTAAAACGGGAATGGAATTGATTTCCTGCCTCAACTGCTTATCGTTGCTAGGATCTGCACTATGCAAGAACTGCATTCAAAAGCTGCTTGCAAGATGTATCAAGGCCGCATGAAAATTTGCTGTGCAACATCAGATTGTGCTATCATAACCATATATTCTGTTCATTACTGCAAAACTGCGAAAAACAAGAATTGTTTCATAGTTTTTGAGGTCAAACTAAAATGGAAATGGAATTGATTTTCTGCCTCAACTGCTTATCATTGCTAGGATCTGCACTATGCAAGAACTGCATTCAAAAGCTCCTTGCAAGATGTGTCTAGGTCGCATGAAAATTTGCTGTGCAACATCAGATTGTTCTATCATAGCCATTTATTCTGTTCATTACTGCAAAACTGAGAAAAGAAAGAATTGTTTCATAGTTTTTGAGGTCAAACTAAAATGGAAATGGAATTGATTTTCTGCCTCAACTGCTTATCATTGCTAGGATCTGCACTATGCAAGAACTGCATTCAAAAGCTGCTTGCAAGATGTATCTAGGTCGCATGAAAATTTGCTGTGCAACATCAGATTGTGCTATCATAGCCATTTATTCTGTTCATTACTGCAAAACTGAGAAAAAAAAGAATTGTTTCATAGTTTTTGAGGTCAAACTAAAATGGAAATGGAATTGATTTTCTGCCTCAACTGCTTATCATTGCTAGGATCTGCACTATGCAAGAACTGCATTCAAAAGCTGCTTGCAAGATGTATCTAGGTCGCATGAAAATTTGCTGTGCAACATCAGATTGTGCTATCATAACCATTTATTCTGTTCATTGCTGCAAAACTGAGAAAAGCAAGAATTGTTTCATAGTTTTTGAGGTCAAACTAAAACGGAAATGGAATTGATTTTCTGCCTCAACTGCTTATCGTTGCTAGGATCTGCACTATGCAAGAACTGCATTCAAAAGCTGCTTGCAAGATGTATCTAGGTCGCAAGAAAATTTGCTGTGCAACATCAGATTGTGCTATCATAACCATTTATTCTGCTCATTACTGCAAAACTGAGAAAAGCAAGAATTTTTTCATAGTTTTTGAGGTCAAACTAAAACGGAAATGGAATTGATTTCAACTGCTTATCATTGCTAGGATCTGCACTATGCAAGAACTGCATTCAAAAGCTGCTTGCAAGATGTATCTAGGTCGCATGAAAATTTGCTGTGCAACATCAGATTGTGCTATCATAGCCATTTATACTGTTCATTACTGCAAAACTGAGAAAAGAAAGAATATTTTCATAGTTTTTGAGGTCAAACTAAGACGGAAATGGAATTGATTTTCTGCCTCAACTGCCTATTATTGCTAGGATCTGCACTATGCAAAAACTGCATTCAAAAGCTGCTTGCAAGATGTATCTAGGTCGCATGAAAATTTGCTGTGCAACATCAGATTGTGCTATCATAGCCATTTATTCTGTTCATTACTGCAAAACTGAGAAAAGAAAGAATTGTTTCATAGTTTTTGAGGTCAAACTAAAATGGAAATGGAATTGATTTTCTTCCTCAACTGCTTATCATTGCTAGGATCTGCACTATGCAAGAACTGCATTCAAAAGCTGCTTGCAAGATGTATCTAGGTCGCATGAAAATTTGCTGTGCAACATCAGATTGTGCTATCATAGCCATTTATTCTGTTCATTACTGCAAAACTGAGAAAAGAAAGAATTGTTTCATAGTTTTTGAGGTCAAACTAAAACGGAAATGGAATTGATTTCCTGCCTCAACTGCTTATCATTGCTAGGATCTGCACTATGCAAGAACTGCATTCAAAAGCTGCTTGCAAGATGTATCTAGGTCGCATGAAAATTTGCTGTGCAACATCAGATTGTGCTATCATAGCCATTTATTCTGTTGATTACTGCAAAACTGAGAAAAGCAAGAATTGTTTCATAGTTTTTGAGGTCAAACTAAAACGTAAATGGAATTGATTTTCTGCCTCAACTGCTTACCATTGCTAGGATCTGCACTATGCAAGAACTGCATTCAAAAGCTGCTTGCAAGATCGCATGCTAGGTCGCATGAAAATTTGCTGTGCAACATCAGATTGTGCTATCATAACCATTTATTCTGTTCATTACTGCAAAACTGAGAAAAGCAAGAATTGTTTCATAGTTTTTGAGGTCAAACTAAAACGGAAATGGAATTGATTTTCTGCCTCAACTGCTTATCATTGCTAGGATCTGCACTATGCAAGAACTGCATTCAAAAGCTGCTTGCAAGATCGCATGCTAGGTCGCATGAAAATTTGCTGTGCAACATCAGATTGTGCTATCATAACCAGTTATTCTGTTCATTACTGCAAAACTGAGAAAAGCAAGAATTGTTTCATAGTTTTTGAGGTCAAACTAAAACGGAAATGGAATTGATTTTCTGCCTCAACTGCTTATCATTGCTAGGATCTGCACTATGCAAGAACTGCATTCAAAAGCTGCTTGCAAGATCGCATGCTAGGTCGCATGAAAATTTGCTGTGCAACATCAGATTGTGCTATCATAACCAGTTATTCTGTTCATTACTGCAAAACTGAGAAAAGCAAGAATTGTTTCATAGTTTTTGAGGTCAAACTAAAACGGAAATGGAATTGATTTTCTGCCTCAACTGCTTATCATTGCTAGGATCTGCACTATGCAAGAACTGCATTCAAAAGCTGCTTGCAAGATGTATATAGGTCGCATGAAAATTTGCCGTGCAACATCAGATTGTGCTATCATAACCATTTATTCTGTTCATTACTGCAAAACTGAGAAAAGCAAGAATTGTTTCATAGTTTTTGAGGTCAAACTAAAACGGGAATGGAATTGATTTTCTGCATCAACTGCTTATCGTTGCTAGGATCTGCACTATGCAAGAACTGCATTCAAAAGCTGCTTGCAAGATGTATCAAGGCCGCATGAAAATTTGCTGTGCAACATCAGATTGTGCTATCATAACCATATATTCTGTTCATTACTGCAAAACTGAGAAAAAGAATTGTTTCATAGTTTTTGAGGTCAAACTAAAACGGAAATGGAATTGATTTTCCGCCTCAACTGCTTATCATTGCTAGGATCTGCACTATGCAAGAACTGCAATCAAAAGCTCCTTGCAAGATGTGTCTAGGTCGCATAAAAATTTGCTGTGCAACATCAGATTGTGCTATCATAACCATTTATTCTGCTCATTACTGCAAAACTGAGAAAAGCAAGAATTGTTTCATAGTTCTTGAGGTCAAACTAAAACGGAAATGGAATTGATTTCAACTGCTTATAATTGCTAGGATCTGCATTATGCAAGAACTGCATTCAAAAGCTGCTTGCAAGATTTATCTCGGTCGCATGAAAATTTGCTGTGCAACATCAGATTGTGCTATCAAAGCCATTTATTCTGTTCATTACTGCAAAACTGAGAAAAGAAAGAATTTCATAGTTTTTGAGGTCAAACTAAAACGGAAATTGAATTGATTTTCTGCCTCAACTGCTTATCATTGCTAGGATCTGCACTATGCAAGAACTGCATTCAAAAGCTGCTTGCAAGATGTATCTAGGTCGCATGAAAATTTGCTGTGCAACATCAGATTGTGCTATCATAACCATTTATAATGTTCATTACTGCAAAACTGAGAAAAGCAAGAATTGTTTCAAAGTTTTTGAGGTCAAACTAAAACGGAAATGGAATTGATTTTCTGCCTGAACTGCTTATCATTGCTATAATCTGCACTATGCAAGAACTGCATTCAAAAGCTGCTTGCAAGACGTATCTAGGCCGCATGAAAATTTGCTGTGCAACATCAGATTGTGCTATCATAGCCATTTATACTGTTCATTACTGCAAAACTGAGAGGGGCTGAGGACTCGTCAAGCCGCCAAGTGGCAGCTTTTTTTCCGTAGCCCTCCATCTGTATAGCCCCTGATGGAAATAAAGGTTTATTATTTATAAAAGAAAGAATTGTTTCATAGTTTTTGAGGTCAAACTAAAACGGAAAGGGTATTGATTTTCTGCCTCAACTGTTTATCATTGCTAGGATCTGCACTATGCAAGAACTGCATTCAAAAGGTGCTTGCAAGATGTATCTAGGTCGCATGAAAATTTGCTGTGCAACATCTGATTGTGCTATCATAGCCATTTATTCTGTTCATTACTGCAAAACTGAGAAAAGAAAGAATTGTTTCATAGTTTTTGATTTCAAATTAAAATGAAAATGGAATTGATTTTCTGTCTCAACTGCTTATCATTGCAAGGATCTGCACTATGCAAGAACTGCATTCAAAAGCTGCTTGCAAGATGTATCTAGGTCGCATGAAAATTTGCTGTGCAACATCAGATTGTGCTATCATAGCCATTTATTCTGTTGATTACTGCAAAACTGAGAAAAGCAAGAATTTTTCATAGTTTTTGAGGTCAAACTAAAACGGAAATGGAATTGATTTTCTGCCTCAACTGCTTACCATTGCTAGGATCTGCACTATGCACGAACTGCATTCAAAAGCTGCTTCCAAGATGTATCTAGGTCGCATGAAAATTTGCTGTGCAACATCAGATTGTGCTATCATAGCCATTTATTCTGTTGATTACTGCAAAACTGAGAAAAGCAAGAATTGTTTCATAGTTTTTGAGGTCAAACTAAAACGTAAATGGAATTGATTTTCTGCCTCAACTGCTTACCATTGCTAGGATCTGCACTATGCAAGAACTGCATTCAAAAGCTGCTTGCAAGATCGCATGCTAGGTCGCATGAAAATTTGCTGTGCAACATCAGATTGTGCTATCATAACCATTTATTCTGTTCATTACTGCAAAACTGAGAAAAGCAAGAATTGTTTCATAGTTTTTGAGGTCAAACTAAAACGGAAATGGAATTGATTTTCTGCCTCAACTGCTTATCATTGCTAGGATCTGCACTATGCAAGAACTGCATTCAAAAGCTGCTTGCAAGATCGCATGCTAGGTCGCATGAAAATTTGCTGTGCAACATCAGATTGTGCTATCATAACCAGTTATTCTGTTCATTACTGCAAAACTGAGAAAAGCAAGAATTGTTTCATAGTTTTTGAGGTCAAACTAAAACGGAAATGGAATTGATTTTCTGCCTCAACTGCTTATCATTGCTAGGATCTGCACTATGCAAGAACTGCATTCAAAAGCTGCTTGCAAGATCGCATGCTAGGTCGCATGAAAATTTGCTGTGCAACATCAGATTGTGCTATCATAACCAGTTATTCTGTTCATTACTGCAAAACTGAGAAAAGCAAGAATTGTTTCATAGTTTTTGAGGTCAAACTAAAACGGAAATGGAATTGATTTTCTGCCTCAACTGCTTATCATTGCTAGGATCTGCACTATGCAAGAACTGCATTCAAAAGCTGCTTGCAAGATGTATATAGGTCGCATGAAAATTTGCCGTGCAACATCAGATTGTGCTATCATAACCATTTATTCTGTTCATTACTGCAAAACTGAGAAAAGCAAGAATTGTTTCATAGTTTTTGAGGTCAAACTAAAACGGGAATGGAATTGATTTTCTGCATCAACTGCTTATCGTTGCTAGGATCTGCACTATGCAAGAACTGCATTCAAAAGCTGCTTGCAAGATGTATCAAGGCCGCATGAAAATTTGCTGTGCAACATCAGATTGTGCTATCATAACCATATATTCTGTTCATTACTGCAAAACTGAGAAAAAGAATTGTTTCATAGTTTTTGAGGTCAAACTAAAACGGAAATGGAATTGATTTTCCGCCTCAACTGCTTATCATTGCTAGGATCTGCACTATGCAAGAACTGCAATCAAAAGCTCCTTGCAAGATGTGTCTAGGTCGCATAAAAATTTGCTGTGCAACATCAGATTGTGCTATCATAACCATTTATTCTGCTCATTACTGCAAAACTGAGAAAAGCAAGAATTGTTTCATAGTTCTTGAGGTCAAACTAAAACGGAAATGGAATTGATTTCAACTGCTTATAATTGCTAGGATCTGCATTATGCAAGAACTGCATTCAAAAGCTGCTTGCAAGATTTATCTCGGTCGCATGAAAATTTGCTGTGCAACATCAGATTGTGCTATCAAAGCCATTTATTCTGTTCATTACTGCAAAACTGAGAAAAGAAAGAATTTCATAGTTTTTGAGGTCAAACTAAAACGGAAATTGAATTGATTTTCTGCCTCAACTGCTTATCATTGCTAGGATCTGCACTATGCAAGAACTGCATTCAAAAGCTGCTTGCAAGATGTATCTAGGTCGCATGAAAATTTGCTGTGCAACATCAGATTGTGCTATCATAACCATTTATAATGTTCATTACTGCAAAACTGAGAAAAGCAAGAATTGTTTCAAAGTTTTTGAGGTCAAACTAAAACGGAAATGGAATTGATTTTCTGCCTGAACTGCTTATCATTGCTATAATCTGCACTATGCAAGAACTGCATTCAAAAGCTGCTTGCAAGACGTATCTAGGCCGCATGAAAATTTGCTGTGCAACATCAGATTGTGCTATCATAGCCATTTATACTGTTCATTACTGCAAAACTGAGAGGGGCTGAGGACTCGTCAAGCCGCCAAGTGGCAGCTTTTTTTCCGTAGCCCTCCATCTGTATAGCCCCTGATGGAAATAAAGGTTTATTATTTATAAAAGAAAGAATTGTTTCATAGTTTTTGAGGTCAAACTAAAACGGAAAGGGTATTGATTTTCTGCCTCAACTGTTTATCATTGCTAGGATCTGCACTATGCAAGAACTGCATTCAAAAGGTGCTTGCAAGATGTATCTAGGTCGCATGAAAATTTGCTGTGCAACATCTGATTGTGCTATCATAGCCATTTATTCTGTTCATTACTGCAAAACTGAGAAAAGAAAGAATTGTTTCATAGTTTTTGATTTCAAATTAAAATGAAAATGGAATTGATTTTCTGTCTCAACTGCTTATCATTGCAAGGATCTGCACTATGCAAGAACTGCGTTCAAAAGCTGCTTGCAAGATGTATCTAGGTCGCATGAAAATTTGCTGTGCAACATCAGATTGTGCTATCATAGCCATTTATTCTGTTGATTACTGCAAAACTGAGAAAAGCAAGAATTTTTCATAGTTTTTGAGGTCAAACTAAAACGGAAATGGAATTGATTTTCTGCCTCAACTGCTTACCATTGCTAGGATCTGCACTATGCACGAACTGCATTCAAAAGCTGCTTCCAAGATGTATCTAGGTCGCATGAAAATTTGCTGTGCAACATCAGATTGCGCTATCATAACCATATATTCTGTTCATTACTGCAAAACTGCGAAAAACAAGAATTGTTTCATAGTTTTTGAGGTCAAACTAAAACGGAAATGGAATTGATTTTCTGCCTCAACTGCTTATCATTGCTAGGATCTGCACTATGCAAGAACTGCATTCAAAAGCTCCTTGCAAGATGTGTCTAGGTCGCATGAAAATTTGCTGTGCAACATCAGATTGTGCTATCATAACCATTTATTCTGCTCATTACTGCAAAACTGAGAAAAGCAAGAATTGTTTCATAGTTTTTGAGGTCGAACTAAAACGGAAATGGAATTGATTTCAACTGCTTATAATTGCTAGGATCTGCATTATGCAAGAACTGCATTCAAAAGCTGCTTGCAAGATTTATCTCGGTCGCATGAAAATTTGCTGTGCAACATCAGATTGTGCTATCATAGCCATTTATTCTGTTCATTACTGCAAAACTGAGAAAAGAAAGAATTTCATAGTTTTTGAGGTCAAACTAAAATGGAAATGGAATTGATTTTCTTCCTCAACTGCTTATCATTGCTAGGATCTGCACTATGCAAGAACTGCATTCAAAAGCTGCTTGCAAGATGTATCTAGGTCGCATGAAAATTTGCTGTGCAACATCAGATTGTGCTATCATAGCCATTTATTCTGTTGATTACTGCAAAACTGAGAAAAGCAAGAATTGTTTCATAGTTTTTGAGGTCAAACTAAAACGTAAATGGAATTGATTTTCTGCCTCAACTGCTTACCATTGCTAGGATCTGCACTATGCAAGAACTGCATTCAAAAGCTGCTTGCAAGATCGCATGCTAGGTCGCATGAAAATTTGCTGTGCAACATCAGATTGTGCTATCATAACCATTTATTCTGTTCATTACTGCAAAACTGAGAAAAGCAAGAATTGTTTCATAGTTTTTGAGGTCAAACTAAAACAGAAATGGAATTGATTTTCTGCCTCAACTGCTTATCATTGCTAGGATCTGCACTATGCAAGAACTGCATTCAAAAGCTGCTTGCAAGATGTATATAGGTCGCATGAAAATTTGCCGTGCAACATCTGATTGTGCTATCATAGCCATTTATTCTGTTCATTAGTGCAAAACTGAGAAAAGAAAGAATTGTTTCATAGTTTTTGAGGTCAAATTAAAATGGAAATGGAATTGATTTTCTGCCTCAACTGCTTATCATTGCTAGGATCTGCACTATGCAAGAACTGCATTCAAAAGCTGCTTGCAAGATGTATCTAGGTCGCGTGAAAATTTGCTGTGCAACATCAGATTGTGCTATCATAGCCATTTATTCTGTTGATTGCTGCAAAACTGAGAAAAGCAAGAATTGTTTCATGTTTTTGAGGTCAAACTAAAACGGAAATGAAATTGATTATTTGCCTCAACTGCTTACCATTGCTAGGATCTGCACTATGCAAGAACTGCATTCAAAAGCTGCTTGCAAGATCGCATGCTAGGTCGCATGAAAATTTGCTGTGCAACATCAGATTGTGCTATCATAACCATTTATTCTGTTCATTACTGCAAAACTGAGAAAAGCAAGAATTGTTTCATAGTTTTTGAGGTCAAACTAAAACGGAAATGGAATTGATTTTCTGCCTCAACTGCTTATCATTGCTAGGATCTGCACTATGCAAGAACTGCATTCAAAAGCTGCTTGCAAGATGTATATAGGTCGCATGAAAATTTGCCGTGCAACATCAGATTGTGCTATCATAACCATTTATTCTGTTCATTACTGCAAAACTGAGAAAAGCAAGAATTGTTTCATAGTTTTTGAGGTCAAACTAAAACGGGAATGGAATTGATTTTCTGCCTCAACTGCTTATCGTTGCTAGGATCTGCACTATGCAAGAACTGCATTCAAAAGCTGCTTGCAAGATGTATCAAGGCCGCATGAAAATTTGCTGTGCAACATGAGATTGTGCTATCATAACCATATATTCTGTTCATTACTGCAAAACTGAGAAAAAGAAGAATTGTTTCATAGTTTTTGAGGTCAAACTAAAACGGAAATGGAATTGATTTTCTGCCTCAACTGCTTATCATTCCTAGGATCTGCACTATGCAAGAACTGCATTCAAAAGCTCCTTGCAAGATGTGTCTAGGTCGCATGAAAATTTGCTGTGCAACATCAGATTGTGCTATCATAACCATTTATTCTGCTCATTACTGCAAAACTGAGAAAAGCAAGAATTGTTTCATAGTTTTTGAGGTCGAACTAAAACGGAAATGGAATTGATTTCAACTGCTTATAATTGCTAGGATCTGCATTATCCAAGAACTGCATTCAAAAGCTGCTTGCAAGATTTATCTCGGTCGCATGAAAATTTGCTGTGCAACATCAGATTGTGCTATCATAGCCATTTATTCTGTTCATTACTGCAAAACTGAGAAAAGAAAGAATTTCATAGTTTTTGAGGTCAAACTAAAACGGAAATGGAATTGATTTTCTGCCTCAACTGCTTATCATTGCTAGGATCTGCACTATGCAAGAACTGCATTCAAAAGCTGCTTGCAAGATGTATCTAGGTCGCATGAAAATTTGCTGTGCAACATCAGATTGTGCTATCATAGCCATTTATTCTGTTCATTACTGCAAAACTGAGAAAATAAAGAATTGTTTCATAGTTTTTGAGGTCAAACTAAAACGGAAATGGAATTGATTTCCTGCCTCAACTGCTTATCATTGCTAGGATCTGCACTATGCAAGAACTGCATTCAAAAGCTGCTTGCAAGATGTATCTAGGTCGCATGAAAATTTGCTGTGCAACATCAGATTGTTCTATCATAGCCATTTATTCTGTTCATTACTGCAAAACTGAGAAAAGAAAGAATTGTTTCATAGTTTTTGAGGTCAAACTAAAATGGAAATGGAATTGATTTTCTGCCTCAACTGCTTATCATTGCTAGGATCTGCACTATGCAAGAACTGCATTCAAAAGCTGCTTGCAAGATGTATCTAGGTCGCATGAAAATTTGCTGTGCAACATCAGATTGTGCTATCATAGCCATTTATTCTGTTCATTACTGCAAAACTGAGAAAAAAAAGAATTGTTTCATAGTTTTTGAGGTCAAACTAAAATGGAAATGGAATTGATTTTCTGCCTCAACTGCTTATCATTGCTAGGATCTGCACTATGCAAGAACTGCATTCAAAAGCTGCTTGCAAGATGTATCTAGGTCGCATGAAAATTTGCTGTGCAACATCAGATTGTGCTATCATAGCCATTTATTCTGTTCATTACTGCAAAACTGAGAAAAAAAAGAATTGTTTCATAGTTTTTGAGGTCAAACTAAAACGGAAATGGAATTGATTTCCTGCCTCAACTGCTTATCATTGCTAGGATCTGCACTATGCAAGAACTGCATTCAAAAGCTGCTTGCAAGATGTATCTAGGTCGCATGAAAATTTGCTGTGCAACATCAGATTGTGCTATCATAACCATTTATTCTGTTCATGACTGCAAAACTGAGAAAAGCAAGAATTGTTTCATAGTTTTTGAGGTCAAACTAAAACGGAAATGGAATTGATTTTCTGCCTCAACTGCTTATCGTTGCTAGGATCTGCACTATGCAAGAACTGCATTCAAAAGCTGCTTGCAAGATGTATCTAGGTCGCATGAAAATTTGCTGTGCAACATCAGATTGTGCTATCATAGCCATTTATTCTGTTCATTACTGCAAAACTGAGAAAATAAAGAATTGTTTCATAGTTTTTGAGGTCAAACTAAAACGGAAATGGAATTGATTTCCTGCCTCAACTGCTTATCATTGCTAGGATCTGCACTATGCAAGAACTGCATTCAAAAGCTGCTTGCAAGATGTATCTAGGTCGCATGAAAATTTGCTGTGCAACATCAGATTGTTCTATCATAGCCATTTATTCTGTTCATTACTGCAAAACTGAGAAAAGAAAGAATTGTTTCATAGTTTTTGAGGTCAAACTAAAATGGAAATGGAATTGATTTTCTGCCTCAACTGCTTATCATTGCTAGGATCTGCACTATGCAAGAACTGCATTCAAAAGCTGCTTGCAAGATGTATCTAGGTCGCATGAAAATTTGCTGTGCAACATCAGATTGTGCTATCATAGCCATTTATTCTGTTCATTACTGCAAAACTGAGAAAAAAAAGAATTGTTTCATAGTTTTTGAGGTCAAACTAAAATGGAAATGGAATTGATTTTCTGCCTCAACTGCTTATCATTGCTAGGATCTGCACTATGCAAGAACTGCATTCAAAAGCTGCTTGCAAGATGTATCTAGGTCGCATGAAAATTTGCTGTGCAACATCAGATTGTGCTATCATAGCCATTTATTCTGTTCATTACTGCAAAACTGAGAAAAAAAAGAATTGTTTCATAGTTTTTGAGGTCAAACTAAAACGGAAATGGAATTGATTTCCTGCCTCAACTGCTTATCATTGCTAGGATCTGCACTATGCAAGAACTGCATTCAAAAGCTGCTTGCAAGATGTATCTAGGTCGCATGAAAATTTGCTGTGCAACATCAGATTGTGCTATCATAACCATTTATTCTGTTCATGACTGCAAAACTGAGAAAAGCAAGAATTGTTTCATAGTTTTTGAGGTCAAACTAAAACGGAAATGGAATTGATTTTCTGCCTCAACTGCTTATCGTTGCTAGGATCTGCACTATGCAAGAACTGCATTCAAAAGCTGCTTGCAAGATGTATCTAGGTCGCAAGAAAATTTGCTGTGCAACATCAGATTGTGCTATCATAACCATTTATTCTGCTCATTACTGCAAAACTGAGAAAAGCAAGAATTGTTTCATAGTTTTTGAGGTCAAACTAAAACGGAAATGGAATTGATTTCAACTGCTTATCATTGCTAGGATCTGCACTATGCAAGAACTGCATTCAAAAGCTGCTTGCAAGATGTATCTAGGTCGCATGAAAATTTGCTGTGCAACATCAGATTGTGCTATCATAGCCATTTATACTGTTCATTACTGCAAAACTGAGAAAAGAAAGAATATTTTCATAGTTTTTGAGGTCAAACTAAAACGGAAATGGAATTGATTTTCTGCCTCAACTGCTTATTATTGCTAGGATCTGCACTATGCAAGAACTGCATTCAAAAGCTGCTTGCAAGATGTATCTAGGTCGCATGAAAATTTGCTGTGCAACATCAGATTGTGCTATCATAACCATTTATAATGTTCATTACTGCAAAACTGAGAAAAGCAAGAATTGTTTCAAAGTTTTTGAGGTCAAACTAAAACGGAAATGGAATTGATTTTCTGCCTGAACTGCTTATCATTGCTAGGATCTGCACTATGCAAGAACTGCATTCAAAAGCTGCTTGCAAGACGTATCTAGGCCGCATGAAAATTTGCTGTGCAACATCAGATTGTGCTATCATAGCCATTTATACTGTTCATTACAGCAAAACTGAGAGGGGCTGAGGACTCGTCAAGCCGCCAAGTGGCAGCTTTTTTTCTGTAGCCCTCCATCTGTATAGCCCCTGATGGAAATAAAGGTTTATTATTTATAAAAGAAAGAATTGTTTCATAGTTTTTGAGGTCAAACTAAAACGGAAAGGGTATTGATTTTCTGCCTCAACTGTTTATCATTGCTAGGATCTGCACTATGCAAGAACTGCATTCAAAAGCTGCTTGCAAGATGTATCTAGGTCGCATGAAAATTTGCTGTGCAACATCTGATTGTGCTATCATAGCCATTTATTCTGTTCATTACTGCAAAACTGAGAAAAGAGAGAATTGTTTCATAGTTTTTGATTTCAAATTAAAATGAAAATGGAATTGATTTTCTGTCTCAACTGCTTACCATTGCTAGGATCTGCACTATGCAAGAACTGCATTCAAAAGCTGCTTGCAAGATCGCATGCTAGGTCGCATGAAAATTTGCTGTGCAACATCAGATTGTGCTATCATAACCATTTATTCTGTTCATTACTGCAAAACTGAGAAAAGCAAGAATTGTTTCATAGTTTTTGAGGTCAAACTAAAACAGAAATGGAATTGATTTTCTGCCTCAACTGCTTATCATTGCTAGGATCTGCACTATGCAAGAACTGCATTCAAAAGCTGCTTGCAAGATGTATATAGGTCGCATGAAAATTTGCCGTGCAACATCTGATTGTGCTATCATAGCCATTTATTCTGTTCATTAGTGCAAAACTGAGAAAAGAAAGAATTGTTTCATAGTTTTTGAGGTCAAATTAAAATGGAAATGGAATTGATTTTCTGCCTCAACTGCTTATCATTGCTAGGATCTGCACTATGCAAGAACTGCATTCAAAAGCTGCTTGCAAGATGTATCTAGGTCGCATGAAAATTTGCTGTGCAACATCAGATTGTGCTATCATAGCCATTTATTCTGTTGATTACTGCAAAACTGAGAAAAGCAAGAATTGTTTCATAGTTTTTGAGGTCAAACTAAAACGGAAATGAAATTGATTATTTGCCTCAACTGCTTACCATTGCTAGGATCTGCACTATGCAAGAACTGCATTCAAAAGCTGCTTGCAAGATCGCATGCTAGGTCGCATGAAAATTTGCTGTGCAACATCAGATTGTGCTATCATAACCATTTATTCTGTTCATTACTGCAAAACTGAGAAAAGCAAGAATTGTTTCATAGTTTTTGAGGTCAAACTAAAACGGAAATGGAATTGATTTTCTGCCTCAACTGCTTATCATTGCTAGGATCTGCACTATGCAAGAACTGCATTCAAAAGCTGCTTGCAAGATGTATATAGGTCGCATGAAAATTTGCCGTGCAACATCAGATTGTGCTATCATAACCATTTATTCTGTTCATTACTGCGAAACTGAGAAAAGCAAGAATTGTTTCATAGTTTTTGAGGTCAAACTAAAACGGGAATGGTATTGATTTTCTGCCTCAACTGCTTATCGTTGCTAGGATCTGCACTATGCAAGAACTGCATTCAAAAGCTGCTTGCAAGATGTATCAAGGCCGCATGAAAATTTGCTGTGCAACATCAGATTGTGCTATCATAACCATATATTCTGTTCATTACTGCAAAACTGAGAAAAAGAAGAATTGTTTCATAGTTTTTGAGGTCAAACTAAAACGGAAATGGAATTGATTTTCTGCCTCAACTGCTTATCATTGCTAGGATCTGCACTATGCAAGAACTGCATTCAAAAGCTCCTTGCAAGATGTGTCTAGGTCGCATGAAAATATTCTGTGCAACATCAGATTGTGCTATCATAACCATTTATTCTGCTCATTACTGCAAAACTGAGAAAAGCAAGAATTGTTTCATAGTTTTTGAGGTCGAACTAAAACGGAAATGGAATTGATTTCAACTGCTTATAATTGCTAGGATCTGCATTATGCAAGAACTGCATTCAAAAGCTGCTTGCAAGATTTATCTCGGTCGCATGAAAATTTGCTGTGCAACATCAGATTGTGCTATCATAGCCATTTATTCTGTTCATTACTGCAAAACTGAGAAAAGAAAGAATTTCATAGTTTTTGAGGTCAAACTAAAACGGAAATGGAATTGATTTTCTGCCTCAACTGCTTATCGTTGCTAGGATCTGCACTATGCAAGAACTGCATTCAAAAGCTGCTTGCAAGATGTATCTAGGTCGCAAGAAAATTTGCTGTGCAACATCAGATTGTGCTATCATAACCATTTATTCTGCTCATTACTGCAAAACTGAGAAAAGCAAGAATTGTTTCATAGTTTTTGAGGTCAAACTAAAACGGAAATGGAATTGATTTCAACTGCTTATCATTGCTAGGATCTGCACTATGCAAGAACTGCATTCAAAAGCTGCTTGCAAGATGTATCTAGATCGCATGAAAATTTGCTGTGCAACATCAGATTGTGCTATCATAGCCATTTATACTGTTCATTACTGCAAAACTGAGAAAAGAAAGAATATTTTCATAGTTTTTGAGGTCAAACTAAAACGGAAATGGAATTGATTTTCTGCCTCAACTGCTTATTATTGCTAGGATCTGCACTATGCAAAAACTGCATTCAAAAGCTGCTTGCAAGATGTATCTAGGTCGCATGAAAATTTGCTGTGCAACATCAGATTGTGCTATCATAGCCATTTATTCTGTTCATTACTGCAAAACTGAGAAAAGAAAGAATTGTTTCATAGTTTTTGAGGTCAAACTAAAATGGAAATGGAATTGATTTTCTTCCTCAACTGCTTATCATTGCTAGGATCTGCACTATGCAAGAACTGCATTCAAAAGCTGCTTGCAAGATGTATCTAGGTCGCATGAAAATTTGCTGTGCAACATCAGATTGTGCTATCATAGCCCTTTATTCTGTTCATTACTGCAAAACTGAGAAAAGAAAGAATTGTTTCATAGTTTTTGAGGTCAAACTAAAACGGAAATGGAATTGATTTCCTGCCTCAACTGCTTATCATTGCTAGGATCTGCACTATGCAAGAACTGCATTCAAAAGCTGCTTGCAAGATGTATCTAGGTCGCATGAAAATTTGCTGTGCAACATCAGATTGTGCTATCATAGCCATTTATTCTGTTGATTACTGCAAAACTGAGAAAAGCAAGAATTGTTTCATAGTTTTTGAGGTCAAACTAAAACGTAAATGGAATTGATTTTCTGCCTCAACTGCTTACCATTGCTAGGATCTGCACTATGCAAGAACTGCATTCAAAAGCTGCTTGCAAGATGTATCTAGGTCGCATGAAAATTTGCTGTGCAACATCAGATTGTGCTATCATAACCATTTATTCTGTTCATTACTTCAAAACTGAGAAAAGCAAGAATTGTTTCATAGTTTATGAGGTCAAACTAAAACGGAAATGGAATTGATTTTCTGCCTCAACTGCTTATCATTGCTAGGATCTGCACTATGCAAGAACTGCATTCAAAAGCTGCTTGCAAGATGTATATAGGTCGCATGAAAATTTGCCGTGCAACATCTGATTGTGCTATCATAGCCATTTATTCTGTTCATTAGTGCAAAACTGAGAAAAGAAAGAATTGTTTCATAGTTTTTGAGGTCAAATTAAAATGGAAATGGAATTGATTTTCTGCCTCAACTGCTTATCATTGCTAGGATCTGCACTATGCAAGAACTGCATTCAAAAGCTGCTTGCAAGATGTATCTAGGTCGCATGAAAATTTGCTGTGCAACATCAGATTGTGCTATCATAGCCATTTATTCTGTTGATTACTGCAAAACTGAGAAAAGCAAGAATTGTTTCATAGTTTTTGAGGTCAAACTAAAACGGAAATGAAATTGATTTTCTGCCTCAACTGCTTACCATTGCTAGGATCTGCACTATGCAAGAACTGCATTCAAAAGCTGCTTGCAAGATCGCATGCTAGGTCGCATGAAAATTTGCTGTGCAACATCAGATTGTGCTATCATAGCCATTTATTCTGTTGATTACTGCAAAACTGAGAAAAGCAAGAATTGTTTCATAGTTTTTGAGGTCAAACTAAAACGGAAATGGAATTGATTTCCTGCCTCAACTGCTTATCATTGCTAGGATCTGCACTATGCAAGAACTGCATTCAAAAGCTGCTTGCAAGATGTATCTAGGTCGCATGAAAATTTGCTGTGCAACATCAGATTGTTCTATCATAGCCATTTATTCTGTTCATTACTGCAAAACTGAGAAAAGAAAGAATTGTTTCATAGTTTTTGAGGTCAAACTAAAATGGAAATGGAATTGATTTTCTGCCTCAACTGCTTATCATTGCTAGGATCTGCACTATGCAAGAACTGCATTCAAAAGCTGCTTGCAAGATGTATCTAGGTCGCATGAAAATTTGCTGTGCAACATCAGATTGTGCTATCATAGCCATTTATTCTGTTCATTACTGCAAAACTGAGAAAAAAAAGAATTGTTTCATAGTTTTTGAGGTCAAACTAAAATGGAAATGGAATTGATTTTCTGCCTCAACTGCTTATCATTGCTAGGATCTGCACTATGCAAGAACTGCATTCAAAAGCTGCTTGCAAGATGTATCTAGGTCGCATGAAAATTTGCTGTGCAACATCAGATTGTGCTATCATAACCATTTATTCTGTTCATGACTGCAAAACTGAGAAAAGCAAGAATTGTTTCATAGTTTTTGAGGTCAAACTAAAACGGAAATGGAATTGATTTTCTGCCTCAACTGCTTATCGTTGCTAGGATCTGCACTATGCAAGAACTGCATTCAAAAGCTGCTTGCAAGATGTATCTAGGTCGCAAGAAAATTTGCTGTGCAACATCAGATTGTGCTATCATAACCATTTATTCTGCTCATTACTGCAAAACTGAGAAAAGCAAGAATTGTTTCATAGTTTTTGAGGTCAAACTAAAACGGAAATGGAATTGATTTCAACTGCTTATCATTGCTAGGATCTGCACTATGCAAGAACTGCATTCAAAAGCTGCTTGCAAGATGTATCTAGGTCGCATGAAAATTTGCTGTGCAACATCAGATTGTGCTATCATAGCCATTTATACTGTTCATTACTGCAAAACTGAGAAAAGAATAATATTTTCATAGTTTTTGAGGTCAAACTAAAACGGAAATGGAATTGATTTTCTGCCTCAACTGCTTATTATTGCTAGGATCTGCACTATGCAAGAACTGCATTCAAAAGCTGCTTGCAAGATGTATCTAGGTCGCATGAAAATTTGCTGTGCAACATCAGATTGTGCTATCATAACCATTTATAATGTTCATTACTGCAAAACTGAGAAAAGCAAGAATTGTTTCAAAGTTTTTGAGGTCAAACTAAAACGGAAATGGAATTGATTTTCTGCCTGAACTGCTTATCATTGCTAGGATCTGCACTATGCAAGAACTGCATTCAAAAGCTGCTTGCAAGACGTATCTAGGCCGCATGAAAATTTGCTGTGCAACATCAGATTGTGCTATCATAGCCATTTATACTGTTCATTACAGCAAAACTGAGAGGGGCTGAGGACTCGTCAAGCCGCCAAGTGGCAGCTTTTTTTCTGTAGCCCTCCATCTGTATAGCCCCTGATGGAAATAAAGGTTTATTATTTATAAAAGAAAGAATTGTTTCATAGTTTTTGAGGTCAAACTAAAACGGAAAGGGTATTGATTTTCTGCCTCAACTGTTTATCATTGCTAGGATCTGCACTATGCAAGAACTGCATTCAAAAGCTGCTTGCAAGATGTATCTAGGTCGCATGAAAATTTGCTGTGCAACATCTGATTGTGCTATCATAGCCATTTATTCTGTTCATTACTGCAAAACTGAGAAAAGAGAGAATTGTTTCATAGTTTTTGATTTCAAATTAAAATGAAAATGGAATTGATTTTCTGTCTCAACTGCTTACCATTGCTAGGATCTGCACTATGCAAGAACTGCATTCAAAAGCTGCTTGCAAGATCGCATGCTAGGTCGCATGAAAATTTGCTGTGCAACATCAGATTGTGCTATCATAACCATTTATTCTGTTCATTACTGCAAAACTGAGAAAAGCAAGAATTGTTTCATAGTTTTTGAGGTCAAACTAAAACAGAAATGGAATTGATTTTCTGCCTCAACTGCTTATCATTGCTAGGATCTGCACTATGCAAGAACTGCATTCAAAAGCTGCTTGCAAGATGTATATAGGTCGCATGAAAATTTGCCGTGCAACATCTGATTGTGCTATCATAGCCATTTATTCTGTTCATTAGTGCAAAACTGAGAAAAGAAAGAATTGTTTCATAGTTTTTGAGGTCAAATTAAAATGGAAATGGAATTGATTTTCTGCCTCAACTGCTTATCATTGCTAGGATCTGCACTATGCAAGAACTGCATTCAAAAGCTGCTTGCAAGATGTATCTAGGTCGCATGAAAATTTGCTGTGCAACATCAGATTGTGCTATCATAGCCATTTATTCTGTTGATTACTGCAAAACTGAGAAAAGCAAGAATTGTTTCATAGTTTTTGAGGTCAAACTAAAACGGAAATGAAATTGATTATTTGCCTCAACTGCTTACCATTGCTAGGATCTGCACTATGCAAGAACTGCATTCAAAAGCTGCTTGCAAGATCGCATGCTAGGTCGCATGAAAATTTGCTGTGCAACATCAGATTGTGCTATCATAACCATTTATTCTGTTCATTACTGCAAAACTGAGAAAAGCAAGAATTGTTTCATAGTTTTTGAGGTCAAACTAAAACGGAAATGGAATTGATTTTCTGCCTCAACTGCTTATCATTGCTAGGATCTGCACTATGCAAGAACTGCATTCAAAAGCTGCTTGCAAGATGTATATAGGTCGCATGAAAATTTGCCGTGCAACATCAGATTGTGCTATCATAACCATTTATTCTGTTCATTACTGCGAAACTGAGAAAAGCAAGAATTGTTTCATAGTTTTTGAGGTCAAACTAAAACGGGAATGGTATTGATTTTCTGCCTCAACTGCTTATCGTTGCTAGGATCTGCACTATGCAAGAACTGCATTCAAAAGCTGCTTGCAAGATGTATCAAGGCCGCATGAAAATTTGCTGTGCAACATCAGATTGTGCTATCATAACCATATATTCTGTTCATTACTGCAAAACTGAGAAAAAGAAGAATTGTTTCATAGTTTTTGAGGTCAAACTAAAACGGAAATGGAATTGATTTTCTCCCTCAACTGCTTATCATTGCTAGGATCTGCACTATGCAAGAACTGCATTCAAAAGCTCCTTGCAAGATGTGTCTAGGTCGCATGAAAATATTCTGTGCAACATCAGATTGTGCTATCATAACCATTTATTCTGCTCATTACTGCAAAACTGAGAAAAGCAAGAATTGTTTCATAGTTTTTGAGGTCGAACTAAAACGGAAATGGAATTGATTTCAACTGCTTATAATTGCTAGGATCTGCATTATGCAAGAACTGCATTCAAAAGCTGCTTGCAAGATTTATCTCGGTCGCATGAAAATTTGCTGTGCAACATCAGATTGTGCTATCATAGCCATTTATTCTGTTCATTACTGCAAAACTGAGAAAAGAAAGAATTTCATAGTTTTTGAGGTCAAACTAAAACGGAAATGGAATTGATTTTCTGCCTCAACTGCTTATCGTTGCTAGGATCTGCACTATGCAAGAACTGCATTCAAAAGCTGCTTGCAAGATGTATCTAGGTCGCAAGAAAATTTGCTGTGCAACATCAGATTGTGCTATCATAACCATTTATTCTGCTCATTACTGCAAAACTGAGAAAAGCAAGAATTGTTTCATAGTTTTTGAGGTCAAACTAAAACGGAAATGGAATTGATTTCAACTGCTTATCATTGCTAGGATCTGCACTATGCAAGAACTGCATTCAAAAGCTGCTTGCAAGATGTATCTAGATCGCATGAAAATTTGCTGTGCAACATCAGATTGTGCTATCATAGCCATTTATACTGTTCATTACTGCAAAACTGAGAAAAGAAAGAATATTTTCATAGTTTTTGAGGTCAAACTAAAACGGAAATGGAATTGATTTTCTGCCTCAACTGCTTATTATTGCTAGGATCTGCACTATGCAAACACTGCATTCAAAAGCTGCTTGCAAGATGTATCTAGGTCGCATGAAAATTTGCTGTGCAACATCAGATTGTGCTATCATAGCCATTTATTCTGTTCATTACTGCAAAACTGAGAAAAGAAAGAATTGTTTCATAGTTTTTGAGGTCAAACTAAAATGGAAATGGAATTGATTTTCTTCCTCAACTGCTTATCATTGCTAGGATCTGCACTATGCAAGAACTGCATTCAAAAGCTGCTTGCAAGATGTATCTAGGTCGCATGAAAATTTGCTGTGCAACATCAGATTGTGCTATCATAGCCCTTTATTCTGTTCATTACTGCAAAACTGAGAAAAGAAAGAATTGTTTCATAGTTTTTGAGGTCAAACTAAAACGGAAATGGAATTGATTTCCTGCCTCAACTGCTTATCATTGCTAGGATCTGCACTATGCAAGAACTGCATTCAAAAGCTGCTTGCAAGATGTATCTAGGTCGCATGAAAATTTGCTGTGCAACATCAGATTGTGCTATCATAGCCATTTATTCTGTTGATTACTGCAAAACTGAGAAAAGCAAGAATTGTTTCATAGTTTTTGAGGTCAAACTAAAACGTAAATGGAATTGATTTTCTGCCTCAACTGCTTACCATTGCTAGGATCTGCACTATGCAAGAACTGCATTCAAAAGCTGCTTGCAAGATGTATCTAGGTCGCATGAAAATTTGCTGTGCAACATCAGATTGTGCTATCATAACCATTTATTCTGTTCATTACTTCAAAACTGAGAAAAGCAAGAATTGTTTCATAGTTTATGAGGTCAAACTAAAACGGAAATGGAATTGATTTTCTGCCTCAACTGCTTATCATTGCTAGGATCTGCACTATGCAAGAACTGCATTCAAAAGCTGCTTGCAAGATGTATATAGGTCGCATGAAAATTTGCCGTGCAACATCTGATTGTGCTATCATAGCCATTTATTCTGTTCATTAGTGCAAAACTGAGAAAAGAAAGAATTGTTTCATAGTTTTTGAGGTCAAATTAAAATGGAAATGGAATTGATTTTCTGCCTCAACTGCTTATCATTGCTAGGATCTGCACTATGCAAGAACTGCATTCAAAAGCTGCTTGCAAGATGTATCTAGGTCGCATGAAAATTTGCTGTGCAACATCAGATTGTGCTATCATAGCCATTTATTCTGTTGATTACTGCAAAACTGAGAAAAGCAAGAATTGTTTCATAGTTTTTGAGGTCAAACTAAAACGGAAATGAAATTGATTTTCTGCCTCAACTGCTTACCATTGCTAGGATCTGCACTATGCAAGAACTGCATTCAAAAGCTGCTTGCAAGATCGCATGCTAGGTCGCATGAAAATTTGCTGTGCAACATCAGATTGTGCTATCATAACCATTTATTCTGTTCATTACTGCAAAACTGAGAAAAGCAAGAATTGTTTCATAGTTTTTGAGGTCAAACTAAAGCGGAAATGGAATTGATTTTCTGCCTCAACTGCTTATCATTGCTAGGATCTGCACTATGCAAGAACTGCATTCAAAAGCTGCTTGCAAGATGTATATAGTTCGCATGAAAATTTGCCGTGCAACATCAGATTGTGCTATCATAACCATTTATTCTGTTCATTACTGCAAAACTGAGAAAAGCAAGAATTGTTTCATAGTTTTTGAGGTCAAACTAAAGCGGAAATGGAATTGATTTTCTGCATCAACTGCTTATCGTTGCTAGGATCTGCACTATGCAAGAACTGCATTCAAAAGCTGCTTGCAAGATGTATCAAGGCCGCATGAAAATTTGCTGTGCAACATCAGATTGTGCTATCATAACCATATATTCTGTTCATTACTGCAAAACTGAGAAAAAGAAGAATTGTTTCATAGTTTTTGAGGTCAAACTAAAACGGAAATGGAATTGATTTTCTGCCTCAACTGCTTATCATTGCTAGGATCTGCACTATGCAAGAACTGCAATCAAAAGCTCCTTGCAAGATGTGTCTAGGTCGCATGAAAATTTGCTGTGCAACATCAGATTGTGCTATCATAACCATTTATTCTGCTCATTACTTCAAAACTGAGAAAAGCAAGAATTGTTTCATAGTTCTTGAGGTCAAACTAAAACGGAAATGGAATTGATTTCAACTGCTTATAATTGCTAGGATCTGCATTATGCAAGAACTGCATTCAAAAGCTGCTTGCAAGATTTATCTCGGTCGCATGAAAATTTGCTGTGCAACATCAGATTGTGCTATCATAGCCATTTATTCTGTTCATTACTGCAAAACTGAGAAAAGAAAGAATTTCATAGTTTTTGAGGTCAAACTAAAACGGAAATTGAATTGATTTTCTGCCTCAACTGCTTATCATTGCTAGGATCTGCACTATGCAAGAACTGCATTCAAAAGCTGCTTGCAAGATGTATCTAGGTCGCATGAAAATTTGCTGTGCAACATCAGATTGTGCTATCATAACCATTTATAATGTTCATTACTGCAAAACTGAGAAAAGCAAGAATTGTTTCAAAGTTTTTGAGGTCAAACTAAAACGGAAATGGAATTGATTTTCTGCCTGAACTGCTTATCATTGCTGGGATCTGCACTATGCAAGAACTGCATTCAAAAGCTGCTTGCAAGACGTATCTAGGCCGCATGAAAATTTGCTGTGCAACATCAGATTGTGCTATCATAGCCATTTATACTGTTCATCACTGCAAAACTGAGAGGGGCTGAGGACTCGTCAAGCAGCCAAGTGGCAGCTTTTTTCCGTAGCCCTCCATCTGTATAGCCCCTGATGGAAATAAAGGTTTATTATTTATAAAAGAAAGAATTGTTTCATAGTTTTTGAGGTCAAACTAAAACGGAAAGGGTATTGATTTTCTGCCTCAACTGTTTATCATTGCTAGGATCTGCACTATGCAAGAACTGCATTCAAAAGCTGCTTGCAAGATGTATCTAGGCCGCATGAAAATTTGCTGTGCAACATCTGATTGTGCTATCATAGCCATTTATTCTGTTCATTACTGCAAAACTGAGAAAAGAAAGAATTGTTTCATAGTTTTTGATTTCAAATTAAAATGAAAATGGAATTGATTTTCTGTCTCAACTGCTTATCATTGCAAGGATCTGCACTATGCAAGAACTGCATTCAAAAGCTGCTTGCAAGATGTGTCAAGGTCGCATGAAAATTTGCTGTGCAACATCAGATTGTGCTATCATAACCATTTATTCTGCTCATTACTGCAAAACTGAGAAAAGCAAGAATTGTTTCATAGTTTTTGAGGTCGAACTAAAACGGAAATGGAATTGATTTCAACTACTTATAATTGCTAGGATCTGCATTATGCAAGAACTGCATTCAAAAGCTGCTTGCAAGATTTATCTCGGTCGCATGAAAATTTGCTGTGCAACATCAGATTGTGCTATCATAGCCATTTATTCTGTTGATTACTGCAAAACTGAGAAAAGCAAGAATTGTTTCATAGTTTTTGAGGTCAAACTAAAACGTAAATGGAACTGATTTTCTGCCTCAACTGCTTACCATTGCTAGGATCTGCACTATGCAAGAACTGCATTCAAAAGCTGCTTGCAAGATCGCATGCTAGGTCGCATGAAAATTTGCTGTGCAACATCAGATTGTGCTATCATAACCATTTACTCTGTTCATTACTGCAAAACTGAGAAAAGCAAGAATTGTTTCATAGTTTTTGAGGTCAAACTAAAACAGAAATGGAATTGATTTTCTGCCTCAACTGCTTATCATTGCTAGGATCTGCACTATGCAAGAACTGCATTCAAAAGCTGCTTGCAAGATGTATATAGGTCGCATGAAAATTTGCCGTGCAACATCTGATTGTGCTATCATAGCCATTTATTCTGTTCATTAGTGCAAAACTGAGAAAAGAAAGAATTGTTTCATAGTTTTTGAGGTCAAATTAAAATGGAAATGGAATTGATTTTCTGCCTCAACTGCTTATCATTGCTAGGATCTGCACTATGCAAGAACTGCATTCAAAAGCTGCTTGCAAGATGTATCTAGGTCGCATGAAATTTTGCTGCGCAACATCAGATTGTGCTATCATAGCCATTTATTCTGTTGATTACTGCAAAACTGAGAAAAGCAAGAATTGTTTCATAGTTTTTGAGGTCAAACTAAAACGGAAATGAAATTGATTTTCTGCCTCAACTGCTTACCATTGCTAGGATCTGCACTATGCAAGAACTGCATTCAAAAGCTGCTTGCAAGGTCGCATGCTAGGTCGCATGAAAATTTGCTGTGCAACATCAGATTGTGCTATCATAACCATTTATTCTGTTCATTACTGCAAAACTGAGAAAAGCAAGAATTGTTTCATAGTTTTTGAGGTCAAACTAAAACAGAAATGGAATTGATTTTCTGCCTCAACTGCTTATCATTGCTAGGATCTGCACTATGCAAGAACTGCATTCAAAAGCTGCTTGCAAGATGTATATAGGTCGCATGAAAATTTGCCGTGCAACATCTGATTGTGCTATCATAGCCAATTATACTGTTCATTACTGCAAAACTGAGAGGGGCTGAGGACTCGTCAAGCCGCCAAGTGGCAGCTTTTTTTCCGTAGCCCTCCATCTGTATAGCCCCTGATGGAAATAAAGGTTTATTATTTATAAAAGAAAGAATTGTTTCATAGTTTTTGAGGTCAAACTAAAACGGAAAGGGTATTGATTTTCTGCCTCAACTGTTTATCATTGCTAGGATCTGCACTATGCAAGAACTGCATTCAAAAGCTGCTTGCAAGATGTATCTAGGTCGCATGAAAATTGCTGTGCAACATCTGATTGTGCTATCATAGCCATTTATTCTGTTCATTACTGCAAAACTGAGAAAAGAAAGAATTGTTTCATAGTTTTTGATTTCAAATTAAAATGAAAATGGAATTGATTTTCTGTCTCAACTGCTTATCATTGCAAGGATCTGCACTATGCAAGAACTGCATTCAAAAGCTGCTTGCAAGATGTATCTAGGTCGCATGAAAATTTGCTGTGCAACATCAGATTGTGCTATCATAGCCATTTATTCTGTTGATTACTGCAAAACTGAGAAAAGCAAGAATTTTTCATAGTTTTTGAGGTCAAACTAAAACGGAAATGGAATTGATTTTCTGCCTCAACTGCTTACCATTGCTAGGATCTGCACTATGCACGAACTGCATTCAAAAGCTGCTTCCAAGATGTATCTAGGTCGCATGAAAATTTGCTGTGCAACATCAGATTGCGCTATCATAACCATATATTCTGTTCATTACTGCAAAACTGCGAAAAACAAGAATTGTTTCATAGTTTTTGAGGTCAAACTAAAACGGAAATGGAATTGATTTTCTGCCTCAACTGCTTATCATTGCTAGGATCTGCACTATGCAAGAACTGTATTCAAAAGCTCCTTGCAAGATGTGTCTAGGTCGCATGAAAATTTGCTGTGCAACATCAGATTGTGCTATCATAACCATTTATTCTGCTCATTACTGAAAAACTGAGAAAAGCAAGAATTGTTTCATAGTTTTTGAGGTCAAACTAAAACGGAAATGAAATTGATTTTCTGCCTCAACTGCTTACCATTGCTAGGATCTGCACTATGCAAGAACTGCATTCAAAAGCTGCTTGCAAGATCGCATGCTAGGTCGCATGAAAATTTGCTGTGCAACATCAGATTTAGCTATCATAACCATTTATTCTGTTCATTACTGCAAAACTGAGAAAAGCAAGAATTGTTTCATAGTTTTTGAGGTCAAACTAAAACAGAAATGGAATTGATTTTCTGCCTCAACTGCTTACCATTGCTAGGATCTGCACTATGCAAGAACTGCATTCAAAAGCTGCTTGCAAGATCGCATGCTAGGTCGCATGAAAATTTGCTGTGCAACATCAGATTGTGCTATCATAACCATTTATTCTGTTCATTACTGCAAAACTGAGAAAAGCAAGAATTGTTTCATAGTTTTTGAGGTCAAACTAAAACAGAAATGGAATTGATTTTCTGCCTCAACTGCTTATCATTGCTAGGATCTGCACTATGCAAGAACTGCATTCAAAAGCTGCTTGCAAGATGTATATAGGTCGCATGAAAATTTGCTGTGCAACATCAGATTGTGCTATCATAGCCATTTATTCTGTTGATTACTGCAAAACTGAGAAAAGCAAGAATTGTTTCATAGTTTTTGAGGTCAAACTAAAACGGAAATGAAATTGATTTTCTGCCTCAACTGCTTACCATTGCTAGGATCTGCACTATGCAAGAACTGCATTCAAAAGCTGCTTGCAAGATCGCATGCTAGGTCGCATGAAAATTTGCTGTGCAACATCAGATTGTGCTATCATAACCATTTATTCTGTTCATTACTGCAAAACTGAGAAAAGCAAGAATTGTTTCATAGTTTTTGAGGTCAAACTAAAACAGAAATGGAATTGATTTTCTGCCTCAACTGCTTATCATTGCTAGGATCTGCACTATGCAAGAACTGCATTCAAAAGCTGCTTGCAAGATGTATATAGGTCGCATGAAAATTTGCCGTGCAACATCTGATTGTGCTATCATAGCCATTTATACTGTTCATTACTGCAAAACTGAGAGGGGCTGAGGACTCGTCAAGCCGCCAAGTGGCAGCTTTTTTTCCGTAGCCCTCCATCTGTATAGCCCCTGATGGAAATAAAGGTTTATTATTTATAAAAGAAAGAATTGTTTCATAGTTTTTGAGGTCAAACTAAAACGGAAAGGGTATTGATTTTCTGCCTCAACTGTTTATCATTGCTAGGATCTGCACTATGCAAGAACTGCATTCAAAAGCTGCTTGCAAGATGTATCTAGGTCGCATGAAAATTTGCTGTGCAACATCTGATTGTGCTATCATAGCCATTTATTCTGTTCATTACTGCAAAACTGAGAAAAGAAAGAATTGTTTCATAGTTTTTGATTTCAAATTAAAATGAAAATGGAATTGATTTTCTGTCTCAACTGCTTATCATTGCAAGGATCTGCACTATGCAAGAACTGCATTCAAAAGCTGCTTGCAAGATGTATCTAGGTCACATGAAAATTTGCTGTGCAACATCAGATTGTGCTATCATAGCCATTTATTCTGTTGATTACTGCAAAACTGAGAAAAGCAAGAATTTTTCATAGTTTTTGAGGTCAAACTAAAACGGAAATGGAATTGATTTTCTGCCTCAACTGCTTACCATTGCTAGGATCTGCACTATGCACGAACTGCATTCAAAAGCTGCTTCCAAGATGTATCTAGGTCGCATGAAAATTTGCTGTGCAACATCAGATTGCGCTATCATAACCATATATTCTGTTCATTACTGCAAAACTGCGAAAAACAAGAATTGTTTCATAGTTTTTGAGGTCAAACTAAAACGGAAATGGAATTGATTTTCTGCCTCAACTGCTTATCATTGCTAGGATCTGCACTATGCAAGAACTGTATTCAAAAGCTCCTTGCAAGATGTGTCTAGGTCGCATGAAAATTTGCTGTGCAACATCAGATTGTGCTATCATAACCATTTATTCTGCTCATTACTGCAAAACTGAGAAAAGCAAGAATTGTTTCATAGTTTTTGAGGTCGAACTAAAACGGAAATGGAATTGATTTCAACTGCTTATAATTGCTAGGATCTGCATTATGCAAGAACTGCATTCAAAAGCTGCTTGCAAGATTTATCTCGGTCGCATGAAAATTTGCTGTGCAACATCAGATTGTGCTATCATAGCCATTTATTCTGTTCATTACTGCAAAACTGAGAAAAGAAAGAATTTCATAGTTTTTGAGGTCAAACTAAAATGGAAATGGAATTGATTTTCTTCCTCAACTGCTTATCATTGCTAGGATCTGCACTATGCAAGAACTGCATTCAAAAGCTGCTTGCAAGATGTATCTAGGTCGCATGAAAATTTGCTGTGCAACATCAGATTGTGCTATCATAGCCATTTATTCTGTTGATTACTGCAAAACTGAGAAAAGCAAGAATTGTTTCATAGTTTTTGAGGTCAAACTAAAACGTAAATGGAATTGATTTTCTGCCTCAACTGCTTACCATTGCTAGGATCTGCACTATGCAAGAACTGCATTCAAAAGCTGCTTGCAAGATCGCATGCTAGGTCGCATGAAAATTTGCTGTGCAACATCAGATTGTGCTATCATAACCATTTGTTCTGTTCATTACTGCAAAACTGAGAAAAGCAAGAATTGTTTCATAGTTTTTGAGGTCAAACTAAAACAGAAATGGAATTGATTTTCTGCCTCAACTGCTTATCATTGCTAGGATCTGCACTATGCAAGAACTGAATTCAAAAGCTGCTTGCAAGATGTATATAGGTCGCATGAAAATTTGCCGTGCAACATCTGATTGTGCTATCATAGCCATTTATTCTGTTCATTAGTGCAAAACTGAGAAAAGAAAGAATTGTTTCATAGTTTTTGAGGTCAAATTAAAATGGAAATGGAATTGATTTTCTGCCTCAACTGCTTATCATTGCTAGGATCTGCACTATGCAAGAACTGCATTCAAAAGCTGCTTGCAAGATGTATCTAGGTCGCATGAAAATTTGCTGTGCAACATCAGATTGTGCTATCATAGCCATTTATTCTGTTGATTACTGCAAAACTGAGAAAAGCAAGAATTGTTTCATAGTTTTTGAGGTCAAACTAAAACGGAAATGAAATTGATTTTCTGCCTCTACTGCTTACCATTGCTAGGATTTGCACTATGCAAGAACTGCATTCAAAAGCTGCTTGCAAGATCGCATGCTAGGTCGCATGAAAATTTGCTGTGCAACATCAGATTGTGCTATCATAACCATTTATTCTGTTCATTACTGCAAAACTGAGAAAAGCAAGAATTGTTTCATAGTTTTTGAGGTCAAACTAAAACAGAAATGGAATTGATTTTCTGCCTCAACTGCTTATCATTGCTAGGATCTGCACTATGCAAGAACTGCATTCAAAAGCTGCTTGCAAGATGTATATAGGTCGCATGAAAATTTGCCGTGCAACATCTGATTGTGCTATCATAGCCATTTATTCTGTTCATTAGTGCAAAACTGAGAAAAGAAAGAATTGTTTCATAGTCTTTGAGGTCAAATTAAAATGGAAATGGAATTGATTTTCTGCCTCAACTGCTTATCATTGCTAGGATCTGCACTATGCAAGAACTGCATTCAAAAGCTGCTTGCAAGATCGCATGCTAGGTCGCATGAAAATTTGCTGTGCAACATCAGATTGTGCTATCATAACCATTTATTCTGTTCATTACTGCAAAACTGAGAAAAGCAAGAATTGTTTCATAGTTTTTGAGGTCAAACTAAAACGGAAATGGAATTGATTTTCTGCTTCAACTGCTTATCATTGCTAGGATCTGCACTATGCAAGAACTGCATTCAAAAGCTGCTTGCAAGATGTATATAGGTCGCATGAAAATTTGCCGTGCAACATCAGATTGTGCTATCATAACCATTTATTCTGTTCATTACTGCAAAACTGAGAAAAGCAAGAATTGTTTCATAGTTTTTGAGGTCAAACTAAAACGGGAATGGAATTGATTTTCTGCCTCAACTGCTTATCGTTGCTAGGATCTGCACTATGCAAGAACTGCATTCAAAAGCTGCGTGCAAGATGTATCAAGGCCGCATGAAAATTTGCTGTGCAACATCAGATTGTGCTATCATAACCATATATTCTGTTCATTACTGCAAAACTGAGAAAAAGAAGAATTGTTTCATAGTTTTTGAGGTCAAACTAAAACGGAAATGGAATTGATTTTCTGCCTCAACTGCTTATCATTGCTAGGATCTGCACTATGCAAGAACTGCATTCAAAAGCTCCTTGCAAGATGTGTCTAGGTCGCAAGAAAATTTGCTGTGCAACATCAGATTGTGCTATCATAACCATTTATTCTGCTCATTACTGCAAAACTGAGAAAAGCAAGAATTGTTTCATAGTTTTTGAGGTCGAACTAAAACGGAAATGGAATTGATTTCAACTGCTTATAATTGCTAGGATCTGCATTATGCAAGAACTGCATTCAAAAGCTGCTTGCAAGATTTATCTCGGTCGCATAAAAATTTGCTGTGCAACATCAGATTGTGCTATCATAGCCATTTATTCTGTTCATTACTGCAAAACTGAGAAAAGAAAGAATTTCATAGTGTTTGAGGTCAAACTAAAACGGAAATGGAATTGATTTTCTGCCTCAACTGCTTATCATTGCTAGGATCTGCACTATGCAAGAACTGCATTCAAAAGCTGCTTGCAAGATGTATCTAGGTCGCATGAAAATTTGCTGTGCAACATCAGATTGTGCTATCATAGCCATTTATTCTGTTCATTACTGCAAAACTGAGAAAATAAAGAATTGTTTCATAGTTTTTGAGGTCAAACTAAAACGGAAATGGAATTGATTTCCTGCCTCAACTGCTTATCATTGCTAGGATCTGCACTATGCAAGAACTGCATTCAAAAGCTGCTTGCAAGATGTATCTAGGTCGCATGAAAATTTGATGTGCAACATCAGATTGTGCTATCATAACCATTTATTCTGTTCATTACTGCAAAACTGAGAAAAGCAAGAATTGTTTCAGAGTTTTTGAGGTCAAACTAAAACGGAAATGGAATTGATTTTCTGCCTCAACTGCTTATCATTGCTAGGATCTGCACTATGCAAGAACTGCATTCAAAAGCTGCTTGCAAGATGTATCTAGGTCGCATGAAAATTTGCTGTGCAACATCAGATTGTGCTACCATAACCATTTTTTCTGTTCATTACTGCAAAACTGAGAAAAGCAAGAATTGTTTCATAGTTTTTGAGGTCAAACTAAAACGGAAAGGGGATTGATTTTCTGCCTCAACTGCTTACCATTGCTAGGATCTGCACTATGCAAGAACTGCATTCAAAAGCTGCTTGCAAGATGTGTCTAGGTCGCATGAAAATTTGCTGTGCAACATCAGATTGTGCTATCATAACCATTTATTCTGTTCATTACTGCAAAACTGAGAAAAGCAAAAATTGTTTCATAGTTTTTGAGGTCAAACTAAAACGGAAATGGAATTGATTTTCTGCCTCAACTGCTTATCATTGCTAGGATCTGCACTATGCAAGAACTGCATTCAAAAGCTGCTTGCAAGATGTATCTAGGTCGCATGAAAATTTGCCGTGCAACATCAGATTGTGCTATCATAACCATTTATTCTGTTCATTACTGCAAAACTGAGAAAAGCAAGAATTGTTTCATAGTTTTTGAGGTCAAATTAAAACGGGAATGGAATTGATTTTCTGCCTCAACTGCTTATCGTTGCTAGGATCTGCACTATGCAAGAACTGCATTCAAAAGCTGCTTGCAAGATGTATCAAGGCCACATGAAAATTTGCTGTGCAACATCAGATTGTGCAATCATAACCATATATTCTGTTCATTACTGCAAAACTGCGAAAAACAAGAATTGTTTCATAGTTTTTGAGGTCAAACTAAAACGGAAATGGAATTGATTTTCTGCCTCAACTGCTTATCATTGCTAGGATCTGCACTATGCAAGAACTGCATTCAAAAGCTCCTTGCAAGATGTGTCTAGGTCGCATGAAAATTTGCTGTGCAACATCAGATTGTGCTATCATAACCATTTATTCTGCTCATTACTGCAAAACTGAGAAAAGCAAGAATTGTTTCATAGTTTTTGAGGTCGAACTAAAACGGAAATGGAATTGATTTCAACTGCTTATAATTGCTAGGATCTGCATTATGCAAGAACTGCATTCAAAAGCTGCTTGCAAGATTTATCTCGGTCGCATGAAAATTTGCTGTGCAACATCAGATTGTGCTATCATAGCCATTTATTCTGTTCATTACTGCAAAACTGAGAAAAGAAAGAATTTCATAGTTTTTGAGGTCAAACTAAAACGGAAATGGAATTGATTTTCTGCCTCAACTGCTTATCATTGCTAGGATCTGCACTATGCAAGAACTGCATTCAAAAGCTGCTTGCAAGATGTATCTAGGTCGCATGAAAATTTACTGTGCAACATCAATTGTGCTATCATAGCCATTTATTCTGTTCATTACTGCAAAACTGAGAAAAGAAAGAATTGTTTCATAGTTTTTGAGATCAAACTAAAACGGAAATGAAATTGATTTCCTGCCTCAACTGCTTATCATTGCCAGCATCTGCACTATGCAAGAACTGCATTCAAAAGCTGCTTGCAAGATGTATCTAGGTCGCATGAAAATTTGATGTGCAACATCAGATTGTGCTATCATAACCATTTATTCTGTTCATTACTGCAAAACTGAGAAAAGCAAGAACTGTTTCAGAGTTTTTGAGGTCAAACTAAAACGGAAATGGAATTGATTTTCTGCCTCAACTGCTTATCATTTCTAGGATCTGCACTATGCAAGAACTGCATTCAAAAGCTGCTCGCAAGACGTATCTAGGTCGCATGAAAATTTGCTGTGCAACATCACATTGTGCTATCATAGCCATTTATTCTGTTCATTACTGCAAATCTGAGAAAAGAAAGAATTGTTTCATAGTTTTTGAGGTCAAACTAAAACGGAAATGGTATTGATTTTCTGCCTCAACTGCTTATCATTGCTAGGATCTGCACTATGCAAGAACTGCATTCAAAAGCTGCTTGCAAGATGTATCTAGGTCGCATGAAAATTTGCTGTGCAACATCAGATTGTGCTATCATAGCCATTTATTCTGTTCATTACTGCAAAACTGAGAAAAAAAAGAATTGTTTCATAGTTTTTGAGGCCAAACTAAAATGGAAATGGAATTGATTTTCTGCCTCAACTGCTTATCATTGCTAGGATCTGCACTATGCAAGAACTGCATTCAAAAGCTGCTTGCAAGATGTATCTAGGTCGCATGAAAATTTGCTGTGCAACATCAGATTGTGCTACCATAACCATTTTTTCTGTTCATTACTGCAAAACTGAGAAAAGCAAGAATTGTTTCATAGTTTTTGAGGTCAAACTAAAACGGAAAGGGGATTGATTTTCTGCCTCAACTGCTTACCATTG
This sequence comes from Amblyomma maculatum, assembly GCF_055883805.1. NCBI lineage: Eukaryota > Metazoa > Arthropoda > Arachnida > Ixodida > Ixodidae > Amblyomma > Amblyomma maculatum. Next base: position 457,736 of record NW_028146763.1, on the reverse strand, counting down.
CTAGGATCTGCACTATGCAAGAACTGCATTCAAAAGCTGCTTGCAAGATGTATCTAGGTCGCATGAAAATTTGCTGTGCAACATCAGATTGTGCTATCATAGCCATTTATTCTGTTCATTACTGCAAAACTGAGAAAAGAAAGAATTGTTTCATAGTTTTTGAGGTCAAACTAAAACGGAAATGGAATTGATTTCCTGCCTCAACTGCTTATCATTGCTAGGATCTGCACTATGCAAGAACTGCATTCAAAAGCTGCTTGCAAGATGTATCTAGGTCGCATGAAAATTTGCTGTGCAACATCAGATTGTGCTATCATAGCCATTTATTCTGTTGATTACTGCAAAACTGAGAAAAGCAAGAATTGTTTCATAGTTTTTGAGGTCAAACTAAAACGGAAATGGAATTGATTTTCTGCCTCAACTGCTTACCATTGCTAGGATCTGCACTATGCAAGAACTGCATTCAAAAGCTGCTTGCAAGATCGCATGCTAGGTCGCATGAAAATTTGCTGTGCAACATCAGATTGTGCTATCATAACCATTTATTCTGTTCATTACTGCAAAACTGAGAAAAGCAAGAATTGTTTCATAGTTTTTGAGGTCAAACTAAAACGGAAATGGAATTGATTTTCTGCCTCAACTGCTTATCATTGCTAGGATCTGCACTATGCAAGAACTGCATTCAAAAGCTGCTTGCAAGATGTATCTAGGTCGCATGAAAATTTGCTGTGCAACATCAGATTGTGCTATCATAGCCATTTATTCTGTTCATTACTGCAAAACTGAGAAAAAAAAGAATTGTTTCATAGTTTTTGAGGCCAAACTAAAATGGAAATGGAATTGATTTTCTGCCTCAACTGCTTATCATTGCTAGGATCTGCACTATGCAAGAACTGCATTCAAAAGCTGCTTGCAAGATGTATCTAGGTCGCATGAAAATTTGCTGTGCAACATCAGATTGTGCTACCATAACCATTTTTTCTGTTCATTACTGCAAAACTGAGAAAAGCAAGAATTGTTTCATAGTTTTTGAGGTCAAACTAAAACGGAAAGGGGATTGATTTTCTGCCTCAACTGCTTACCATTGCTAGGATCTGCACTATGCAAGAACTGCATTCAAAAGCTGCTTGCAAGATGTATCTAGGTCGCATGAAAATTTGCTGTGCAACATCAGATTGTGCTATCATAGCCATTTATTCTGTTCATTACTGCAAAACTGAGAAAAGAAAGAATTGTTTCATAGTTTTTGAGGTCAAATTAAAATGGAAATGGAATTGATTTTCTGCCTCAACTGCTTATCATTGCTAGGATCTGCACTATGCAAGAACTGCATTCAAAAGCTGCTTGCAAGATGTATCTAGGTCGCATGAAAATTTGCTGTGCAACATCAGATTGTGCTATCATAGCCATTTATTCTGTTGATTACTGCAAAACTGAGAAAAGCAAGAATTGTTTCATAGTTTTTGAGGTCAAACTAAAACGGAAATGAAATTGATTTTCTGCCTCAACTGCTTACCATTGCTAGTATCTGCACTATGCAAGAACTGCATTCAAAAGCTGCTTGCAAGATCGCATGCTAGGTCGCATGAAAATTTGCTGTGCAACATCAGATTGTGCTATCATAACCATTTATTCTGTTCATTACTGCAAAACTGAGAAAAGCAAGAATTGTTTCATAGTTTTTGAGGTCAAACTAAAACGGAAATGGAATTGATTTTCTGCCTCAACTGCTTATCATTGCTAGGATCTGCACTATGCAACAACTGCATTCAAAAGCTGCTTGCAAGATGTATATAGGTCGCATGAAAATTTGCCGTGCAACATCAGATTGTGCTATCATAACCATTTATTCTGTTCATTACTGCAAAACTGAGAAAAGCAAGAATTGTTTCATAGTTTTTGAGGTCAAACTAAAACGGGAATGGAATTGATTTTCTGCCTCAACTGCTTATCGTTGCTAGGATCTGCACTATGCAAGAACTGCATTCAAAAGCTGCTTGCAAGATGTATCAAGGCCGCATGAAAATTTGCTGTGCAACATCAGATTGTGCTATCATAACCATATATTCTGTTCATTACTGCAAAACTGAGAAAAAGAAGAATTGTTTCATAGTTTTTGAGGTCAAACTAAAACGGAAATGGAATTGATTTTCTGCCTCAACTGCTTATCATTGCTAGGATCTGCACTATGCAAGAACTGCAATCAAAAGCTCCTTGCAAGATGTGTCTAGGTCGCATGAAAATTTGCTGTGCAACATCAGATTGTGCTATCATAACCATTTATTCTGTTCATTACTGCAAAACTGAGAAAAGCAAGAATTGTTTCATAGTTCTTGAGGTCAAACTAAAACGGAAATGGAATTGATTTCAACTGCTTATAATTGCTAGGATCTGCACTATGCAAGAACTGCATTCAAAAGCTGCTTGCAAGATGTATCTAGGTTGCATGAAAATTTGCTGTGCAACATCAGATTGTGCTATCATAACCATTTATTCTGTTCATTACTGCAAAACTGAGAAAAGAAAGAATTGTTTCATAGTTTTTGAGGTCAAATTAAAAATGAAAATGGAATTGATTTTCTGTCTCAACTGCTTATCATTGCAAGAATCTGCACTATGCAAGAACTGCATTCAAAACCTGCTTGCAAGATGTATCTAGGTCGCATGAAAATTTGCTGTGCAACATCAGATTGTGCTATCATAGCCATTTATTCTGTTGATTACTGCAAAACTGAGAAAAGCAAGAATTTTTCATAGTTTTTGAGGTCAAACTAAAACGGAAATGGAATTGATTTTCTGCCTCAACTGCTTACCATTGCTAGGATCTGCACTATGCAAGAACTGCATTCAAAAGCTGCTTGCAAGATGTATCTAGGTCGCATGAAAATTTGCTGTGCAACATCAGATTGTGCTATCATAACCATTTATTCTGTTCATTACTGCAAAACTGAGAAAAGCAAGAATTGTTTCATAGTTTTTGAGGTCAAACTAAAACGGAAATGGAATTGATTTTCTGCCTCAACTGCTTATAATTGCTAGGATCTGCACTATGCAAGAACTGCATTCAAAAGCTGCTTGCAAGATGTATCTAGGTCGCATGAAAATTTGCCGTGCAACATCAGATTGTGCTATCATAACCATTTATTCTGTTCATTACTGCAAAACTGAGAAAAGAAAGAATTGTTTTATAGTTTTTGAGGTCAAATTAAAACGGGAATGAAATTGATTTTCTACCTCAACTGCTTATCGTTGCTAGGATCTGCACTATGCAAGAACTGCATTCAAAAGCTGCTTGCAAGATGTATCAAGGCCGCATGAAAATTTGCTGTGCAACATCAGATTGTGCTATCATAGCCATTTATTCTGTTCATTACTGCAAAACTGAGAAAAGAAAGAATTTCATAGTTTTTGAGGTCAAACTAAAACGGAAATGGAATTGATTTTCTGCCTCAACTGCTTATCATTGCTAGGATCTGCACTATGCAAGAACTGCATTCAAAACCTGCTTGCAAGATGTATCTAGGTCGCATGAAAATTTGCTGTGCAACATCAGATTGTGCTATCATAGCCATTTATTCTGTTGATTACTGCAAAACTGAGAAAAGCAAGAATTTTTCATAGTTTTTGAGGTCAAACTAAAACGGAAATGGAATTGATTTTCTGCCTCAACTGCTTACCATTGCTAGGATCTGCACTATGCAAGAATTGCATTCAAAAGCTGCTTGCAAGATGTATCTAGGTCGCATGAAAATTTGCTGTGCAACATCAGATTGTGCTATCATAACCATTTATTCTGTTCATTACTGCAAAACTGAGAAAAGCAAGAATTGTTTCATAGTTTTTGAGGTCAAACTAAAACGGAAATGAAATTGATTTTCTGCCTCAACTGCTTACCATTGCTAGTATCTGCACTATGCAAGAACTGCATTCAAAAGCTGCTTGCAAGATCGCATGCTAGGTCGCATGAAAATTTGCTGTGCAACATCAGATTGTGCTATCATAACCATTTATTCTGTTCATTACTGCAAAACTGAGAAAAGCAAGAATTGTTTCATAGTTTTTGAGGTCAAACTAAAACGGAAATGGAATTGATTTTCTGCCTCAACTGCTTATCATTGCTAGGATCTGCACTATGCAACAACTGCATTCAAAAGCTGCTTGCAAGATGTATATAGGTCGCATGAAAATTTGCCGTGCAACATCAGATTGTGCTATCATAACCATTTATTCTGTTCATTACTGCAAAACTGAGAAAAGCAAGAATTGTTTCATAGTTTTTGAGGTCAAACTAAAACGGGAATGGAATTTATTTTCTGCCTCAACTGCTTATCGTTGCTAGGATCTGCACTATGCAAGAACTGCATTCAAAAGCTGCTTGCAAGATGTATCAAGGCCGCATGAAAATTTGCTGTGCAACATCAGATTGTGCTATCATAACCATATATTCTGTTCATTACTGCAAAACTGAGAAAAAGAAGAATTGTTTCATAGTTTTTGAGGTCAAACTAAAACGGAAATGGAATTGATTTTCTGCCTCAACTGCTTATCATTGCTAGGATCTGCACTATGCAAGAACTGCAATCAAAAGCTCCTTGCAAGATGTGTCTAGGTCGCATGAAAATTTGCTGTGCAACATCAGATTGTGCTATCATAACCATTTATTCTGTTCATTACTGCAAAACTGAGAAAAGCAAGAATTGTTTCATAGTTCTTGAGGTCAAACTAAAACGGAAATGGAATTGATTTCAACTGCTTATAATTGCTAGGATCTGCACTATGCAAGAACTGCATTCAAAAGCTGCTTGCAAGATGTATCTAGGTTGCATGAAAATTTGCTGTGCAACATCAGATTGTGCTATCATAACCATTTATTCTGTTCATTACTGCAAAACTGAGAAAAGAAAGAATTGTTTCATAGTTTTTGAGGTCAAATTAAAAATGAAAATGGAATTGATTTTCTGTCTCAACTGCTTATCATTGCAAGAATCTGCACTATGCAAGAACTGCATTCAAAACCTGCTTGCAAGATGTATCTAGGTCGCATGAAAATTTGCTGTGCAACATCAGATTGTGCTATCATAGCCATTTATTCTGTTGATTACTGCAAAACTGAGAAAAGCAAGAATTTTTCATAGTTTTTGAGGTCAAACTAAAACGGAAATGGAATTGATTTTCTGCCTCAACTGCTTACCATTGCTAGGATCTGCACTATGCAAGAACTGCATTCAAAAGCTGCTTGCAAGATGTATCTAGGTCGCATGAAAATTTGCTGTGCAACATCAGATTGTGCTATCATAACCATTTATTCTGTTCATTACTGCAAAACTGAGAAAAGCAAGAATTGTTTCATAGTTTTTGAGGTCAAACTAAAACGGAAATAGAATTGATTTTCTGCCTCAACTGCTTATCATTGCTAGGATCTGCACTATGCAAGAACTGCATTCAAAAGCTGCTTGCAAGATGTATCTAGGTCGCATGAAAATTTGCCGTGCAACATCAGATTGTGCTATCATAACCATTTATTCTGTTCATTACTGCAAAACTGAGAAAAGAAAGAATTGTTTTATAGTTTTTGAGGTCAAATTAAAACGGGAATGAAATTGATTTTCTACCTCAACTGCTTATCGTTGCTAGGATCTGCACTATGCAAGAACTGCATTCAAAAGCTGCTTGCAAGATGTATCAAGGCCGCATGAAAATTTGCTGTGCAACATCAGATTGTGCTATCATAGCCATTTATTCTGTTCATTACTGCAAAACTGAGAAAAGAAAGAATTTCATAGTTTTTGAGGTCAAACTAAAACGGAAATGGAATTGATTTTCTGCCTCAACTGCTTATCATTGCTAGGATCTGCACTATGCAAGAACTGCATTCAAAACCTGCTTGCAAGATGTATCTAGGTCGCATGAAAATTTGCTGTGCAACATCAGATTGTGCTATCATAGCCATTTATTCTGTTGATTACTGCAAAACTGAGAAAAGCAAGAATTTTTCATAGTTTTTGAGGTCAAACTAAAACGGAAATGGAATTGATTTTCTGCCTCAACTGCTTACCATTGCTAGGATCTGCACTATGCAAGAATTGCATTCAAAAGCTGCTTGCAAGATGTATCTAGGTCGCATGAAAATTTGCTGTGCAACATCAGATTGTGCTATCATAACCATTTATTCTGTTCATTACTGCAAAACTGAGAAAAGCAAGAATTGTTTCATAGTTTTTGAGGTCAAACTAAAACGGAAATGGAATTGATTTTCTGCCTCAACTGCTTATCATTGCTAGGATCTGCACTATGCAAGAACTGCATTCAAAAGCTGCTTGCAAGTTGTATCTAGGTCGCATGAAAATTTGCCGTGCAACATCAGATTGTGCTATCATAACCATTTATTCTGTTCATTACTGCAAAACTGAGAAAAGAAAGAATTGTTTCATAGTTTTTGAGGTCAAACTAAAACGGAAATGGAATTGATTTTCTGCCTCAACTGCTTATCATTGCTAGGATCTGCACTATGCAAGAACTGCAATCAAAAGCTCCTTGCAAGATGTGTCTAGGTCGCATGAAAATTTGCTGTGCAACATCAGATTGTGCTATCATAACCATTTATTCTGTTCATTACTGCAAAACTGAGAAAAGCAAGAATTGTTTCATAGTTCTTGAGGTCAAACTAAAACGGAAATGGAATTGATTTCAACTGCTTATAATTGCTAGGATCTGCACTATGCAAGAACTGCATTCAAAAGCTGCTTGCAAGATGTATCTAGGTTGCATGAAAATTTGCTGTGCAACATCAGATTGTGCTATCATAACCATTTATTCTGTTCATTACTGCAAAACTGAGAAAAGAAAGAATTGTTTCATAGTTTTTGAGGTCAAATTAAAAATGAAAATGGAATTGATTTTCTGTCTCAACTGCTTATCATTGCAAGAATCTGCACTATGCAAGAACTGCATTCAAAACCTGCTTGCAAGATGTATCTAGGTCGCATGAAAATTTGCTGTGCAACATCAGATTGTGCTATCATAGCCATTTATTCTGTTGATTACTGCAAAACTGAGAAAAGCAAGAATTTTTCATAGTTTTTGAGGTCAAACTAAAACGGAAATGGAATTGATTTTCTGCCTCAACTGCTTACCATTGCTAGGATCTGCACTATGCAAGAACTGCATTCAAAAGCTGCTTGCAAGATGTATCTAGGTCGCATGAAAATTTGCTGTGCAACATCAGATTGTGCTATCATAACCATTTATTCTGTTCATTACTGCAAAACTGAGAAAAGCAAGAATTGTTTCATAGTTTTTGAGGTCAAACTAAAACGGAAATGGAATTGATTTTCTGCCTCAACTGCTTATCATTGCTAGGATCTGCACTATGCAAGAACTGCATTCAAAAGCTGCTTGCAAGATGTATCTAGGTCGCATGAAAATTTGCCGTGCAACATCAGATTGTGCTATCATAACCATTTATTCTGTTCATTACTGCAAAACTGAGAAAAGAAAGAATTGTTTTATAGTTTTTGAGGTCAAATTAAAACGGGAATGAAATTGATTTTCTACCTCAACTGCTTATCGTTGCTAGGATCTGCACTATGCAAGAACTGCATTCAAAAGCTGCTTGCAAGATGTATCAAGGCCGCATGAAAATTTGCTGTGCAACATCAGATTGTGCTATCATAGCCATTTATTCTGTTCATTACTGCAAAACTGAGAAAAGAAAGAATTTCATAGTTTTTGAGGTCAAACTAAAACGGAAATGGAATTGATTTTCTGCCTCAACTGCTTATCATTGCTAGGATCTGCACTATGCAAGAACTGCATTCAAAACCTGCTTGCAAGATGTATCTAGGTCGCATGAAAATTTGCTGTGCAACATCAGATTGTGCTATCATAGCCATTTATTCTGTTGATTACTGCAAAACTGAGAAAAGCAAGAATTTTTCATAGTTTTTGAGGTCAAACTAAAACGGAAATGGAATTGATTTTCTGCCTCAACTGCTTACCATTGCTAGGATCTGCACTATGCAAGAATTGCATTCAAAAGCTGCTTGCAAGATGTATCTAGGTCGCATGAAAATTTGCTGTGCAACATCAGATTGTGCTATCATAACCATTTATTCTGTTCATTACTGCAAAACTGAGAAAAGCAAGAATTGTTTCATAGTTTTTGAGGTCAAACTAAAACGGAAATGGAATTGATTTTCTGCCTCAACTGCTTATCATTGCTAGGATCTGCACTATGCAAGAACTGCATTCAAAAGCTGCTTGCAAGTTGTATCTAGGTCGCATGAAAATTTGCCGTGCAACATCAGATTGTGCTATCATAACCATTTATTCTGTTCATTACTGCAAAACTGAGAAAAGAAAGAATTGTTTTATAGTTTTTGAGGTCAAATTAAAACGGGAATGAAATTGATTTTCTACCTCAACTGCTTATCGTTGCTAGGATCTGCACTATGCAAGAACTGCATTCAAAAGCTGCTTGCAAGATGTATCAAGGCCGCATGAAAATTTGCTGTGCAACATCAGATTGTGCTATCATAGCCATTTATTCTGTTCATTACTGCAAAACTGAGAAAAGAAAGAATTTCATAGTTTTTGAGGTCAAACTAAAACGGAAATGAAATTGATTTTCTGCCTCAACTGCTTATCATTGCTAGGATCTGCACTATGCAAGAACTGCATTCAAAAGCTGCTTGCAAGATGTATCTAGGTCGCATGAAAATTTGCTGTGCAACATCAGATTGTTCTATCATAGCCATTTATTCTGTTCATTACTGCAAAACTGAGAAAAGAAAGAATTGTTTCATAGTTTTGAGGTCAAACTTAAATGGAAATGGAATTGATTTTCTGCCTCAACTGCTTATCATTGCTAGGATCTGCACTATGCAAGAACTGCATTCAAAAGCTGCTTGCAAGATGTATCTAGGTCGCATGAAAATTTACTGTGCAACATCAATTGTGCTGTCATAGCCATTTATTCTGTTCATTACTGCAAAACTGAGAAAAGAAAGAATTGTTTCATAGTTTTTGAGATCAAACTAAAACGGAAATGAAATTGATTTCCTGCCTCAACTGCTTATTATTGCTAGCATCTGCACTATGCAAGAACTGCATTCAAAAGCTGCTTGCAAGATGTATCTAGGTCGCATGCAAATTTGCTGTGCAACATCAGATTGTGCTATCATAGCCATTTATTCTGTTCATTACTGCAAAACTGAGAAAAAAAAGAATTGTTTCATAGTTTTTGAGGTCAAACTAAAATGGAAATGGAATTGATTTTCTGCCTCAACTGCTTATCATTGCTAGGATCTGCACTATGCAAGAACTGCATTCAAAAGCTGCTTGCAAGATGTATCTAGGTCGCATGAAAATTTGCTGTGCAACATCAGATTGTGCTATCATAACCATTTATTCTGTTCATTACTGCAAAACTGAGAAAAGCAAGAATTGTTTCATAGTTTTTGAGGTCAAACTAAAACGGAAATGGAATTGATTTTCTGCCTCAACTGCTTATCATTGCTAGGATCTGCACTATGCAAGAACTGCATTCAAAAGCTGCTTGCAAGACGTATCTAGGTCGCATGAAAATTTGCTGTGCAACATCAGATTGTGCTATCATAGCCATTTATTCTGTTCATTACTGCAAAACTGAGAAAAGAAAGAATTGTTTCATAGTTTTTGAGGTCAAACTAAAACGGAAATGGTATTGATTTTCTGCCTCAACTGCTTATCATTGCTAGGATCTGCACTATGCAAGAACTGCATTCAAAAGCTGCTTGCAAGATGTATCTAGGTCGCATGAAAATTTGCTGTGCAACATCAGATTGTGCTATCATAACCATTTATTCTGCTCATTACTGCAAAACTGAGAAAAGCCAGAATTGTTTCATAGTTTTTGAGGTCAAACTAAAACGGAAAGGGGATTGATTTTCTGCCTCAACTGCTTACCATTGCTAGGATCTGCACTATGCAAGAACTGCATTCAAAAGCTGCTTGCAAGATGTATCTAGGTCGCATGAAAATTTGCTGTGCAACATCAGATTGTGCTATCATAGCCATTTATTCTGTTCATTACTGCAAAACTGAGAAAAGAAAGAATTGTTTCATAGTTTTTGAGGTCAAACTAAAACGGAAATGGAAATGATTTCCTGCCTCAACTGCTTATCATTGCTAGGATCTGCACTATGCAAGAACTGCATTCAAAAGCTGCTTGCAAGATGTATCTAGGTCGCATGAAAATTTGCTGTGCAACATCAGATTGTGCTATCATAGCCATTTATTCTGTTGATTACTGCAAAACTGAGAAAAGCAAGAATTGTTTCATAGTTTTTGAGGTCAAACTAAAATGGAAATGGAATTGATTTTCTGCCTCAACTGCTTATCATTGCTAGGATCTGCACTATGCAAGAACTGCATTCAAAAGCTGCTTGCAAGTTGTATCTAGGTCGGATGAAAATTTGCCGTGCAACATCAGATTGTGCTATCATAACCATTTATTCTGTTCATTACTGCAAAACTGAGAAAAGAAAGAATTGTTTTATAGTTTTTGAGGTCAAATTAAAACGGGAATGAAATTGATTTTCTACCTCAACTGCTTATCGTTGCTAGGATCTGCACTATGCAAGAACTGCATTCAAAAGCTGCTTGCAAGATGTATCAAGGCCGCATGAAAATTTGCTGTGCAACATCAGATTGTGCTATCATAGCCATTTATTCTGTTCATTACTGCAAAACTGAGAAAAGAAAGAATTTCATAGTTTTTGAGGTCAAACTAAAACGGAAATGGAATTGATTTTCTGCCTCAACTGCTTATCATTGCTAGGATCTGCACTATGCAAGAACTGCATTCAAAAGCTGCTTGCAAGATGTATCTAGGTCGCATGAAAATTTGCTGTGCAACATCAGATTGTTCTATCATAGCCATTTATTCTGTTCATTACTGCAAAACTGAGAAAAGAAAGAATTGTTTCATAGTTTTTGAGGTCAAACTAAAATGGAAATGGAATTGATTTTCTGCCTCAACTGCTTATCATTACTAGGATCTGCACTATGCAAGAACTGCATTCAAAAGCTGCTTGCAAGATGTATCTAGGTCGCATGAAAATTCACTGTGCAACATCAATTGTGCTATCATAGCCATTTATTCTGTTCATTACTGCAAAACTGAGAAAAGAAAGAATTGTTTCATAGTTTTTGAGATCAAACTAAAACGGAAATGAAATTGATTTCCTGCCTCAACTGCTTACCATTGCTTGGATCTGCACTATGCAAGAACTGCATTCAAAAGCTGCTTGCAAGATGTATCTAGGTCGCATGAAAATTTGCTGTGCAACATCAGATTGTTCTATCATAGCCATTTATTCTGTTCATTACTGCAAAACTGAGAAAAGAAAGAATTGTTTCATAGTTTTTGAGGTCAAACTAAAATGGAAATGGAATTGATTTTCTGCCTCAACTGCTTATCATTGCTAGGATCTGCACTATGCAAGAACTGCATTCAAAAGCTGCTTGCAAGATGTATCTAGGTCGCATGAAAATTTGCTGTGCAACATCAGATTGTGCTATCATAGCCATTTATTCTGTTGATTACTGCAAAACTGAGAAAAGCAAGAATTGTTTCATAGTTTTTGAGGTCAAACTAAAACGGAAATGAAATTGATTTTCTGCCTCAACTGCTTACCATTGCTAGTATCTGCACTATGCAAGAACTGCATTCAAAAGCTGCTTGCAAGATCGCATGCTAGGTCGCATGAAAATTTGCTGTGCAACATCAGATTGTGCTATCATAACCATTTATTCTGTTCATTACTGCAAAACTGAGAAAAGCAAGAATTGTTTCATAGTTTTTGAGGTCAAACTAAAACGGAAATGGAATTGATTTTCTGCCTCAACTGCTTATCATTGCTAGGATCTGCACTATGCAACAACTGCATTCAAAAGCTGCTTGCAAGATGTATATAGGTCGCATGAAAATTTGCCGTGCAACATCAGATTGTGCTATCATAACCATTTATTCTGTTCATTACTGCAAAACTGAGAAAAGCAAGAATTGTTTCATAGTTTTTGAGGTCAAACTAAAACGGGAATGGAATTGATTTTCTGCCTCAACTGCTTATCGTTGCTAGGATCTGCACTATGCAAGAACTGCATTCAAAAGCTGCTTGCAAGATGTATCAAGGCCGCATGAAAATTTGCTGTGCAACATCAGATTGTGCTATCATAACCATATATTCTGTTCATTACTGCAAAACTGAGAAAAAGAAGAATTGTTTCATAGTTTTTGAGGTCAAACTAAAACGGAAATGGAATTGATTTTCTGCCTCAACTGCTTATCATTGCTAGGATCTGCACTATGCAAGAACTGCAATCAAAAGCTCCTTGCAAGATGTGTCTAGGTCGCATGAAAATTTGCTGTGCAACATCAGATTGTGCTATCATAACCATTTATTCTGTTCATTACTGCAAAACTGAGAAAAGCAAGAATTGTTTCATAGTTCTTGAGGTCAAACTAAAACGGAAATGGAATTGATTTCAACTGCTTATAATTGCTAGGATCTGCACTATGCAAGAACTGCATTCAAAAGCTGCTTGCAAGATGTATCTAGGTTGCATGAAAATTTGCTGTGCAACATCAGATTGTGCTATCATAACCATTTATTCTGTTCATTACTGCAAAACTGAGAAAAGAAAGAATTGTTTCATAGTTTTTGAGGTCAAATTAAAAATGAAAATGGAATTGATTTTCTGTCTCAACTGCTTATCATTGCAAGAATCTGCACTATGCAAGAACTGCATTCAAAACCTGCTTGCAAGATGTATCTAGGTCGCATGAAAATTTGCTGTGCAACATCAGATTGTGCTATCATAGCCATTTATTCTGTTGATTACTGCAAAACTGAGAAAAGCAAGAATTTTTCATAGTTTTTGAGGTCAAACTAAAACGGAAATGGAATTGATTTTCTGCCTCAACTGCTTACCATTGCTAGGATCTGCACTATGCAAGAACTGCATTCAAAAGCTGCTTGCAAGATGTATCTAGGTCGCATGAAAATTTGCTGTGCAACATCAGATTGTGCTATCATAACCATTTATTCTGTTCATTACTGCAAAACTGAGAAAAGCAAGAATTGTTTCATAGTTTTTGAGGTCAAACTAAAACGGAAATGGAATTGATTTTCTGCCTCAACTGCTTATAATTGCTAGGATCTGCACTATGCAAGAACTGCATTCAAAAGCTGCTTGCAAGATGTATCTAGGTCGCATGAAAATTTGCCGTGCAACATCAGATTGTGCTATCATAACCATTTATTCTGTTCATTACTGCAAAACTGAGAAAAGAAAGAATTGTTTTATAGTTTTTGAGGTCAAATTAAAACGGGAATGAAATTGATTTTCTACCTCAACTGCTTATCGTTGCTAGGATCTGCACTATGCAAGAACTGCATTCAAAAGCTGCTTGCAAGATGTATCAAGGCCGCATGAAAATTTGCTGTGCAACATCAGATTGTGCTATCATAGCCATTTATTCTGTTCATTACTGCAAAACTGAGAAAAGAAAGAATTTCATAGTTTTTGAGGTCAAACTAAAACGGAAATGGAATTGATTTTCTGCCTCAACTGCTTATCATTGCTAGGATCTGCACTATGCAAGAACTGCATTCAAAACCTGCTTGCAAGATGTATCTAGGTCGCATGAAAATTTGCTGTGCAACATCAGATTGTGCTATCATAGCCATTTATTCTGTTGATTACTGCAAAACTGAGAAAAGCAAGAATTTTTCATAGTTTTTGAGGTCAAACTAAAACGGAAATGGAATTGATTTTCTGCCTCAACTGCTTACCATTGCTAGGATCTGCACTATGCAAGAATTGCATTCAAAAGCTGCTTGCAAGATGTATCTAGGTCGCATGAAAATTTACTGTGCAACATCAATTGTGCTGTCATAGCCATTTATTCTGTTCATTACTGCAAAACTGAGAAAAGAAAGAATTGTTTCATAGTTTTTGAGATCAAACTAAAACGGAAATGAAATTGATTTCCTGCCTCAACTGCTTATTATTGCTAGCATCTGCACTATGCAAGAACTGCATTCAAAAGCTGCTTGCAAGATGTATCTAGGTCGCATGCAAATTTGCTGTGCAACATCAGATTGTGCTATCATAGCCATTTATTCTGTTCATTACTGCAAAACTGAGAAAAAAAAGAATTGTTTCATAGTTTTTGAGGTCAAACTAAAATGGAAATGGAATTGATTTTCTGCCTCAACTGCTTATCATTGCTAGGATCTGCACTATGCAAGAACTGCATTCAAAAGCTGCTTGCAAGATGTATCTAGGTCGCATGAAAATTTGCTGTGCAACATCAGATTGTGCTATCATAACCATTTATTCTGTTCATTACTGCAAAACTGAGAAAAGCAAGAATTGTTTCATAGTTTTTGAGGTCAAACTAAAACGGAAATGGAATTGATTTTCTGCCTCAACTGCTTATCATTGCTAGGATCTGCACTATGCAAGAACTGCATTCAAAAGCTGCTTGCAAGACGTATCTAGGTCGCATGAAAATTTGCTGTGCAACATCAGATTGTGCTATCATAGCCATTTATTCTGTTCATTACTGCAAAACTGAGAAAAGAAAGAATTGTTTCATAGTTTTTGAGGTCAAACTAAAACGGAAATGGTATTGATTTTCTGCCTCAACTGCTTATCATTGCTAGGATCTGCACTATGCAAGAACTGCATTCAAAAGCTGCTTGCAAGATGTATCTAGGTCGCATGAAAATTTGCTGTGCAACATCAGATTGTGCTATCATAACCATTTATTCTGCTCATTACTGCAAAACTGAGAAAAGCCAGAATTGTTTCATAGTTTTTGAGGTCAAACTAAAACGGAAAGGGGATTGATTTTCTGCCTCAACTGCTTACCATTGCTAGGATCTGCACTATGCAAGAACTGCATTCAAAAGCTGCTTGCAAGATGTATCTAGGTCGCATGAAAATTTGCTGTGCAACATCAGATTGTGCTATCATAGCCATTTATTCTGTTCATTACTGCAAAACTGAGAAAAGAAAGAATTGTTTCATAGTTTTTGAGGTCAAACTAAAACGGAAATGGAATTGATTTCCTGCCTCAACTGCTTATCATTGCTAGGATCTGCACTATGCAAGAACTGCATTCAAAAGCTGCTTGCAAGATGTATCTAGGTCGCATGAAAATTTGCTGTGCAACATCAGATTGTGCTATCATAGCCATTTATTCTGTTGATTACTGCAAAACTGAGAAAAGCAAGAATTGTTTCATAGTTTTTGAGGTCAAACTAAAATGGAAATGGAATTGATTTTCTGCCTCAACTGCTTATCATTGCTAGGATCTGCACTATGCAAGAACTGCATTCAAAAGCTGCTTGCAAGTTGTATCTAGGTCGGATGAAAATTTGCCGTGCAACATCAGATTGTGCTATCATAACCATTTATTCTGTTCATTACTGCAAAACTGAGAAAAGAACGAATTGTTTTATAGTTTTTGAGGTCAAATTAAAACGGGAATGAAATTGATTTTCTACCTCAACTGCTTATCGTTGCTAGGATCTGCACTATGCAAGAACTGCATTCAAAAGCTGCTTGCAAGATGTATCAAGGCCGCATGAAAATTTGCTGTGCAACATCAGATTGTGCTATCATAGCCATTTATTCTGTTCATTACTGCAAAACTGAGAAAAGAAAGAATTTCATAGTTTTTGAGGTCAAACTAAAACGGAAATGGAATTGATTTTCTGCCTCAACTGCTTATCATTGCTAGGATCTGCACTATGCAAGAACTGCATTCAAAAGCTGCTTGCAAGATGTATCTAGGTCGCATGAAAATTTGCTGTGCAACATCAGATTGTTCTATCATAGCCATTTATTCTGTTCATTACTGCAAAACTGAGAAAAGAAAGAATTGTTTCATAGTTTTTGAGGTCAAACTAAAATGGAAATGGAATTGATTTTCTGCCTCAACTGCTTATCATTGCTAGGATCTGCACTATGCAAGAACTGCATTCAAAAGCTGCTTGCAAGATGTATCTAGGTCGCATGAAAATTCACTGTGCAACATCAATTGTGCTATCATAGCCATTTATTCTGTTCATTACTGCAAAACTGAGAAAAGAAAGAATTGTTTCATAGTTTTTGAGATCAAACTAAAACGGAAATGAAATTGATTTCCTGCCTCAACTGCTTACCATTGCTTGGATCTGCACTATGCAAGAACTGCATTCAAAAGCTGCTTGCAAGATGTATCTAGGTCGCATGAAAATTTGCTGTGCAACATCAGATTGTTCTATCATAGCCATTTATTCTGTTCATTACTGCAAAACTGAGAAAAGAAAGAATTGTTTCATAGTTTTTGAGGTCAAACTAAAATGGAAATGGAATTGATTTTCTGCCTCAACTGCTTATCATTGCTAGGATCTGCACTATGCAAGAACTGCATTCAAAAGCTGCTTGCAAGATGTATCTAGGTCGCATGAAAATTTGCTGTGCAACATCAGATTGTTCTATCATAGCCATTTATTCTGTTGATTACTGCAAAACTGAGAAAAGCAAGAATTGTTTCATAGTTTTTGAGGTCAAACTAAAACGGAAATGAAATTGATTTTCTGCCTCAACTGCTTACCATTGCTAGTATCTGCACTATGCAAGAACTGCATTCAAAAGCTGCTTGCAAGATCGCATGCTAGGTCGCATGAAAATTTGCTGTGCAACATCAGATTGTGCTATCATAACCATTTATTCTGTTCATTACTGCAAAACTGAGAAAAGCAAGAATTGTTTCATAGTTTTTGAGGTCAAACTAAAACGGAAATGGAATTGATTTTCTGCCTCAACTGCTTATCATTGCTAGGATCTGCACTATGCAACAACTGCATTCAAAAGCTGCTTGCAAGATGTATATAGGTCGCATGAAAATTTGCCGTGCAACATCAGATTGTGCTATCATAACCATTTATTCTGTTCATTACTGCAAAACTGAGAAAAGCAAGAATTGTTTCATAGTTTTTGAGGTCAAACTAAAACGGGAATGGAATTGATTTTCTGCCTCAACTGCTTATCGTTGCTAGGATCTGCACTATGCAAGAACTGCATTCAAAAGCTGCTTGCAAGATGTATCAAGGCCGCATGAAAATTTGCTGTGCAACATCAGATTGTGCTATCATAACCATATATTCTGTTCATTACTGCAAAACTGAGAAAAAGAAGAATTGTTTCATAGTTTTTGAGGTCAAACTAAAACGGAAATGGAATTGATTTTCTGCCTCAACTGCTTATCATTGCTAGGATCTGCACTATGCAAGAACTGCAATCAAAAGCTCCTTGCAAGATGTGTCTAGGTCGCATGAAAATTTGCTGTGCAACATCAGATTGTGCTATCATAACCATTTATTCTGTTCATTACTGCAAAACTGAGAAAAGCAAGAATTGTTTCATAGTTCTTGAGGTCAAACTAAAACGGAAATGGAATTGATTTCAACTGCTTATAATTGCTAGGATCTGCACTATGCAAGAACTGCATTCAAAAGCTGCTTGCAAGATGTATCTAGGTTGCATGAAAATTTGCTGTGCAACATCAGATTGTGCTATCATAACCATTTATTCTGTTCATTACTGCAAAACTGAGAAAAGAAAGAATTGTTTCATAGTTTTTGAGGTCAAATTAAAAATGAAAATGGAATTGATTTTCTGTCTCAACTGCTTATCATTGCAAGAATCTGCACTATGCAAGAACTGCATTCAAAACCTGCTTGCAAGATGTATCTAGGTCGCATGAAAATTTGCTGTGCAACATCAGATTGTGCTATCATAGCCATTTATTCTGTTGATTACTGCAAAACTGAGAAAAGCAAGAATTTTTCATAGTTTTTGAGGTCAAACTAAAACGGAAAGGGGATTGATTTTCTGCCTCAACTGCTTACCATTGCTAGGATCTGCACTATGCAAGAACTGCATTCAAAAGCTGCTTGCAAGATGTATCTAGGTCGCATGAAAATTTGCTGTGCAACATCAGATTGTGCTATCATAACCATTTATTCTGTTCATTACTGCAAAACTGAGAAAAGCAAAAATTGTTTCATAGTTTTTGAGGTCAAACTAAAACGGAAATGGAATTGATTTTCTGCCTCAACTGCTTATCATTGCTAGGATCTGCACTATGCAAGAACTGCATTCAAAAGCTGCTTGCAAGATGTATCTAGGTCGCATGAAAATTTGCCGTGCAACATCAGATTGTGCTATCATAACCATTTATTCTGTTCATTACTGCAAAACTGAGAAAAGCAAGAATTGTTTCATAGTTTTTGAGGTCAAATTAAAACGGGAATGGAATTGATTTTCTGCCTCAACTGCTTATCGTTGCTAGGATCTGCACTATGCAAGAACTGCATTCAAAAGCTGCTTGCAAGATGTATCAAGGCCACATGAAAATTTGCTGTGCAACATCAGATTGTGCAATCATAACCATATATTCTGTTCATTACTGCAAAACTGCGAAAAACAAGAATTGTTTCATAGTTTTTGAGGTCAAACTAAAACGGAAATGGAATTGATTTTCTGCCTCAACTGCTTATCATTGCTAGGATCTGCACTATGCAAGAACTGCATTCAAAAGCTCCTTGCAAGATGTGTCTAGGTCGCATGAAAATTTGCTGTGCAACATCAGATTGTGCTATCATAACCATTTATTCTGCTCATTACTGCAAAACTGAGAAAAGCAAGAATTGTTTCATAGTTTTTGAGGTCGAACTAAAACGGAAATGGAATTGATTTCAACTGCTTATAATTGCTAGGATCTGCATTATGCAAGAACTGCATTCAAAAGCTGCTTGCAAGATTTATCTCGGTCGCATGAAAATTTGCTGTGCAACATCAGATTGTGCTATCATAGCCATTTATTCTGTTCATTACTGCAAAACTGAGAAAAGAAAGAATTTCATAGTTTTTGAGGTCAAACTAAAACGGAAATGGAATTGATTTTCTGCCTCAACTGCTTATCATTGCTAGGATCTGCACTATGCAAGAACTGCATTCAAAAGCTGCTTGCAAGATGTATCTAGGTCGCATGAAAATTTACTGTGCAACATCAATTGTGCTATCATAGCCATTTATTCTGTTCATTACTGCAAAACTGAGAAAAGAAAGAATTGTTTCATAGTTTTTGAGATCAAACTAAAACGGAAATGAAATTGATTTCCTGCCTCAACTGCTTATCATTGCCAGCATCTGCACTATGCAAGAACTGCATTCAAAAGCTGCTTGCAAGATGTATCTAGGTCGCATGAAAATTTGATGTGCAACATCAGATTGTGCTATCATAACCATTTATTCTGTTCATTACTGCAAAACTGAGAAAAGCAAGAACTGTTTCAGAGTTTTTGAGGTCAAACTAAAACGGAAATGGAATTGATTTTCTGCCTCAACTGCTTATCATTTCTAGGATCTGCACTATGCAAGAACTGCATTCAAAAGCTGCTCGCAAGACGTATCTAGGTCGCATGAAAATTTGCTGTGCAACATCACATTGTGCTATCATAGCCATTTATTCTGTTCATTACTGCAAATCTGAGAAAAGAAAGAATTGTTTCATAGTTTTTGAGGTCAAACTAAAACGGAAATGGTATTGATTTTCTGCCTCAACTGCTTATCATTGCTAGGATCTGCACTATGCAAGAACTGCATTCAAAAGCTGCTTGCAAGATGTATCTAGGTCGCATGAAAATTTGCTGTGCAACATCAGATTGTGCTATCATAGCCATTTATTCTGTTCATTACTGCAAAACTGAGAAAAAAAAGAATTGTTTCATAGTTTTTGAGGCCAAACTAAAATGGAAATGGAATTGATTTTCTGCCTCAACTGCTTATCATTGCTAGGATCTGCACTATGCAAGAACTGCATTCAAAAGCTGCTTGCAAGATGTATCTAGGTCGCATGAAAATTTGCTGTGCAACATCAGATTGTGCTACCATAACCATTTTTTCTGTTCATTACTGCAAAACTGAGAAAAGCAAGAATTGTTTCATAGTTTTTGAGGTCAAACTAAAACGGAAAGGGGATTGATTTTCTGCCTCAACTGCTTACCATTGCTAGGATCTGCACTATGCAAGAACTGCATTCAAAAGCTGCTTGCAAGATGTATCTAGGTCGCATGAAAATTTGCTGTGCAACATCAGATTGTGCTATCATAGCCATTTATTCTGTTCATTACTGCAAAACTGAGAAAAGAAAGAATTGTTTCATAGTTTTTGAGGTCAAACTAAAACGGAAATGGAATTGATTTCCTGCCTCAACTGCTTATCATTGCTAGGATCTGCACTATGCAAGAACTGCATTCAAAAGCTGCTTGCAAGATGTATCTAGGTCGCATGAAAATTTGCTGTGCAACATCAGATTGTGCTATCATAGCCATTTATTCTGTTGATTACTGCAAAACTGAGAAAAGCAAGAATTGTTTCATAGTTTTTGAGGTCAAACTAAAACGGAAATGGAATTGATTTTCTGCCTCAACTGCTTACCATTGCTAGGATCTGCACTATGCAAGAACTGCATTCAAAAGCTGCTTGCAAGATCGCATGCTAGGTCGCATGAAAATTTGCTGTGCAACATCAGATTGTGCTATCATAACCATTTATTCTGTTCATTACTGCAAAACTGAGAAAAGCAAGAATTGTTTCATAGTTTTTGAGGTCAAACTAAAACGGAAATGGAATTGATTTTCTGCCTCAACTGCTTATCATTGCTAGGATCTGCACTATGCAAGAACTGCATTCAAAAGCTGCTTGCAAGATGTATATAGGTCGCATGAAAATTTGCCGTGCAACATCTGATTGTGCTATCATAGCCATTTATTCTGTTCATTAGTGCAAAACTGAGAAAAGAAAGAATTGTTTCATAGTTTTTGAGGTCAAATTAAAATGGAAATGGAATTGATTTTCTGCCTCAACTGCTTATCATTGCTAGGATCTGCACTATGCAAGAACTGCATTCAAAAGCTGCTTGCAAGATGTATCTAGGTCGCATGAAAATTTGCTGTGCAACATCAGATTGTGCTATCATAGCCATTTATTCTGTTGATTACTGCAAAACTGAGAAAAGCAAGAATTGTTTCATAGTTTTTGAGGTCAAACTAAAACGGAAATGAAATTGATTTTCTGCCTCAACTGCTTACCATTGCTAGTATCTGCACTATGCAAGAACTGCATTCAAAAGCTGCTTGCAAGATCGCATGCTAGGTCGCATGAAAATTTGCTGTGCAACATCAGATTGTGCTATCATAACCATTTATTCTGTTCATTACTGCAAAACTGAGAAAAGCAAGAATTGTTTCATAGTTTTTGAGGTCAAACTAAAACGGAAATGGAATTGATTTTCTGCCTCAACTGCTTATCATTGCTAGGATCTGCACTATGCAACAACTGCATTCAAAAGCTGCTTGCAAGATGTATATAGGTCGCATGAAAATTTGCCGTGCAACATCAGATTGTGCTATCATAACCATTTATTCTGTTCATTACTGCAAAACTGAGAAAAGCAAGAATTGTTTCATAGTTTTTGAGGTCAAACTAAAACGGGAATGGAATTGATTTTCTGCCTCAACTGCTTATCGTTGCTAGGATCTGCACTATGCAAGAACTGCATTCAAAAGCTGCTTGCAAGATGTATCAAGGCCGCATGAAAATTTGCTGTGCAACATCAGATTGTGCTATCATAACCATATATTCTGTTCATTACTGCAAAACTGAGAAAAAGAAGAATTGTTTCATAGTTTTTGAGGTCAAACTAAAACGGAAATGGAATTGATTTTCTGCCTCAACTGCTTATCATTGCTAGGATCTGCACTATGCAAGAACTGCAATCAAAAGCTCCTTGCAAGATGTGTCTAGGTCGCATGAAAATTTGCTGTGCAACATCAGATTGTGCTATCATAACCATTTATTCTGTTCATTACTGCAAAACTGAGAAAAGCAAGAATTGTTTCATAGTTCTTGAGGTCAAACTAAAACGGAAATGGAATTGATTTCAACTGCTTATAATTGCTAGGATCTGCACTATGCAAGAACTGCATTCAAAAGCTGCTTGCAAGATGTATCTAGGTTGCATGAAAATTTGCTGTGCAACATCAGATTGTGCTATCATAACCATTTATTCTGTTCATTACTGCAAAACTGAGAAAAGAAAGAATTGTTTCATAGTTTTTGAGGTCAAATTAAAAATGAAAATGGAATTGATTTTCTGTCTCAACTGCTTATCATTGCAAAAATCTGCACTATGCAAGAACTGCATTCAAAACCTGCTTGCAAGATGTATCTAGGTCGCATGAAAATTTGCTGTGCAACATCAGATTGTGCTATCATAGCCATTTATTCTGTTGATTACTGCAAAACTGAGAAAAGCAAGAATTTTTCATAGTTTTTGAGGTCAAACTAAAACGGAAATGGAATTGATTTTCTGCCTCAACTGCTTACCATTGCTAGGATCTGCACTATGCAAGAACTGCATTCAAAAGCTGCTTGCAAGATGTATCTAGGTCGCATGAAAATTTGCTGTGCAACATCAGATTGTGCTATCATAACCATTTATTCTGTTCATTACTGCAAAACTGAGAAAAGCAAGAATTGTTTCATAGTTTTTGAGGTCAAACTAAAACGGAAATGGAATTGATTTTCTGCCTCAACTGCTTATAATTGCTAGGATCTGCACTATGCAAGAACTGCATTCAAAAGCTGCTTGCAAGATGTATCTAGGTCGCATGAAAATTTGCCGTGCAACATCAGATTGTGCTATCATAACCATTTATTCTGTTCATTACTGCAAAACTGAGAAAAGAAAGAATTGTTTTATAGTTTTTGAGGTCAAATTAAAACGGGAATGAAATTGATTTTCTACCTCAACTGCTTATCGTTGCTAGGATCTGCACTATGCAAGAACTGCATTCAAAAGCTGCTTGCAAGATGTATCAAGGCCGCATGAAAATTTGCTGTGCAACATCAGATTGTGCTATCATAGCCATTTATTCTGTTCATTACTGCAAAACTGAGAAAAGAAAGAATTTCATAGTTTTTGAGGTCAAACTAAAACGGAAATGGAATTGATTTTCTGCCTCAACTGCTTATCATTGCTAGGATCTGCACTATGCAAGAACTGCATTCAAAACCTGCTTGCAAGATGTATCTAGGTCGCATGAAAATTTGCTGTGCAACATCAGATTGTGCTATCATAGCCATTTATTCTGTTGATTACTGCAAAACTGAGAAAAGCAAGAATTTTTCATAGTTTTTGAGGTCAAACTAAAACGGAAATGGAATTGATTTTCTGCCTCAACTGCTTACCATTGCTAGGATCTGCACTATGCAAGAATTGCATTCAAAAGCTGCTTGCAAGATGTATCTAGGTCGCATGAAAATTTGCTGTGCAACATCAGATTGTGCTATCATAACCATTTATTCTGTTCATTACTGCAAAACTGAGAAAAGCAAGAATTGTTTCATAGTTTTTGAGGTCAAACTAAAACGGAAATGAAATTGATTTTCTGCCTCAACTGCTTACCATTGCTAGTATCTGCACTATGCAAGAACTGCATTCAAAAGCTGCTTGCAAGATCGCATGCTAGGTCGCATGAAAATTTGCTGTGCAACATCAGATTGTGCTATCATAACCATTTATTCTGTTCATTACTGCAAAACTGAGAAAAGCAAGAATTGTTTCATAGTTTTTGAGGTCAAACTAAAACGGAAATGGAATTGATTTTCTGCCTCAACTGCTTATCATTGCTAGGATCTGCACTATGCAACAACTGCATTCAAAAGCTGCTTGCAAGATGTATATAGGTCGCATGAAAATTTGCCGTGCAACATCAGATTGTGCTATCATAACCATTTATTCTGTTCATTACTGCAAAACTGAGAAAAGCAAGAATTGTTTCATAGTTTTTGAGGTCAAACTAAAACGGGAATGGAATTTATTTTCTGCCTCAACTGCTTATCGTTGCTAGGATCTGCACTATGCAAGAACTGCATTCAAAAGCTGCTTGCAAGATGTATCAAGGCCGCATGAAAATTTGCTGTGCAACATCAGATTGTGCTATCATAACCATATATTCTGTTCATTACTGCAAAACTGAGAAAAAGAAGAATTGTTTCATAGTTTTTGAGGTCAAACTAAAACGGAAATGGAATTGATTTTCTGCCTCAACTGCTTATCATTGCTAGGATCTGCACTATGCAAGAACTGCAATCAAAAGCTCCTTGCAAGATGTGTCTAGGTCGCATGAAAATTTGCTGTGCAACATCAGATTGTGCTATCATAACCATTTATTCTGTTCATTACTGCAAAACTGAGAAAAGCAAGAATTGTTTCATAGTTCTTGAGGTCAAACTAAAACGGAAATGGAATTGATTTCAACTGCTTATAATTGCTAGGATCTGCACTATGCAAGAACTGCATTCAAAAGCTGCTTGCAAGATGTATCTAGGTTGCATGAAAATTTGCTGTGCAACATCAGATTGTGCTATCATAACCATTTATTCTGTTCATTACTGCAAAACTGAGAAAAGAAAGAATTGTTTCATAGTTTTTGAGGTCAAATTAAAAATGAAAATGGAATTGATTTTCTGTCTCAACTGCTTATCATTGCAAGAATCTGCACTATGCAAGAACTGCATTCAAAACCTGCTTGCAAGATGTATCTAGGTCGCATGAAAATTTGCTGTGCAACATCAGATTGTGCTATCATAGCCATTTATTCTGTTGATTACTGCAAAACTGAGAAAAGCAAGAACTTTTCATAGTTTTTGAGGTCAAACTAAAACGGAAATGGAATTGATTTTCTGCCTCAACTGCTTACCATTGCTAGGATCTGCACTATGCAAGAACTGCATTCAAAAGCTGCTTGCAAGATGTATCTAGGTCGCATGAAAATTTGCTGTGCAACATCAGATTGTGCTATCATAACCATTTATTCTGTTCATTACTGCAAAACTGAGAAAAGCAAGAATTGTTTCATAGTTTTTGAGGTCAAACTAAAACGGAAATGGAATTGATTTTCTGCCTCAACTGCTTATCATTGCTAGGATCTGCACTATGCAAGAACTGCATTCAAAAGCTGCTTGCAAGATGTATCAAGGCCGCATGAAAATTTGCTGTGCAACATCAGATTGTGCTATCATAGCCATTTATTCTGTTCATTACTGCAAAACTGAGAAAAGAAAGAATTTCATAGTTTTTGAGGTCAAACTAAAACGGAAATGGAATTGATTTTCTGCCTCAACTGCTTATCATTGCTAGGATCTGCACTATGCAAGAACTGCATTCAAAACCTGCTTGCAAGATGTATCTAGGTCGCATGAAAATTTGCTGTGCAACATCAGATTGTGCTATCATAGCCATTTATTCTGTTGATTACTGCAAAACTGAGAAAAGCAAGAATTTTTCATAGTTTTTGAGGTCAAACTAAAACGGAAATGGAATTGATTTTCTGCCTCAACTGCTTACCATTGCTAGGATCTGCACTATGCAAGAATTGCATTCAAAAGCTGCTTGCAAGATGTATCTAGGTCGCATGAAAATTTGCTGTGCAACATCAGATTGTGCTATCATAACCATTTATTCTGTTCATTACTGCAAAACTGAGAAAAGCAAGAATTGTTTCATAGTTTTTGAGGTCAAACTAAAACGGAAATGGAATTGATTTTCTGCCTCAACTGCTTATCATTGCTAGGATCTGCACTATGCAAGAACTGCATTCAAAAGCTGCTTGCAAGTTGTATCTAGGTCGCATGAAAATTTGCCGTGCAACATCAGATTGTGCTATCATAACCATTTATTCTGTTCATTACTGCAAAACTGAGAAAAGAAAGAATTGTTTTATAGTTTTTGAGGTCAAATTAAAACGGGAATGAAATTGATTTTCTACCTCAACTGCTTATCGTTGTTAGGATCTGCACTATGCAAGAACTGCATTCAAAAGCTGCTTGCAAGATGTATCAAGGCCGCATGAAAATTTGCTGTGCAACATCAGATTGTGCTATCATAGCCATTTATTCTGTTCATTACTGCAAAACTGAGAAAAGAAAGAATTTCATAGTTTTTGAGGTCAAACTAAAACGGAAATGAAATTGATTTTCTGCCTCAACTGCTTATCATTGCTAGGATCTGCACTATGCAAGAACTGCATTCAAAAGCTGCTTGCAAGATGTATCTAGGTCGCATGAAAATTTGCTGTGCAACATCAGATTGTTCTATCATAGCCATTTATTCTGTTCATTACTGCAAAACTGAGAAAAGAAAGAATTGTTTCATAGTTTTGAGGTCAAACTTAAATGGAAATGGAATTGATTTTCTGCCTCAACTGCTTATCATTGCTAGGATCTGCACTATGCAAGAACTGCATTCAAAAGCTGCTTGCAAGATGTATCTAGGTCGCATGAAAATTTACTGTGCAACATCAATTGTGCTGTCATAGCCATTTATTCTGTTCATTACTGCAAAACTGAGAAAAGAAAGAATTGTTTCATAGTTTTTGAGATCAAACTAAAACGGAAATGAAATTGATTTCCTGCCTCAACTGCTTATTATTGCTAGCATCTGCACTATGCAAGAACTGCATTCAAAAGCTGCTTGCAAGATGTATCTAGGTCGCATGCAAATTTGCTGTGCAACATCAGATTGTGCTATCATAGCCATTTATTCTGTTCATTACTGCAAAACTGAGAAAAAAAAGAATTGTTTCATAGTTTTTGAGGTCAAACTAAAATGGAAATGGAATTGATTTTCTGCCTCAACTGCTTATCATTGCTAGGATCTGCACTATGCAAGAACTGCATTCAAAAGCTGCTTGCAAGATGTATCTAGGTCGCATGAAAATTTGCTGTGCAACATCAGATTGTGCTATCATAACCATTTATTCTGTTCATTACTGCAAAACTGAGAAAAGCAAGAATTGTTTCATAGTTTTTGAGGTCAAACTAAAACGGAAATGGAATTGATTTTCTGCCTCAACTGCTTATCATTGCTAGGATCTGCACTATGCAAGAACTGCATTCAAAAGCTGCTTGCAAGACGTATCTAGGTCGCATGAAAATTTGCTGTGCAACATCAGATTGTGCTATCATAGCCATTTATTCTGTTCATTACTGCAAAACTGAGAAAAGAAAGAATTGTTTCATAGTTTTTGAGGTCAAACTAAAACGGAAATGGTATTGATTTTCTGCCTCAACTGCTTATCATTGCTAGGATCTGCACTATGCAAGAACTGCATTCAAAAGCTGCTTGCAAGATGTATCTAGGTCGCATGAAAATTTGCTGTGCAACATCAGATTGTGCTATCATAACCATTTATTCTGCTCATTACTGCAAAACTGAGAAAAGCCAGAATTGTTTCATAGTTTTTGAGGTCAAACTAAAACGGAAAGGGGATTGATTTTCTGCCTCAACTGCTTACCATTGCTAGGATCTGCACTATGCAAGAACTGCATTCAAAAGCTGCTTGCAAGATGTATCTAGGTCGCATGAAAATTTGCCGTGCAACATCAGATTGTGCTATCATAACCATTTATTCTGTTCATTACTGCAAAACTGAGAAAAGAAAGAATTGTTTTATAGTTTTTGAGGTCAAATTAAAACGGGAATGAAATTGATTTTCTACCTCAACTGCTTATCGTT
Source organism: Amblyomma maculatum (assembly GCF_055883805.1). Lineage (NCBI taxonomy): Eukaryota > Metazoa > Arthropoda > Arachnida > Ixodida > Ixodidae > Amblyomma > Amblyomma maculatum. Next base: position 430,048 of record NW_028146763.1, on the reverse strand, counting down.
GCTAGGATCTGCACTATGCAAGAACTGCATTCAAAAGCTGCTTGCAAGATGTATCAAGGCCGCATGAAAATTTGCTGTGCAACATCAGATTGTGCTATCATAGCCATTTATTCTGTTCATTACTGCAAAACTGAGAAAAGAAAGAATTTCATAGTTTTTGAGGTCAAACTAAAACGGAAATGGAATTGATTTTCTGCCTCAACTGCTTATCATTGCTAGGATCTGCACTATGCAAGAACTGCATTCAAAAGCTGCTTGCAAGATGTATCTAGGTCGCATGAAAATTTGCTGTGCAACATCAGATTGTTCTATCATAGCCATTTATTCTGTTCATTACTGCAAAACTGAGAAAAGAAAGAATTGTTTCATAGTTTTTGAGGTCAAACTAAAATGGAAATGGAATTGATTTTCTGCCTCAACTGCTTATCATTACTAGGATCTGCACTATGCAAGAACTGCATTCAAAAGCTGCTTGCAAGATGTATCTAGGTCGCATGAAAATTCACTGTGCAACATCAATTGTGCTATCATAGCCATTTATTCTGTTCATTACTGCAAAACTGAGAAAAGAAAGAATTGTTTCATAGTTTTTGAGATCAAACTAAAACGGAAATGAAATTGATTTCCTGCCTCAACTGCTTACCATTGCTTGGATCTGCACTATGCAAGAACTGCATTCAAAAGCTGCTTGCAAGATGTATCTAGGTCGCATGAAAATTTGCTGTGCAACATCAGATTGTTCTATCATAGCCATTTATTCTGTTCATTACTGCAAAACTGAGAAAAGAAAGAATTGTTTCATAGTTTTTGAGGTCAAACTAAAATGGAAATGGAATTGATTTTCTGCCTCAACTGCTTATCATTGCTAGGATCTGCACTATGCAAGAACTGCATTCAAAAGCTGCTTGCAAGATGTATCTAGGTCGCATGAAAATTTGCTGTGCAACATCAGATTGTGCTATCATAGCCATTTATTCTGTTGATTACTGCAAAACTGAGAAAAGCAAGAATTGTTTCATAGTTTTTGAGGTCAAACTAAAACGGAAATGAAATTGATTTTCTGCCTCAACTGCTTACCATTGCTAGTATCTGCACTATGCAAGAACTGCATTCAAAAGCTGCTTGCAAGATCGCATGCTAGGTCGCATGAAAATTTGCTGTGCAACATCAGATTGTGCTATCATAACCATTTATTCTGTTCATTACTGCAAAACTGAAAAAAGCAAGAATTGTTTCATAGTTTTTGAGGTCAAACTAAAACGGAAATGGAATTGATTTTCTGCCTCAACTGCTTATCATTGCTAGGATCTGCACTATGCAACAACTGCATTCAAAAGCTGCTTGCAAGATGTATATAGGTCGCATGAAAATTTGCCGTGCAACATCAGATTGTGCTATCATAACCATTTATTCTGTTCATTACTGCAAAACTGAGAAAAGCAAGAATTGTTTCATAGTTTTTGAGGTCAAACTAAAACGGGAATGGAATTGATTTTCTGCCTCAACTGCTTATCGTTGCTAGGATCTGCACTATGCAAGAACTGCATTCAAAAGCTGCTTGCAAGATGTATCAAGGCCGCATGAAAATTTGCTGTGCAACATCAGATTGTGCTATCATAACCATATATTCTGTTCATTACTGCAAAACTGAGAAAAAGAAGAATTGTTTCATAGTTTTTGAGGTCAAACTAAAACGGAAATGGAATTGATTTTCTGCCTCAACTGCTTATCATTGCTAGGATCTGCACTATGCAAGAACTGCAATCAAAAGCTCCTTGCAAGATGTGTCTAGGTCGCATGAAAATTTGCTGTGCAACATCAGATTGTGCTATCATAACCATTTATTCTGTTCATTACTGCAAAACTGAGAAAAGCAAGAATTGTTTCATAGTTCTTGAGGTCAAACTAAAACGGAAATGGAATTGATTTCAACTGCTTATAATTGCTAGGATCTGCACTATGCAAGAACTGCATTCAAAAGCTGCTTGCAAGATGTATCTAGGTTGCATGAAAATTTGCTGTGCAACATCAGATTGTGCTATCATAACCATTTATTCTGTTCATTACTGCAAAACTGAGAAAAGAAAGAATTGTTTCATAGTTTTTGAGGTCAAATTAAAAATGAAAATGGAATTGATTTTCTGTCTCAACTGCTTATCATTGCAAGAATCTGCACTATGCAAGAACTGCATTCAAAACCTGCTTGCAAGATGTATCTAGGTCGCATGAAAATTTGCTGTGCAACATCAGATTGTGCTATCATAGCCATTTATTCTGTTGATTACTGCAAAACTGAGAAAAGCAAGAATTTTTCATAGTTTTTGAGGTCAAACTAAAACGGAAATGGAATTGATTTTCTGCCTCAACTGCTTACCATTGCTAGGATCTGCACTATGCAAGAACTGCATTCAAAAGCTGCTTGCAAGATGTATCTAGGTCGCATGAAAATTTGCTGTGCAACATCAGATTGTGCTATCATAACCATTTATTCTGTTCATTACTGCAAAACTGAGAAAAGCAAGAATTGTTTCATAGTTTTTGAGGTCAAACTAAAACGGAAATGGAATTGATTTTCTGCCTCAACTGCTTATAATTGCTAGGATCTGCACTATGCAAGAACTGCATTCAAAAGCTGCTTGCAAGATGTATCTAGGTCGCATGAAAATTTGCCGTGCAACATCAGATTGTGCTATCATAACCATTTATTCTGTTCATTACTGCAAAACTGAGAAAAGAAAGAATTGTTTTATAGTTTTTGAGGTCAAATTAAAACGGGAATGAAATTGATTTTCTACCTCAACTGCTTATCGTTGCTAGGATCTGCACTATGCAAGAACTGCATTCAAAAGCTGCTTGCAAGATGTATCAAGGCCGCATGAAAATTTGCTGTGCAACATCAGATTGTGCTATCATAGCCATTTATTCTGTTCATTACTGCAAAACTGAGAAAAGAAAGAATTTCATAGTTTTTGAGGTCAAACTAAAACGGAAATGGAATTGATTTTCTGCCTCAACTGCTTATCATTGCTAGGATCTGCACTATGCAAGAACTGCATTCAAAACCTGCTTGCAAGATGTATCTAGGTCGCATGAAAATTTGCTGTGCAACATCAGATTGTGCTATCATAGCCATTTATTCTGTTGATTACTGCAAAACTGAGAAAAGCAAGAATTTTTCATAGTTTTTGAGGTCAAACTAAAACGGAAATGGAATTGATTTTCTGCCTCAACTGCTTACCATTGCTAGGATCTGCACTATGCAAGAATTGCATTCAAAAGCTGCTTGCAAGATGTATCTAGGTCGCATGAAAATTTACTGTGCAACATCAATTGTGCTGTCATAGCCATTTATTCTGTTCATTACTGCAAAACTGAGAAAAGAAAGAATTGTTTCATAGTTTTTGAGATCAAACTAAAACGGAAATGAAATTGATTTCCTGCCTCAACTGCTTATTATTGCTAGCATCTGCACTATGCAAGAACTGCATTCAAAAGCTGCTTGCAAGATGTATCTAGGTCGCATGCAAATTTGCTGTGCAACATCAGATTGTGCTATCATAGCCATTTATTCTGTTCATTACTGCAAAACTGAGAAAAAAAAGAATTGTTTCATAGTTTTTGAGGTCAAACTAAAATGGAAATGGAATTGATTTTCTGCCTCAACTGCTTATCATTGCTAGGATCTGCACTATGCAAGAACTGCATTCAAAAGCTGCTTGCAAGATGTATCTAGGTCGCATGAAAATTTGCTGTGCAACATCAGATTGTGCTATCATAACCATTTATTCTGTTCATTACTGCAAAACTGAGAAAAGCAAGAATTGTTTCATAGTTTTTGAGGTCAAACTAAAACGGAAATGGAATTGATTTTCTGCCTCAACTGCTTATCATTGCTAGGATCTGCACTATGCAAGAACTGCATTCAAAAGCTGCTTGCAAGACGTATCTAGGTCGCATGAAAATTTGCTGTGCAACATCAGATTGTGCTATCATAGCCATTTATTCTGTTCATTACTGCAAAACTGAGAAAAGAAAGAATTGTTTCATAGTTTTTGAGGTCAAACTAAAACGGAAATGGTATTGATTTTCTGCCTCAACTGCTTATCATTGCTAGGATCTGCACTATGCAAGAACTGCATTCAAAAGCTGCTTGCAAGATGTATCTAGGTCGCATGAAAATTTGCTGTGCAACATCAGATTGTGCTATCATAACCATTTATTCTGCTCATTACTGCAAAACTGAGAAAAGCCAGAATTGTTTCATAGTTTTTGAGGTCAAACTAAAACGGAAAGGGGATTGATTTTCTGCCTCAACTGCTTACCATTGCTAGGATCTGCACTATGCAAGAACTGCATTCAAAAGCTGCTTGCAAGATGTATCTAGGTCGCATGAAAATTTGCTGTGCAACATCAGATTGTGCTATCATAGCCATTTATTCTGTTCATTACTGCAAAACTGAGAAAAGAAAGAATTGTTTCATAGTTTTTGAGGTCAAACTAAAACGGAAATGGAATTGATTTCCTGCCTCAACTGCTTATCATTGCTAGGATCTGCACTATGCAAGAACTGCATTCAAAAGCTGCTTGCAAGATGTATCTAGGTCGCATGAAAATTTGCTGTGCAACATCAGATTGTGCTATCATAGCCATTTATTCTGTTGATTACTGCAAAACTGAGAAAAGCAAGAATTGTTTCATAGTTTTTGAGGTCAAACTAAAATGGAAATGGAATTGATTTTCTGCCTCAACTGCTTATCATTGCTAGGATCTGCACTATGCAAGAACTGCATTCAAAAGCTGCTTGCAAGTTGTATCTAGGTCGGATGAAAATTTGCCGTGCAACATCAGATTGTGCTATCATAACCATTTATTCTGTTCATTACTGCAAAACTGAGAAAAGAACGAATTGTTTTATAGTTTTTGAGGTCAAATTAAAACGGGAATGAAATTGATTTTCTACCTCAACTGCTTATCGTTGCTAGGATCTGCACTATGCAAGAACTGCATTCAAAAGCTGCTTGCAAGATGTATCAAGGCCGCATGAAAATTTGCTGTGCAACATCAGATTGTGCTATCATAGCCATTTATTCTGTTCATTACTGCAAAACTGAGAAAAGAAAGAATTTCATAGTTTTTGAGGTCAAACTAAAACGGAAATGGAATTGATTTTCTGCCTCAACTGCTTATCATTGCTAGGATCTGCACTATGCAAGAACTGCATTCAAAAGCTGCTTGCAAGATGTATCTAGGTCGCATGAAAATTTGCTGTGCAACATCAGATTGTTCTATCATAGCCATTTATTCTGTTCATTACTGCAAAACTGAGAAAAGAAAGAATTGTTTCATAGTTTTTGAGGTCAAACTAAAATGGAAATGGAATTGATTTTCTGCCTCAACTGCTTATCATTGCTAGGATCTGCACTATGCAAGAACTGCATTCAAAAGCTGCTTGCAAGATGTATCTAGGTCGCATGAAAATTCACTGTGCAACATCAATTGTGCTATCATAGCCATTTATTCTGTTCATTACTGCAAAACTGAGAAAAGAAAGAATTGTTTCATAGTTTTTGAGATCAAACTAAAACGGAAATGAAATTGATTTCCTGCCTCAACTGCTTACCATTGCTTGGATCTGCACTATGCAAGAACTGCATTCAAAAGCTGCTTGCAAGATGTATCTAGGTCGCATGAAAATTTGCTGTGCAACATCAGATTGTTCTATCATAGCCATTTATTCTGTTCATTACTGCAAAACTGAGAAAAGAAAGAATTGTTTCATAGTTTTTGAGGTCAAACTAAAATGGAAATGGAATTGATTTTCTGCCTCAACTGCTTATCATTGCTAGGATCTGCACTATGCAAGAACTGCATTCAAAAGCTGCTTGCAAGATGTATCTAGGTCGCATGAAAATTTGCTGTGCAACATCAGATTGTGCTATCATAGCCATTTATTCTGTTGATTACTGCAAAACTGAGAAAAGCAAGAATTGTTTCATAGTTTTTGAGGTCAAACTAAAACGGAAATGAAATTGATTTTCTGCCTCAACTGCTTACCATTGCTAGTATCTGCACTATGCAAGAACTGCATTCAAAAGCTGCTTGCAAGATCGCATGCTAGGTCGCATGAAAATTTGCTGTGCAACATCAGATTGTGCTATCATAACCATTTATTCTGTTCATTACTGCAAAACTGAGAAAAGCAAGAATTGTTTCATAGTTTTTGAGGTCAAACTAAAACGGAAATGGAATTGATTTTCTGCCTCAACTGCTTATCATTGCTAGGATCTGCACTATGCAACAACTGCATTCAAAAGCTGCTTGCAAGATGTATATAGGTCGCATGAAAATTTGCCGTGCAACATCAGATTGTGCTATCATAACCATTTATTCTGTTCATTACTGCAAAACTGAGAAAAGCAAGAATTGTTTCATAGTTTTTGAGGTCAAACTAAAACGGGAATGGAATTGATTTTCTGCCTCAACTGCTTATCGTTGCTAGGATCTGCACTATGCAAGAACTGCATTCAAAAGCTGCTTGCAAGATGTATCAAGGCCGCATGAAAATTTGCTGTGCAACATCAGATTGTGGTATCATAACCATATATTCTGTTCATTACTGCAAAACTGAGAAAAAGAAGAATTGTTTCATAGTTTTTGAGGTCAAACTAAAACGGAAATGGAATTGATTTTCTGCCTCAACTGCTTATCATTGCTAGGATCTGCACTATGCAAGAACTGCAATCAAAAGCTCCTTGCAAGATGTGTCTAGGTCGCATGAAAATTTGCTGTGCAACATCAGATTGTGCTATCATAACCATTTATTCTGTTCATTACTGCAAAACTGAGAAAAGCAAGAATTGTTTCATAGTTCTTGAGGTCAAACTAAAACGGAAATGGAATTGATTTCAACTGCTTATAATTGCTAGGATCTGCACTATGCAAGAACTGCATTCAAAAGCTGCTTGCAAGATGTATCTAGGTTGCATGAAAATTTGCTGTGCAACATCAGATTGTGCTATCATAACCATTTATTCTGTTCATTACTGCAAAACTGAGAAAAGAAAGAATTGTTTCATAGTTTTTGAGGTCAAATTAAAAATGAAAATGGAATTGATTTTCTGTCTCAACTGCTTATCATTGCAAGAATCTGCACTATGCAAGAACTGCATTCAAAACCTGCTTGCAAGATGTATCTAGGTCGCATGAAAATTTGCTGTGCAACATCAGATTGTGCTATCATAGCCATTTATTCTGTTGATTACTGCAAAACTGAGAAAAGCAAGAATTTTTCATAGTTTTTGAGGTCAAACTAAAACGGAAATGGAATTGATTTTCTGCCTCAACTGCTTACCATTGCTAGGATCTGCACTATGCAAGAACTGCATTCAAAAGCTGCTTGCAAGATGTATCTAGGTCGCATGAAAATTTGCTGTGCAACATCAGATTGTGCTATCATAACCATTTATTCTGTTCATTACTGCAAAACTGAGAAAAGCAAGAATTGTTTCATAGTTTTTGAGGTCAAACTAAAACGGAAATGGAATTGATTTTCTGCCTCAACTGCTTATAATTGCTAGGATCTGCACTATGCAAGAACTGCATTCAAAAGCTGCTTGCAAGATGTATCTAGGTCGCATGAAAATTTGCCGTGCAACATCAGATTGTGCTATCATAACCATTTATTCTGTTCATTACTGCAAAACTGAGAAAAGAAAGAATTGTTTTATAGTTTTTGAGGTCAAATTAAAACGGGAATGAAATTGATTTTCTACCTCAACTGCTTATCGTTGCTAGGATCTGCACTATGCAAGAACTGCATTCAAAAGCTGCTTGCAAGATGTATCAAGGCCGCATGAAAATTTGCTGTGCAACATCAGATTGTGCTATCATAGCCATTTATTCTGTTCATTACTGCAAAACTGAGAAAAGAAAGAATTTCATAGTTTTTGAGGTCAAACTAAAACGGAAATGGAATTGATTTTCTGCCTCAACTGCTTATCATTGCTAGGATCTGCACTATGCAAGAACTGCATTCAAAACCTGCTTGCAAGATGTATCTAGGTCGCATGAAAATTTGCTGTGCAACATCAGATTGTGCTATCATAGCCATTTATTCTGTTGATTACTGCAAAACTGAGAAAAGCAAGAATTTTTCATAGTTTTTGAGGTCAAACTAAAACGGAAATGGAATTGATTTTCTGCCTCAACTGCTTACCATTGCTAGGATCTGCACTATGCAAGAATTGCATTCAAAAGCTGCTTGCAAGATGTATCTAGGTCGCATGAAAATTTGCTGTGCAACATCAGATTGTGCTATCATAACCATTTATTCTGTTCATTACTGCAAAACTGAGAAAAGCAAGAATTGTTTCATAGTTTTTGAGGTCAAACTAAAACGGAAATGAAATTGATTTTCTGCCTCAACTGCTTACCATTGCTAGTATCTGCACTATGCAAGAACTGCATTCAAAAGCTGCTTGCAAGATCGCATGCTTGGTCGCATGAAAATTTGCTGTGCAACATCAGATTGTGCTATCATAACCATTTATTCTGTTCATTACTGCAAAACTGAGAAAAGCAAGAATTGTTTCATAGTTTTTGAGGTCAAACTAAAACGGAAATGGAATTGATTTTCTGCCTCAACTGCTTATCATTGCTAGGATCTGCACTATGCAACAACTGCATTCAAAAGCTGCTTGCAAGATGTATATAGGTCGCATGAAAATTTGCCGTGCAACATCAGATTGTGCTATCATAACCATTTATTCTGTTCATTACTGCAAAACTGAGAAAAGCAAGAATTGTTTCATAGTTTTTGAGGTCAAACTAAAACGGGAATGGAATTGATTTTCTGCCTCAACTGCTTATCGTTGCTAGGATCTGCACTATGCAAGAACTGCATTCAAAAGCTGCTTGCAAGATGTATCAAGGCCGCATGAAAATTTGCTGTGCAACATCAGATTGTGCTATCATAACCATATATTCTGTTCATTACTGCAAAACTGAGAAAAAGAAGAATTGTTTCATAGTTTTTGAGGTCAAACTAAAACGGAAATGGAATTGATTTTCTGCCTCAACTGCTTATCATTGCTAGGATCTGCACTATGCAAGAACTGCAATCAAAAGCTCCTTGCAAGATGTGTCTAGGTCGCATGAAAATTTGCTGTGCAACATCAGATTGTGCTATCATAACCATTTATTCTGTTCATTACTGCAAAACTGAGAAAAGCAAGAATTGTTTCATAGTTCTTGAGGTCAAACTAAAACGGAAATGGAATTGATTTCAACTGCTTATAATTGCTAGGATCTGCACTATGCAAGAACTGCATTCAAAAGCTGCTTGCAAGATGTATCTAGGTTGCATGAAAATTTGCTGTGCAACATCAGATTGTGCTATCATAACCATTTATTCTGTTCATTACTGCAAAACTGAGAAAAGAAAGAATTGTTTCATAGTTTTTGAGGTCAAACTAAAATGGAAATGGAATTGATTTTCTGCCTCAACTGCTTATCATTGCTAGGATCTGCACTATGCAAGAACTGCATTCAAAAGCTGCTTGCAAGATGTATCTAGGTCGCATGAAAATTCACTGTGCAACATCAATTGTGCTATCATAGCCATTTATTCTGTTCATTACTGCAAAACTGAGAAAAGAAAGAATTGTTTCATAGTTTTTGAGATCAAACTAAAACGGAAATGAAATTGATTTCCTGCCTCAACTGCTTACCATTGCTTGGATCTGCACTATGCAAGAACTGCATTCAAAAGCTGCTTGCAAGATGTATCTAGGTCGCATGAAAATTTGCTGTGCAACATCAGATTGTTCTATCATAGCCATTTATTCTGTTCATTACTGCAAAACTGAGAAAAGAAAGAATTGTTTCATAGTTTTTGAGGTCAAACTAAAATGGAAATGGAATTGATTTTCTGCCTCAACTGCTTATCATTGCTAGGATCTGCACTATGCAAGAACTGCATTCAAAAGCTGCTTGCAAGATGTATCTAGGTCGCATGAAAATTTGCTGTGCAACATCAGATTGTGCTATCATAGCCATTTATTCTGTTGATTACTGCAAAACTGAGAAAAGCAAGAATTGTTTCATAGTTTTTGAGGTCAAACTAAAACGGAAATGAAATTGATTTTCTGCCTCAACTGCTTACCATTGCTAGTATCTGCACTATGCAAGAACTGCATTCAAAAGCTGCTTGCAAGATCGCATGCTAGGTCGCATGAAAATTTGCTGTGCAACATCAGATTGTGCTATCATAACCATTTATTCTGTTCATTACTGCAAAACTGAGAAAAGCAAGAATTGTTTCATAGTTTTTGAGGTCAAACTAAAACGGAAATGGAATTGATTTTCTGCCTCAACTGCTTATCATTGCTAGGATCTGCACTATGCAACAACTGCATTCAAAAGCTGCTTGCAAGATGTATATAGGTCGCATGAAAATTTGCCGTGCAACATCAGATTGTGCTATCATAACCATTTATTCTGTTCATTACTGCAAAACTGAGAAAAGCAAGAATTGTTTCATAGTTTTTGAGGTCAAACTAAAACGGGAATGGAATTGATTTTCTGCCTCAACTGCTTATCGTTGCTAGGATCTGCACTATGCAAGAACTGCATTCAAAAGCTGCTTGCAAGATGTATCAAGGCCGCATGAAAATTTGCTGTGCAACATCAGATTGTGCTATCATAACCATATATTCTGTTCATTACTGCAAAACTGAGAAAAAGAAGAATTGTTTCATAGTTTTTGAGGTCAAACTAAAACGGAAATGGAATTGATTTTCTGCCTCAACTGCTTATCATTGCTAGGATCTGCACTATGCAAGAACTGCAATCAAAAGCTCCTTGCAAGATGTGTCTAGGTCGCATGAAAATTTGCTGTGCAACATCAGATTGTGCTATCATAACCATTTATTCTGTTCATTACTGCAAAACTGAGAAAAGCAAGAATTGTTTCATAGTTCTTGAGGTCAAACTAAAACGGAAATGGAATTGATTTCAACTGCTTATAATTGCTAGGATCTGCACTATGCAAGAACTGCATTCAAAAGCTGCTTGCAAGATGTATCTAGGTTGCATGAAAATTTGCTGTGCAACATCAGATTGTGCTATCATAACCATTTATTCTGTTCATTACTGCAAAACTGAGAAAAGAAAGAATTGTTTCATAGTTTTTGAGGTCAAATTAAAAATGAAAATGGAATTGATTTTCTGTCTCAACTGCTTATCATTGCAAGAATCTGCACTATGCAAGAACTGCATTCAAAACCTGCTTGCAAGATGTATCTAGGTCGCATGAAAATTTGCTGTGCAACATCAGATTGTGCTATCATAGCCATTTATTCTGTTGATTACTGCAAAACTGAGAAAAGCAAGAATTTTTCATAGTTTTTGAGGTCAAACTAAAACGGAAATGGAATTGATTTTCTGCCTCAACTGCTTACCATTGCTAGGATCTGCACTATGCAAGAACTGCATTCAAAAGCTGCTTGCAAGATGTATCTAGGTCGCATGAAAATTTGCTGTGCAACATCAGATTGTGCTATCATAACCATTTATTCTGTTCATTACTGCAAAACTGAGAAAAGCAAGAATTGTTTCATAGTTTTTGAGGTCAAACTAAAACGGAAATGGAATTGATTTTCTGCCTCAACTGCTTATAATTGCTAGGATCTGCACTATGCAAGAACTGCATTCAAAAGCTGCTTGCAAGATGTATCTAGGTCGCATGAAAATTTGCCGTGCAACATCAGATTGTGCTATCATAACCATTTATTCTGTTCATTACTGCAAAACTGAGAAAAGAAAGAATTGTTTTATAGTTTTTGAGGTCAAATTAAAACGGGAATGAAATTGATTTTCTACCTCAACTGCTTATCGTTGCTAGGATCTGCACTATGCAAGAACTGCATTCAAAAGCTGCTTGCAAGATGTATCAAGGCCGCATGAAAATTTGCTGTGCAACATCAGATTGTGCTATCATAGCCATTTATTCTGTTCATTACTGCAAAACTGAGAAAAGAAAGAATTTCATAGTTTTTGAGGTCAAACTAAAACGGAAATGGAATTGATTTTCTGCCTCAACTGCTTATCATTGCTAGGATCTGCACTATGCAAGAACTGCATTCAAAACCTGCTTGCAAGATGTATCTAGGTCGCATGAAAATTTGCTGTGCAACATCAGATTGTGCTATCATAGCCATTTATTCTGTTGATTACTGCAAAACTGAGAAAAGCAAGAATTTTTCATAGTTTTTGAGGTCAAACTAAAACGGAAATGGAATTGATTTTCTGCCTCAACTGCTTACCATTGCTAGGATCTGCACTATGCAAGAATTGCATTCAAAAGCTGCTTGCAAGATGTATCTAGGTCGCATGAAAATTTGCTGTGCAACATCAGATTGTGCTATCATAACCATTTATTCTGTTCATTACTGCAAAACTGAGAAAAGCAAGAATTGTTTCATAGTTTTTGAGGTCAAACTAAAACGGAAATGAAATTGATTTTCTGCCTCAACTGCTTACCATTGCTAGTATCTGCACTATGCAAGAACTGCATTCAAAAGCTGCTTGCAAGATCGCATGCTTGGTCGCATGAAAATTTGCTGTGCAACATCAGATTGTGCTATCATAACCATTTATTCTGTTCATTACTGCAAAACTGAGAAAAGCAAGAATTGTTTCATAGTTTTTGAGGTCAAACTAAAACGGAAATGGAATTGATTTTCTGCCTCAACTGCTTATCATTGCTAGGATCTGCACTATGCAACAACTGCATTCAAAAGCTGCTTGCAAGATGTATATAGGTCGCATGAAAATTTGCCGTGCAACATCAGATTGTGCTATCATAACCATTTATTCTGTTCATTACTGCAAAACTGAGAAAAGCAAGAATTGTTTCATAGTTTTTGAGGTCAAACTAAAACGGGAATGGAATTGATTTTCTGCCTCAACTGCTTATCGTTGCTAGGATCTGCACTATGCAAGAACTGCATTCAAAAGCTGCTTGCAAGATGTATCAAGGCCGCATGAAAATTTGCTGTGCAACATCAGATTGTGCTATCATAACCATATATTCTGTTCATTACTGCAAAACTGAGAAAAAGAAGAATTGTTTCATAGTTTTTGAGGTCAAACTAAAACGGAAATGGAATTGATTTTCTGCCTCAACTGCTTATCATTGCTAGGATCTGCACTATGCAAGAACTGCAATCAAAAGCTCCTTGCAAGATGTGTCTAGGTCGCATGAAAATTTGCTGTGCAACATCAGATTGTGCTATCATAACCATTTATTCTGTTCATTACTGCAAAACTGAGAAAAGCAAGAATTGTTTCATAGTTCTTGAGGTCAAACTAAAACGGAAATGGAATTGATTTCAACTGCTTATAATTGCTAGGATCTGCACTATGCAAGAACTGCATTCAAAAGCTGCTTGCAAGATGTATCTAGGTTGCATGAAAATTTGCTGTGCAACATCAGATTGTGCTATCATAACCATTTATTCTGTTCATTACTGCAAAACTGAGAAAAGAAAGAATTGTTTCATAGTTTTTGAGGTCAAATTAAAAATGAAAATGGAATTGATTTTCTGTCTCAACTGCTTATCATTGCAAGAATCTGCACTATGCAAGAACTGCATTCAAAACCTGCTTGCAAGATGTATCTAGGTCGCATGAAAATTTGCTGTGCAACATCAGATTGTGCTATCATAGCCATTTATTCTGTTGATTACTGCAAAACTGAGAAAAGCAAGAATTTTTCATAGTTTTTGAGGTCAAACTAAAACGGAAATGGAATTGATTTTCTGCCTCAACTGCTTACCATTGCTAGGATCTGCACTATGCAAGAACTGCATTCAAAAGCTGCTTGCAAGATGTATCTAGGTCGCATGAAAATTTGCTGTGCAACATCAGATTGTGCTATCATAACCATTTATTCTGTTCATTACTGCAAAACTGAGAAAAGCAAGAATTGTTTCATAGTTTTTGAGGTCAAACTAAAACGGAAATGGAATTGATTTTCTGCCTCAACTGCTTATAATTGCTAGGATCTGCACTATGCAAGAACTGCATTCAAAAGCTGCTTGCAAGATGTATCTAGGTCGCATGAAAATTTGCCGTGCAACATCAGATTGTGCTATCATAACCATTTATTCTGTTCATTACTGCAAAACTGAGAAAAGAAAGAATTGTTTTATAGTTTTTGAGGTCAAATTAAAACGGGAATGAAATTGATTTTCTACCTCAACTGCTTATCGTTGCTAGGATCTGCACTATGCAAGAACTGCATTCAAAAGCTGCTTGCAAGATGTATCAAGGCCGCATGAAAATTTGCTGTGCAACATCAGATTGTGCTATCATAGCCATTTATTCTGTTCATTACTGCAAAACTGAGAAAAGAAAGAATTTCATAGTTTTTGAGGTCAAACTAAAACGGAAATGGAATTGATTTTCTGCCTCAACTGCTTATCATTGCTAGGATCTGCACTATGCAAGAACTGCATTCAAAACCTGCTTGCAAGATGTATCTAGGTCGCATGAAAATTTGCTGTGCAACATCAGATTGTGCTATCATAGCCATTTATTCTGTTGATTACTGCAAAACTGAGAAAAGCAAGAATTTTTCATAGTTTTTGAGGTCAAACTAAAACGGAAATGGAATTGATTTTCTGCCTCAACTGCTTACCATTGCTAGGATCTGCACTATGCAAGAATTGCATTCAAAAGCTGCTTGCAAGATGTATCTAGGTCGCATGAAAATTTGCTGTGCAACATCAGATTGTGCTATCATAACCATTTATTCTGTTCATTACTGCAAAACTGAGAAAAGCAAGAATTGTTTCATAGTTTTTGAGGTCAAACTAAAACGGAAATGAAATTGATTTTCTGCCTCAACTGCTTACCATTGCTAGTATCTGCACTATGCAAGAACTGCATTCAAAAGCTGCTTGCAAGTTGTATCTAGGTCGCATGAAAATTTGCCGTGCAACATCAGATTGTGCTATCATAACCATTTATTCTGTTCATTACTGCAAAACTGAGAAAAGAAAGAATTGTTTTATAGTTTTTGAGGTCAAATTAAAACGGGAATGAAATTGATTTTCTACCTCAACTGCTTATCGTTGCTAGGATCTGCACTATGCAAGAACTGCATTCAAAAGCTGCTTGCAAGATGTATCAAGGCCGCATGAAAATTTGCTGTGCAACATCAGATTGTGCTATCATAGCCATTTATTCTGTTCATTACTGCAAAACTGAGAAAAGAAAGAATTTCATAGTTTTTGAGGTCAAACTAAAACGGAAATGGAATTGATTTTCTGCCTCAACTGCTTATCATTGCTAGGATCTGCACTATGCAAGAACTGCATTCAAAAGCTGCTTGCAAGATGTATCTAGGTCGCATGAAAATTTGCTGTGCAACATCAGATTGTTCTATCATAGCCATTTATTCTGTTCATTACTGCAAAACTGAGAAAAGAAAGAATTGTTTCATAGTTTTGAGGTCAAACTTAAATGGAAATGGAATTGATTTTCTGCCTCAACTGCTTATCATTGCTAGGATCTGCACTATGCAAGAACTGCATTCAAAAGCTGCTTGCAAGATGTATCTAGGTCGCATGAAAATTTACTGTGCAACATCAATTGTGCTGTCATAGCCATTTATTCTGTTCATTACTGCAAAACTGAGAAAAGAAAGAATTGTTTCATAGTTTTTGAGATCAAACTAAAACGGAAATGAAATTGATTTCCTGCCTCAACTGCTTATTATTGCTAGCATCTGCACTATGCAAGAACTGCATTCAAAAGCTGCTTGCAAGATGTATCTAGGTCGCATGCAAATTTGCTGTGCAACATCAGATTGTGCTATCATAGCCATTTATTCTGTTCATTACTGCAAAACTGAGAAAAAAAAGAATTGTTTCATAGTTTTTGAGGTCAAACTAAAATGGAAATGGAATTGATTTTCTGCCTCAACTGCTTATCATTGCTAGGATCTGCACTATGCAAGAACTGCATTCAAAAGCTGCTTGCAAGATGTATCTAGGTCGCATGAAAATTTGCTGTGCAACATCAGATTGTGCTATCATAACCATTTATTCTGTTCATTACTGCAAAACTGAGAAAAGCAAGAATTGTTTCATAGTTTTTGAGGTCAAACTAAAACGGAAATGGAATTGATTTTCTGCCTCAACTGCTTATCATTGCTAGGATCTGCACTATGCAAGAACTGCATTCAAAAGCTGCTTGCAAGACGTATCTAGGTCGCATGAAAATTTGCTGTGCAACATCAGATTGTGCTATCATAGCCATTTATTCTGTTCATTACTGCAAAACTGAGAAAAGAAAGAATTGTTTCATAGTTTTTGAGGTCAAACTAAAACGGAAATGGTATTGATTTTCTGCCTCAACTGCTTATCATTGCTAGGATCTGCACTATGCAAGAACTGCATTCAAAAGCTGCTTGCAAGATGTATCTAGGTCGCATGAAAATTTGCTGTGCAACATCAGATTGTGCTATCATAACCATTTATTCTGCTCATTACTGCAAAACTGAGAAAAGCCAGAATTGTTTCATAGTTTTTGAGGTCAAACTAAAACGGAAAGGGGATTGATTTTCTGCCTCAACTGCTTACCATTGCTAGGATCTGCACTATGCAAGAACTGCATTCAAAAGCTGCTTGCAAGATGTATCTAGGTCGCATGAAAATTTGCTGTGCAACATCAGATTGTGCTATCATAGCCATTTATTCTGTTCATTACTGCAAAACTGAGAAAAGAAAGAATTGTTTCATAGTTTTTGAGGTCAAACTAAAACGGAAATGGAATTGATTTCCTGCCTCAACTGCTTATCATTGCTAGGATCTGCACTATGCAAGAACTGCATTCAAAAGCTGCTTGCAAGATGTATCTAGGTCGCATGAAAATTTGCTGTGCAACATCAGATTGTGCTATCATAGCCATTTATTCTGTTGATTACTGCAAAACTGAGAAAAGCAAGAATTGTTTCATAGTTTTTGAGGTCAAACTAAAATGGAAATGGAATTGATTTTCTGCCTCAACTGCTTATCATTGCTAGGATCTGCACTATGCAAGAACTGCATTCAAAAGCTGCTTGCAAGTTGTATCTAGGTCGGATGAAAATTTGCCGTGCAACATCAGATTGTGCTATCATAACCATTTATTCTGTTCATTACTGCAAAACTGAGAAAAGAAAGAATTGTTTTATAGTTTTTGAGGTCAAATTAAAACGGGAATGAAATTGATTTTCTACCTCAACTGCTTATCGTTGCTAGGATCTGCACTATGCAAGAACTGCATTCAAAAGCTGCTTGCAAGATGTATCAAGGCCGCATGAAAATTTGCTGTGCAACATCAGATTGTGCTATCATAGCCATTTATTCTGTTCATTACTGCAAAACTGAGAAAAGAAAGAATTTCATAGTTTTTGAGGTCAAACTAAAACGGAAATGGAATTGATTTTCTGCCTCAACTGCTTATCATTGCTAGGATCTGCACTATGCAAGAACTGCATTCAAAAGCTGCTTGCAAGATGTATCTAGGTCGCATGAAAATTTGCTGTGCAACATCAGATTGTTCTATCATAGCCATTTATTCTGTTCATTACTGCAAAACTGAGAAAAGAAAGAATTGTTTCATAGTTTTTGAGGTCAAACTAAAATGGAAATGGAATTGATTTTCTGCCTCAACTGCTTATCATTGCTAGGATCTGCACTATGCAAGAACTGCATTCAAAAGCTGCTTGCAAGATGTATCTAGGTCGCATGAAAATTCACTGTGCAACATCAATTGTGCTATCATAGCCATTTATTCTGTTCATTACTGCAAAACTGAGAAAAGAAAGAATTGTTTCATAGTTTTTGAGATCAAACTAAAACGGAAATGAAATTGATTTCCTGCCTCAACTGCTTACCATTGCTTGGATCTGCACTATGCAAGAACTGCATTCAAAAGCTGCTTGCAAGATGTATCTAGGTCGCATGAAAATTTGCTCTGCAACATCAGATTGTGCTATCATAACCATTTCTTCTGTTCATTACTGCAAAACTGAGAAAAGGAAGAATTGTTTCATAGTATTTGAGGTCAAACTAAAACGGAAATGGAATTGATTTTCCGGCTCAACGGCTTATCATTGCTAGGATCTGCACTATGCAAGAACTGCATTCAAAAGCTGCTTGCAAGATGTATCTAGGTCGCATGAAAATTTGCTGTGCAACATCAGATTGTGCTATCATAACCATTTATTCTGTTCATTACTGCAAAACTGAGAAAAGCAAGAATTGTTTCATAGTTTTTGAGGTCAAACTAAAACGGAAATGGAATTGATTTTCTGCCTCAACTGCTTATCATTGCTAGGATCTGCACTATGCAAGAACTGCATTCAAAAGCTGCTTGCAAGACGTATCTAGGTCGCATGAAAATTTGCTGTGCAACATCAGATTGTGCTATCATAGCCATTTATTCTGTTCATTACTGCAAAACTGAGAAAAGAAAGAATTGTTTCATAGTTTTTGAGGTCAAACTAAAACGGAAATGGTATTGATTTTCTGCCTCAACTGCTTATCATTGCTAGGATCTGCACTATGCAAGAACTGCATTCAAAAGCTGCTTGCAAGATGTATCTAGGTCGCATGAAAATTTGCTGTGCAACATCAGATTGTGCTATCATAACCATTTATTCTGCTCATTACTGCAAAACTGAGAAAAGCCAGAATTGTTTCATAGTTTTTGAGGTCAAACTAAAACGGAAATGGAATTGATTTCAACTGCTTATCATTGCTAGGGTCTGCACTATGCAAGAACTGCATTCAAAAGCTGCTTGCAAGATGTATCTGATGATGATGATGATCTGGTTTTTTTTTGGCGCAAGGGCATCTTAGGCCAAAGAGCGCCAAACACATGGTGAAGTATCAACTGAAGTTAATAAAATGTCCGATGTGTGGTGTTTATGATGAACTTAAAAACGGTGGTGTATAGGGCCTAAAAGTTATTTCGGAGTGTATAGTCTAAAAACAGTGGTGTATAGGGCCTAAAACACTGAATTTCGATGTATAGTGGTCCGAGTAAAAGGAAAAAGAAAGCTATCTAAGTAAAAGAAACGGGCTTACGCCCACGTTGATGAATAATTCCATATAAAAAGCCTACTTTAAATAAATATTTAAAAACTCTATCTAAAGAAAACATTGGATTATCACCAAGAAAGATGGACGGATGTGTGGGTATATGTTGCTTGTGTAATTCGGGAAAATGTTGTCTCCTTTGCTGTTGAAGTGTCTGACATTCAATTAAAACGTGGATGACTGTTAGTCGGTCTCCGCATCTCGGGCAATGTGGTGCAGGAGAGTTTGTTAAAAGGTAGGAATGTGTTGTATATGTGTGACCTATCCTCAGTCTGCACAGAGCTATTTCTTTGAATCTGTTTCGTTTTTCTGTAGTGTACCTGCCTATTGTTGGTTTTATTGTGTGTAGTTTATTCTCAGTTGCTGTGTCCCATTCCTCTTGCCATTGTTGTTGAACCATGTTTTTGATGTGTGGCTTGAGGTCCTGATATGATATGTTGTCAATGTCTGCAGTGTTTCGAAGGGCAGCTGATGCAGCAAGCCTATCAGCTGCCTCGTTACCTGGAATACAGCGGTGGCCTGGCACCCAACACAGTGTAATTTTGAGTTCTAGTTTGTTGGCAGAGATAAGAGTGTTATAGAGAGAATTCAGGACTGGGTTCTTATTATGCCACTTCCAAAAGGATAGGGACGTTACAACACTGAGGGAGTCTGTATAGATGATCGATGTCTGTATTTTATTTTCTATAATGTGTCTCACAGCTAGCAGGATTCCATGGCATTCAGCGGTAAATATACTTGTATGGCTGTTCAGTGTTTTTGAAAGTGAAAATTGCGGTCCATGTGCTGCACAGGACACTTGAGCAGACTTTGAAGCATCACTGTAGTATTCATCACAAGTGTACTTCGCCTGAAGTGGCATGAAGTGCTGCTGTATGGCAATGGGGGATGCGTGCTTCCCCACTTCAAGAAACGACAGGTCACAATTAACACCGTGCATTTCCCAAGGGGCAATTAGGTCTTTTATGGAAGTTGTATGAAGACTGGTAACCGGAACGTCCATATGTTCAATATGCGTGGCAACTCTGATTGGGTATGCTGGTGTTAGGGATGGTTTTCTTGAGAAAAGAGCTATGCCAGTTTTATCAAGCAGGAGCCGCCGACATGTATGATCCAGTTGGCACAGTACCTTCATAGCATAAGTTAGAGGAGTAAATTGTCTCCTTCGTTGCAGTGACCATCGGTTCGCCTCGACATAAAGGCTAGCAATTGGGCTAGTTCGAAAAGCGCCCGTGGCGAGGCGAAGTCCGAGGTGGTGCACGGGATCGAGCAATTTTAGCGCAGAGGATGATGCTGACCCATAGACCATGGAGCAATAGTCAATGCGTGATAGAACTACACTATTCAAAAGGCTCAGAAGGCAGTCGCGGTCTGTGCCCCATGACCGGTGAGAGAGAATTTTTAGCAGATTCATTGCTTTGAGACACTTCAGTCGCAACTGTTTTATGTGGGCAATGAAAGAAAGTTTTTCATCAACAACTACGCCAAGAAATTTGTGTTCCTTTTTAAGGGCTAGGCTCTGACCATTCAATGTTATGTTGGGGTCAGGCCTGATGCCACGCTGCTTAGAGAAAAGTACACAAACACTCTTTTCAGAGTTAAATTTAAACCCATTGTCATCAGCCCACCTGGACAATTTGTTTACACCTAGCTGAATCTGTCGTTCACAGATGGCCAGGTTGCAAGATTTAAAGCTTATCTGGACGTCATCAACATATACAGAACAGAAAATAGTTTTTGGCAGCACGCTTTTTAAAGAGTTCATTTTGACTATGAAAATGGTGCAACTGAGAACACCACCTTGAGGGACACCATTTTCCTGTATGTACTGCTTTGAATATGCATTGCCAACACGAACTTTGAATGTCCGTTCAGACAAGTAACTTCGTATTGTATTCAACATGTTCCCTGTGATGCCAAGAGAGAAGAGGTCGCGGATGATACCATAGCGCCAAGTGGTATCATATGCTTTTTCAAGATCGAAAAAGACAGATAAACAATGTTGTTTATGTACAAAAGCATCCCTTGCATAAGACTCAAAGGCAATGAGCTGATCAGCTGTTGACCGCCCAGCTCTAAAACCAGCTTGATTTTGATGAAGAAGACCATTGTATTCAAGGAAATGGAGAAGACGACGATTAACCATTTTTTCAAAAAGCTTGCATAAACAGCTGGTTAGTGCGATAGGCCGATAACTAGCAGCAAGTGTGGGTTCTTTTCCGGGTTTTAATATGGGGATGATGATCGCTTCCTTCCATGCTTTAGGAAAGCGTCCTGTGGCCCATACTTTATTATACAGGCAGAGTAGGGTTTCAAGAGTGTCCACATGCAAGTGCTTGAGCATTCCATATGTGATCCTGTCAGGACCTGGTGCTGTGTTACCACATGCGTCTAGTACAATCTTCAGCTCCTGCATGGTGAATGGGCTATTGTATCCTCCAGTGGATGGTCTTTTATCATGTATGTGCTTCTTCTCCTCTCTTGTCTTGTGCCGCAAAAAGGAATCTGTATAGTGCGCTGAGCTGAATATGTATTCAAAGTGTTGCCCTAGTGTGTCTGCTTGGTGTTCAAGAGAGTCACCACTGGTGCTGACAAGGGGCGTTGGGATTGTGCTATATCCTTTGAGTGCTCTTATCCTGTTGTGAACTTTGTGTGCATCCGAATAAGAGTTCACAGAAGAAAGGAATGATGACCAGCTTTCTCGCTTGGAAATGCGTCGAACACGCCTGCCATTTGCCTTTGCACGCTTAAACGCTATTAGGTTTGCGGTTGTGGGGTATCGGCGTAGTTTCGACCATGCCCTGTTTTGAGTTACACGGGCAGTCTTACATTCTGCATTCCACCAGGGTCTTCGTTTATTTCGTCGCTTACTTGACGTCTGTGGAATGTATTTTTCTGCTGCCTCTATAATGTGCAGCGTGATCAAGCGCTGAGTTTCATCAACGCCTAAGTCAGTAACTGATGAACAAGCCAATGATGTGTGTTCCCTGAACATCTCCCAGTTGGCTGCATATTCTTTAAACTTTCTAGGATTGGACGCATTTTCATTTTTATTACGAGCATACTTTACAGAGATCGGAAAACGGTCACTTCCATATAGATTGTTAATTACAACCTACTCTGTAGCTGCTAAGAGCATTGGAGAGCCAATAGCTAAATCTATGGATGTGTATGTGTTATGTAATATGTTGTAGTATGTTGGCTCTTTTGTGTTAAGTATGCAGGATCCAGAGGACAATAAGAATTTTTCGATTAGCACACCTCGGGAGTCCGTTATAGTACATCCCCATAATGGATGATGTGCATTAAAGTCTCCGACCAGCAGCCATGGTTCTGGAAGTTGATCAATTAGGTTTTCAAAACTTTCGCTACATAACTTATAATCTGGAGGAATGTACAGAGAACAAACTGTTGCTATTTTACCAAAAATTAATGCTTGTATTGCCACTGCCTCTAGGTCTGTATTAAGCGAGATGCTTCGGCATGGGATTGATTTTTGAGCTACAATAGCAACACCGCCAGAGGGGCGTGTGCTGCCTTGCCTATCCTTCCTGAATATGTGATACTGCTTGAGGAAACTTGTGTCTGCTGGTTTTAAGTGGGCCTCTTGTAGACAAAATATGTTTGGTTGGTGCTCGGCAAGGATTTCATATACATCATCCAGATTATTTAGTAGTCCCCGACAGTTCCAATAAACGATACTCTCAGTAGCCATTTTTGTAAGAGCGGGATGTGGATGAGACAGTGGGTTTAAGAGTCGCCGCCTTTATCAGGTGGCTTAACTGGCGTATGTTTTTTCAATTTGAAGCGGTCCGGTGGGCACCGCCTCTCATTGGCGGACTCCCTAGGCGCCACTGACGCTGCGGAGTCCACGCTAACCTCCATCGCCTCTGGTGTAGGCATGGAGGCAGGAGGTTTTTCCAGAGGAACCAGGTTCCTCTCAGATGTTTTTGCTGTCCCGGAGGTCTGGGAGAAAGTGACCTCCGGGATTGCAAAGATTGGTGCAGTCGGTGGCTGCTTAGTGAGGAGCCGTGGTGGGAGCACGTCAGCAGCATTGCACTGCGTGCCCACCGTTACTAGACGCGGCCTGGCCCCTCTGCGGGCTGCGTTAGCATAGGGAGCGGAGGAAAGCATTCTGTGCTTTTTTCGGGCCTCTCCGTATGTTATCTTCTCAGTTATCTGTATATTGATTACTTCTTTTTCGGCCTGAAAGGCTGCACAGGACCGTGAGTATGCAGGGTGGGTGCCCTCACAGTTCACACATTTGTAGTCAGTTGCACTGCATTTATCGGTTGCATGGTCATGCGCGCTGCATTTTGCACAGGTAAGGCGTCCTCGACATGTCTGGCTACCATGCCCGTACCGCTGACACTTGAAGCACCTGCGGAGGCTTGGTATGTACGGGCTAACTTTGCATCGGATAAATTCCGCATTGACAAATTCAGGAAGTGTGCTCCGGTTGAAGGTGAGAACAATATGTTTCGTTTTTATTTCTTCGTTCTTTCGCCTGATTGTTATTCTTCCTACTGCTGTTACACCTTGGTTCTGTAGGCCCTCAAGGAGATCTGATTCTGTTTCGTTTAGGAGGTCTCGCTCAGAGACAACTCCCTGGCAGCTGTTAAGACTGCGGTGGGGTGATACCTGAACGTCAAGGTGAGCAAACGTTTTTGTTATGAGAAGGTTGTCAGATTGGCTTTTGTCTGATACCTCTATTAGCAGGTCACCGGATCCTAGTTTTTCGCTTTGTAGTTCGCCCCAATGATGGCCTTCAGAGTGTTGGCAATCAGAAAGACTGACAGTTCATTTACTGGTTGAGATTCGGTTACAGAGTGCAAGACAAGAAATTTTGGAAAGTTCTCAGTTGATGTACTGATTTTTTGCGTCACTTCGGTGCGACTCCTTTTCGGGGGTCGATCACGTTTTTTTAAAGGTAGTTTTTCCATGCAGTATGGATTGTTTTAAGGGGTCCTAATATATGTCGCCTCTGGTTCACCCTTATACGCAGAGGAAGGTCCCGGAGCCCCTCGCCTGGTGGACAGGCGAGGAGCCCATCGGCCGAGGCTTGACCATGGCCTCGACCGCCACCGTTCAAGGTTTCTTCCCTTCACCTCTCAACCTATCGCCACGGTACGGATTACAGCTTCGGTATGGGGGCTCAGGGTCCGTGGTGGCACCAAGCACCAACACCTAGTTTACACAAGGTGCCCTTGCGGGAGCAAGATGTATCTAGGTCGCATGAAAATTTGCTGTGCAACATCAGATTGTGCTATCATAACCATTTATTCTGTTCATTACTGCAAAACTGAGAAAAGCAAGAATTGTTTCATAGTTTTTGAGGTCAAACTAAAACGGAAATGAAATTGATTTTCTGCCTCAACTGCTTATCGTTGCTAGGATCTGCACTATGCAAGAACTGCATTCAAAAGCTGCTTGCAAGATGTATCTAGGTCGCAAGAAAATTTGCTGTGCAACATCAGATTGTGCTATCATAACCATTTATTCTGCTCATTACTGCAAAACTGAGAAAAGCAAGAATTGTTTCATAGTTTTTGAGGTCAAACTAAAACGGAAATGCAATTGATTTCAACTGCTTATCATTGCTAGGATCTGCACTATGCAAGAACTGCATTCAAAAGCTGCTTCCAAGATGTATCTAGGTCGCATGAAAATTTGCTGTGCAACATCAGATTGTGCTATCATAGCCATTTATTCTGTTCATTACTGCAAAACTGAGAAAAGAAAGAATTGTTTCATAGTTTTTGAGGTCAAACTAAAACGGAAATGGAATTGATTTTCTGCCTCAACTGCTTATCATTGCTAGGATCTGCACTATGCAAGAACTGCATTCAAAAGCTGCTTGCAAGATGTATCTAGGTCGCATGAAAATTTGCTGTGCAACATCAGATTGTGCTATCATAGCCATTTATTCTGTTCATTACTGCAAAACTGAGAAACGAAAGAATTGTTTCATAGTTTTTGAGGTCAAACTAAAATGGAAATGGAATTGATTTTCTTCCTCAACTGCTTATCATTGCTAGGATCTGCACTATGCAAGAACTGCATTCAAAAGCTGCTTGCAAGATGTATCTAGGTCGCATGAAAATTTGCTGTGCAACATCAGATTGTGCTATCATAGCCATTTATTCTGTTCATTACTGCAAAACTGAGAAACGAAAGAATTGTTTCATAGTTTTTGAGGTCAAACTAAAATGGAAATGAAATTGATTTTCTTCCTCAACTGCTTATCATTGCTAGGATCTGCACTATGCAAGAACTGCATTCAAAAGCTGCTTGCAAGATGTATCTAGGTCGCATGAAAATTTGCTGTGCAACATCAGATTGTGCTATCATAACCATTTATTCTGTTCATTACTGCAAAACTGAGAAAAGCAAGAATTGTTTCATAGTTTTTGAGGTCAAACTAAAACGGAAATGGAATTGATTTTCTGCCTCAACTGCTTATCGTTGCTAGGATCTGCACTATGCAAGAACTGCATTCAAAAGCTGCTTGCAAGATGTATCTAGGTCGCAAGAAAATTTGCTGTGCAACATCAGATTGTGCTATCATAACCATTTATTCTGCTCATTACTGCAAAACTGAGAAAAGCAAGAATTGTTTCATAGTTTTTGAGGTCAAACTAAAACGGAAATGCAATTGATTTCAACTGCTTATCATTGCTAGGATCTGCACTATGCAAGAACTGCATTCAAAAGCTGCTTCCAAATGTATCTAGGTCGCATGAAAATTTGCTGTGCAACATCAGATTGTGCTATCATAGCCATTTATTCTGTTCATTACTGCAAAACTGAGAAAAGAAAGAATTGTTTCATAGTTTTTGAGGTCAAACTAAAACGGAAATAGAATTGATTTTCTGCCTCAACTGCTTATCATTGCTAGGATCTGCACTATGCAAGAACTGCATTCAAAAGCTGCTTGCAAGATGTATCTAGGTCGCATGAAAATTTGCTGTGCAACATCAGATTGTGCTATCATAGCCATTTATTCTGTTCATTACTGCAAAACTGAGAAACGAAAGAATTGTTTCATAGTTTTTGAGGTCAAACTAAAATGCAAATGGAATTGATTTTCTTCCTCAACTGCTTATCATTGCTAGGATCTGCACTATGCAAGAACTGCATTCAAAAGCTGCTTGCAAGATGTATCTAGGTCGCATGAAAATTTGCTGTGCAACATCAGATTGTGCTATCATAGCCATTTATTCTGTTCATTACTGCAAAACTGAGAAAAGAAAGAATTGTTTCATAGTTTTTGAGGTCAAACTAAAACGGAAATGGAATTGATTTCCTGCCTCAACTGCTTATCATTGCTAGGATCTGCACTATGCAAGAACTGCATTCAAAAGCTGCTTGCAAGATGTATCTAGGTAGCATGAAAATTTGCTGTGCAACATCAGATTGTTCTATCATAAGCATTTATTCTGTTCATTACTGCAAAACTGAGAAAAGCAAGAATTGTTTCATAGTTTTTGAGGTCAAACTAAAACGGAAATGGAATTGATTTTCTGCCTCAACTGCTTACCATTACTAGGATCTGCACTATGCAAGAACTGCATTCAAAAGCTGCTTGTAAGATGTATCTAGGTCGCATGAAAATTTGCTGTGCAAAATCAGATTGTGCTATCATAACCATTTATTCTGTTCATTACTGCAAAACTGAGAAAAGCAAGAATTGTTTCATAGTTTTTGAGGTGAAACTAAAACGGAAATGAAATTGATTTTCTGCCTCAACTGCTTATCATTGCTAGGATCTGCACTATGCAAGAACTGCATTCAAAAGCTGCTTGCAAGATGTATCTAGGTCGCATGAAAATTTGCTGTGCAACATCAGATTGTGCTATCATAGCCATTTATTCTGTTGATTACTGCAAAACTGAGAAAAGCAAGAATTGTTTCATAGTTTTTGAGGTCAAACTAAAACGGAAATGGAATTGATTTTCTGCCTCAACTGCTTACCATTGCTAGGATCTGCACTATGCAAGAACTGCATTCAAAAGCTGCTTGCAAGATGTATCTAGGTCGCATAAAAATTTGCTCTGCAACATCAGATTGTGCTATCATAACCATTTATTCTGTTCATTACTGCAAAACTGAGAAAAGCAAGAATTGTTTCATAGTTTTTGAGGCCAAACTAAAACGGAAATGGAATTGATTTTCTGCCTCAACTGCTTACCATTGCTAGGATCTGCACTATGCAAGAACTGCATTCAAAAGCTGCTTGCAAGATGTATCTAGGTCGCATGAAAATTTGCCGTGCAACATCAGATTGTGCTATCATAACCATTTATTCTGTTCATTACTGCAAAACTGAGAAAAGCAAGAATTGTTTCATAGTTTTTGAGGTCAAACTAAAACGGGAATGGAATTCATTTTCTGCCTCAACTGCTTATCGTTGCTAGGATCTGCACTATGCAAGAACTGCATTCAAAAGCTGCTTGCAAGATGTATCAAGGCCGCATGAAAATTTGCTGTGCAACATCAGATTGTGCTATCATAACCATATATTCTGTTCATTACTGCAAAACTGAGAAAAACAAGAATTGTTTCATAGTTTTTGAGGTCAAACTAAAACGGAAATGGAATTGATTTTCTGCCTCAACTGCTTATCATTGCTAGGATCAGCACTATGCAAGAACTGCATTCAAAAGCTCCTTGCAAGATGTGTCTAGGTCGCATGAAAATTTGCTGTGCAACATCAGATTGTGCTACCATAACCATTTTTTCTGTTCATTACTGCAAAACTGAGAAAAGCGAGAATTGTTTCATAGTTTTTGAGTTCAAACTAAAACGGAATTGGGATTGATTTTGTGCCTCAACAGCTTACCATTGCTAGGATCTGCACTATGCAAGAACTGCATTCAAGAGCTGCTTGCAAGATGTATCTAGGTCGCATGAAAATTTGCTGTGCAACATCAGATTGTGCTATCTTAACCATTTATTCTGCTCATTACTGCAAAACTGAGAAAAGCAAGAATTGTTTCATAGTTTTTGAGGTCAAACTAAAACGGAAATGGAATTGATTTCAACTGCTTATAATTGCTAGGATCTGCATTATGCAAGAACTGCATTCAAAAGCTGCTTGCAAGATTTATCTCGGTCGCATGAAAATTTGCTGTGCAACATCAGATTGTGCTATCATAGCCATTTATTCTGTTCATTACTGCAAAACTGAGAAAAGAAAGAATTTCGTAGTTTTTGAGGTCAAACTAAAACGGAAATGGAATTGATTTTCTGCCTCAACTGCTTATCATTGCTAGGATCTGCACTATGCAAGAACTGCATTCAAAAGCTGCTTGCAAGATGTATCTAGGTCGCATGAAAATTTGCTGTGCAACATCAGATTGTGCTATCATAGCCATTTATTCTGTTCATTACTGCAAAACTGAGAAAAGAAAGAATTGTTTCATAGTTTTTGAGGTCAAACTAAAATGGAAATGAAATTGATTTTCTGCCTCAACTGCTTATCATTGCTAGGATCTGCACTATGCAAGAACTGCATTCAAAAGCTGCTTGCAAGATGTATCTAGGTCGCATGAAAATTTACTGTGCAACATCAATTGTGCTATCATAGCCATTTATTCTGTTCATTACTGCAAAACTGAGAAAAGAAAGAATTGTTTCATAGTTTTTGAGGTCAAACTAAAACGGAAATGAAATTGATTTCCTGCCTCAACTGCTTATCATTGCTAGCATCTGCACTATGCAAGAACTGCATTCAAAAGCTGCTTGCAAGATGTATCTAGGTCGCATGAAAATTTGATGTGCAACATCAGATTGTGCTATCATAACCATTTATTCTGTTCATTACTGCAAAACTGAGAAAAGCAAGAATTGTTTCATAGTTTTTGAGGTCAAACTAAAACGGAAATGGAATTGATTTTCTGCCTCAACTGCTTACCATTGCTAGGATCTGCACTATGCAAGAACTGCATTCAAAAGCTGCTTGCAAGATCGCATGCTAGGTCGCATGAAAATTTTCTGTGCAACATCAGATTGTGCTATCATAACCATTTATTCTGTTCATTACTGCAAAACTGAGAAAAGCAAGAATTGTTTCATAGTTTTTGAGGTCAAACTAAAACGGAAATGGAATTGATTTTCTGCCTCAACTGCTTATCATTGCTAGGATCTGCACTATGCAAGAACTGCATTCAAAAGCTGCTTGCAAGATGTATATAGGTCGCATGAAAATTTGCCGTGCAACATCTGATTGTGCTATCATAGCCATTTATTCTGTTCATTAGTGCAAAACTGAGAAAAGAAAGAATTGTTTCATAGTTTTTGAGGTCAAATTAAAATGGAAATGGAATTGATTTTCTGCCTCAACTGCTTATCATTGCTAGGATCTGCACTATGCAAGAACTGCATTCAAAAGCTGCTTGCAAGATGTATCTAGGTCGCATGAAAATTTGCTGTGCGACATCAGATTGTGCTATCATAGCCATTTATTCTGTTGATTACTGCAAAACTGAGAAAAGCAAGAATTGTTTCATAGTTTTTGAGGTCAAACTAAAACGGAAATGAAATTGATTTTCTGCCTCAACTGCTTATCATTGCTAGGATCTGCACTATGCAAGAACTGCATTCAAAAGCTGCTTGCAAGATGTATATAGGTCGCATGAAAATTTGCCGTGCAACATCAGATTGTGTTATCATAGCCATTTATTCTGTTGATTACTGCAAAACTGAGAAAAGCAAGAATTGTTTCATAGTTTTTGAGGTCAAACTAAAACGGGAATGGAATTGATTTTCTGCCTCAACTGCTTACCATTGCTAGGATCTGCACTATGCAAGAACTGCATTCAAAAGCTGCTTGCAAGATCGCATGCTAGGTCGCATGAAAATTTGCTGTGCAACATCAGATTGTGCTATCATAACCATATATTCTGTTCATTACTGCAAAACTGAGAAAAAGAAGAATTGTTTCATAATTTTTGAGGTCAAACTAAAACGGAAATGGAATTGATTTTCTGCCTCAACTGCTTATCATTGCTAGGATCTGCACTATGCAAGAACTGCAATCAAAAGCTCCTTGCAAGATGTGTCTAGGTCGCATGAAAATTTGTTGTGCAACATCAGATTGTGCTATCATAACCATTTGTTCTGCTCATTACTGCAAAACTGAGAAAAGCAAGAAGTGTTTCATAGTTCTTGAGGTCAAACTAAAACGGGAATGGAATTGATTTTCTGCCTCAACTGCTTATCGTTGCTAGGATCTGCACTATGCAAGAACTGCATTCAAAAGCTGCTTGCAAGATGTATCAAGGCCGCATGAAAATTTGCTGTGCAACATCAGATTGTGCTATCATAACCATATATTCTGTTCATTACTGCAAAACTGAGAAAAAGAAGAATTGTTTCATAATTTTTGAGGTCAAACTAAAACGGAAATGGAATTGATTTTCTGCCTCAACTGATTATCATTGCTAGGATCTGCACTATGCAAGAACTGCAATCAAAAGCTCCTTGCAAGATGTGTCTAGGTCGCATGAAAATTTGTTGTGCAACATCAGATTGTGCTATCATAACCATTTATTCTGCTCATTACTGCAAAACTGAGAAAAGCAAGAATTCTTTCATAGTTCTTGAGGTCAAACTAAAACGGAAATGGAATTGATTTCAACTGCTTATAATTGCTAGGATCTGCACTATGCAAGAACTGCATTCAAAAGCTGCTTGCAAGATTTATCTCGGTCGCATGAAAATTTGCTGTGCAACATCAGATTGTGCTATCATAGCCATTTATTCTGTTCATTACTGCAAAACTGAGAAAAGCAAGAATTGTTTCATAGTTTTTGAGGCCAAACTAAAACGGAAATGGAATTGATTTTCTGCCTCAACTGCTTACCATTGCTAGGATCTGCACTATGCAAGAACTGCATTCAAAAGCTGCTTGCAAGATGTATCTAGGTCGCATGAAAATTTGCCGTGCAACATCAGATTGTGCTATCATAACCATTTATTCTGTTCATTACTGCAAAACTGAGAAAAGCAAGAATTGTTTCATAGTTTTTGAGGTCAAACTAAAACGGGAATGGAATTCATTTTCTGCCTCAACTGCTTATCGTTGCTAGGATCTGCACTATGCAAGAACTGCATTCAAAAGCTGCTTGCAAGATGTATCAAGGCCGCATGAAAATTTGCTGTGCAACATCAGATTGTGCTATCATAACCATATATTCTGTTCATTACTGCAAAACTGAGAAAAACAAGAATTGTTTCATAGTTTTTGAGGTCAAACTAAAACGGAAATGGAATTGATTTTCTGCCTCAACTGCTTATCATTGCTAGGATCAGCACTATGCAAGAACTGCATTCAAAAGCTCCTTGCAAGATGTGTCTAGGTCGCATGAAAATTTGCTGTGCAACATCAGATTGTGCTATCATAACCATTTATTCTGCTCATTACTGCAAAACTGAGAAAAGCAAGAATTGTTTCATAGTTTTTGAGGTCAAACTAAAACGGAAATGGAATTGATTTCAACTGCTTATAATTGCTAGGATCTGCATTATGCAAGAACTGCATTCAAAAGCTGCTTGCAAGATTTATCTCGGTCGCATGAAAATTTGCTGTGCAACATCAGATTGTGCTATCATAGCCATTTATTCTGTTCATTACTGCAAAACTGAGAAAAGAAAGAATTTCGTAGTTTTTGAGGTCAAACTAAAACGGAAATGGAATTGATTTTCTGCCTCAACTGCTTATCATTGCTAGGATCTGCACTATGCAAGAACTGCATTCAAAAGCTGCTTGCAAGATGTATCTAGGTCGCATGAAAATTTGCTGTGCAACATCAGATTGTGCTATCATAGCCATTTATTCTGTTCATTACTGCAAAACTGAGAAAAGAAAGAATTGTTTCATAGTTTTTGAGGTCAAACTAAAATGGAAATGAAATTGATTTTCTGCCTCAACTGCTTATCATTGCTAGGATCTGCACTATGCAAGAAC
The DNA here is from genome assembly GCF_055883805.1 of Amblyomma maculatum. Taxonomy (NCBI): domain Eukaryota; kingdom Metazoa; phylum Arthropoda; class Arachnida; order Ixodida; family Ixodidae; genus Amblyomma; species Amblyomma maculatum. The sequence continues at coordinate 397,924 of NW_028146763.1, read as the reverse complement.
TGCATTCAAAAGCTGCTTGCAAGATGTATCTAGGTCGCATGAAAATTTACTGTGCAACATCAATTGTGCTATCATAGCCATTTATTCTGTTCATTACTGCAAAACTGAGAAAAGAAAGAATTGTTTCATAGTTTTTGAGGTCAAACTAAAACGGAAATGAAATTGATTTCCTGCCTCAACTGCTTATCATTGCTAGCATCTGCACTATGCAAGAACTGCATTCAAAAGCTGCTTGCAAGATGTATCTAGGTCGCATGAAAATTTGATGTGCAACATCAGATTGTGCTATCATAACCATTTATTCTGTTCATTACTGCAAAACTGAGAAAAGCAAGAATTGTTTCATAGTTTTTGAGGTCAAACTAAAACGGAAATGGAATTGATTTTCTGCCTCAACTGCTTACCATTGCTAGGATCTGCACTATGCAAGAACTGCTTTCAAAAGCTGCTTGCAAGATCGCATGCTAGGTCGCATGAAAATTTTCTGTGCAACATCAGATTGTGCTATCATAACCATTTATTCTGTTCATTACTGCAAAACTGAGAAAAGCAAGAATTGTTTCATAGTTTTTGAGGTCAAACTAAAACGGAAATGGAATTGATTTTCTGCCTCAACTGCTTATCATTGCTAGGATCTGCACTATGCAAGAACTGCATTCAAAAGCTGCTTGCAAGATGTATATAGGTCGCATGAAAATTTGCCGTGCAACATCTGATTGTGCTATCATAGCCATTTATTCTGTTCATTAGTGCAAAACTGAGAAAAGAAAGAATTGTTTCATAGTTTTTGAGGTCAAATTAAAATGGAAATGGAATTGATTTTCTGCCTCAACTGCTTATCATTGCTAGGATCTGCACTATGCAAGAACTGCATTCAAAAGCTGCTTGCAAGATGTATCTAGGTCGCATGAAAATTTGCTGTGCGACATCAGATTGTGCTATCATAGCCATTTATTCTGTTGATTACTGCAAAACTGAGAAAAGCAAGAATTGTTTCATAGTTTTTGAGGTCAAACTAAAACGGAAATGAAATTGATTTTCTGCCTCAACTGCTTATCATTGCTAGGATCTGCACTATGCAAGAACTGCATTCAAAAGCTGCTTGCAAGATGTATATAGGTCGCATGAAAATTTGCCGTGCAACATCAGATTGTGTTATCATAGCCATTTATTCTGTTGATTACTGCAAAACTGAGAAAAGCAAGAATTGTTTCATAGTTTTTGAGGTCAAACTAAAACGGGAATGGAATTGATTTTCTGCCTCAACTGCTTACCATTGCTAGGATCTGCACTATGCAAGAACTGCATTCAAAAGCTGCTTGCAAGATCGCATGCTAGGTCGCATGAAAATTTGCTGTGCAACATCAGATTGTGCTATCATAACCATATATTCTGTTCATTACTGCGAAACTGAGAAAAAGAAGAATTGTTTCATAATTTTTGAGGTCAAACTAAAACGGAAATGGAATTGATTTTCTGCCTCAACTGCTTATCATTGCTAGGATCTGCACTATGCAAGAACTGCAATCAAAAGCTCCTTGCAAGATGTGTCTAGGTCGCATGAAAATTTGTTGTGCAACATCAGATTGTGCTATCATAACCATTTGTTCTGCTCATTACTGCAAAACTGAGAAAAGCAAGAAGTGTTTCATAGTTCTTGAGGTCAAACTAAAACGGGAATGGAATTGATTTTCTGCCTCAACTGCTTATCGTTGCTAGGATCTGCACTATGCAAGAACTGCATTCAAAAGCTGCTTGCAAGATGTATCAAGGCCGCATGAAAATTTGCTGTGCAACATCAGATTGTGCTATCATAACCATATATTCTGTTCATTACTGCAAAACTGAGAAAAAGAAGAATTGTTTCATAATTTTTGAGGTCAAACTAAAACGGAAATGGAATTGATTTTCTGCCTCAACTGCTTATCATTGCTAGGATCTGCACTATGCAAGAACTGCAATCAAAAGCTCCTTGCAAGATGTGTCTAGGTCGCATGAAAATTTGTTGTGCAACATCAGATTGTGCTATCATAACCATTTATTCTGCTCATTACTGCAAAACTGAGAAAAGCAAGAATTGTTTCATAGTTCTTGAGGTCAAACTAAAACGGAAATGGAATTGATTTCAACTGCTTATAATTGCTAGGATCTGCACTATGCAAGAACTGCATTCAAAAGCTGCTTGCAAGATTTATCTCGGTCGCATGAAAATTTGCTGTGCAACATCAGATTGTGCTATCATAGCCATTTATTCTGTTCATTACTGCAAAACTGAGAAAAGAAAGAATTTCATAGTTTTTGAGGTCAAACTAAAACGGAAATGGAATTGATTTTCTGCCTACACTGCTTATCATTGCTAGCATCTGCACTATGCAAGAACTGCATTCAAAAGCTGCTTGCAAGATGTATCTAGGTCGCATGAAAATTTGATGTGCAACATCAGATTGTGCTATCATAACCATTTATTCTGTTCATTACTGCAAAACTGAGAAATGCAAGAATTGTTTCAGAGTTTTTGAGGTCAAACTAAAACGGAAATGGAATTGATTTTCTGCCTCAACTGCTTATCATTGCTAGGATCTGCACTATGCAAGAACTGCATTCAAAAGCTGCTCGCAAGACGTATCTAGGTCGCATGAAAATTTGCTGTGCAACATCAGATTCTGCTATCATAGCCATTTATTCTGTTCATTACTGCAAAACTGAGAAAAGCAAGAATTGTTTCATAGTTTTTGAGGTCAAACTAAAACGGAAATAGAATTGATTTTCTGCCTCAACTGCTTATCATTGCTAGGATCTGCACTATGCAAGAACTGCATTCAAAAGCTGCTTGCAAGATGTATATAGGTCGCATGAAAATTTGCCGTGCAACATCTGATTGTGCTATCATAGCCATTTATTCTGTTCATTAGTGCAAAACTGAGAAAAGAAAGAATTGTTTCATAGTTTTTGAGGTCAAATTAAAATGGAAATGGAATTGATTTTCTGCCTCAACTGCTTATCATTGCTAGGATCTGCACTATGCAAGAACTGCATTCAAAAGCTGCTTGCAAGATGTATCTAGGTCGCATGAAAATTTGCTGTGCAACATCAGATTGTGCTATCATAGCCATTTATTCTGTTGATTACTGCAAAACTGAGAAAAGCAAGAATTGTTTCATAGTTTTTGAGGTCAAACTAAAACTGAAATGAAATTGATTTTCTGCCTCAACTGCTTACCATTGCTAGGATCTGCACTATGCAAGAACTGCATTCAAAAGTTGCTTGCAAGATCGCATGCTAGGTCGCATGAAAATTTGCTGTGCAACATAAGATTGTGCTATCATAACCATTTATTCTGTTCATTACTGCAAACTGAGAAAAGCAAGAATTGTTTCATAGTTTTTGAGGTCAAACTAAAACGGAAATGGAATTGATTTTCTGCCTCAACTGCTTATCATTGCTAGGATCTGCACTATGCAAGAACTGCATTCAAAAGCTGCTTGCAAGATGTATATAGGTCGCATGAAAATTTGCCGTGCAACATCAGATTGTGCTATCATAACCATTTATTCTGTTCATTACTGCAAAACTGAGAAAAGCAAGAATTGTTTCATAGTTTTTGAGGTCAAACTAAAACGGGAATGGAATTGATTTTCTGCCTCAACTGCTTATCGTTGCTAGGATCTGCACTATGCAAGAACTGCATTCAAAAGCTGCTTGCAAGATGTATCAAGGCCGCATGAAAATTTGCTGTGCAACATCAGATTGTGCTATCATAACCATATATTCTGTTCATTACTGCAAAACTGAGAAAAAGAAGAATTGTTTCATAATTTTTGAGGTCAAACTAAAACGGAAATGGAATTGATTTTCTGCCTCAACTGCTTATCATTGCTAGGATCTGCACTATGCAAGAACTGCAATCAAAAGCTCCTTGCAAGATGTGTCTAGGTCGCATGAAAATTTGTTGTGCAACATCAGATTGTGCTATCATAACCATTTATTCTGCTCATTACTGCAAAACTGAGAAAAGCAAGAATTGTTTCATAGTTCTTGAGGTCAAACTAAAACGGAAATGGAATTGATTTCAACTGCTTATAATTGCTAGGATCTGCATTATGCAAGAACTGCATTCAAAAGCTGCTTGCAAGATTTATCTCGGTCGCATGAAAATTTGCTGTGCAACATCAGATTGTGCTATCATAGCCATTTATTCTGTTCATTACTGCAAAACTGAGAAAAGCAAGAATTGTTTCATAGTTTTTGAGGTCAAACTAAAACGGGAATGGAATTCATTTTCTGCCTCAACTGCTTATCGTTGCTAGGATCTGCACTATGCAAGAACTGCATTCAAAAGCTGCTTGCAAGATGTATCAAGGCCGCATGAAAATTTGCTGTGCAACATCAGATTGTGCTATCATAACCATATATTCTGTTCATTACTGCAAAACTGAGAAAAACAAGAATTGTTTCATAGTTTTTGAGGTCAAACTAAAACGGAAATGGAATTGATTTTCTGCCTCAACTGCTTATCATTGCTAGGATCAGCACTATGCAAGAACTGCATTCAAAAGCTCCTTGCAAGATGTGTCTAGGTCGCATGAAAATTTGCTGTGCAACATCAGATTGTGCTATCATAACCATTTATTCTGCTCATTACTGCAAAACTGAGAAAAGCAAGAATTGTTTCATAGTTTTTGAGGTCAAACTAAAACGGAAATGGAATTGATTTCAACTGCTTATAATTGCTAGGATCTGCATTATGCAAGAACTGCATTCAAAAGCTGCTTGCAAGATTTATCTCGGTCGCATGAAAATTTGCTGTGCAACATCAGATTGTGCTATCATAGCCATTTATTCTGTTCATTACTGCAAAACTGAGAAAAGAAAGAATTTCGTAGTTTTTGAGGTCAAACTAAAACGGAAATGGAATTGATTTTCTGCCTCAACTGCTTATCATTGCTAGGATCTGCACTATGCAAGAACTGCATTCAAAAGCTGCTTGCAAGATGTATCTAGGTCGCATGAAAATTTGCTGTGCAACATCAGATTGTGCTATCATAGCCATTTATTCTGTTCATTACTGCAAAACTGAGAAAAGAAAGAATTGTTTCATAGTTTTTGAGGTCAAACTAAAATGGAAATGAAATTGATTTTCTGCCTCAACTGCTTATCATTGCTAGGATCTGCACTATGCAAGAACTGCATTCAAAAGCTGCTTGCAAGATGTATCTAGGTCGCATGAAAATTTACTGTGCAACATCAATTGTGCTATCATAGCCATTTATTCTGTTCATTACTGCAAAACTGAGAAAAGAAAGAATTGTTTCATAGTTTTTGAGGTCAAACTAAAACGGAAATGAAATTGATTTCCTGCCTCAACTGCTTATCATTGCTAGCATCTGCACTATGCAAGAACTGCATTCAAAAGCTGCTTGCAAGATGTATCTAGGTCGCAGGAAAATTTGATGTGCAACATCAGATTGTGCTATCATAACCATTTATTCTGTTCATTACTGCAAAACTGAGAAAAGCAAGAATTGTTTCATAGTTTTTGAGGTCAAACTAAAACGGAAATGGAATTGATTTTCTGCCTCAACTGCTTACCATTGCTAGGATCTGCACTATGCAAGAACTGCATTCAAAAGCTGCTTGCAAGATCGCATGCTAGGTCGCATGAAAATTTTCTGTGCAACATCAGATTGTGCTATCATAACCATTTATACTGTTCATTACTGCAAAACTGAGAAAAGCAAGAATTGTTTCATAGTTTTTGAGGTCAAACTAAAACGGAAATGGAATTGATTTTCTGCCTCAACTGCTTATCATTGCTAGGATCTGCACTATGCAAGAACTGCATTCAAAAGCTGCTTGCAAGATGTATATAGGTCGCATGAAAATTTGCCGTGCAACATCTGATTGTGCTATCATAGCCATTTATTCTGTTCATTAGTGCAAAACTGAGAAAAGAAAGAATTGTTTCATAGTTTTTGAGGTCAAATTAAAATGGAAATGGAATTGATTTTCTGCCTCAACTGCTTATCATTGCTAGGATCTGCACTATGCAAGAACTGCATTCAAAAGCTGCTTGCAAGATGTATCTAGGTCGCATGAAAATTTGCTGTGCAACATCAGATTGTGCTATCATAGCCATTTATTCTGTTGATTACTGCAAAACTGAGAAAAGCAAGAATTGTTTCATAGTTTTTGAGGTCAAACTAAAACGGAAATGAAATTGATTTTCTGCCTCAACTGCTTACCATTGCTAGGATCTGCACTATGCAAGAACTGCATTCAAAAGCTGCTTGCAAGATGTATCTAGGTCGCATGAAAATTTACTGTGCAACATCAATTGTGCTATCATAGCCATTTATTCTGTTCATTACTGCAAAACTGAGAAAAGAAAGAATTGTTTCATAGTTTTTGAGATCAAACTAAAACGGAAATGAAATTGATTTCCTGCCTCAACTGCTTATCATTGCTAGCATCTGCACTATGCAAGAACTGCATTCAAAAGCTGCTTGCAAGATGTATCTAGGTCGCATGAAAATTTGATGTGCAACATCAGATTGTGCTATCATAACCATTTATTCTGTTCATTACTGCAAAACTGAGAAAAGCAAGAATTGTTTCAGAGTTTTTGAGGTCAAACTAAAACGGAAATGGAATTGATTTTCTGCCTCAACTGCTTATCATTGCTAGGATCTGCACTATGCAAGAACTGCATTCAAAAGCTGCTCGCAAGACGTATCTAGGTCGCATGAAAATTTGCTGTGCAACATCAGATTGTGCTATCATAGCCATTTATTCTGTTCATTACTGCAAAACTGAGAAAAGCAAGAATTGTTTCATAGTTTTTGAGGTCAAACTAAAACGGAAATGGAATTGATTTTCTGCCTCAACTGCTTATCATTGCTAGGATCTGCACTATGCAAGAACTGCATTCAAAAGCTGCTTGCAAGATGTATATAGGTCGCATGAAAATTTGCCGTGCAACATCTGATTGTGCTATCATAGCCATTTATTCTGTTCATTAGTGCAAAACTGAGAAAAGAAAGAATTGTTTCATAGTTTTTGAGGTCAAATTAAAATGGAAATGGAATTGATTTTCTGCCTCAACTGCTTATCATTGCTAGGATCTGCACTATGCAAGAACTGCATTCAAAAGCTGCTTGCAAGATGTATCTAGGTCGCATGAAAATTTGCTGTGCAACATCAGATTGTGCTATCATAGCCATTTATTCTGTTGATTACTGCAAAACTGAGAAAAGCAAGAATTGTTTCATAGTTTTTGAGGTCAAACTAAAACGGAAATGAAATTGATTTTCTGCCTCAACTGCTTACCATTGCTAGGATCTGCACTATGCAAGAACTGCATTCAAAAGCTGCTTGCAAGATCGCATGCTAGGTCGCATGAAAATTTGCTGTGCAACATAAGTTTGTGCTATCATAACCATTTATTCTGTTCATTACTGCAAACTGAGAAAAGCAAGAATTGTTTCATAGTTTTTGAGGTCAAACTAAAACGGAAATGGAATTGATTTTCTGCCTCAACTGCTTATCATTGCTAGGATCTGCACTATGCAAGAACTGCATTCAAAAGCTGCTTGCAAGATGTATATAGGTCGCATGAAAATTTGCCGTGCAACATCAGATTGTGCTATCATAACCATTTATTCTGTTCATTACTGCAAAACTGAGAAAAGCAAGAATTGTTTCATAATTTTTGAGGTAAAACTAAAACGGGAATGGAATTGATTTTCTGCCTCAACTGCTTATCGTTGCTAGGATCTGCACTATGCAAGAACTGCATTCAAAAGCTGCTTGCAAGATGTATCAAGGCCGCATGAAAATTTGCTGTGCAACATCAGATTGTGCTATCATAACCATATATTCTGTTCATTACTGCAAAACTGAGAAAAAGAAGAATTGTTTCATAATTTTTGAGGTCAAACTAAAACGGAAATGGAATTGATTTTCTGCCTCAACTGCTTATCATTGCTAGGATCTGCACTATGCAAGAACTGCAATCAAAAGCTCCTTGCAAGATGTGCCTAGGTCGCATGAAAATTTGTTGTGCAACATCAGATTGTGCTATCATAACCATTTATTCTGCTCATTACTGCAAAACTGAGAAAAGCAAGAAGTGTTTCATAGTTCTTGAGGTCAAACTAAAACGGAAATGGACTTGATTTTAACTGCTTATAATTGCTAGGATCTGCATTATGCAAGAACTGCATTCAAAAGCTGCTTGCAAGATTTATCTCGGTCGTATGAAAATTTGCTGTGCAACATCAGATTGTGCTATCATAGCCATTTATTCTGTTCATTACTGCAAAACTGAGAAAAGAAAGAATTTCATAGTTTTTGAGGTCAAACTAAAACGGAAATGGAATTGATTTTCTGCCTCAACTGCTTATCATTGCTAGGATCTGCACTATGCAAGAACTGCATTCAAAAGCTGCTTGCAAGATGTATCTAGGTCGCATGAAAATTTGCTGTGCAACATCAGATTGTGCTATCATAGCCATTTATTCTGTTCATTACTGCAAAACTGAGAAAAAGAAGAATTGTTTCATAATTTTTGAGGTCAAACTAAAACGGAAATGGAATTGATTTTCTGCCTCAACTGCTTATCATTGCTAGGATCTGCACTATGCAAGAACTGCAATCAAAAGCTCCTTGCAAGATGTGTCTAGGTCGCATGAAAATTTGTTGTGCAACATCAGATTGTGCTATCATAACCATTTATTCTGCTCATTACTGCAAAACTGAGAAAAGCAAGAATTGTTTCATAGTTCTTGAGGTCAAACTAAAACGGAAATGGAATTGATTTCAACTGCTTATAATTGCTAGGATCTGCATTATGCAAGAACTGCATTCAAAAGCTGCTTGCAAGATTTATCTCGGTCGCATGAAAATTTGTTGTGCAACATCAGATTGTGCTATCATAACCATTTATTCTGCTCATTACTGCAAAACTGAGAAAAGCAAGAATTGTTTCATAGTTCTTGAGGTCAAACTAAAACGGAAATGGAATTGATTTCAACTGCTTATAATTGCTAGGATCTGCATTATGCAAGAACTGCATTCAAAAGCTGCTTGCAAGATGTATCTAGGTAGCATGAAAATTTGCTGTGCAACATCAGATTGTGCTATCATAAGCATTTATTCTGTTCATTACTGCAAAACTGAGAAAAGCAAGAATTGTTTCATAGTTTTTGAGGTCAAACTAAAACGGAAATGGAATTGATTTTCTGCCTCAACTGCTTACCATTGCTAGGATCTGCACTATGCAAGAACTGCATTCAAAAGCTGCTTGTAAGATGTATCTAGGTCGCATGAAAATTTGCTGTGCAAAATCAGATTGTGCTATCATAACCATTTATTCTGTTCATTACTGCAAAACTGAGAAAAGCAAGAATTGTTTCATAGTTTTTGAGGTCAAACTAAAACGGAAATGAAATTGATTTTCTGCCTCAACTGCTTATCATTGCTAGGATCTGCACTATGCAAGAACTGCATTCAAAAGCTGCTTGCAAGATGTATCTAGGTCGCATGAAAATTTCCTGTGCAACATCAGATTGTGCTATCATAGCCATTTATTCTGTTGATTACTGCAAAACTGAGAAAAGCAAGAATTGTTTCATAGTTTTTGAGGTCAAACTAAAACGGAAATGGAATTGATTTTCTGCCTCAACTGCTTACCATTGCTAGGATCTGCACTATGCAAGAACTGCATTCAAAAGCTGCTTGCAAGATGTATCTAGGTCGCATGAAAATTTGCTCTGCAACATCAGATTGTGCTATCATAACCATTTATTCTGTTCATTACTGCAAAACTGAGAAAAGCAAGAATTGTTTCATAGTTTTTGAGGCCAAACTAAAACGGAAATGGAATTGATTTCCTGCCTCAACTGCTTACCATTGCTAGGATCTGCACTATGCAAGAACTGCATTCAAAAGCTGCTTGCAAGATGTATCTAGGTCGCATGAAAATTTGCCGTGCAACATCAGATTGTGCTATCATAACCATTTATTCTGTTCATTACTGCAAAACTGAGAAAAGCAAGAATTGTTTCATAGTTTTTGAGGTCAAACTAAAACGGGAATGGAATTCATTTTCTGCCTCAACTGCTTATCGTTGCTAGGATCTGCACTATGCAAGAACTGCATTCAAAAGCTGCTTGCAAGATGTATCAAGGCCGCATGAAAATTTGCTGTGCAACATCAGATTGTGCTATCATAACCATATATTCTGTTCATTACTGCAAAACTGAGAAAAAGAAGAATTGTTTCATAGTTTTTGAGGTAAAACTAAAACGGAAATGGAATTGATTTTCTGCCTCAACTGCTTATCATTGCTAGGATCAGCACTATGCAAGAACTGCATTCAAAAGCTCCTTGCAAGATGTGTCCAGGTCGCATGAAAATTTGCTGTGCAACATCAGATTGTGCTATCATAACCATTTATTCTGCTCATTACTGCAAAACTGAGAAAAGCAAGAATTGTTTCATAGTTTTTGAGGTCAAACTAAAACGGAAATGGAATTAATTTCAACTGCTTATAATTGCTAGGATCTGCATTATGCAAGAACTGCATTCAAAAGCTGCTTGCAAGATTTATCTCGGTCGCATGAAAATTTGCTGTGCAACATCATATTGTGCTATCATAGCCATTTATCCTGTTCATTACTGCAAAACTGAGAAAAGAAAGAATTTCGTAGTTTTTGAGGTCAAACTAAAACGGAAATGGAATTGATTTTCTGCCTCAACTGCTTATCATTGCTAGGATCTGCACTATGCAAGAACTGCATTCAAAAGCTGCTTGCAAGATGTATCTAGGTCGCATGAAAATTTGCTGTGCAAAATCAGATTGTGCTATCATAACCATTTATTCTGTTCATTACTGCAAAACTGAGAAAAGCAAGAATTGTTTCATAGTTTTTGAGGTCAAACTAAACAGGAAATGAAATTGATTTTCTGCCTCAACTGCTTATCATTGCTAGGATCTGCACTATGCAAGAACTGCATTCAAAAGCTGCTTGCAAGATGTATCTAGGTCGCATGAAAATTTGCTGTGCAACATCAGATTGTGCTATCATAGCCATTTATTCTGTTGATTACTGCAAAACTGAGAAAAGCAAGAATTGTTTCATAGTTTTTGAGGTCAAACTAAAACGGAAATGGAATTGATTTTCTGGTTCAACTGCTTACCATTGCTAGGATCTGCACTATGCAAGAACTGCATTCAAAAGCTGCTTGCAAGATGTATCTAGGTCGCATGAAAATTTGCTCTGCAACATCAGATTGTGCTATCATAACCATTTATTCTGTTCATTACTGCAAAACTGAGAAAAGCAAGAATTTTTTCATAGTTTTTGAGGCCAAACTAAAACGGAAATGGAATTGATTTTCTGCCTCAACTGCTTACCATTGCTAGGATCTGCACTATGCAAGAACTGCATTCAAAAGCTGCTTGCAAGATGTATCTAGGTCGCATGAAAATTTGCCGTGCAACATCAGATTGTGCTATCATAACCATTTATTCTGTTCATTACTGCAAAACTGAGAAAAGCAAGAATTGTTTCATAGTTTTTGAGGTCAAACTAAAACGGGAATGGAATTCATTTTCTGCCTCAACTGCTTATCGTTGCTAGGATCTGCACTATGCAAGAACTGCATTCAAAAGCTGCTTGCAAGATGTATCAAGGCCGCATGAAAATTTGCTGTGCAACATCAGATTGTGCTATCATAACCATATATTCTGTTCATTACTGCAAAACTGAGAAAAACAAGAATTGTTTCATAGTTTTTGAGGTCAAACTAAAACGGAAATGGAATTGATTTTCTGCCTCAACTGCTTATCATTGCTAGGATCAGCACTATGCAAGAACTGCATTCAAAAGCTCCTTGCAAGATGTGTCTAGGTCGCATGAAAATTTGCTGTGCAACATCAGATTGTGCTATCATAACCATTTATTCTGCTCATTACTGCAAAACTGAGAAAAACAAGAATTGTTTCATAGTTTTTGAGGTCAAACTAAAACGGAAATGGAATTGATTTCAACTGCTTATAATTGCTAGGATCTGCATTATGCAAGAACTGCATTCAAAAGCTGCTTGCAAGATTTATCTCGGTCGCATGAAAATTTGCTGTGCAACATCAGATTGTGCTATCATAGCCATTTATCCTGTTCATTACTGCAAAACTGAGAAAAGAAAGAATTTCGTAGTTTTTGAGGTCAAACTAAAACGGAAATGGAATTGATTTTCTGCCTCAACTGCTTATCATTGCTAGGATCTGCACTATGCAAGAACTGCATTCAAAAGCTGCTTGCAAGATGTATCTAGGTCGCATGAAAATTTGCGGTGCAACATCAGATTGTGCTATCATAGCCATTTATTCTGTTCATTACTGCAAAACTGAGAAAAGAAAGAATTGTTTCATAGTTTTTGAGGTCAAACTAAAATGGAAATGAAATTGATTTTCTGCCTCAACTGCTTATCATTGCTAGGATCTGCACTATGCAAGAACTGCATTCAAAAGCAGCTTGCAAGATGTATCTAGGTCGCATGAAAATTTACTGTGCAACATCAATTGTGCTATCATAGCCATTTATTCTGTTCATTACTGCAAAACTGAGAAAAGAAAGAATTGTTTCATAGTTTTTGAGGTCAAACTAAAACGGAAATGAAATTGATTTCCTGCCTCAACTGCTTATCATTGCTAGCATCTGCACTATGCAAGAACTGCATTCAAAAGCTGCTTGCAAGATGTATCTAGGTCGCATGAAAATTTGATGTGCAACATCAGATTGTGCTATCATAACCATTTATTCTGTTCATTACTGCAAAACTGAGAAAAGCAAGAATTGTTTCATAGTTTTTGAGGTCAAACCAAAACGGAAATGGAATTGATTTTCTGCCTCAACTGCTTACCATTGCTAGGATCTGCACTATGCAAGAACTGCATTCAAAAGCTGCTTGCAAGATCGCATGCTAGGTCGCATGAAAATTTTCTGTGCAACATCAGATTGTGCTATCATAACCATTTATTCTGTTCATTACTGCAAAACTGAGAAAAGCAAGAATTGTTTCATAGTTTTTGAGGTCAAACTAAAACGGAAATGGAATTGATTTTCTGCCTCAACTGCTTATCATTGCTAGGATCTGCACTATGCAAGAACTGCATTCAAAAGCTGCTTGCAAGATGTATATAGGTCGCATGAAAATTTGCCGTGCAACATCTGATTGTGCTATCATAGCCATTTATTCTGTTCATTAGTGCAAAACTGAGAAAAGAAAGAATTGTTTCATAGTTTTTGAGGTCAAATTAAAATGGAAATGGAATTGATTTTCTGCCTCAACTGCTTATCATTGCTAGGATCTGCACTATGCAAGAACTGCATTCAAAAGCTGCTTGCAAGATATATCTAGGTCGCATGAAAATTTGCTGTGCAACATCAGATTGTGCTATCATAGCCATTTATTCTGTTGATTACTGCAAAACTGAGAAAAGCAAGAATTGTTTCATAGTTTTTGAGGTCAAACTAAAACGGAAATGAAATTGATTTTCTGCCTCAACTGCTTACCATTGCTAGGATCTGCACTATGCAAGAACTGCATTCAAAAGCTGCTTGCAAGATCGCATGCTAGGTCGCATGAAAATTTGCTGTGCAACATCAGATTGTGCTATCATAACCATTTATTCTGTTCATTACTGCAAACTGAGAAAAGCAAGAATTGTTTCATAGTTTTTGAGGTCAAACTAAAACGGAAATGGAATTGATTTTCTGCCTCAACTGCTTATCATTGCTAGGATCTGCACTATGCAAGAACTGCATTCAAAAGCTGCTTGCAAGATGTATATAGGTCGCATGAAAATTTGCCGTGCAACATCAGATTGTGCTATCATAACCATTTATTCTGTTCATTAGTGCAAAACTGAGAAAAGCAAGAATTGTTTCATAGTTTTTGAGGTCAAACTAAAACGGGAATGGAATTGATTTTCTGCCTCAACTGCTTATCGTTGCTAGGATCTGCACTATGCAAGAACTGCATTCAAAAGCTGCTTGCAAGATGTATCAAGGCCGCATGAAAATTTGCTGTGCAACATCAGATTGTGCTATCATAACCATATATTCTGTTCATTACTGCAAAACTGAGAAAAAGAAGAATTGTTTCATAATTTTTGAGGTGAAACTAAAACGGAAATGGAATTGATTTTCTGTCTCAACTGCTTATCATTGCTAGGATCTGCACTATGCAAGAACTGTAATCAAAAGCTCCTTGCAAGATGTGTCTAGGTCGCATGAAAATTTGTTGTGCAACATCAGATTGTGCTATCATAACCATTTATTCTGCTCATTACTGCAAAACTGAGAAAAGCAAGAATTGTTTCATAGTTCTTGAGGTCAAACTAAAACGGAAATGGAATTGATTTCAACTGCTTATAATTGCTAGGATCTGCATTATGCAAGAACTGCATTCAAAAGCTGCTTGCAAGATTTATCTCGGTCGCATGAAAATTTGCTGTGCAACATCAGATTGTGCTATCATAGCCATTTATTCTGTTCATTACTGCAAAACTGAGAAAAGAAAGAATTTCATAGTTTTTGAGGTCAAACTAAAACGGAAATTGAATTGATTTTCTGCCTCAACTGCTTATCATTGCTAGGATCTGCACTATGCAAGAACTGCATTCAAAAGCTGCTTGCAAGATGTATCTAGGTCGCATGAAAATTTGCTGTGCAACATCAGATTGTGCTATCATAACCATTTATAATGTTCATTACTGCAAAACTGAGAAAAGCAAGAATTGTTTCATAGTTTTTGAGGTCAAACTAAAATGGAAATGGAATTGATTTTCTGCCTCAACTGCTTATCATTGCTAGGATCTGCACTATGCAAGAACTGCATTCAAAAGCTGCTTGCAAGATGTATCTAGGTCGCATGAAAATTTACTGTGCAACATCAATTGTGCTATCATAGCCATTTATTCTGTTCATTACTGCAAAACTGAGAAAAGAAAGAATTGTTTCATAGTTTTTGAGATCAAACTAAAACGGAAATGAAATTGATTTCCTGCCTCAACTGCTTATCATTGCTAGCATCTGCACTATGCAAGAACTGCATTCAAAAGCTGCTTGCAAGATGTATCTAGGTCGCATGAAAATTTGATGTGCAACATCAGATTGTGCTATCATAACCATTTATTCTGTTCATTACTGCAAAACTGAGAAAAGCAAGAATTGTTTCAGAGTTTTTGAGGTCAAACTAAAACGGAAATGGAATTGATTTTCTGCCTCAACTGCTTATCATTGCTAGGATCTGCACTATGCAAGAACTGCATTCAAAAGCTGCTCGCAAGACGTATCTAGGTCACATGAAAATTTGCTGTGCAACATCAGATTGTGCTATCATAGCCATTTATTCTGTTCATTACTGCAAAACTGAGAAAAGAAAGAATTGTTTCATAGTTTTTGAGGTCAAACTAAAACGGAAATGGTATTGATTTTCTGCCTCAACTGCTTATCATTGCTAGGATCTGCACTATGCAAGAACTGCATTCAAAAGCTGCTTGCAAGATGTATCTAGGTCGCATGAAAATTTGCTGTGCAACATCAGATTGTGCTATCATAGCCATTTATTCTGTTCATTACTGCAAAACTGAGAAAAAAAGAATTGTTTCATAGTTTTTGAGGTCAAACTAAAATGGAAATGGAATTGATTTTCTGCCTCAACTGCTTATCATTGCTAGGATCTGCACTATGCAAGAACTGCAATCAAAAGCTCCTTGCAAGATGTGTCTAGGTCGCATGAAAATTTGTTGTGCAACATCAGATTGTGCTATCATAACCATTTATTCTGCTCATTACTGCAAAACTGAGAAAAGCAAGAATTGTTTCATAGTTCTTGAGGTCAAACTAAAACGGAAATGGAATTGATTTCAACTGCTTATAATTGCTAGGATCTGCATTATGCAAGAACTGCATTCAAAAGCTACTTGCAAGATTTATCTCGGTCGCATGAAAATTTGCTGTGCAACATCAGATTGTGCTATCATAGCCATTTATTCTGTTCATTACTGCAAAACTGAGAAAAGAAAGAATTTCATAGTTTTTGAGGTCAAACTAAAACGGAAATTGAATTGATTTTCTGCCTCAACTGCTTATCATTGCTAGGATCTGCACTATGCAAGAACTGCATTCAAAAGCTGCTTGCAAGATGTATCTAGGTCGCATGAAAATTTGCTGTGCAACATCAGATTGTGCTATCATAACCATTTATAATGTTCATTACTGCAAAACTGAGAAAAGCAAGAATTGTTTCATAGTTTTTGAGGTCAAACTAAAATGGAAATGGAATTGATTTTCTGCCTCAACTGCTTATCATTGCTAGGATCTGCACTATGCAAGAACTGCATTCAAAAGCTGCTTGCAAGATGTATCTAGGTCGCATGAAAATTTACTGTGCAACATCAATTGTGCTATCATAGCCATTTATTCTGTTCATTACTGCAAAACTGAGAAAAGAAAGAATTGTTTCATAGTTTTTGAGATCAAACTAAAACGGAAATGAAATTGATTTCCTGCCTCAACTGCTTATCATTGCTAGCATCTGCACTATGCAAGAACTGCATTCAAAAGCTGCTTGCAAGATGTATCTAGGTCGCATGAAAATTTGATGTGCAACATCAGATTGTGCTATCATAACCATTTATTCTGTTCATTACTGCAAAACTGAGAAAAGCAAGAATTGTTTCAGAGTTTTTGAGGTCAAACTAAAACGGGAATGGAATTGATTTTCTGCCTCAACTGCTTATCATTGCTAGGATCTGCACTATGCAAGAACTGCATTCAAAAGCTGCTCGCAAGACGTATCTAGGTCGCATGAAAATTTGCTGTGCAACATCAGATTGTGCTACCATAACCATTTTTTCTGTTCATTACTGCAAAACTGAGAAAAGCAAGAATTGTTTCATAGTTTTTGAGGTCAAACTAAAACGGGAATGGAATTGATTTTCTGCCTCAACTGCTTATCGTTGCTAGGATCTGCACTATGCAAGAACTGCATTCAAAAGCTGCTTGCAAGATGTATCAAGGCCGCATGAAAATTTGCTGTGCAACATCAGATTGTGCTATCATAACCATATATTCTGTTCATTACTGCAAAACTGAGAAAAAGAAGAATTGTTTCATAGTTTTTGAGGTCAAACTAAAACGGAAATGGAATTGATTTTCTGCCTCAACTGCTTATCATTGCTAGGATCTGCACTATGCAAGAACTGCAATCAAAAGCTCCTTGCAAGATGTGTCTAGGTCGCATGAAAATTTGCTGTGCAACATCAGATTGTGCTATCATAACCATTTATTCTGCTCATTACTGCAAAACTGAGAAAAGCAAGAATTGTTTCATAGTTCTTGAGGTCAAACTAAAACGGAAATGGAATTGATTTCAACTGCTTATAATTGCTAGGATCTGCATTATGCAAGAACTGCATTCAAAAGCTGCTTGCAAGATTTATCTCGGTCGCATGAAAATTTGCTGTGCAACATCAGATTGTGCTATCATAACCATATATTCTGTTCATTACTGCAAAACTGAGAAAAAGAAGAATTGTTTCATAGTTTTTGAGGTCAAACTAAAACGGAAATGGAATTGATTTTCTGCCTCAACTGCTTATCATTGCTAGGATCTGCACTATGCAAGAACTGCAATCAAAAGCTCCTTGCAAGATGTGTCTAGGTCGCATGAAAATTTGCTGTGCAACATCAGATTGTGCTATCATAACCATTTATTCTGCTCATTACTGCAAAACTGAGAAAAGCAAGAATTGTTTCATAGTTCTTGAGGTCAAACTAAAACGGAAATGGAATTGATTTCAACTGCTTATAATTGCTAGGATCTGCATTATGCAAGAACTGCATTCAAAAGCTGCTTGCAAGATTTATCTCGGTCGCATGAAAATTTGCTGTGCAACATCAGATTGTGCTATCATAACCATTTATAATGTTCATTACTGCAAAACTGAGAAAAGCAAGAATTGTTTCATAGTTTTTGAGATCAAACTAAAACGGAAATGAAATTGATTTCCTGCCTCAACTGCTTATCATTGCTAGCATCTGCACTATGCAAGAACTGCATTCAAAAGCTGCTTGCAAGATGTATCTAGGTCGCATGAAAATTTGATGTGCAACATCAGATTGTGCTATCATAACCATTTATTCTGTTCATTACTGCAAAACTGAGAAAAGCAAGAATTGTTTCAGAGTTTTTGAGGTCAAACTAAAA
Source organism: Amblyomma maculatum (assembly GCF_055883805.1). NCBI lineage: Eukaryota > Metazoa > Arthropoda > Arachnida > Ixodida > Ixodidae > Amblyomma > Amblyomma maculatum. Next base: position 379,645 of record NW_028146763.1, on the reverse strand, counting down.
CGGAAATGGAATTGATTTTCTGCCTCAACTGCTTATCATTGCTAGGATCTGCACTATGCAAGAACTGCATTCAAAAGCTGCTCGCAAGACGTATCTAGGTCGCATGAAAATTTGCTGTGCAACATCAGATTGTGCTATCATAGCCATTTATTCTGTTCATTACTGCAAAACTGAGAAAAGAAAGAATTGTTTCATAGTTTTTGAGGTCAAACTAAAACGGAAATGGTATTGATTTTCTGCCTCAACTGCTTATCATTGCTAGGATCTGCACTATGCAAGAACTGCATTCAAAAGCTGCTTGCAAGATGTATCTAGGTCGCATGAAAATTTGCTGTGCAACATCAGATTGTGCTATCATAGCCATTTATTCTGTTCATTAATGCAAAACTGAGAAAAAAAAGAATTTTTTCATAGTTTTTGAGGTCAAACTAAAATGGAAATGGAATTGATTTTCTGCCTCAACTGCTTATCATTGCTAGGATCTGCACTATGCAAGAACTGCATTCAAAAGCTGCTTGCAAGATGTATCTAGGTCGCATGAAAATTTGCTGTGCAACATCAGATTGTGCTATCATAGCCATTTATTCTGTTCATTACTGCAAAACTGAGAAAATAAAGAATTGTTTCATAGTTTTTGAGGTCAAACTAAAACGGAAATGGAATTGATTTCCTGCCTCAACTGCTTATCATTGCTAGGATCTGCACTATGCAACAACTGCATTCAAAAGCTGCTTGCAAGATGTATCTAGGTCGCATGAAAATTTGCTGTGCAACATCAGATTGTGCTACCATAACCATTTTTTCTGTTCATTACTGCAAAACTGAGAAAAGCAAGAATTGTTTCATAGTTTTTGAGGTCAAACTAAAACGGAAATGGAATTGATTTCCTGCCTCAACTGCTTATCATTGCTAGGATCTGCACTATGCAAGAACTGCATTCAAAAGCTGGTTGCAAGATGTATCTAGGTCGCATGAAAATTTGCTGTGCAACATCAGATTGTGCTATCATAGCAATTTATTCTGTTGATTACTGCAAAACTGAGAAAAGCAAGAATTGTTTTATAGTTTTTGAGGTCAAACTAAAACAGAAATGGAATTGATTTTCTGCCTCAACTGCTTACCATTGCTAGGATCTGCACTATGCAAGAACTGCATTCAAAAGCTGCTTGCAAGATCGCATGCTAGGTCGCATGAAAATTTGCTGTGCAACATCAGATTGTGCTATCATAACCATTTATTCTGTTCATTACTGCAAAACTGAGAAAAGCAAGAATTGTTTCATAGTTTTTGAGGTCAAACTAAAACGGAAATGGAATTGATTTTCTGCCTCAACTGCTTATCATTGCTAGGATCTGCACTATGCAAGAACTGCATTCAAAAGCTGCTTGCAAGATGTATATAGGTCGCATGAAAATTTGCCGTGCAACATCTGATTGTGCTATCATAGCCATTTATTCTGTTCATTAGTGCAAAACTGAGAAAAGAAAGAATTGTTTCATAGTTTTTGAGGTCAAATTAAAATGGAAATGGAATTGATTTTCTGCCTCAACTGCTTATCATTGCTAGGATCTGCACTATGCAAGAACTGCATTCAAAAGCTGCTTGCAAGATGTATCTAGGTCGCATGAAAATTTACTGTGCAACATCAATTGTGCTATCATAGCCATTTATTCTGTTCATTACTGCAAAACTGAGAAAAGAAAGAATTGTTTCATAGTTTTTGAGATCAAACTAAAACGGAAATGAAATTGATTTCCTGCCTCAACTGCTTATCATTGCTAGCATCTGCACTATGCAAGAACTGCATTCAAAAGCTGCTTGCAAGATGTATCTAGGTCGCATGAAAATTTGATGTACAACATCAGATTGTGCTATCATAACCATTTATTCTGTTCATTACTGCAAAACTGAGAAAAGCAAGAATTGTTTCAGAGTTTTTGAGGTCAAACTAAAACGGAAATGGAATTGATTTTCTGCCTCAACTGCTTATCATTGCTAGGATCTGCACTATGCAAGAACTGCATTCAAAAGCTGCTCGCAAGACGTATCTAGGTCGCATGAAAATTTGCTGTGCAACATCAGATTGTGCTATCATAGCCATTTATTCTGTTCATTAATGCAAAACTGAGAAAAAAAAAGAATTTTTTCATAGTTTTTGAGGTCAAACTAAAATGGAAATGGAATTGATTTTCTGCCTCAACTGCTTATCATTGCTAGGATCTGCACTATGCAAGAACTGCATTCAAAAGCTGCTTGCAAGATGTATCTAGGTCGCATGAAAATTTGCTGTGCAACATCAGATTGTGCTATCATAGCCATTTATTCTGTTCATTACTGCAAAACTGAGAAAATAAAGAATTGTTTCATAGTTTTTGAGGTCAAACTAAAACGGAAATGGAATTGATTTCCTGCCTCAACTGCTTATCATTGCTAGGATCTGCACTATGCAACAACTGCATTCAAAAGCTGCTTGCAAGATGTATCTAGGTCGCATGAAAATTTGCTGTGCAACATCAGATTGTGCTACCATAACCATTTTTTCTGTTCATTACTGCAAAACTGAGAAAAGCAAGAATTGTTTCATAGTTTTTGAGGTCAAACTAAAACGGAAATGGGATTGATTTTCTGCCTCAACTGCTTACCATTGCTAGGATCTGCACTATGCAAGAACTGCATTCAAAAGCTGCTTGCAAGATGTATCTAGGTCGCATGAAAATTTGCTGTGCAACATCAGATTGTGCTATCATAGCCATTTATTCTGTTCATTACTGCAAAACTGAGAAAAGAAAGAATTGTTTCATAGTTTTTGAGGTCAAACTAAAACGGAAATGGAATTGATTTCCTGCCTCAACTGCTTATCATTGCTAGGATCTGCACTATGCAAGAACTGCATTCAAAAGCTGCTTGCAAGATGTATCTAGGTCGCATGAAAATTTGCTGTGCAACATCAGATTGTGCTATCATAGCAATTTATTCTGTTGATTACTGCAAAACTGAGAAAAGCAAGAATTGTTTTATAGTTTTTGAGGTCAAACTAAAACAGAAATGGAATTGATTTTCTGCCTCAACTGCTTACCATTGCTAGGATCTGCACTATGCAAGAACTGCATTCAAAAGCTGCTTGCAAGATCGCATGCTAGGTCGCATGAAAATTTGCTGTGCAACATCAGATTGTGCTATCATAACCATTTATTCTGTTCATTACTGCAAAACTGAGAAAAGCAAGAATTGTTTCATAGTTTTTGAGGTCAAACTAAAACGGAAATGGAATTGATTTTCTGCCTCAACTGCTTATCATTGCTAGGATCTGCACTATGCAAGAACTGCATTCAAAAGCTGCTTGCAAGATGTATATAGGTCGCATGAAAATTTGCCGTGCAACATCTGATTGTGCTATCATAGCCATTTATTCTGTTCATTAGTGCAAAACTGAGAAAAGAAAGAATTGTTTCATAGTTTTTGAGGTCAAATTAAAATGGAAATGGAATTGATTTTCTGCCTCAACTGCTTATCATTGCTAGGATCTGCACTATACAAGAACTGCATTCAAAAGCTGCTTGCAAGATGTATCTAGGTCGCATGAAAATTTGCTGTGCAACATCAGATTGTGCTATCATAGCCATTTATTCTGTTGATTACTGCAAAACTGAGAAAAGCAAGAATTGTTTCATAGTTTTTGAGGTCAAACTAAAACGGAAATGAAATTGATTTTCTGCCTCAACTGCTTACCATTGCTAGGATCTGCACTATGCAAGAACTGCATTCAAAAGCTGCTTGCAAGATCGCATGCTAGGTCGCATGAAAATTTGCTGTGCAACATCAGATTGTGCTATCATAACCATTTATTCTGTTCATTACTGCAAAACTGAGAAAAGCAAGAATTGTTTCATAGTTTTTGAGGTCAAACTAAAACGGAAATGGAATTGATTTTCTGCCTCAACTGCTTATCATTGCTAGGATCTGCACTATGCAAGAACTGCATTCAAAAGCTGCTTGCAAGATGTATATAGGTCGCATGAAAATTTGCCGTGCAACATCAGATTGTGCTATCATAACCATTTATTCTGTTCATTACTGCAAAACTGAGAAAAGCAAGAATTGTTTCATAGTTTTTGAGGTCAAACTAAAACGGGAATGGAATTGATTTTCTGCCTCAACTGCTTATCTTTGCTAGGATCTGCACTATGCAAGAACTGCATTCAAAAGCTGCTTGCAAGATGTATCAAGGCCGCATGAAAATTTGCTGTGCAACATCAGATTGTGCTATCATAACCATATATTCCGTTCATTACTGCAAAACTGAGAAAAAGAAGAATTGTTTCATAGTTTTTGAGGTCAAACTAAAACGGAAATGGAATTGATTTTCTGCCTCAACTGCTTATCATTGCTAGGATCTGCACTATGCAAGAACTGCAATCAAAAGCTCCTTGCAAGATGTGTCTAGGTCGCATGAAAATTTGCTGTGCAACATCAAATTGTGCTATCATAACCATTTATTCTGCTCATTACTGCAAAACTGAGAACAGCAAGAATTGTTTCATAGTTCTTGAGGCCAAACTAAAACGGAAATGGAATTGATTTCAACTGCTTATAATTGCTAGGATCTGCATTATGCAAGAACTGCATTCAAACGCTGCTTGCAAGATTTATCTCGGTCGCATGAACATTTGCTGTGCAACATCAGATTGTGCTATCATAGCCATTTATTCTGTTCATTACTGCAAAATTGAGAAAAGAAAGAATTTCTTAGTTTTTGAGGTCAAACTAAAACGGAAATTGAATTGATTTTCTGCCTCAACTGCTTATCATTGCTAGGATCTGCACTATGCAAGAACTGCATTCAAAAGCTGCTTGCAAGATGTATCTAGGTCGCATGAAAATTTGCTGTGCAACATCAGATTGTGCTATCATAACCATTTATAATGTTCATTACTGCAAAACTGAGAAAAGCAAGAATTGTTTCAAAGTTTTTGAGGTCAAACTAAAACGGAAATGGAATTGATTTTCTGCCTGAACTGCTTATCATTGCTAGGATCTGCACTATGCAAGAACTGCATTCAAAAGCTGCTTGCAGGACGTATCTAGGTCGCATGAAAATTTGCTGTGCAACATCAGATTGTGCTATCATAGCCATTTATACTGTTCATTACTGCAAAACTGAGAGGGGCTGAGGACTCGTCAAGCCGCCAAGTGGCAGCTTGTTTTCCGTAGCCCTCCATCTGTATAGCCCCTGATGGAAATAAAGGTTTATTATTTATAAAAGAAAGAATTGTTTCATAGTTTTTGAGGTCAAACTAAAACGGAAAGGGTATTGATTTTCTGCCTCAACTGCTTATCATTGCTAGGATCTGCACTATGCAAGAACTGCATTCAAAAGCTGCTTGCAAGATGTATCTAGGTCGCATGAAAATTTGCTGTGCAACATCTGATTGTGCTATCATAGCCATTTATTCTGTTCATTACTGCAAAACTGAGAAAAGAAAGAATTGTTTCATAGTTTTTGAGGTCAAATTAAAATGAAAATGGAATTGATTTTCTGTCTCAACTGCTTATCATTGCAAGGATCTGCACTATGCAAGAACTGCATTCAAAAGCTGCTTGCAAGATGTATCTAGGTCGCATGAAAATTTGCTGTGCAACATTAGATTGTGCTATCATAGCCATTTATTCTGTTGATTACTGCAAAACTGAGAAAAGCAAGAATTTTTCATAGTTTTTGAGGTCAAACTAAAACGGAAATGGAATTGATTTTCTGCCTCAACTGCTTACCATTTCTAGGATCTGCACTATGCAAGAACTGCATTCAAAAGCTGCTTGCAAGATGTATCTAGGTCGCATGAAAATTTGCTGTGCAACATCAGATTGTGCTATCATAACCATTTATTCTGTTCATTACTGCAAAACTGAGAAAAGCAAGAATTGTTTCATAGTTTTTGAGGTCAAACTAAAACGGAAATGGAATTGATTTTCTGCCTCAACTGCTTATCATTGCTAGGATCTGCACTATGCAAGAACTGCATTCAAAAGCTGCTTGCAAGATGTATCTAGGTCGCATGAAAATTTGCCGTGCAACACCAGATTGTGCTATCATAACCATTTATTCTGTTCATTACTGCAAAACTGAGAAAAGCAAGAATTGTTTCATAGTTTTTGAGGTCAAATTAAAACGGGAATGGAATTGATTTTCTGCCTCAACTGCTTATCGTTGCTAGGATCTGCACTATGCAAGAACTGCATTCAAAAGCTGCTTGCAAGATGTATCAAGGCCGCATGAAAATTTCTGTGCAACATCAGATTGTGCTATCATAACCATATATTCTGTTCATTACTGCAAAACTGCGAAAAACAAGAATTGTTTCATAGTTTTTGAGGTCAAACTAAAACGGAAATGGAATTGATTTTCTGCCTCAACTGCTTATCATTGCTAGGATCTGCACTATGCAAGAACTGCATTCAAAAGCTCCTTCCAACATGTGTCTAGGTCGCATGAAATTTTGCTGTGCAACATCAGATTGTGCTATCATAACCATTTATTCTGCTCATTACTGCAAAACTGAGAAAAGCAAGAATTGTTTCATAGTTTTTGAGGTCGAACTAAAACGGAAATGGAATATTTCAACTGCTTATAATTGCTAGGATCTGCATTATGCAAGAACTGCATTCAAAAGCTGCTTGCAAGATTTATCTCGGTCGCATGAAAATTTGCTGTGCAACATCAGATTGTGCTATCATAGCCATTTATTCTGTTCATTACTGCAAAACTGAGAAAAGAAAGAATTTCATAGTTTTTGAGGTCAAACTAAAACGGAAATGGAATTGATTTTCTGCCTCAACTGCTTATCATTGCTAGGATCTGCACTATGCAAGAACTGCATTCAAAAGCTCCTTGCAACATGTGTCTAGGTCGCATGAAATTTTGCTGTGCAACATCAGATTGTGCTATCATAACCATTTATTCTGCTCATTACTGCAAAACTGAGAAAAGCAAGAATTGTTTCATAGTTTTTGAGGTCGAACTAAAACGGAAATGGAATATTTCAACTGCTTATAATTGCTAGGATCTGCATTATGCAAGAACTGCATTCAAAAGCTGCTTGCAAGATTTATCTCGGTCGCATGAAAATTTGCTGTGCAACATCAGATTGTGCTATCATAGCCATTTATTCTGTTCATTACTGCAAAACTGAGAAAAGAAAGAATTTCATAGTTTTTGAGGTCAAACTAAAACGGAAATGGAATTGATTTTCTGCCTCAACTGCTTATCATTGCTAGGATCTGCACTATGCAAGAACTGCATTCAAAAGCTGCTTGCAAGATGTATCTAGGTCGCATGAAAATTTGCTGTGCAACATCTGATTGTGCTATCATAGCCATTTATTCTGTTCATTACTGCAAAACTGAGAAAAGAAAGAATTGTTTCATAGTTTTTGAGGTCAAATTAAAATGAAAATGGAATTGATTTTCTGTCTCAACTGCTTATCATTGCAAGGATCTGCACTATGCAAGAACTGCATTCAAAAGCTGCTTGCAAGATGTATCTAGGTCGCATGAAAATTTGCTGTGCAACATCAGATTGTGCTATCATAGCCATTTATTCTGTTGATTACTGCAAAACTGAGAAAAGCAAGAATTTTTCATAGTTTTTGAGGTCAAACTAAAACGGAAATGGAATTGATTTTCTGCCTCAACTGCTTACCATTTCTAGGATCTGCACTATGCAAGAACTGCATTCAAAAGCTGCTTGCAAGATGTATCTAGGTCGCATGAAAATTTGCTGTGCAACATCAGATTGTGCTATCATAACCATTTATTCTGTTCATTACTGCAAAACTGAGAAAAGCAAGAATTGTTTCATAGTTTTTGAGGTCAAACTAAAACGGAAATGGAATTGATTTTCTGCCTCAACTGCTTATCATTGCTAGGATCTGCACTATGCAAGAACTGCATTCAAAAGCTGCTTGCAAGATGTATCTAGGTCGCATGAAAATTTGCCGTGCAACACCAGATTGTGCTATCATAACCATTTATTCTGTTCATTACTGCAAAACTGCGAAAAACAAGAATTGTTTCATAGTTTTTGAGGTCAAACTAAAACGGAAATGGAATTGATTTTCTGCCTCAACTGCTTATCATTGCTAGGATCTGCACTATGCAAGAACTGCATTCAAAAGCTCCTTGCAACATGTGTCTAGGTCGCATGAAATTTTGCTGTGCAACATCAGATTGTGCTATCATAACCATTTATTCTGCTCATTACTGCAAAACTGAGAAAAGCAAGAATTGTTTCATAGTTTTTGAGGTCGAACTAAAACGGAAATGGAATATTTCAACTGCTTATAATTGCTAGGATCTGCATTATGCAAGAACTGCATTCAAAAGCTGCTTGCAAGATTTATCTCGGTCGCATGAAAATTTGCTGTGCAACATCAGATTGTGCTATCATAGCCATTTATTCTGTTCATTACTGCAAAACTGAGAAAAGAAAGAATTTCATAGTTTTTGAGGTCAAACTAAAACGGAAATGGAATTGATTTTCTGCCTCAACTGCTTATCATTGCTAGGATCTGCACTATGCAAGAACTGCATTCAAAAGCTGCTTGCAAGATGTATCTAGGTCGCATGAAAATTTGCTGTGCAACATCAGATTGTGCTATCATAGCCATTTATTCTGTTCATTACTGCAAAACTGAGAAAAAAAAGAATTGTTTCATAGTTTTTGAGGTCAAACTAAAATGGAAATGGAATTGATTTTCTGCCTCAACTGCTTATCATTGCTAGGATCTGCACTATGCAAGAACTGCATTCAAAAGCTGCTTGCAAGATGTATCTAGGTCGCATGAAAATTTGCTGTGCAACATCAGATTGTGCTATCATAGCCATTTATTCTGTTCATTACTGCAAAACTGAGAAAATAAAGAATTGTTTCATAGTTTTTGAGGTCAAACTAAAACGGAAATGGAATTGATTTCCTGCCTCAACTGCTTATCATTGCTAGGATCTGCACTATGCAACAACTGCATTCAAAAGCTGCTTGCAAGATGTATCTAGGTCGCATGAAAATTTGCTGTGCAACATCAGATTGTGCTACCATAACCATTTTTTCTGTTCATTACTGCAAAACTGAGAAAAGCAAGAATTGTTTCATAGTTTTTGAGGTCAAACTAAAATGGAAATGGGATTGATTTTCTGCCTCAACTGCTTACCATTGCTAGGATCTGCACTATGCAAGAACTGCATTCAAAAGCTGCTTGCAAGATGTATCTAGGTCGCATGAAAATTTGCTGTGCAACATCAGATTGTGCTATCATAACCATTTCTTCTGTTCATTACTGCAAAACTGAGAAAAGGAAGAATTGTTTCATAGTATTTGAGGTCAAACTAAAACGGAAATGGAATTGATTTTCCGGCTCAACGGCTTATCATTGCTAGGATCTGCACTATGCAAGAACTGCATTCAAAAGCTGCTTGCAAGATGTATCTAGGTCGCATGAAAATTTGCTGTGCAACATCAGATTGTGATATCATAACCATTTATTCTGTTCATTACTGCAAAACTGAGAAAAGCAAGAATTGTTTCATAGTTTTTGAGGTCAAACTAAAACGGAAATGGAATTGATTTTCTGCCTCAACTGCTTACCATTTCTAGGATCTGCACTATGCAAGAACTGCATTCAAAAGCTGCTTGCAAGATGTATCTAGGTCGCATGAAAATTTGCTGTGCAACATCAGATTGTGCTATCATAACCATTTATTCTGTTCATTACTGCAAAACTGAGAAAAGCAAGAATTGTTTCATAGTTTTTGAGGTCAAACTAAAACGGAAATGGAATTGATTTTCTGCCTCAACTGCTTATCATTGCTAGGATCTGCACTATGCAAGAACTGCATTCAAAAGCTGCTTGCAAGATGTATCTAGGTCGCATGAAAATTTGCCGTGCAACACCAGATTGTGCTATCATAACCATTTATTCTGTTCATTACTGCAAAACTGAGAAAAGCAAGAATTGTTTCATAGTTTTTGAGGTCAAATTAAAACGGGAATGGAATTGATTTTCTGCCTCAACTGCTTATCGTTGCTAGGATCTGCACTATGCAAGAACTGCATTCAAAAGCTGCTTGCAAGATGTATCAAGGCCGCATGAAAATTTCTGTGCAACATCAGATTGTGCTATCATAACCATATATTCTGTTCATTACTGCAAAACTGCGAAAAACAAGAATTGTTTCATAGTTTTTGAGGTCAAACTAAAACGGAAATGGAATTGATTTTCTGCCTCAACTGCTTATCATTGCTAGGATCTGCACTATGCAAGAACTGCATTCAAAAGCTCCTTGCAACATGTGTCTAGGTCGCATGAAATTTTGCTGTGCAACATCAGATTGTGCTATCATAACCATTTATTCTGCTCATTACTGCAAAACTGAGAAAAGCAAGAATTGTTTCATAGTTTTTGAGGTCGAACTAAAACGGAAATGGAATATTTCAACTGCTTATAATTGCTAGGATCTGCATTATGCAAGAACTGCATTCAAAAGCTGCTTGCAAGATTTATCTCGGTCGCATGAAAATTTGCTGTGCAACATCAGATTGTGCTATCATAGCCATTTATTCTGTTCATTACTGCAAAACTGAGAAAAGAAAGAATTTCATAGTTTTTGAGGTCAAACTAAAACGGAAATGGAATTGATTTTCTGCCTCAACTGCTTATCATTGCTAGGATCTGCACTATGCAAGAACTGCATTCAAAAGCTGCTTGCAAGATGTATCTAGGTCGCATGAAAATTTGCTGTGCAACATCAGATTGTGCTATCATAGCCATTTATTCTGTTCATTACTGCAAAACTGAGAAAAAAAAGAATTGTTTCATAGTTTTTGAGGTCAAACTAAAATGGAAATGGAATTGATTTTCTGCCTCAACTGCTTATCATTGCTAGGATCTGCACTATGCAAGAACTGCATTCAAAAGCTGCTTGCAAGATGTATCTAGGTCGCATGAAAATTTGCTGTGCAACATCAGATTGTGCTATCATAGCCATTTATTCTGTTCATTACTGCAAAACTGAGAAAATAAAGAATTGTTTCATAGTTTTTGAGGTCAAACTAAAACGGAAATGGAATTGATTTCCTGCCTCAACTGCTTATCATTGCTAGGATCTGCACTATGCAACAACTGCATTCAAAAGCTGCTTGCAAGATGTATCTAGGTCGCATGAAAATTTGCTGTGCAACATCAGATTGTGCTACCATAACCATTTTTTCTGTTCATTACTGCAAAACTGAGAAAAGCAAGAATTGTTTCATAGTTTTTGAGGTCAAACTAAAATGGAAATGGGATTGATTTTCTGCCTCAACTGCTTACCATTGCTAGGATCTGCACTATGCAAGAACTGCATTCAAAAGCTGCTTGCAAGATGTATCTAGGTCGCATGAAAATTTGCTGTGCAACATCAGATTGTGCTATCATAACCATTTCTTCTGTTCATTACTGCAAAACTGAGAAAAGGAAGAATTGTTTCATAGTATTTGAGGTCAAACTAAAACGGAAATGGAATTGATTTTCCGGCTCAACGGCTTATCATTGCTAGGATCTGCACTATGCAAGAACTGCATTCAAAAGCTGCTTGCAAGATGTATCTAGGTCGCATGAAAATTTGCTGTGCAACATCAGATTGTGATATCATAACCATTTATTCTGTTCATTACTGCAAAACTGAGAAAAGCAAGAATTGTTTCATAGTTTTTGAGGTCAAACTAAAACGGAAATGGAATTGATTTTCTGCCTCAACTGCTTATCATTGCTAGGATCTGCACTATGCAAGAACTGCATTCAAAAGCTGCTTGCAAGACGTATCTAGGTCGCATGAAAATTTGCCGTGCAACATCAGATTGTGCTATCATAACCATTTATTCTGTTCATTACTGCAAAACTGAGAAAAGCAAGAATTGTTTCATAGTTTTTGAGGTCAAATTAAAACGGGAATGGAATTGATTTTCTGCCTCAACTGCTTATCGTTGCTAGGATCTGCACTATGCAAGAACTGCATTCAAAAGCTGCTTGCAAGATGTATCAAGGCCGCATGAAAATTTGCTGTGCAACATCAGATTGTGCTATCATAACCATATATTCTGTTCATTACTGCAAAACTGCGAAAAACAAGAATTGTTTCATAGTTTTTGAGGTCAAACTAAAACGGAAATGGAATTGATTTTCTGCCTCAACTGCTTATCATTGCTAGGATCTGCACTATGCAAGAACTGCATTCAAAAGCTCCTTGCAACATGTGTCTAGGTCGCATGAAAATTTGCTGTGCAACATCAGATTGTGCTATCATAACCATTTATTCTGCTCATTACTGCAAAACTGAGAAAAGCAAGAATTGTTTCATAGTTTTTGAGGTCGAACTAAAACGGAAATGGAATATTTCAACTGCTTATAATTGCTAGGATCTGCATTATGCAAGAACTGCATTCAAAAGCTGCTTGCAAGATTTATCTCGGTCGCATGAAAATTTGCTGTGCAACATCAGATTGTGCTATCATAGCCATTTATTCTGTTCATTACTGCAAAACTGAGAAAAGAAAGAATTTCATAGTTTTTGAGGTCAAACTAAAACGGAAATGGAATTGATTTTCTGCCTCAACTGCTTATCATTGCTAGGATCTGCACTATGCAAGAACTGCATTCAAAAGCTGCTTGCAAGATGTATCTAGGTCGCATGAAAATTTGCTGTGCAACATCAGATTGTGCTATCATAGCCATTTATTCTGTTCATTACTGCAAAACTGAGAAAAAAAAGAATTGTTTCATAGTTTTTGAGGTCAAACTAAAATGGAAATGGAATTGATTTTCTGCCTCAACTGCTTATCATTGCTAGGATCTGCACTATGCAAGAACTGCATTCAAAAGCTGCTTGCAAGATGTATCTAGGTCGCATGAAAATTTGCTGTGCAACATCAGATTGTGCTATCATAGCCATTTATTCTGTTCATTACTGCAAAACTGAGAAAATAAAGAATTGTTTCATAGTTTTTGAGGTCAAACTAAAACGGAAATGGAATTGATTTCCTGCCTCAACTGCTTATCATTGCTAGGATCTGCACTATGCAACAACTGCATTCAAAAGCTGCTTGCAAGATGTATCTAGGTCGCATGAAAATTTGCTGTGCAACATCAGATTGTGCTACCATAACCATTTTTTCTGTTCATTACTGCAAAACTGAGAAAAGAAAGAATTGCTTCATAGTTTTTGAGGTCAAACTAAAACGGAAATGGGATTGATTTTCTGCCTCAACTGCTTACCATTGCTAGGATCTGCACTATGCAAGAACTGCATTCAAAAGCTGCTTGCAAGATGTATCTAGGTCGCATGAAAATTTGCTGTGCAACATCAGATTGTGCTATCATAACCATTTCTTCTGTTCATTACTGCAAAACTGAGAAAAGGAAGAATTGTTTCATAGTATTTGAGGTCAAACTAAAACGGAAATGGAATTGATTTTCCGGCTCAACGGCTTATCATTGCTAGGATCTGCACTATGCAAGAACTGCATTCAAAAGCTGCTTGCAAGATGTATCTAGGTCGCATGAAAATTTGCTGTGCAACATCAGATTGTGCTATCATAACCATTTATTCTGTTCATTACTGCAAAACTGAGAAAAGCAAGAATTGTTTCATAGTTTTTGAGGTCAAACTAAAACGGAAATGGAATTGATTTTCTGCCTCAACTGCTTATCATTGCTAGGATCTGCACTATGCAAGAACTGCATTCAAAAGCTGCTTGCAAGACGTATCTAGGTCGCATGAAAATTTGCTGTGCAACATCAGATTGTGCTATCATAGCCATTTATTCTGTTCATTACTGCAAAACTGAGAAAAGAAAGAATTGTTTCATAGTTTTTGAGGTCAAACTAAAACGGATATTGGTATTGATTTTCTGCCTCAACTGCTTATCATTGCTAGGATCTGCACTATGCAAGAACTGCATTCAAAAGCTGCTTGCAAGATGTATCTAGGTCGCATGAAAATTTGCTGTGCAACATCAGATTGTGCTATCATAACCATTTATTCTGCTCATTACTGCAAAACTGAGAAAAGCCAGAATTGTTTCATTGTTTTTGAAGTCAAACTAAAACGGAAATGGAATTGATTTTCTGCCTCAACTGCTTATCATTGCTAGGATCTGCACTATGCAAGAACTGCATTCAAAAGCTGCTTGCAAGACGTATCTAGGTCGCATGAAAATTTACTGTGCAACATCAATTGTGCTATCATAGCCATTTATTCTGTTCATTACTACAAAACTGAGAAAAGAAAGAATTGTTTCATAGTTTTTGAGGTCAAACTAAAACGGATATTGGTATTGATTTTCTGCCTCAACTGCTTATCATTGCTAGGATCTGCACTATGCAAGAACTGCATTCAAAAGCTGCTTGCAAGATGTATCTGATGATGATGATGATCTGGTTTTTTTTTTTGGCGCAAGGGCATCATAGGCCAAAGAGCGCCAAACACATGGTGAAGTATCAACTGAAGTTAATAAAATGTCCGATGTGTCGTGTTTATGATGAACTTAAAAACGGTGGTGTATAGGGCCTAAAAGTTATTCCGGAGTGTATAGTCTAAAAACAGTGGTGTATAGGGCCTAAAACACTGAATTTCGATGTATAGTGGTCCGAGTAAAAGGAAAAAGAAAGCTATCTAAGTAAAAGAAACGGGCTTACGCCCACGTTGATGAATAATTCCATATAAAAAGCCTACTTTAAATAAATATTTAAAAACTCTATCTAAAGAAAACATTGGATTATCACCAAGAAAGATGGACGGATGTGTGGGTATATGTTGCTTGTGTAATTCGGGAAAATGTTGTCTCCTTTGCTGTTGAAGTGTCTGACATTCAATTAAAACGTGGATCACTGTTAGTCGGTCTCCGCATCTCGGGCAATGTGGTGCAGGAGAGTTTGTTAAAAGGTAGGAATGTGTTGTATATGTGTGACCTATCCTCAGTCTGCACAGAGCTATTTCTTTGAATCTGTTTCGTTTTTCTGTAGTGTACCTGCCTATTGTTGGTTTTATTGTGTGTAGTTTATTCTCAGTTGCTGTGTCCCATTCCTCTTGCCATTGTTGTTGAATCATGTTTTTGATGTGTGGCTTGAGGTCCTGATATGATATGTTGTCAATGTCTGTAGTGTTTCGAAGGGCAGCTGATGCAGCAAGCCTATCAGCTGCCTCGTTACCTGGAATACAGCGGTGGCCTGGCACCCAACACAGTGTAATTTTGAGTTCTAGTTTGTTGGCAGAGATAAGAGTGTTATAGAGAGAATTCAGGACTGGGTTTTTATTATGCCACTTCCAAAAGGATAGGAACGTTACAACACTGAGGGAGTCTGTATAGATGATCGATGTCTGTATTTTATTTTCTATAATGTGTCTCACAGCTAGCAGGATTCCATGGCATTCAGCGGTAAATATACTTGTATGGCTGTTCAGTGTTTTTGAAAGTGAAAATTGCGGTCCATGTGCTGCACAGGACACTTGAGCAGACTTTGAAGCATCACTGTAGTATTCATCACAAGTGTACTTCGCCTGAAGTGACATGAAGTGCTGCTGTATGGCAATGGGGGATGCGTGCTTCCCCACTTCAAGAAACGACAGGTCACAATTAACACCGTGCATTTCCCAAGGGGCAATTAGGTCTCTTATGGAAGTTGTATGAAGACTGGTAACCGGAACGTCCATATGTTCAATATGCGTGGCAACTCTGATTGGGTATGCTGGTGTTAGGGATGGTTTTCTTGAGAAAAGAGCTATGCCAGTTTTATCAAGCAGGAGCCGCCGACATGTATGATCCAGTTGGCACAGTACCTTCATAGCATAAGTTATAGAAGTAAATTGTCTCCTTCGTTGCAGTGACCATCGGTTCGCCTCGACATAAAGGCTAGCAATTGGGCTAGTTCGAAAAGCGCCCGTGGCGAGGCGAAGTCCGAGGTGGTGCACGGGATCGAGCAATTTTAGCGCAGAGGATGATGCTGACCCATAGACCATGGAGCAATAGTCAATGCGTGATAGAACTACACTATTCAAAAGGCTCAGAAGGCAGTCGCGGTCTGTGCCCCATGACCGGTGAGAGAGAATTTTTAGCAGATTCATTGCTTTGAGACACTTCAGTCGCAACTGTTTTATGTGGGCAATGAAAGAAAGTTTTTCATCAACAACTACGCCAAGAAATTTGTGTTCCTTTTTAAGGGCTAGGCTCTGACCATTCAATGTTATGTTGGGGTCAGGCCTGATGCCACGCTGCTTAGAGAAAAGTACACAAACACTCTTTTCAGAGTTTAATTTAAACCCATTGTCATCAGCCCACCTGGACAATTTGTTTACACCTAGCTGAATCTGTCGTTCACAGATGGCCAGGTTGCAAGATTTAAAGCTTATCTGGACGTCATCAACATATACAGAACAGAAAATAGTTTTTGGCAGCACGCTTTTTAAAGAGTTCATTTTGACTATGAAAATGGTGCAACTGAGAACACCACCTTGAGGGACACCATTTTCCTGTATGTACTGCTTTGAATATGCATTGTCAACACGAACTTTGAATGTCCGTTCAGACAAGTAACTTCGTATTGTATTCAACATGTTCCCTGTGATGCCAAGAGAGAAGAGGTCGCGGATGATACCATAGCGCCAAGTGGTATCATATGCTTTTTCAAGATCGAAAAAGACAGATAAACAATGTTGTTTATGTACAAAAGCATCCCTTGCATAAGACTCAAAGGCAATGAGCTGATCAGCTGTTGACCGCCCAGCTCTAAAACCAGCTTGATTTTGATGAAGAAGACCATTGTATTCAAGGAAATGGAGAAGACGACGATTAACCATTTTTTCAAAAAGCTTGCATAAACAGCTGGTTAGTGCGATAGGCCGATAACTAGCAGCAAGTGTGGGTTCTTTTCCGGGTTTTAATATGGGGATGATGATCGCTTCCTTCCATGCTTTAGGAAAGCGTCCTGTGGCCCATACTTTATTATACAGGCAGAGTAGGGTTTCAAGAGTGTCCACATGCAAGTGCTTGAGCATTCCATATGTGATCCTGTCAGGACCTGGTGCTGTGTTACCACATGCGTCTAGTACAATCTTCAGCTCCTGCATGGTGAATGGGCTATTGTATCCTCCAGTGGATGGTCTTTTATCATGTATGTGCTTCTTCTCCTCTCTTGTCTTGTGCCGCAAAAAGGAATCTGTATAGTGCGCTGAGCTGAATATGTATTCAAAGTGTTGCCCTAGTGTGTCTGCTTGGTGTTCAAGAGAGTCACCACTGGTGCTGACAAGGGGCGTTGGGATTGTGCTATATCCTTTGAGTGCTCTTATCCTGTCGTGAACTTTGTGTGCATCCGAATAAGAGTTCACAGAAGAAAGGAATGATGACCAGCTTTCTCGCTTGGAAATGCGTCGAACACGCCTGCCATTTGCCTTTGCACGCTTAAACGCTATTAGGTTTTCGGTTGTGGGGTATCGGCGTAGTTTCGACCATGCCCTGTTTTGAGTTACACGGGCAGTCTTACATTCTGCATTCCACCAGGGTCTTCGTTTATTTCGTCGCTTACTTGACGTCTGTGGAATTAATTTTTCTGCTGCCTCTATAATGTGCAGCGTGATCAAGCGCTGAGTTTCATCAACGCCTAAGTCAGTAACTGATGAACAAGCCAATGATGTGTGTTCCCTGAACATCTCCCAGTTGGCTGCATATTCTTTAAACTTTCTAGGATTAGACGCATTTTCATTTTTATTACAAGCATACTTTACAGAGATCGGAAAATGGTCACTTCCATATAGATTGTTAATTACAACCTACTCTGTAGCTGCTAAGAGCATTGGAGAGCCAATAGCTAAATATATGGATGTGTATGTGTTATGTAATATGTTGTAGTATGTTGGCTCTTTTGTGTTAAGTATGCAGGATCCAGAGGACAATAAGAATTTTTCGATTAGCACACCTCGGGAGTCCGTTATAGTACATCCCCATAATGGATGATGTGCATTAAAGTCTCCGACCAGCAGCCATGGTTCTGGAAGTTGATCAATTAGGTTTTCAAAACTTTCGCTACATAACCTATAATCTGGAGGAATGTACAGAGAACAAACTGTTGCTATTTTACCAAAAATTAATGCTTGTATTGCCACTGCCTCTAGGTCTGTATTAAGCGAGATGCTTCGGCATGGGATTGATTTTTGAGCTACAATAGCAACACCGCCAGAGGGGCGTGTGCTACCTTGCCTATCCTTCCTGAATATGTGATACTGCTTGAGGAAACTTGTGTCTGCTGGTTTTAAGTGGGCCTCTTGCAGACAAAATATGTTTGGTTGGTGCTCGGCAAGGATTTCATATACATCATCCAGATTATTTAGTAGTCCCCGACAGTTCCAATAAACGATACTCTCAGTAGCCATTTTTGTAAGAGCGGGATGTGGATGAGACAGTGGGTTTAAGAGTCGCCGCCTTTATCAGGTGGCTTAACTGGCGTATGTTTTTTCAATTTGAAGCGGTCCGGTGGGCACCGCCTCTCATTGGCGGACTCCCTAGGCGCCACTGACGCTGCGGAGTCCACGCTAACCTCCATCGCCTCTGGTGTAGGCATGGAGGCAGGAGGTTTTTCCAGAGGAACCAGGTTCCTCTCAGATGTTTTTGCTGTCCCGGAGGTCTGGGAGAAAGTGACCTCCGGGATTGCAAAGATTGGTGCAGTCGGTGGCTGCTTAGTGAGGAGCCGTGGTGGGAGCACGTCAGCAGCATTGCACTCCGTGCCCACCTTTACTAGACGCGGCCTGGCCCCTCTGCGGGCTGCGTTAGCATAGGGAGCGGAGGAAAGCATTCTGTGCTTTTTTCGGGCCTCTCCGTATGTTATCTTCTCAGTTATCTGTATATTGAATACTTCTTTTTCGGCCTGCTGCACAGGACCGTGAGTATGCAGGGTGGGTGCCCTCACAGTTCACACATTTGTAGTCAGTTGCACTGCATTTATCGGTTGCATGGTCATGCGCGCTGCATTTTGCACAGGTAAGGCGTCCTCGACATGTCTGGCTACCATGCCCGTACCGCTGACACTTGAAGCACCTGCGGAGGCTTGGTATGTACGGGCTAACTTTGCATCGGATAAATTCCACATTGACAAATTCAGGAAGTGTGCTCCGGTTGAAGGTGAGAACAATATGTTTCGTTTTTATTTCTTCGTTCTTTCGCCTGATTGTTATTCTTCGTACTGCTGTTACAACTTGGTTCTGTAGGCCCTCAAGGAGATCTGATTCTGTTTCGTTTAGGAGGTCTCGCTCAGAGACAACTCCCTGGCAGCTGTTAAGACTGCGGTGGGGTGATACCTGAACGTCAAGGTGAGCAAACGTTTTTGTTATGAGAAGGTTGTCAGATTGGCTTTTGTCTGATACCTCTATTAGCAGGTCACCGGATCCTAGTTTTTCGCTTTGTAGTTCGCCCCAATGATGGCCTTCAGAGTGTTGGCAATCAGAAAGACTGACAGTTCATTTACTGGTTGAGATTCGGTTACAGAGTGCAAGACAAGAAATTTTGGAAAGTTCTCAGTTGATGTACTGATTTTTTGCGTCACTTCGGTGCGACTCCTTTTCGGGGGTCGATCAGGTTTTTTTAAAGGTAGTTTTTCCATGCAGTATGGATTGTTTTAAGGGGTCCTAATATATGTCGCCTCTGGTTCACCCTTATACGCAGAGGAAGGTCCCGGAGCCCCTCGCCTGGTGGACAGGCGAGGAGCCCATCGGCCGAGGCTTGACCATGGCCTCGACCGCCACCGTTCAAGGTTTCTTCCCTTCACCTCTCAACCTATTGCCACGGTACGGTTCACAGCTTCGGTATGGGGGCTCAGGGTCCGTGGTGGCACCAAGCACCAACACCTAGTTTACACAAGGTGCCCTTGCGGGAGCAAGATGCATCTAGGTCGCATGAAAATTTCCTGTGCAACACCAGATTGTGCTATCATAACCATTTATTCTGTTCATTACTGCAAAACTGAGAAAAGCAAGAATTGTTTCATTGTTTTTGAGGTCAAACTAAAACGGAAATGGAATTGATTTTCTGCCTCAACTGCTTATCGTTGCTAGGATCTGCACTATGCAAGAACTGCATTCAAAAGCTGCTTGCAAGATGTATCTAGGTCGCAAGAAAATTTGCTGTGCAACATCAGATTGTGCTATCATAACCATTTTTTCTGCTCATTACTGCAAAACTGAGAAAAGCAAGAATTGTTTCATAGTTTTTGAGGTCAAACTAAAACGGAAATGGAATTGATTTCAACTGCTTATCATTGCTAGGATCTGCACTATGCAAGAACTGCATTCAAAAGCTGCTTCCAAGATGTATCTAGGTCGCATGAAAATTTGCTGTGCAACATCAGATTGTGCTATCATAGCCATTTATTCTGTTCATTACTGCAAAACTGAGAAAAGAAAGAATTGTTTCATAGTTTTTGAGGTCAAACTAAAACGGAAATGGAATTGATTTTCTGCCTCAACTGCTTATCATTGCTAGCATCTGCACTATGCAAGAACTGCATTCAAAAGCTGCTTTCAAGATGTATCTAGGTCGCATGAAAATTTGCTGTGCAACATCAGATTGTGCTATCATAGCCATTTATTCTGTTCATTACTGCAAAACTGAGAAACGAAAGAATTGTTTCATAGTTTTTGAGGTCAAACTAAAATGGAAATGGAATTGATTTTCTTCCTCAACTGCTTATCATTGCTAGGATCTGCACTATGCAAGAACTGCATTCAAAAGCTGCTTGCAAGATGTATCTAGGTCGCATGAAAATTTGCTGTGCAACATCAGATTGTGCTATCATAGCCATTTATTCTGTTCATTACTGCAAAACTGAGAAAAGAAAGAATTGTTTCATAGTTTTTGAGGTCAAACTAAAACGGAAATGGAATTGATTTCCTGCCTCAACTGCTTATCATTGCTAGGATCTGCACTATGCAAGAACTGCATTCAAAAGCTGCTTGCAAGATGTATCTAGGTGGCATGAAAATTTGCTGTGCAACATCAGATTGTGCTATCATAAGCATTTATCCTGTTCATTACTGCAAAACTGAGAAAAGCAAGAATTGTTTCATAGTTTTTGAGGTCAAACTAAAACGGAAATGGAATTGATTTTCTGCCTCAACTGCTTACCATTGCTAGGATCTGCACTATGCAAGAACTGCATTCAAAAGCTGCTTGTAAGATGTATCTAGGTCGCATGAAAATTTGCTGTGCAAAATCAGATTGTGCTATCATAACCATTTATTCTGTTCATTACTACAAAACTGAGAAAAGCAAGAATTGTTTCATAGTTTTTGAGGTCAAACTAAAACGGAAATGAAATTGATTTTCTGCCTCAACTGCTTATCATTGCTAGGATCTGCACTATGCAAGAACTGCATTCAAAAGCTGCTTGCAAGATGTATCTAGGTCGCATGAAAATTTGCTGTGCAACATCAGATTGTGCTATCATAACCATTTATTATGTTCATTACTGCAAAACTGAGAAAAGCAAGAATTGTTTCAAAGTTTTTGAGGTCAAACTAAAACGGAGATGGAATTGATTTTCTGCCTCAACTGCTTATCATTGCTAGGATCTGCACTATGCAAGAACTGCATTCAAAAGCTGCTTGCAAGACGTATCTAGGTCGCATGAAAATTTGCTGTGCAACATCAGATTGTGCTATCACAGCCATTTATTCTGTTCATTACTGCAAAACTGAGAGGGGCTGCGGACTCGTCAAGCCGCCAAGTGGCAGCTTTTTTTTCGTAGCCCTCCATCTGTATAGCCCCTGATGGAAATAAAGGTTTATTATTATTAAAAGAAAGAATTGTTTCATAGTTTTTGAGGTCAAACTAAAACGGAAATGGTATTGATTTTCTGCCTCAAGTGCTTATCATTGCTAGGATCTGCACTATGCAAGAACTGCATTCAAAAGCTGCTTGCAAGATGTATCTAGGTCGCATGAAAATTTGCTGTGCAATATCTGATTGTGCTATCATAGCCATTTATTCTGTTATTACTGCAAAACTGAGAAAAGAAAGAATTGTTTCATAGTTTTTGAGGTCAAATTAAAATGGAAATGGAATTGATTTTCTGCCTCAACTGCTTATCATTGCTAGGATCTGCACTATGCAATAACTGCATTCAAAAGCTGCTTGCAAGATGTATCTAGGTCGCATGAAAATTTGATGTGCAACATCAGATTGTGCTATCATAACCATTTATTCTGTTCATTACTGCAAAACTGAGAAAAGCAAGAATTGTTTCAGAGTTTTTGAGGTCAAACTAAAACGGAAATGGAATTGATTTTCTGCCTCAACTGCTTATCATTGCTAGGATCTGCACTATGCAAGAACTGCATTCAAAAGCTGCTTGCAAGACGTATCTAGGCCGCATGAAAATTTGCTGTGCAACATCAGATTGTGCTATCATAGCCATTTATTCTGTTCATTACTGCAAAACTGAGAAAAGAAAGAATTGTTTCATAGTTTTTGAGGTCAAACTAAAACGGAAATGGTATTGATTTTCTGCCTCAACTGCTTATCATTGCTAGGATCTGCACTATGCAAGAACTGCATTCAAAAGCTGCTTGCAAGATGTATCAAGGCCGCATGAAAATTTGCTGTGCAACATCAGATTGTGCTATCATAACCATATATTCTGTTCATTACTGCAAAACTGAGAAAAACAAGAATTGTTTCATAGTTTTTGAGGTCAAACTAAAAGGAAATGGAATTGATTTTCTGCCTCAACTGCTTATCATTGCTAGGATCAGCACTATGCAAGAACTGCATTCAAAAGCTCCTTGCAAGATGTGTCTAGGTCGCATGAAAATTTGCTGTGCAACATCAGATTGTGCTATCATAACCATTTATTCTGCTCATTACTGCAAAACTGAGAAAAGCAAGAATTGTTTCATAGTTTTTGAGGTCAAACTAAAACGGAAATGGAATTGATTTCAACTGCTTATAATTGCTAGGATCTGCATTATTCAAGAACTGCATTCAAAAGCTGCTTGCAAGATTTATCTCGGTCGCATGAAAATTTGCTGTGCAACATCAGATTGTGCTATCATAGCCATTTATTCTGTTCATTACTGCAAAACTGAGAAAAGAAAGAATTTCGTAGTTTTTGAGGTCAAACTAAAACGGAAATGGAATTGATTTTCTGCCTCAACTGCTTATCATTGCTAGGATCTGCACTATGCAAGAACTGCATTCAAAAGCTGCTTGCAAGATGTATCTAGGTCGCAGGAAAATTTGCTGTGCAACATCAGATTGTGCTATCATAGCCATTTATTCTGTTCATTACTGCAAAACTGAGAAAAGAAAGAATTGTTTCATAGTTTTTGAGGTCAAACTAAAATGGAAATGAAATTGATTTTCTGCCTCAACTGCTTATCATTGCTAGGATCTGCACTATGCAAGAACTGCATTCAAAAGCTGCTTGCAAGATGTATCTAGGTCGCATGAAAATTTACTGTGCAACACCAATTGTGCTATCATAGCCATTTATTCTGTTCATTACTGCAAAACTGAGAAAAGAAAGAATTGTTTCATAGTTTTTGAGGTCAAACTAAAACGGAAATGAAATTGATTTCCTGCCTCAACTGCTTATCATTGCTAGCATCTGCACTATGCAAGAACTGCATTCAAAAGCTGCTTGCAAGATGTATCTAGGTCGCATGAAAATTTGATGTGCAACATCAGATTGTGCTATCATAACCAT
This sequence comes from Amblyomma maculatum, assembly GCF_055883805.1. NCBI lineage: Eukaryota > Metazoa > Arthropoda > Arachnida > Ixodida > Ixodidae > Amblyomma > Amblyomma maculatum. Next base: position 355,871 of record NW_028146763.1, on the reverse strand, counting down.
TTATTCTGTTTATTACTGCAAAACTGAGAAAAGCAAGAATTGTTTCAGAGTTTTTGAGGTCAAACTAAAACGGAAATGGAATTGATTTTCTGCCTCAACTGCTTATCATTGCTAGGATCTGCACTATGCAAGAACTGCATTCAAAAGCTGCTTGCAAGACGTATCTAGGCCGCATGAAAATTTGCTGTGCAACATCAGATTGTGCTATCATAACCATTTATTCTGTTCATTACTGCAAAACTGAGCAAAGAAAGAATTGTTTCATAGTTTTTGAGGTCAAACTAAAATGGAAATGGAATTGATTTTCTGCCTCAACTGCTTATCATTGCTAGGATCTGCACTATGCAAGAACTGCATTCAAAAGCTGCTTGCAAGATGTATCTAAGTCGCATGAAAATTTGCTGTGCAACATCAGATTGTGCTATCATAGCCATTTATTCTGTTCATTACTGCAAAACTGAGAAAAGAAAGAATTTCGTAGTTTTTGAGGTCAAACTAAAACGGAAATGGAATTGATTTTCTGCCTCAACTGCTTATCATTGCTAGGATCTGCACTATGCAAGAACTGCATTCAAAAGCTGCTTGCAAGATGTATCTAGGTCGCATGAAAATTTGCTGTGCAACATCAGATTGTGCTATCATAGCCATTTATTCTGTTCATTACTGCAAAACTGAGAAAAGAAAGAATTGTTTCATAGTTTTTGAGGTCAAACTAAAATGGAAATGAAATTGATTTTCTGCCTCAACTGCTTATCATTGCTAGGATCTGCACTATGCAAGAACTGCATTCAAAAGCTGCTTGCAAGATGTATCTAGGTCGCATGAAAATTTACTGTGCAACATCAATTGTGCTATCATAGCCATTTATTCTGTTCATTACTGCAAAACTGAGAAAAGAAAGAATTGTTTCATAGTTTTTGAGGTCAAACTAAAACGGAAATGGTATTGATTTTCTGCCTCAACTGCTTATCATTGCTAGGATCTGCACTATGCAAGAACTGCATTCAAAAGCTGCTTGCAAGATGTATCTAGGTCGCATGAAAATTTGCTGTGCAACATCAGATTGTGCTATCATAACCATTTCTTCTGTTCATTACTGCAAAACTGAGAAAAGGAAGAATTGTTTCATAGTATTTGAGGTCGAACTAAAACGGAAATGGAATTGAATTTCCGGCTCAACTGCTTATCATTGCTAGGATCTGCACTATGCAAGAAGTGCATTCAAAAGCTGCTTGCAAGATGTATCTAGGTCGCATGAAAATTTGCTGTGCAACATCAGATTGTGCTATCATAACCATTTCTTCTGTTCATTACTGCAAAACTGAGAAAAGGAAGAATTGTTTCATAGTATTTGAGGTCGAACTAAAACGGAAATGAAATTGATTTCCTGCCTCAACTGCTTATCATTGCTAGCATCTGCACTATGCAAGAACTGCATTCAAAAGCTGCTTGCAAGATGTATCTAGGTCGCATGAAAATTTGATGTGCAACATCAGATTGTGCTATCATAACCATTTATTCTGTTCATTACTGCAAAACTGAGAAAAGCAAGAATTGTTTCAGAGTTTTTGAGGTCAAACTAAAACGGAAATGGAATTGATTTTCTGCCTCAACTGCTTATCATTGCTAGGATCTGCACTATGCAAGAACTGCATTCAAAAGCTGCTTGCAAGACGTATCTAGGCCGCATGAAAATTTGCTGTGCAACATCAGATTGTGCTATCATAGCCATTTATTCTGTTCATTACTGCAAAACTGAGAAAAGTAAGAATTGTTTCATAGTTTTTGAGGTCAAACTAAAACGGAAATGGTATTGATTTTCTGCCTCAACTGCTTATCATTGCTAGGATCTGCACTATGCAAGAACTGCATTCAAAAGCTGCTTGCAAGATGTATCTAGGTCGCATGAAAATTTGCTGTGCAACATCAGATTGTGCTATCATAGCCATTTATTCTGTTCATTACTGCAAAACTGAGAAAAGAAAGAATTGTTTCATAGTTTTTGAGGTCAAACTAAAACGGAAATGGAATTGATTTCCTGCCTCAACTGCTTATCATTGCTAGGATCTGTACTATGCAACAACTGCATTCAAAAGCTGCTTGCAAGATGTATCTAGGTCGCATGAAAATTTGCTGTGCAACATCAGATTGTGCTATCATAACCATTTCTTCTGTTCATTACTGCAAAACTGAGAAAAGGAAGAATTGTTTCATAGTATTTGAGGTCGAACTAAAACGGAAATGGAATTGATTTTCCGGCTCAACTGCTTATCATTGCTAGGATCTGCACTATGCAAGAAGTGCATTCAAAAGCTGCTTGCAAGATGTATCTAGGTCGCATGAAAATTTGCTGTGCAACATCAGATTGTGCTATCATAACCATTTATTCTGTTCATTACTGCAAAACTGAGAAAAGCAAGAATTGTTTCAAAGTTTTTGAGGTCAAACTAAAACGGAGATGGAATTGATTTTCTGCCTCAACTGCTTATCATTGCTAGGATCTGCACTATGCAAGAACTGCATTCAAAAGCTGCTTGCAAGACGTATCTAGGTCGCATGAAAATTTGCTGTGCAACATCAGATTGTGCTATCACAGCCATTTATTCTGTTCATTACTGCAAAACTGAGAGGGGCTGCGGACTCGTCAAGCCGCCAAGTGGCAGCTTTTTTTTCGTAGCCCTCCATCTGTATAGCCCCTGATGGAAATAAAGGTTTATTATTATTAAAAGAAAGAATGGCTTCATAGTTTTTGAGGTCAAACTAAAACGGAAATGGTATTGATTTTCTGCCTCAAGTGCTTATCATTGCTAGGATCTGCACTATGCAAGAACTGCATTCAAAAGCTGCTTGCAAGATGTATCTAGGTCGCATGAAAATTTGCTGTGCAATATCTGATTGTGCTATCACAGCCATTTATTCTGTTATTACTGCAAAACTGAGAAAAGCAAGAATTGTTTCATAGTTTTTGAGGTCAAACTAAAACGGGAATGGAATTCATTTTCTGCCTCAACTGCTTATCGTTGCTAGGATCTGCACTATGCAAGAACTGCATTCAAAAGCTGCTTGCAAGATGTATCAAGGCCGCATGAAAATTTGCTGTGCAATATCTGATTGTGCTATCATAGCCATTTATTCTGTTATTACTGCAAAACTGAGAAAAGCAAGAATTGTTTCATAGTTTTTGAGGTCAAACTAAAACGGAAATGGAATTGATTTCAACTGCTTATAATTGCTAGGATCTGCATTATTCAAGAACTGCATTCAAAAGCTGCTTGCAAGATTTATCTCGGTCGCATGAAAATTTGCTGTGCAACATCAGATTGTGCTATCATAGCCATTTATTCTGCGCATTACTGCAAAACTGAGAAAAGAAAGAATTTCGTAGTTTTTGAGGTCAAACTAAAACGGAAATGGAATTGATTTTCTGCCTCAACTGCTTATCATTGCTAGGATCTGCACTATGCAAGAACTGCATTCAAAAGCTGCTTGCAAGATGTATCTAGGTCGCATGAAAATTTGCTGTGCAATATCTGATTGTGCTATCATAGCCATTTATTCTGTTATTACTGCAAAACTGAGAAAAGAAAGAATTGTTTCATAGTTTTTGAGGTCAAATTAAAATGGAAATGGAATTGATTTTCTGCCTCAACTGCTTATCATTGCTAGGATCTGCACTATGCAATAACTGCATTCAAAAGCTGCTTGCAAGATGTATCTAGGTCGCATGAAAATTTGATGTGCAACATCAGATTGTGCTATCATAACCATTTATTCTGTTCATTACTGCAAAACTGAGAAAAGCAAGAATTGTTTCAGAGTTTTTGAGGTCAAACTAAAACGGAAATGGAATTGATTTTCTGCCTCAACTGCTTATCATTGCTAGGATCTGCACTATGCAAGAACTGCATTCAAAAGCTGCTTGCAAGACGTATCTAGGCCGCATGAAAATTTGCTGTGCAACATCAGATTGTGCTATCATAGCCATTTATTCTGTTCATTACTGCAAAACTGAGAAAAGAAAGAATTGTTTCATAGTTTTTGAGGTCAAACTAAAACGGAAATGGTATTGATTTTCTGCCTCAACTGCTTATCATTGCTAGGATCTGCACTATGCAAGAACTGCATTCAAAAGCTGCTTGCAAGATGTATCAAGGCCGCATGAAAATTTGCTGTGCAACATCAGATTGTGCTATCATAACCATATATTCTGTTCATTACTGCAAAACTGAGAAAAACAAGAATTGTTTCATAGTTTTTGAGGTCAAACTAAAAGGAAATGGAATTGATTTTCTGCCTCAACTGCTTATCATTGCTAGGATCAGCACTATGCAAGAACTGCATTCAAAAGCTCCTTGCAAGATGTGTCTAGGTCGCATGAAAATTTGCTGTGCAACATCAGATTGTGCTATCATAACCATTTATTCTGCTCATTACTGCAAAACTGAGAAAAGCAAGAATTGTTTCATAGTTTTTGAGGTCAAACTAAAACGGAAATGGAATTGATTTCAACTGCTTATAATTGCTAGGATCTGCATTATTCAAGAACTGCATTCAAAAGCTGCTTGCAAGATTTATCTCGGTCGCATGAAAATTTGCTGTGCAACATCAGATTGTGCTATCATAGCCATTTATTCTGTTCATTACTGCAAAACTGAGAAAAGAAAGAATTTCGTAGTTTTTGAGGTCAAACTAAAACGGAAATGGAATTGATTTTCTGCCTCAACTGCTTATCATTGCTAGGATCTGCACTATGCAAGAACTGCATTCAAAAGCTGCTTGCAAGATGTATCTAGGTCGCAGGAAAATTTGCTGTGCAACATCAGATTGTGCTATCATAGCCATTTATTCTGTTCATTACTGCAAAACTGAGAAAAGAAAGAATTGTTTCATAGTTTTTGAGGTCAAACTAAAATGGAAATGAAATTGATTTTCTGCCTCAACTGCTTATCATTGCTAGGATCTGCACTATGCAAGAACTGCATTCAAAAGCTGCTTGCAAGATGTATCTAGGTCGCATGAAAATTTACTGTGCAACATCAATTGTGCTATCATAGCCATTTATTCTGTTCATTACTGCAAAACTGAGAAAAGAAAGAATTGTTTCATAGTTTTTGAGGTCAAACTAAAACGGAAATGAAATTGATTTCCTGCCTCAACTGCTTATCATTGCTAGCATCTGCACTATGCAAGAACTGCATTCAAAAGCTGCTTGCAAGATGTATCTAGGTCGCATGAAAATTTGATGTGCAACATCAGATTGTGCTATCATAACCATTTATTCTGTTTATTACTGCAAAACTGAGAAAAGCAAGAATTGTTTCAGAGTTTTTGAGGTCAAACTAAAACGGAAATGGAATTGATTTTCTGCCTCAACTGCTTATCATTGCTAGGATCTGCAATATGCAAGAACTGCATTCAAAAGCTGCTTGCAAGACGTATCTAGGCCGCATGAAAATTTGCTGTGCAACATCAGATTGTGCTATCATAGCCATTTATTCTGTTCATTACTGCAAAACTGAGCAAAGAAAGAATTGTTTCATAGTTTTTGAGGTCAAACTAAAATGGAAATGGAATTGATTTTCTGCCTCAACTGCTTATCATTGCTAGGATCTGCACTATGCAAGAACTGCATTCAAAAGCTGCTTGCAAGATGTATCTAAGTCGCATGAAAATTTGCTGTGCAACATCAGATTGTGCTATCATAGCCATTTATTCTGTTCATTACTGCAAAACTGAGAAAAGAAAGAATTTCGTAGTTTTTGAGGTCAAACTAAAACGGAAATGGAATTGATTTTCTGCCTCAACTGCTTATCATTGCTAGGATCTGCACTATGCAAGAACTGCATTCAAAAGCTGCTTGCAAGATGTATCTAGGTCGCATGAAAATTTGCTGTGCAACATCAGATTGTGCTATCATAGCCATTTATTCTGTTCATTACTGCAAAACTGAGAAAAGAAAGAATTGTTTCATAGTTTTTGAGGTCAAACTAAAATGGAAATGAAATTGATTTTCTGCCTCAACTGCTTATCATTGCTAGGATCTGCACTATGCAAGAACTGCATTCAAAAGCTGCTTGCAAGATGTATCTAGGTCGCATGAAAATTTACTGTGCAACATCAATTGTGCTATCATAGCCATTTATTCTGTTCATTACTGCAAAACTGAGAAAAGAAAGAATTGTTTCATAGTTTTTGAGGTCAAACTAAAACGGAAATGGTATTGATTTTCTGCCTCAACTGCTTATCATTGCTAGGATCTGCACTATGCAAGAACTGCATTCAAAAGCTGCTTGCAAGATGTATCTAGGTCGCATGAAAATTTGCTGTGCAACATCAGATTGTGCTATCATAACCATTTCTTCTGTTCATTACTGCAAAACTGAGAAAAGGAAGAATTGTTTCATAGTATTTGAGGTCGAACTAAAACGGAAATGGAATTGAATTTCCGGCTCAACTGCTTATCATTGCTAGGATCTGCACTATGCAAGAAGTGCATTCAAAAGCTGCTTGCAAGATGTATCTAGGTCGCATGAAAATTTGCTGTGCAACATCAGATTGTGCTATCATAACCATTTCTTCTGTTCATTACTGCAAAACTGAGAAAAGGAAGAATTGTTTCATAGTATTTGAGGTCGAACTAAAACGGAAATGAAATTGATTTCCTGCCTCAACTGCTTATCATTGCTAGCATCTGCACTATGCAAGAACTGCATTCAAAAGCTGCTTGCAAGATGTATCTAGGTCGCATGAAAATTTAATGTGCAACATCAGATTGTGCTATCATAACCATTTATTCTGTTCATTACTGCAAAACTGAGAAAAGCAAGAATTGTTTCAGAGTTTTTGAGGTCAAACTAAAACGGAAATGGAATTGATTTTCTGCCTCAACTGCTTATCATTGCTAGGATCTGCACTATGCAAGAACTGCATTCAAAAGCTGCTTGCAAGACGTATCTAGGCCGCATGAAAATTTGCTGTGCAACATCAGATTGTGCTATCATAGCCATTTATTCTGTTCATTACTGCAAAACTGAGAAAAGAAAGAATTGTTTCATAGTTTTTGAGGTCAAACTAAAACGGAAATGGTATTGATTTTCTGCCTCAACTGCTTATCATTGCTAGGATCTGCACTATGCAAGAACTGCATTCAAAAGCTGCTTGCAAGATGTATCTAGGTCGCATGAAAATTTGCTGTGCAACATCAGATTGTGCTATCATAGCCATTTATTCTGTTCATTACTGCAAAACTGAGCAAAGAAAGAATTGTTTCATAGTTTTTGAGGTCAAACTAAAATGGAAATGGAATTGATTTTCTGCCTCAACTGCTTATCATTGCTAGGATCTGCACTATGCAAGAACTGCATTCAAAAGCTGCTTGCAAGATGTATCTAAGTCGCATGAAAATTTGCTGTGCAACATCAGATTGTGCTATCATAGCCATTTATTCTGTTCATTACTGCAAAACTGAGAAAAGAAAGAATTGTTTCATAGTTTTTGAGGTCAAACTAAAACGGAAATGGAATTGATTTCCTGCCTCAACTGCTTATCATTGCTAGGATCTGTACTATGCAACAACTGCATTCAAAAGCTGCTTGCAAGATGTATCTAGGTCGCATGAAAATTTGCTGTGCAACATCAGATTGTGCTATCATAACCATTTCTTCTGTTCATTACTGCAAAACTGAGAAAAGGAAGAATTGTTTCATAGTATTTGAGGTCGAACTAAAACGGAAATGGAATTGATTTTCCGGCTCAACTGCTTATCATTGCTAGGATCTGCACTATGCAAGAAGTGCATTCAAAAGCTGCTTGCAAGATGTATCTAGGTCGCATGAAAATTTGCTGTGCAACATCAGATTGTGCTATCATAACCATTTATTCTGTTCATTACTGCAAAACTGAGAAAAGCAAGAATTGTTTCAAAGTTTTTGAGGTCAAACTAAAACGGAGATGGAATTGATTTTCTGCCTAAACTGCTTATCATTGCTAGGATCTGCACTATGCAAGAACTGCATTCAAAAGCTGCTTGCAAGACGTATCTAGGTCGCATGAAAATTTGCTGTGCAACATCAGATTGTGCTATCACAGCCATTTATTCTGTTCATTACTGCAAAACTGAGAGGGGCTGCGGACTCGTCAAGCCGCCAAGTGGCAGCTTTTTTTTCGTAGCCCTCCATCTGTATAGCCCCTGATGGAAATAAAGGTTTATTATTATTAAAAGAAAGAATGGCTTCATAGTTTTTGAGGTCAAACTAAAACGGAAATGGTATTGATTTTCTGCCTCAAGTGCTTATCATTGCTAGGATCTGCACTATGCAAGAACTGCATTCAAAAGCTGCTTGCAAGATGTATCTAGGTCGCATGAAAATTTGCTGTGCAATATCTGATTGTGCTATCACAGCCATTTATTCTGTTATTACTGCAAAACTGAGAAAAGCAAGAATTGTTTCATAGTTTTTGAGGTCAAACTAAAACGGGAATGGAATTCATTTTCTGCCTCAACTGCTTATCGTTGCTAGGATCTGCACTATGCAAGAACTGCATTCAAAAGCTGCTTGCAAGATGTATCAAGGCCGCATGAAAATTTGCTGTGCAATATCTGATTGTGCTATCATAGCCATTTATTCTGTTATTACTGCAAAACTGAGAAAAGCAAGAATTGTTTCATAGTTTTTGAGGTCAAACTAAAACGGAAATGGAATTGATTTCAACTGCTTATAATTGCTAGGATCTGCATTATTCAAGAACTGCATTCAAAAGCTGCTTGCAAGATTTATCTCGGTCGCATGTAAATTTGCTGTGCAACATCAGATTGTGCTATCATAGCCATTTATTCTGTGCATTACTGCAAAACTGAGAAAAGAAAGAATTTCGTAGTTTTTGAGGTCAAACTAAAACGGAAATGGAATTGATTTTCTGCCTCAACTGCTTATCATTGCTAGGATCTGCACTATGCAAGAACTGCATTCAAAAGCTGCTTGCAAGATGTATCTAGGTCGCATGAAAATTTGCTGTGCAACATCAGATTGTGCTATCATAGCCATTTATTCTGTTCATTACTGCAAAACTGAGAAAAGAAAGAATTGTTTCGTAGTTTTTGAGGTCAAACTAAAATGGAAATGAAATTGATTTTCTGCCTCAACTGCTTATCATTGCTAGGATCTGCACTATGCAAGAACTGCATTCAAAAGCTGCTTGCAAGATGTATCTAGGTCGCATGAAAATTTACTGTGCAACATCAATTGTGCTATCATAGCCATTTATTCTGTTCATTACTGCAAAACTGAGAAAAGAAAGAATTGTTTCATAGTTTTTGAGGTCAAACTAAAACGGAAATGAAATTGATTTCCTGCCTCAACTGCTTATCATTGCTAGCAATCGCACTATGCAAGAACTGCATTCAAAAGCTGCTTGCAAGATGTATCTAGGTCGCATGAAAATTTGATGTGCAACATCAGATTGTGCTATCATAACCATTTATTCTGTTCATTACTGCAAAACTGAGAAAAGCAAGAATTGTTTCAGAGTTTTTGAGGTCAAACTAAAACGGAAATGGAATTGATTTTCTGCCTCAACTGCTTATCATTGCTAGGATCTGCACTATGCAAGAACTGCATTAAAAAGCTGCTTGCAAGACGTATCTAGGCCGCATGAAAATTTGCTGTGCAACATCAGATTGTGCTATCATAGCCATTTATTCTGTTCATTACTGCAAAACTGAGCAAAGAAAGAATTGTTTCATAGTTTTTGAGGTCAAACTAAAATGGAAATGGAATTGATTTTCTGCCTCAACTGCTTATCATTGCTAGGATCTGCACTATGCAAGAACTGCATTCAAAAGCTGCTTGCAAGATGTATCTAAGTCGCATGAAAATTTGCTGTGCAACATCAGATTGTGCTATCATAGCCATTTATTCTGTTCATTACTGCAAAACTGAGAAAAGAAAGAATTGTTTCATAGTTTTTGAGGTCAAACTAAAACGGAAATGGAATTGATTTCCTGCCTGAACTGCTTATCATTGCTAGGATCTGCACTATGCAAGAACTGCATTCAAAAGCTGCTTGCAAGATGTATCTAGGTCGCATGAAAATTTGCTGTGCAACATCATATTGTGCTATCATAGCCATTTATTCTGTTCATTACTGCAAAACTGAGCAAAGAAAGAATTGTTTCATAGTTTTTGAAGTCAAACTAAAATGGAAATGGAATTGATTTTCTGCCTCAACTGCTTATCATTGCTAGGATCTGCACTATGCAAGAACTGCATTCAAAAGCTGCTTGCAAGATGTATCTAAGTCGCATGAAAATTTGCTGTGCAACATCAGATTGTGCTATCATAGCCATTTATTCTGTTCATTACTGCAAAACTGAGAAAAGAAAGAATTGTTTCATAGTTTTTGAGGTCAAACTAAAACGGAAATGGAATTGATTTCCTGCCTCAACTGCTTATCATTGCTAGGATCTGCACTATGCAACAACTGCATTCAAAAGCTGCTTGCAAGATGTATCTAGGTCGCATGAAAATTTGCTGTGCAACATCAGATTGTGCTATCATAACCATTTCTTCTGTTCATTACTGCAAAACTGAGAAAAGGAAGAATTGTTTCATAGTATTTGAGGTCGAACTAAAACGGAAATGGAATTGATTTTCCGGCTCAACTGCTTATCATTGCTAGGATCTGCACTATGCAAGAAGTGCATTCAAAAGCTGCTTGCAAGATGTATCTAGGTCGCATGAAAATTTGCTGTGCAACATCAGATTGTGCTATCATAACCATTTATTCTGTTCATTACTGCAAAACTGAGAACAGCAAGAATTGTTTCAAAGTTTTTGAGGTCAAACTAAAACGGAGATGGAATTGATTTTCTGCCTCAACTGCTTATCATTGCTAGGATCTGCACTATGCAAGAACTGCATTCAAAAGCTGCTTGCAAGACGTATCTAGGTCGCATGAAAATTTGCTGTGCAACATCAGATTGTGCTATCACAGCCATTTATTCTGTTCATTACTGCAAAACTGAGAGGGGCTGCGGACTCGTCAAGCCGCCAAGTGGCAGCTTTTTTTTCGTAGCCCTCCATCTGTATAGCCCCTGATGGAAATAAAGGTTTATTATTATTAAAAGAAAGAATTGTTTCATAGTTTTTGAGGTCAAACTAAAACGGAAATGGTATTGATTTTCTGCCTCAAGTGCTTATCATTGCTAGGATCTGCACTATGCAAGAACTGCATTCAAAAGCTGCTTGCAAGATGTATCTAGGTCGCATGAAAATTTGCTGTGCAATATCTGATTGTGCTATCATAGCCATTTATTCTGTTATTACTGCAAAACTGAGAAAAGCAAGAATTGTTTCATAGTTTTTGAGGTCAAACTAAAACGGGAATGGAATTCATTTTCTGCCTCAACTGCTTATCGTTGCTAGGATCTGCACTATGCAAGAACTGCATTCAAAAGCTGCTTGCAAGATGTATCAAGGCCGCATGAAAATTTGCTGTGCAATATCTGATTGTGCTATCATAGCCATTTATTCTGTTATTACTGCAAAACTGAGAAAAGCAAGAATTGTTTCATAGTTTTTGAGGTCAAACTAAAACGGGAATGGAATTCATTTTCTGCCTCAACTGCTTATCGTTGCTAGGATCTGCACTATGCAAGAACTGCATTCAAAAGCTGCTTGCAAGATGTATCAAGGCCGCATGAAAATTTGCTGTGCAACATCAGATTGTGCTATCATAACCATTTATTCTGCTGATTACTGCAAAACTGAGAAAAGCAAGAATTGTTTCATAGTTTTTGAGGTCAAACTAAAACGGAAATGGAATTGATTTCAACTGCTTATAATTGCTAGGATCTGCATTATTCAAGAACTGCATTCAAAAGCTGCTTGCAAGATTTATCTCGGTCGCATGAAAATTTGCTGTGCAACATCAGATTGTGCTATCATAGCCATTTATTCTGTTCATTACTGCAAAACTGAGAAAAGAAAGAATTTCGTAGTTTTTGAGGTCAAACTAAAACGGAAATGGAATTGATTTTCTGCCTCAACTGCTTATCATTGCTAGGATCTGCACTATGCAAGAACTGCATTCAAAAGCTGCTTGCAAGATGTATCTAGGTCGCATGAAAATTTGCTGTGCAACATGAGATTGTGCTATCATAGCCATTTATTCTGTTCATTACTGCAAAACTGAGAAAAGAAAGAATTGTTTCATAGTTTTTGAGGTCAAACTAAAATGGAAATGAAATTGATTTTCTGCCTCAACTGGTTATCATTGCTAGGATCTGCACTATGCAAGAACTGCATTCAAAAGCTGCTTGCAAGATGTATCTAGGTCGCATGAAAATTTACTGTGCAACATCAATTGTGCTATCATAGCCATTTATTCTGTTCATTACTGCAAAACTGAGAAAAGAAAGAATTGTTTCATAGTTTTTGAGGTCAAACTAAAACGGAAATGAAATTGATTTCCTGCCTCAACTGCTTATCATTGTTAGCATCTGCACTATGCAAGAACTGCATTCAAAAGCTGCTTGCAAGATGTATCTAGGTCGCATGAAAATTTGATGTGCAACATCAGATTGTGCTATCATAACCATTTATTCTGTTCATTACTGCAAAACTGAGAAAAGCAAGAATTGTTTCAGAGTTTTTGAGGTCAAACTAAAACGAAAATGGAATTGATTTTCTGCCTCAACTGCTTATCATTGCTAGGATCTGCACTATGCAAGAACTGCATTCAAAAGCTGCTTGCAAGACGTATCTAGGCCGCATGAAAATTTGCTGTGCAACATCAGATTGTGCTATCATAGCCATTTATTCTGTTCATTACTGCAAAACTGAGCAAAGAAAGAATTGTTTCATAGTTTTTGAGGTCAAACTAAAATGGAAATGGAATTGATTTTCTGCCTCAACTGCTTATCATTGCTAGGATCTGCACTATGCAAGAACTGCATTCAAAAGCTGCTTGCAAGATGTATCTAAGTCGCATGAAAATTTGCTGTGCAACATCAGATTGTGCTATCATAGCCATTTATTCTGTTCATTACTGCAAAACTGAGAAAAGAAAGAATTGTTTCATAGTTTTTGAGGTCAAACTAAAACGGAAATGGAATTGATTTCCTGCCTCAACTGCTTATCATTGCTAGGATCTGCACTATGCAACAACTGCATTCAAAAGCTGCTTGCAAGATGTATCTAGGTCGCATGAAAATTTGCTGTGCAACATCAGATTGTGCTATCATAGCCATTTATTCTGTTCATTACTGCAAAACTGAGAAAAGAAAGAATTTCGTAGTTTTTGAGGTCAAACTAAAACGGAAATGGAATTGATTTTCTGCCTCAACTGCTTATCATTGCTAGGATCTGCACTATGCAAGAACTGCATTCAAAAGCTGCTTGCAAGATGTATCTAGGTCGCATGAAAATTTTCTGTGCAACATCAGATTGTGCTATCATAGCCATTTATTCTGTTCATTACTGCAAAACTGAGAAAAGAAAGAATTGTTTCATAGTTTTTGAGGTCAAACTAAAATGGAAATGAAATTGATTTTCTGCCTCAACTGCTTATCATTGCTAGGATCTGCACTATGCAAGAACTGCATTCAAAAGCTGCTTGCAAGATGTATCTAGGTCGCATGAAAATTTACTGTGCAACATCAATTGTGCTATCATAGCCATTTATTCTGTTCATTACTGCAAAACTGAGAAAAGAAAGAATTGTTTCATAGTTTTTGAGGTCAAACTAAAACGGAAATGAAATTGATTTCCTGCCTCAACTGCTTATCATTGCTAGCATCTGCACTATGCAAGAACTGCATTCAAAAGCTGCTTGCAAGATGTATCTAGGTCGCATGAAAATTTGATGTGCAACATCAGATTGTGCTATCATAACCATTTATTCTGTTCATTACTGCAAAACTGAGAAAAGCAAGAATTGTTTCAGAGTTTTTGAGGTCAAACTAAAACGGAAATGGAATTGATTTTCTGCCTCAACTGCTTATCATTGCTAGGATCTGCACTATGCAAGAACTGCATTCAAAAGCTGCTTGCAAGATGTATCTAGGCCGCATGAAAATTTGCTGTGCAACATCAGATTGTGCTATCATAGCCATTTATTCTGTTCATTACTGCAAAACTGAGAAAAGAAAGAATTGTTTCATAGTTTTTGAGGTCAAACTAAAACGGAAATGGTATTGATTTTCTGCCTCAACTCCTTATCATTGCTAGGATCTGCACTATGCAAGAACTGCATTCAAAAGCTGCTTGCAAGATGTATCTAGGTCGCATGAAAATTTGCTGAGCAACACCAGATTTTGCTATCATAGCCATTTATTCTGTTCATTACTGCCAAACTGAGAAAAGAAAGAATTGTTTGGTCAAACTAAAACGGAAATGGAATTGATTTTCTGCCTCAACTGCTTATCATTGCTAGGATCTACACTATGCAAGAACTGCATTCAAAAGCTGCTTGCAAGACGTATCTAGGTCGCATGAAAATTTGCTGTGCAAGATCAGATTGTGCTATCATAGCCATTTATTCTGTTCATTACTGCAAAACTGAGAAAAGAAAGAATTGTTTCATAGTTTTTGAGGTCAAACTAAAACGGAAATGGAATTGATTTTCTGCCTCAACTGCTTATCATTGCTAGGATCTGCACTATGCAAGAACTGCATTCAAAAGCTGCTTGCAAGACGTATCTAGGTCGCATGAAAATTTGCTGTGCAACATCAGATTGTGCTATCATAGCCATTTATTCTGTTCATTACTGCAAAACTGAGAAAAGAAAGAATTGTTTCATAGTTTTTGAGGTCAATCTAAAACGGAAATGGTATTGATTTTCTGCCTCAACTGCTTATCATTGCTAGGATCTGCACTATGCAAGAACTGCATTTAAAAGCTGCTTGCAAGATGTATCTAGGTCGCATGAAAATTTGCTGTGCAACATCAGATTGTGCTATCATAGCCATTTATTCTGTTCATTACTGCAAAACTGAGAAAAGAAAGAATTGTTTGGTCAAACTAAAACGGAAATGGAATTGATTTTCTGCCTCAACTGCTTATCATTGCTAGGATCTGCACTATGCAAGAACTGCATTCAAAAGCTGCTTGCAAGATGTATCTAGGTCGCATGAACATTTGCTGTGCAACATCTGATTGTGCTATCATAGCCATTTATTCTGTTCATTACTGCAAAACTGAGAAAAGAAAGAATTGTTTCATAGTTTTTGAGGTCAAACTAAAATGAAAATGGAATTGATTTTCTGCCTCAACTGCTTATCATTGCTAGGATCTGCACTATGCAAGAACTGCATTCAAAAGCTGCTTGCAAGACGTATCTAGCTCGCATGAAAATTTGCTCTGCAACATCAGATTGTGCTATCATAACCATTTATTCTGTTCATTACTGCCAAACTGAGAAAAGAAAGAATTGTTTCATAGTTTTTGAGGTCAAACTAAAACGGAAATGAAATTGATTTCCTGCCTCAACTGCTTATCATTGTTAGCATCTGCACTATGCAAGAACTGCATTCAAAAGCTGCTTGCAAGATGTATCTAGGTCGCATGAAAATTTGATGTGCAACATCAGATTGTGCTATCATAACCATTTATTCTGTTCATTACTGCAAAACTGAGAAAAGCAAGAATTGTTTCAGAGTTTTTGAGGTCAAACTAAAACGAAAATGGAATTGATTTTCTGCCTCAACTGCTTATCATTGCTAGGATCTGCACTATGCAAGAACTGCATTCAAAAGCTGCTTGCAAGACGTATCTAGGCCGCATGAAAATTTGCTGTGCAACATCAGATTGTGCTATCATAGCCATTTATTCTGTTCATTACTGCAAAACTGAGCAAAGAAAGAATTGTTTCATAGTTTTTGAGGTCAAACTAAAATGGAAATGGAATTGATTTTCTGCCTCAACTGCTTATCATTGCTAGGATCTGCACTATGCAAGAACTGCATTCAAAAGCTGCTTGCAAGATGTATCTAAGTCGCATGAAAATTTGCTGTGCAACATCAGATTGTGCTATCATAGCCATTTATTCTGTTCATTACTGCAAAACTGAGAAAAGAAAGAATTGTTTCATAGTTTTTGAGGTCAAACTAAAACGGAAATGGAATTGATTTCCTGCCTCAACTGCTTATCATTGCTAGGATCTGCACTATGCAACAACTGCATTCAAAAGCTGCTTGCAAGATGTATCTAGGTCGCATGAAAATTTGCTGTGCAACATCAGATTGTGCTATCATAGCCATTTATTCTGTTCATTACTGCAAAACTGAGAAAAGAAAGAATTTCGTAGTTTTTGAGGTCAAACTAAAACGGAAATGGAATTGATTTTCTGCCTCAACTGCTTATCATTGCTAGGATCTGCACTATGCAAGAACTGCATTCAAAAGCTGCTTGCAAGATGTATCTAGGTCGCATGAAAATTTTCTGTGCAACATCAGATTGTGCTATCATAGCCATTTATTCTGTTCATTACTGCAAAACTGAGAAAAGAAAGAATTGTTTCATAGTTTTTGAGGTCAAACTAAAATGGAAATGAAATTGATTTTCTGCCTCAACTGCTTATCATTGCTAGGATCTGCACTATGCAAGAACTGCATTCAAAAGCTGCTTGCAAGATGTATCTAGGTCGCATGAAAATTTACTGTGCAACATCAATTGTGCTATCATAGCCATTTATTCTGTTCATTACTGCAAAACTGAGAAAAGAAAGAATTGTTTCATAGTTTTTGAGGTCAAACTAAAACGGAAATGAAATTGATTTCCTGCCTCAACTGCTTATCATTGCTAGCATCTGCACTATGCAAGAACTGCATTCAAAAGCTGCTTGCAAGATGTATCTAGGTCGCATGAAAATTTGATGTGCAACATCAGATTGTGCTATCATAACCATTTATTCTGTTCATTACTGCAAAACTGAGAAAAGCAAGAATTGTTTCAGAGTTTTTGAGGTCAAACTAAAACGGAAATGGAATTGATTTTCTGCCTCAACTGCTTATCATTGCTAGGATCTGCACTATGCAAGAACTGCATTCAAAAGCTGCTTGCAAGATGTATCTAGGCCGCATGAAAATTTGCTGTGCAACATCAGATTGTGCTATCATAGCCATTTATTCTGTTCATTACTGCAAAACTGAGAAAAGAAAGAATTGTTTCATAGTTTTTGAGGTCAAACTAAAACGGAAATGGTATTGATTTTCTGCCTCAACTCCTTATCATTGCTAGGATCTGCACTATGCAAGAACTGCATTCAAAAGCTGCTTGCAAGATGTATCTAGGTCGCATGAAAATTTGCTGAGCAACACCAGATTTTGCTATCATAGCCATTTATTCTGTTCATTACTGCCAAACTGAGAAAAGAAAGAATTGTTTGGTCAAACTAAAACGGAAATGGAATTGATTTTCTGCCTCAACTGCTTATCATTGCTAGGATCTACACTATGCAAGAACTGCATTCAAAAGCTGCTTGCAAGACGTATCTAGGTCGCATGAAAATTTGCTGTGCAAGATCAGATTGTGCTATCATAGCCATTTATTCTGTTCATTACTGCAAAACTGAGAAAAGAAAGAATTGTTTCATAGTTTTTGAGGTCAAACTAAAACGGAAATGGAATTGATTTTCTGCCTCAACTGCTTATCATTGCTAGGATCTGCACTATGCAAGAACTGCATTCAAAAGCTGCTTGCAAGACGTATCTAGGTCGCATGAAAATTTGCTGTGCAACATCAGATTGTGCTATCATAGCCATTTATTCTGTTCATTACTGCAAAACTGAGAAAAGAAAGAATTGTTTCATAGTTTTTGAGGTCAATCTAAAACGGAAATGGTATTGATTTTCTGCCTCAACTGCTTATCATTGCTAGGATCTGCACTATGCAAGAACTGCATTTAAAAGCTGCTTGCAAGATGTATCTAGGTCGCATGAAAATTTGCTGTGCAACATCAGATTGTGCTATCATAGCCATTTATTCTGTTCATTACTGCAAAACTGAGAAAAGAAAGAATTGTTTGGTCAAACTAAAACGGAAATGGAATTGATTTTCTGCCTCAACTGCTTATCATTGCTAGGATCTGCACTATGCAAGAACTGCATTCAAAAGCTGCTTGCAAGATGTATCTAGGTCGCATGAACATTTGCTGTGCAACATCTGATTGTGCTATCATAGCCATTTATTCTGTTCATTACTGCAAAACTGAGAAAAGAAAGAATTGTTTCATAGTTTTTGAGGTCAAACTAAAATGAAAATGGAATTGATTTTCTGCCTCAACTGCTTATCATTGCTAGGATCTGCACTATGCAAGAACTGCATTCAAAAGCTGCTTGCAAGACGTATCTAGCTCGCATGAAAATTTGCTCTGCAACATCAGATTGTGCTATCATAACCATTTATTCTGTTCATTACTGCCAAACTGAGAAAAGAAAGAATTGTTTCATAGTTTTTGAGGTCAAACTGAAACGGAAATGGAATCGATTTCCTGCCTCTACTACTTATCATTGCTAGGATCTGCACTATGCAAGAACTGCATTCAAAAGCTGCTTGCAAGATGTATCTAGGTCGCATGAAAATTTGCTGTGCAACATCAGATTGTGCTATCATAGCCATTTATTCTGTTGATTACTGCAAAACTGAGAAAAGCAAGAATTGTTTCATAGTTTTTGAGGTCAAGCTAAAACGGAAATGGAATTGATTTTCTGCCTCAACAGCTTATCATTGCTAGGATCTGCACTATGCAAGAACTGCATTCAAAAGCTGCTTGCAAGACGTATCTAGGTCACATGAAAATTTGCTGTGCAAGATCAGATTGTGCTATCATAGCCATTTATTCTGTTGTTTACTGCAAAACTGAGAAAAGAAAGAATTGTTTCTTAGTTTTTGAGGTCAAACTAAAACAGAAATGGAATTGATTTCCTGCCTCAACTGCTTATCATTGCTAGGATCTGCACTATGCAACAACTGCATTCAAAAGCTGCTTGCAAGATGTATCTAGGTCGCATGAAAATTTGCTGTGCAACATCAGATTGTGCTACCATAACCATTTTTTCTGTTCATTATGGCAAAACTGAGAAAAGTAAGAATTGTTTCATAGTTTTTGAGGTCAAACTAAAACGGAAATGGAATTGATTTTCTGCCTCAACTGCTTATCATTGCTAGGATCTGCACTATGCAAGATCTGCATTCAAAAGCTGCTTGCAAGACGTATCTAGGTCGCATGAAAATTTGCTGTGCAACATCAGATTGTGCTATCATAACCATTTATTCTGTTCATTACTGCCAAACTGAGAAAAGAAAGAATTGTTTCATAGTTTTTGAGGTCAAACTGTAACGGAAATGGAATTGATTTCCTGCCTCAACTGCTTATCATTGCTAGGATCTGCACTATGCAACAACTGCATTCAAAAGCTGCTTGCAAGATGTATCTAGGTCGCATGAAAATTTGCTGTGCAACATCAGATTGTGCTATCATAACCATTTATTCTGTTCATTACTGCCAAACTGAGAAAAGAAAGAATTGTTTCATAGTTTTTGAGGTCAAACTGAAACGGAAATGGAATTGATTTCCTGCCTCAACTGCTTATCATTGCTAGGATCTGCACTATACAACAACTGCATTCAAAAGCTGCTTGCAAGATGTATCTAGGTCGCATGAAAATTTGCTGTGCAACATCAGATTGTGCTATCATAACCATTTCTTCTGTTCATTACTGCAAAACTGAGAAAAGGAAGAATTGTTTCATAGTATTTGAGGTCGAACTAAAACGGAAATGGAATTGATTTTCCGGCTCAACTACTTATCATTGCTAGGATCTGCACTATGCAAGAACTGCATTCAAAAGCTGCTTGCAAGATGTATCTAGGTCGCATGAAAATTTGCTGTGCAACATCAGATTGTGCTATCATAACCATTTATTCTGTTCATTACTGCAAAACTGAGAAAAGAAAGAATTGTTGCATAGTTTTTGAGGTCAAACTAAAACGGAAATGGAATTGATTTCCTGCCTCAACTGCTTATCATTGCTAGGATCTGCACTATGCAACAACTGCATTCAAAAGCTGCTTGCAAGATGTATCTAGGTCGCATGAAAATTTGCTGTGCAACATCAGATTGTGCTACCATAACCATTTTTTCTGTTCATTACTGCAAAACTGAGAAAAGCAAGAATTGTTTCATAGTTTTTGAGGTCAAACTAAAACGGAAATGGAATTGATTTTCTGCCTCAACTGCTTATCATTGCTAGGATCTGCACTATGCAAGAACTGCATTCAAAAGCTGCTTGCAAGACGTATCTAGGTCGCATGAAAATTTGCTGTGCAACATCTGATTGCGCTATCATAGCCATTTATTCTGTTCATTACTGCAAAACTGAGAAAAGAAAGAATTGTTTCATAGTATTTGAGGTCAAACTAAAACGGAAATGGAATTGATTTTCCGCCTCAACTGCTTATCATTGCTAGGATCTGCACTATGCAAGAACTGCATTCAAAAGCTGCTTGCAAGATGTATCTAGGTCGCATGAAAATTTGCTGTGCAACATCAGATTGTACTACCATAACCATTTTTTCTGTTCATTACTGCAAAACTGAGAAAAGCGAGAATTGTTTCATAGTTTTTGAGTTCAAACTAAAACGGAATTGGTATTGATTTTGTGCCTCAACTGCTTACCATTGCTAGGATCTGCACTATGCAAGAACTGCATTCAAGAGCTGCTTGCAAGATGTATCTAGGTCGCATGAAAATTTGCTGTGCAACATCAGATTGTGCTATCATAACCATTTCTTCTGTTCATTACTGCAAAATTGAGAAAAGGAAGAATTGTTTCATAGTATTTGAGGTCAAACTAAAACGGAAATGGAATTGATTTTCCGCCTCAACTGCTTATCATTGCTAGGATCTGCACTATGCAAGAACTGCATTCAAAAGCTGCTTGCAAGATGTATCTAGGTCGCATGATAATTTGCTGTGCAACATCAGATTGTGCTATCATAACCATTTATTCTGTTCATTACTGAAACTGAGAAAAGCAAGAATTGTTTCATAGTTTTTGAGTTCAAACTAAAACGGAAATGGGATTGATTTTGTGCCTCAACGGCTTATCATTGCTAGGATCTGCCTATGCAAGAACTGCATTCAAAAGCTGCTTGCAAGATGTATCTAGGCCGCATGAAAATTTGCTGTGCAACATCAGATTGTGCTATCATAACCATTTATTCTGCTCATTACTGCAAAACTGAGAAAAGCAAGAATTGTTTCATAGTTTTTGAGGTCAAACTAAAACGGAAATGGAATTGATATCAACTGCTTATCATTGCTAGGATCTGCACTATGCAAGAACTGCATTCAAAAGCTGCTTGCAAGATGTATCTAGGTCGCATGAAAATTTGCTGTGCAACATCAGATTGTGCTATCATAACCATTTATTCTGTTCATTACTGCAAAACTGAGAAAAGCAAGAATTGTTTTATAGTTTTTGAGGTCAAACTAAAACGGAAATGGAATTGATTTTCTGCCTCAACTGCTTATCATTGCTAGGATCTGCACTATGCAAGAACTGCATTCCAAAGCTGCTTGCAAGATGTATCTAGGTCGCATGAAAATTTGCTGTGCAACATCACATTGTGCTAACATAGCCATTTATTCTGTTGATTACTGCAAAACTGAGAAAAGAAAGAATTGTTTCTTAGTTTTTGAGGTCAAACTAAAACGGAAATGGTATTGATTTTCTGCCTCAACTGCTTATCATTGCTAGGATCTGCACTATGCAAGAACTGCATTCAAAAGCTGCTTGCAAGATGTATCTAGGTCGCATGAAAATTTGCTGAGCAACATCAGATTTTGCTATCATAGCCATTTATTCTGTTCATTACTGCCAAACTGAGAAAAGAAAGAATTGTTTGGTCAAACTAAAACGGAAATGGAATAGATTTTCTGCCTCAACTGCTTATCATTGCTAGGATCTGCACTATGCAAGAACTGCATTCCAAAGCTGCTTGCAAGATGTATCTAGGTCGCATGAAAATTTGCTGTGCAACATCACATTGTGCTAACATAGCCATTTATTCTGTTGATTACTGCAAAACTGAGAAAAGAAAGAATTGTTTCATAGTTTTTGAGGTCAAACTAAAACGGAAATGGAATTGATTTTCTGCCTCAACTGCTTATCATTGCTAGGATCTGCACTATGCAAGAACTGCATTCAAAAGCTGCTTGCAAGACGTATCTAGGTCGCATGAAAATTTGCTGTGCAACATCAGATTGTGCTATCATAGCCATTTATTCTGTTCATTACTGCAAAACTGAGTAAAGAAAGAATTTTTTCATAGTTTTTGAGGTCAATCTAAAACGGAAATGGTGTTGATTTTCTGCCTCAACTGCTTATCATTGCTAGGATCTGCACTATGCAAGAACTGCATTTAAAAGCTGCTTGCAAGATGTATCTAGGTCGCATGAAAATTTGCTGTGCAACATCAGATTGTGCTATCATAACCATTTATTCTGTTCATTACTGCCAAACTGAGAAAAGAAAGAATTGTTTCATAGTTTTTGAGGTCAAACTGAAACGGAAATGGAATTGATTTCCTGCCTCAACTGCTTATCATTGCTAGGATCTGCACTATGCAACAACTGCATTCAAAAGCTGCTTGCAAGATGTATCTAGGTCGCATGAAAATTTGCTGTGCAACATCAGATTGTGCTACCATAACCATTTTTTCTGTTCATTACTGCAAAACTGAGAAAAGCGAGAATTGTTTCATAGTTTTTGAGTTCAAACTAAAACGGAATTGGTATTGATTTTGTGCCTCAACTGCTTACCATTGCTAGGATCTGCACTATGCAAGAACTGCATTCAAGAGCTGCTTGCAAGATGTATCTAGGTCGCATGAAAATTTGCTGTGCAACATCAGATTGTGCTATCATAACCATTTCTTCTGTTCATTACTGCAAAATTGAGAAAAGGAAGAATTGTTTCATAGTATTTGAGGTCAAACTAAAACGGAAATGGAATTGATTTTCCGCCTCAACTGCTTATCATTGCTAGGATCTGCACTATGCAAGAACTGCATTCAAAAGCTGCTTGCAAGATGTATCTAGGTCGCATGATAATTTGCTGTGCAACATCAGATTGTGCTATCATAACCATTTATTCTGTTCATTACTGCAAAACTGAGAAAGGAAAGAATTGTTTCATAGTTTTTGAGGTCAAACTAAAATGGAAATGGAACTGATTTTCTGCCTCAACTGCTTATCATTGCTAGGATCCGCACTATGCAAGAATTGCATTCAAAAGCTGCTTGCAAGACGTATCTAGGTCGCATGAAAATTTGCTGTGCAACATCAGATTGTGCTATCATAACCATTTATTCTGTTCATTACTGCCAAACTGAGAAAAGAAAGAATTGTTTCATAGTTTTTGAGGTCAAACTGAAACGGAAATGGAATTGATTTCCTGCCTCAACTGCTTATCATTGCTAGGATCTGCACTATGCAAGAACTGCATTCCAAAGCTGCTTGCAAGATGTATCTAGGTCGCATGAAAATTTGCTATGCAACATCAGATTGTGCTAACATAGCCATTTATTCTGTTGATTACTGCAAAACTGAGAAAAGCAAGAATTGTTTCATAGTTTTTGAGGTCAAACTAAAACGGAAATGGAATTGATTTTCTGCCTCAACTGCTTATCATTGCTAGGATCTACACTATGCAAGAACTGCATTCAAAAGCTGCTTGCAAGACGTATCTAGGTCGCATGAAAATTTGCTGTGTAAGATCAGATTGTGCTATCATAGCCATTTATTCTGTTCATTACTGCAAAACTGAGAAAAGAAAGAATTGTTTCATAGATTTTGAGGTCAAACTAAAACGGAAATGGAATTGATTTTCTGCCTCAACTGCTTATCATTGCTAGGATCTGCACTATGCAAGAACTGCATTCAAAAGCTGCTTGCAAGACGTATCTAGGTCGCATGAAAATTTGCTGTGCAACATCAGATTGTGCTATCATAGCCATTTATTCTGTTCATTACTGCAAAACTGAGAAAAGAAAGAATTGTTTCATAGTTTTTGAGGTCAATCTAAAACGGAAATGGTATTGATTTTCTGCCTCAACTGCTTATCATTGCTAGGATCTGCACTATGCAAGAACTGCATTTAAAAGCTGCTTGCAAGATGTATCTAGGTCGCATGAAAATTTGCTGTGCAACATCAGATTGTGCTATCATAGCCATTTATTCTGTTCATTACTGCAAAACTGAGAAAAGAAAGAATTGTTTGGTCAAACTAAAACGGAAATGGAATTGATTTTCTGCCTCAACTGCTTATCATTGCTAGGATCTGCACTATGCAAGAACTGCATTCAAAAGCTGCTTGCAAGATGTATCTAGGTCGCATGAACATTTGCTGTGCAACATCTGATTGTGCTATCATAGCCATTTATTCTGTTCATTACTGCAAAACTGAGAAAAGAAAGAATTGTTTCATAGTTTTTGAGGTCAAACTAAAATGAAAATGGAATTGATTTTCTGCCTCAACTGCTTATCATTGCTAGGATCTGCACTATGCAAGAACTGCATTCAAAAGCTGCTTGCAAGACGTATCTAGCTCGCATGAAAATTTGCTCTGCAACATCAGATTGTGCTATCATAACCATTTATTCTGTTCATTACTGCCAAACTGAGAAAAGAAAGAATTGTTTCATAGTTTTTGAGGTCAAACTGAAACGGAAATGGAATTGATTTCCTGCCTCTACTACTTATCATTGCTAGGATCTGCACTATGCAAGAACTGCATTCAAAAGCTGCTTGCAAGATGTATCTAGGTCGCATGAAAATTTGCTGTGCAACATCAGATTGTGCTATCATAGCCATTTATTCTGTTGATTACTGCAAAACTGAGAAAAGCAAGAATTGTTTCATAGTTTTTGAGGTCAAGCTAAAACGGAAATGGAATTGATTTTCTGCCTCAACAGCTTATCATTGCTAGGATCTGCACTATGCAAGAACTGCATTCAAAAGCTGCTTGCAAGACGTATCTAGGTCACATGAAAATTTGCTGTGCAAGATCAGATTGTGCTATCATAGCCATTTATTCTGTTCTTTACTGCAAAACTGAGAAAAGAAAGAATTGTTTCTTAGTTTTTGAGGTCAAACTAAAACAGAAATGGAATTGATTTCCTGCCTCAACTGCTTATCATTGCTAGGATCTGCACTATGCAACAACTGCATTCAAAAGCTGCTTGCAAGATGTATCTAGGTCGCATGAAAATTTGCTGTGCAACATCAGATTGTGCTACCATAACCATTTTTTCTGTTCATTATGGCAAAACTGAGAAAAGTAAGAATTGTTTCATAGTTTTTGAGGTCAAACTAAAACGGAAATGGAATTGATTTTCTGCCTCAACTGCTTATCATTGCTAGGATCTGCACTATGCAAGATCTGCATTCAAAAGCTGCTTGCAAGACGTATCTAGGTCGCATGAAAATTTGCTGTGCAACATCAGATTGTGCTATCATAACCATTTATTCTGTTCATTACTGCCAAACTGAGAAAAGAAAGAATTGTTTCATAGTTTTTGAGGTCAAACTGTAACGGAAATGGAATTGATTTCCTGCCTCAACTGCTTATCATTGCTAGGATCTGCACTATGCAACAACTGCATTCAAAAGCTGCTTGCAAGATGTATCTAGGTCGCATGAAAATTTGCTGTGCAACATCAGATTGTGCTATCATAACCATTTATTCTGTTCATTACTGCCAAACTGAGAAAAGAAAGAATTGTTTCATAGTTTTTGAGGTCAAACTGAAACGGAAATGGAATTGATTTCCTGCCTCAACTGCTTATCATTGCTAGGATCTGCACTATGCAACAACTGCATTCAAAAGCTGCTTGCAAGATGTATCTAGGTCGCATGAAAATTTGCTGTGCAACATCAGATTGTGCTATCATAACCATTTCTTCTGTTCATTACTGCAAAACTGAGAAAAGGAAGAATTGTTTCATAGTATTTGAGGTCGAACTAAAACGGAAATGGAATTGATTTTCCGGCTCAACTACTTATCATTGCTAGGATCTGCACTATGCAAGAACTGCATTCAAAAGCTGCTTGCAAGATGTATCTAGGTCGCATGAAAATTTGCTGTGCAACATCAGATTGTGCTATCATAACCATTTATTCTGTTCATTACTGCAAAACTGAGAAAAGAAAGAATTGTTGCATAGTTTTTGAGGTCAAACTAAAACGGAAATGGAATTGATTTCCTGCCTCAACTGCTTATCATTGCTAGGATCTGCACTATGCAACAACTGCATTCAAAAGCTGCTTGCAAGATGTATCTAGGTCGCATGAAAATTTGCTGTGCAACATCAGATTGTGCTACCATAACCATTTTTTCTGTTCATTACTGCAAAACTGAGAAAAGCAAGAATTGTTTCATAGTTTTTGAGGTCAAACTAAAACGGAAATGGAATTGATTTTCTGCCTCAACTGCTTATCATTGCTAGGATCTGCACTATGCAAGAACTGCATTCAAAAGCTGCTTGCAAGACGTATCTAGGTCGCATGAAAATTTGCTGTGCAACATCTGATTGCGCTATCATAGCCATTTATTCTGTTCATTACTGCAAAACTGAGAAAAGAAAGAATTGTTTCATAGTTTTTGAGGTCAAACTAAAACGGAAATGGTATTGATTTTCTGCCTCAACTACTTATCATTGCTAGGATCTGCACTATGCAAGAACTGCATTCAAAAGCTGCTTGCAAGATGTATCTAGGTCGCATGAAAATTTGCTGTGCAACATCAGATTGTGCTATCATAACCATTTATTCTGCTCATTACTGCAAAACTGAGAAAAGCAAGAATTGTTTCATAGTTTTTGAGGTCAAACTAAAACGGAAATGGAATAGATTTCAACTGCTTATCATTGCTAGGATCTGCACTATGCAAGAACTGCATTCAAAAGCTGCTTGCAAGATGCATCTAGGTCGCATGAAAATTTGCTGTGCAACATCAGATTGTGCTATCATAACCATTTATTCTGTTCATTACTGCCAAACTGAGAAAAGAAAGAATTGTTTCATAGTTTTTGAGGTCAAACTGAAACGGAAATGGAATTGATTTCCTGCCTCAACTGCTTATCATTGCTAGGATTTGCACTATGCAACAACTGCATTCAAAAGCTGCTTGCAAGATGTATCTAGGTCGCATGAAAATTTGCTGTGCAACATCAGATTGTACTACCATAACCATTTTTTCTGTTCATTACTGCAAAACTGAGAAAAGCGAGAATTGTTTCATAGTTTTTGAGTTCAAACTAAAACGGAATTGGTATTGATTTTGTGCCTCAACTGCTTACCATTGCTAGGATCTGCACTATGCAAGAACTGCATTCAAGAGCTGCTTGCAAGATGTATCTAGGTCGCATGAAAATTTGCTGTGCAACATCAGATTGTGCTATCATAACCATTTCTTCTGTTCATTACTGCAAAATTGAGAAAAGGAAGAATTGTTTCATAGTATTTGAGGTCAAACTAAAACGGAAATGGAATTGATTTTCTGCCTCAACTGCTTATCATTGCTAGGATCTACACTATGCAAGAACTGCATTCAAAAGCTGCTTGCAAGACGTATCTAGGTCGCATGAAAATTTGCTGTGTAAGATCAGATTGTGCTATCATAGCCATTTATTCTGTTCATTACTGCAAAACTGAGAAAAGAAAGAATTGTTTCATAGATTTTGAGGTCAAACTAAAACGGAAATGGAATTGATTTTCTGCCTCAACTGCTTATCATTGCTAGGATCTGCACTATGCAAGAACTGCATTCAAAAGCTGCTTGCAAGACGTATCTAGGTCGCATGAAAATTTGCTGTGCAACATCAGATTGTGCTATCATAGCCATTTATTCTGTTCATTACTGCAAAACTGAGAAAAGAAAGAATTGTTTCATAGTTTTTGAGGTCAATCTAAAACGGAAATGGTATTGATTTTCTGCCTCAACTGCTTATCATTGCTAGGATCTGCACTATGCAAGAACTGCATTTAAAAGCTGCTTGCAAGATGTATCTAGGTCGCATGAAAATTTGCTGTGCAACATCAGATTGTGCTATCATAGCCATTTATTCTGTTCATTACTGCAAAACTGAGAAAAGAAAGAATTGTTTGGTCAAACTAAAACGGAAATGGAATTGATTTTCTGCCTCAACTGCTTATCATTGCTAGGATCTGCACTATGCAAGAACTGCATTCAAAAGCTGCTTGCAAGATGTATCTAGGTCGCATGAACATTTGCTGTGCAACATCTGATTGTGCTATCATAGCCATTTATTCTGTTCATTACTGCAAAACTGAGAAAAGAAAGAATTGTTTCATAGTTTTTGAGGTCAAACTAAAATGAAAATGGAATTGATTTTCTGCCTCAACTGCTTATCATTGCTAGGATCTGCACTATGCAAGAACTGCATTCAAAAGCTGCTTGCAAGACGTATCTAGCTCGCATGAAAATTTGCTCTGCAACATCAGATTGTGCTATCATAACCATTTATTCTGTTCATTACTGCCAAACTGAGAAAAGAAAGAATTGTTTCATAGTTTTTGAGGTCAAACTGAAACGGAAATGGAATTGATTTCCTGCCTCTACTACTTATCATTGCTAGGATCTGCACTATGCAAGAACTGCATTCAAAAGCTGCTTGCAAGATGTATCTAGGTCGCATGAAAATTTGCTGTGCAACATCAGATTGTGCTATCATAGCCATTTATTCTGTTGATTACTGCAAAACTGAGAAAAGCAAGAATTGTTTCATAGTTTTTGAGGTCAAGCTAAAACGGAAATGGAATTGATTTTCTGCCTCAACAGCTTATCATTGCTAGGATCGGCACTATGCAAGAACTGCATTCAAAAGCTGCTTGCAAGACGTATCTAGGTCACATGAAAATTTGCTGTGCAAGATCAGATTGTGCTATCATAGCCATTTATTCTGTTCTTTACTGCAAAACTGAGAAAAGAAAGAATTGTTTCTTAGTTTTTGAGGTCAAACTAAAACAGAAATGGAATTGATTTCCTGCCTCAACTGCTTATCATTGCTAGGATCTGCACTATGCAACAACTGCATTCAAAAGCTGCTTGCAAGATGTATCTAGGTCGCATGAAAATTTGCTGTGCAACATCAGATTGTGCTACCATAACCATTTTTTCTGTTCATTATGGCAAAACTGAGAAAAGTAAGAATTGTTTCATAGTTTTTGAGGTCAAACTAAAACGGAAATGGAATTGATTTTCTGCCTCAACTGCTTATCATTGCTAGGATCTGCACTATGCAAGATCTGCATTCAAAAGCTGCTTGCAAGACGTATCTAGGTCGCATGAAAATTTGCTGTGCAACATCAGATTGTGCTATCATAACCATTTATTCTGTTCATTACTGCCAAACTGAGAAAAGAAAGAATTGTTTCATAGTTTTTGAGGTCAAACTGTAACGGAAATGGAATTGATTTCCTGCCTCAACTGCTTATCATTGCTAGGATCTGCACTATGCAACAACTGCATTCAAAAGCTGCTTGCAAGATGTATCTAGGTCGCATGAAAATTTGCTGTGCAACATCAGATTGTGCTATCATAACCATTTATTCTGTTCATTACTGCCAAACTGAGAAAAGAAAGAATTGTTTCGTAGTTTTTGAGGTCAAACTGAAACGGAAATGGAATTGATTTCCTGCCTCAACTGCTTATCATTGCTAGGATCTGCACTATGCAACAACTGCATTCAAAAGCTGCTTGCAAGATGTATCTAGGTCGCATGAAAATTTGCTGTGCAACATCAGATTGTGCTATCATAACCATTTCTTCTGTTCATTACTGCAAAACTGAGAAAAGGAAGAATTATTTCATAGTATTTGAGGTCGAACTAAAACGGAAATGGAATTGATTTTCCGGCTCAACTACTTATCATTGCTAGGATCTGCACTATGCAAGAACTGCATTCAAAAGCTGCTTGCAAGATGTATCTAGGTCGCATGAAAATTTGCTGTGCAACATCAGATTGTGCTATCATAACCATTTATTCTGTTCATTACTGCAAAACTGAGAAAAGAAAGAATTGTTGCATAGTTTTTGAGGTCAAACTAAAACGGAAATGGAATTGATTTCCTGCCTCAACTGCTTATCATTGCTAGGATCTGCACTATGCAACAACTGCATTCAAAAGCTGCTTGCAAGATGTATCTAGGTCGCATGAAAATTTGCTGTGCAACATCAGATTGTGCTACCATAACCATTTTTTCTGTTCATTACTGCAAAACTGAGAAAAGCAAGAATTGTTTCATAGTTTTTGAGGTCAAACTAAAACGGAAATGGAATTGATTTTCTGCCTCAACTGCTTATCATTGCTAGGATCTGCACTATGCAAGAACTGCATTCAAAAGCTGCTTGCAAGACGTATCTAGGTCGCATGAAAATTTGCTGTGCAACATCTGATTGCGCTATCATAGCCATTTATTCTGTTCATTACTGCAAAACTGAGAAAAGAAAGAATTGTTTCATAGTTTTTGAGGTCAAACTAAAACGGAAATGGTATTGATTTTCTGCCTCAACTACTTGTCATTGCTAGGATCTGCACTATGCAAGAACTGCATTCAAAAGCTGCTTGCAAGATGTATCTAGGTCGCATGAAAATTTGCTGTGCAACATCAGATTGTGCTATCATAACCATTTATTCTGCTCATTACTGCAAAACTGAGAAAAGCAAGAATTGTTTCATAGTTTTTGAGGTCAAACTAAAACGGAAATGGAATAGATTTCAACTGCTTATCATTGCTAGGATCTGCACTATGCAAGAACTGCATTCAAAAGCTGCTTGCAAGATGCATCTAGGTCGCATGAAAATTTGCTGTGCAACATCAGATTGTGCTATCATAACCATTTATTCTGTTCATTACTGCCAAACTGAGAAAAGAAAGAATTGTTTCATAGTTTTTGAGGTCAAACTGAAACGGAAATGGAATTGATTTCCTGCCTCAACTGCTTATCATTGCTAGGATCTGCACTATGCAACAACTGCATTCAAAAGCTGCTTGCAAGATGTATCTAGGTCGCATGAAAATTTGCTGTGCAACATCAGATTGTACTACCATAACCATTTTTTCTGTTCATTACTGCAAAACTGAGAAAAGCGAGAATTGTTTCATAGTTTTTGAGTTCAAACTAAAACGGAATTGGTATTGATTTTGTGCCTCAACTGCTTACCATTGCTAGGATCTGCACTATGCAAGAACTGCATTCAAGAGCTGCTTGCAAGATGTATCTAGGTCGCATGAAAATTTGCTGTGCAACATCAGATTGTGCTATCATAACCATTTCTTCTGTTCATTACTGCAAAATTGAGAAAAGGAAGAATTGTTTCATAGTATTTGAGGTCAAACTAAAACGGAAATGGAATTGATTTTCCGCCTCAACTGCTTATCATTGCTAGGATCTGCACTATGCAAGAACTGCATTCAAAAGCTGCTTGCAAGATGTATCTAGGTCGCATGATAATTTGCTGTGCAACATCAGATTGTGCTATCATAACCATTTATTCTGTTCATTACTGAAACTGAGAAAAGCAAGAATTGTTTCATAGTTTTTGAGTTCAAACTAAAACGGAAATGGGATTGATTTTGTGCCTCAACGGCTTATCATTGCTAGGATCTGCCTATGCAAGAACTGCATTCAAAAGCTGCTTGCAAGATGTATCTAGGCCGCATGAAAATTTGCTGTGCAACATCAGATTGTGCTATCATAACCATTTATTCTGCTCATTACTGCAAAACTGAGAAAAGCAAGAATTGTTTCATAGTTTTTGAGGTCAAACTAAAACGGAAATGGAATTGATATCAACTGCTTATCATTGCTAGGATCTGCACTATGCAAGAACTGCATTCAAAAGCTGCTTGCAAGATGTATCTAGGTCGCATGAAAATTTGCTGTGCAACATCAGATTGTGCTATCATAACCATTTATTCTGTTCATTACTGCAAAACTGAGAAAAGCAAGAATTGTTTTATAGTTTTTGAGGTCAAACTAAAACGGAAATGGAATTGATTTTCTGCCTCAACTGCTTATCATTGCTAGGATCTGCACTATGCAAGAACTGCATTCAAAAGCTGCTTGCAAGATGTATCTAGGTCGCATGAAAATTTGCTGAGCAACATCAGATTTTGCTATCATAGCCATTTATTCTGTTCATTACTGCCAAACTGAGAAAAGAAAGAATTGTTTGGTCAAACTAAAACGGAAATGGAATTGATTTTCTGCCTCAACTGCTTATCATTGCTAGGATCTGCACTATGCAAGAACTGCATTCCAAAGCTGCTTGCAAGATGTATCTAGGTCGCATGAAAATTTGCTGTGCAACATCACATTGTGCTAACATAGCCATTTATTCTGTTGATTACTGCAAAACTGAGAAAAGAAAGAATTGTTTCTTAGTTTTTGAGGTCAAACTAAAACGGAAATGGTATTGATTTTCTGCCTCAACTGCTTATCATTGCTAGGATCTGCACTATGCAAGAACTGCATTCAAAAGCTGCTTGCAAGATGTATCTAGGTCGCATGAAAATTTGCTGAGCAACATCAGATTTTGCTATCATAGCCATTTATTCTGTTCATTACTGCCAAACTGAGAAAAGAAAGAATTGTTTGGTCAAACTAAAACGGAAATGGAATAGATTTTCTGCCTCAACTGCTTATCATTGCTAGGATCTGCACTATGCAAGAACTGCATTCCAAAGCTGCTTGCAAGATGTATCTAGGTCGCATGAAAATTTGCTGTGCAACATCACATTGTGCTAACATAGCCATTTATTCTGTTGATTACTGCAAAACTGAGAAAAGAAAGAATTGTTTCATAGTTTTTGAGGTCAAACTAAAACGGAAATGGAATTGATTTTCTGCCTCAACTGCTTATCATTGCTAGGATCTGCACTATGCAAGAACTGCATTCAAAAGCTGCTTGCAAGACGTATCTAGGTCGCATGAAAATTTGCTGTGCAACATCAGATTGTGCTATCATAGCCATTTATTCTGTTCATTACTGCAAAACTGAGTAAAGAAAGAATTTTTTCATAGTTTTTGAGGTCAATCTAAAACGGAAATGGTGTTGATTTTCTGCCTCAACTGCTTATCATTGCTAGGATCTGCACTATGCAAGAACTGCATTTAAAAGCTGCTTGCAAGATGTATCTAGGTCGCATGAAAATTTGCTGTGCAACATCAGATTGTGCTATCATAACCATTTATTCTGTTCATTACTGCCAAACTGAGAAAAGAAAGAATTGTTTCATAGTTTTTGAGGTCAAACTGAAACGGAAATGGAATTGATTTCCTGCCTCAACTGCTTATCATTGCTAGGATCTGCACTATGCAACAACTGCATTCAAAAGCTGCTTGCAAGATGTATCTAGGTCGCATGAAAATTTGCTGTGCAACATCAGATTGTGCTACCATAACCATTTTTTCTGTTCATTACTGCAAAACTGAGAAAAGCGAGAATTGTTTCATAGTTTTTGAGTTCAAACTAAAACGGAATTGGTATTGATTTTGTGCCTCAACTGCTTACCATTGCTAGGATCTGCACTATGCAAGAACTGCATTCAAGAGCTGCTTGCAAGATGTATCTAGGTCGCATGAAAATTTGCTGTGCAACATCAGATTGTGCTATCATAACCATTTCTTCTGTTCATTACTGCAAAATTGAGAAAAGGAAGAATTGTTTCATAGTATTTGAGGTCAAACTAAAACGGAAATGGAATTGATTTTCCGCCTCAACTGCTTATCATTGCTAGGATCTGCACTATGCAAGAACTGCATTCAAAAGCTGCTTGCAAGATGTATCTAGGTCGCATGATAATTTGCTGTGCAACATCAGATTGTGCTATCATAACCATTTATTCTGTTCATTACTGCAAAACTGAGAAAAGAAAGAATTGTTTCATAGTTTTTGAGGTCAAACTAAAATGGAAATGGAACTGATTTTCTGCCTCAACTGCTTATCATTGCTAGGATCCGCACTATGCAAGAATTGCATTCAAAAGCTGCTTGCAAGACGTATCTAGGTCGCATGAAAATTTGCTGTGCAACATCAGATTGTGCTATCATAACCATTTATTCTGTTCATTACTGCCAAACTGAGAAAAGAAAGAATTGTTTCATAGTTTTTGAGGTCAAACTGAAACGGAAATGGAATTGATTTCCTGCCTCAACTGCTTATCATTGCTAGGATCTGCACTATGCAAGAACTGCATTCCAAAGCTGCTTGCAAGATGTATCTAGGTCGCATGAAAATTTGCTGTGCAACATCAGATTGTGCTAACATAGCCATTTATTCTGTTGATTACTGCAAAACTGAGAAAAGCAAGAATTGTTTCATAGTTTTTGAGGTCAAACTAAAACGGAAATGGAATTGATTTTCTGCCTCAACTGCTTATCATTGCTAGGATCTACACTATGCAAGAACTGCATTCAAAAGCTGCTTGCAAGACGTATCTAGGTCGCATGAAAATTTGCTGTGTAAGATCAGATTGTGCTATCATAGCCATTTATTCTGTTCATTACTGCAAAACTGAGAAAAGAAAGAATTGTTTCATAGATTTTGAGGTCAAACTAAAACGGAAATGGAATTGATTTTCTGCCTCAACTGCTTATCATTGCTAGGATCTGCACTATGCAAGAACTGCATTCAAAAGCTGCTTGCAAGACGTATCTAGGTCGCATGAAAATTTGCTGTGCAACATCAGATTGTGCTATCATAGCCATTTATTCTGTTCATTACTGCAAAACTGAGAAAAGAAAGAATTTTTTCATAGTTTTTGAGGTCAATCTAAAACGGAAATGGTATTGATTTTCTGCCTCAACTGCTTATCATTGCTAGGATCTGCACTATGCAAGAACTGCATTTAAAAGCTGCTTGCAAGATGTATCTAGGTCGCATGAAAATTTGCTGTGCAACATCAGATTGTGCTATCATAACCATTTATTCTGTTCATTACTGCAAAACTGAGAAAAGCAAGAATTGTTTTATAGTTTTTGAGGTCAAACTAAAACGGAAATGGAATTGATTTTCTGCCTCAACTGCTTATCATTGCTAGGATCTGCACTATGCAAGAACTGCATTCAAAAGCTGCTTGCAAGACGTATCTAGGCCGGATGAAAATTTGCTGTGCAACATCAGATTGTGCTATCATAGCCATTTATTCGGTTCATTACTGCAAAACAGAGAAAAGAAAGAATTGTTTCTTAGTTTTTGAGGTCAAACTAAAACGGAAATGGTATTGATTTTCTGCCTCAACTGCTTATCATTGCTAGGATCTGCACTATGCAAGAACTGCATTCAAAAGCTGCTTGCAAGATGTATCTAGGTCGCATGAAAATTTGCTGAGCAACATCAGATTTTGCTATCATAGCCATTTATTCTGTTCATTACTGCCAAACTGAGAAAAGAAAGAATTGTTTGGTCAAACTAAAACGGAAATGGAATTGATTTTCTGCCTCAACTGCTTATCATTGCTAGGATCTGCACTATGCAAGAACTGCATTCAAAAGCTGCTTGCAAGATGTATCTAGGTCGCATGAAAATTTGCTGTGCAACATCTGATTGTGCTATCATAGCCATTTATTCTGTTAATTACTGCAAAACTGAGAAAAGAAAGAATTGTTTCATAGTTTTTGAGGTCAAACTAAAATGGAAATGGAACTGATTTTCTGCCTCAACTGCTTATCATTGCTAGGATCCGCACTATGCAAGAACTGCATTCAAAAGCTGCTTGCAAGACGTATCTAGGTCGCATGAAAATTTGCTGTGCAACATCAGATTGTGCTATCATAACCATTTATTCTGTTCATTACTGCCAAACTGAGACAAGAAAGAATTGTTTCATAGTTTTTGAGGTCAAACTGAAACGGAAATGGAATTGATTTCCTGCCTCAACTGCTTATCATTGCTAGGATCTGCACTATGCAAGAACTGCATTCCAAAGCTGCTTGCAAGATGTATCTAGGTCGCATGAAAATTTGCTGTGCAACATCACATTGTGCTAACATAGCCATTTATTCTGTTTATTACTGCAAAACTGAGAAAAGAAAGAATTGTTTCATAGTTTTTGAGGTCAAACTAAAACGGAAATGGAATTGATTTTCTGCCTCAACTGCTTATCATTGCTAGGATCTGCACTATGCAAGAACTGCATTCAAAAGCTGCTTGCAAGACGTATCTAGGTCGCATGAAAATTTGCTGTGCAACATCAGATTGTGCTATCATAGCCATTTATTCTGTTCATTACTGCAAAACTGAGTAAAGAAAGAATTTTTTCATAGTTTTTGAGGTCAATCTAAAACGGAAATGGTGTTGATTTTCTGCCTCAACTGCTTATCATTGCTAGGATCTGCACTATGCAAGAACTGCATTTAAAAGCTGCTTGCAAGATGTATCTAGGTCGCATGAAAATTTGCTGTGCAACATCAGATTGTGCTATCATAACCATTTATTCTGTTCATTACTGCCAAACTGAGAAAAGAAAGAATTGTTTCATAGTTTTTGAGGTCAAACTGAAACGGAAATGGAATTGATTTCCTGCCTCAACTGCTTATCATTGCTAGGATCTGCACTATGCAACAACTGCATTCAAAAGCTGCTTGCAAGATGTATCTAGGTCGCATGAAAATTTGCTGTGCAACATCAGATTGTGCTACCATAACCATTTTTTCTGTTCATTACTGCAAAACTGAGAAAAGCGAGAATTGTTTCATAGTTTTTGAGTTCAAACTAAAACGGAATTGGTATTGATTTTGTGCCTCAACTGCTTACCATTGCTAGGATCTGCACTATGCAAGAACTGCATTCAAGAGCTGCTTGCAAGATGTATCTAGGTCGCATGAAAATTTGCTGTGCAACATCAGATTGTGCTATCATAACCATTTCTTCTGTTCATTACTGCAAAATTGAGAAAAGGAAGAATTGTTTCATAGTATTTGAGGTCAAACTAAAACGGAAATGGAATTGATTTTCCGCCTCAACTGCTTATCATTGCTAGGATCTGCACTATGCAAGAACTGCATTCAAAAGCTGCTTGCAAGATGTATCTAGGTCGCATGATAATTTGCTGTGCAACATCAGATTGTGCTATCATAACCATTTATTCTGTTCATTACTGCAAAACTGAGAAAAGAAAGAATTGTTTCATAGTTTTTGAGGTCAAACTAAAATGGAAATGGAACTGATTTTCTGCCTCAACTGCTTATCATTGCTAGGATCCGCACTATGCAAGAATTGCATTCAAAAGCTGCTTGCAAGACGTATCTAGGTCGCATGAAAATTTGCTGTGCAACATCAGATTGTGCTATCATAACCATTTATTCTGTTCATTACTGCCAAACTGAGAAAAGAAAGAATTGTTTCATAGTTTTTGAGGTCAAACTGAAACGGAAATGGAATTGATTTCCTGCCTCAACTGCTTATCATTGCTAGGATCTGCACTATGCAAGAACTGCATTCTAAAGCTGCTTGCAAGATGTATCTAGGTCGCATGAAAATTTGCTGTGCAACATCAGATTGTGCTAACATAGCCATTTATTCTGTTGATTACTGCAAAACTGAGAAAAGCAAGAATTGTTTCATAGTTTTTGAGGTCAAACTAAAACGGAAATGGAATTGATTTTCTGCCTCAACTGCTTATCATTGCTAGGATCTACACTATGCAAGAACTGCATTCAAAAGCTGCTTGCAAGACGTATCTAGGTCGCATGAAAATTTGCTGTGTAAGATCAGATTGTGCTATCATAGCCATTTATTCTGTTCATTACTGCAAAACTGAGAAAAGAAAGAATTGTTTCATAGATTTTGAGGTCAAACTAAAACGGAAATGGAATTGATTTTCTGCCTCAACTGCTTATCATTGCTAGGATGTGCACTATGCAAGAACTGCATTCAAAAGCTGCTTGCAAGACGTATCTAGGTCGCATGAAAATTTGCTGTGCAACATCAGATTGTGCTATCATAGCCATTTATTCTGTTCATTACTGCAAAACTGAGAAAAGAAAGAATTTTTTCATAGTTTTTGAGGTCAATCTAAAACGGAAATGGTATTGATTTTCTGCCTCAACTGCTTATCATTGCTAGGATCTGCACTATGCAAGAACTGCATTTAAAAGCTGCTTGCAAGATGTATCTAGGTCGCATGAAAATTTGCTGTGCAACATCAGATTGTGCTATCATAACCATTTATTCTGTTCATTACTGCCAAACTGAGAAAAGAAAGAATTGTTTCATAGTTTTTGAGGTCAAACTGAAACGGAAATGGAATTGATTTCCTGCCTCAACTGCTTATCATTGCTAGGATCTGCACTATGCAACAACTGCATTAAAAGCTGCTTGCAAGATGTATCTAGGTCGCATGAAAATTTGCTGTGCAACATCAGATTGTGCTACCATAACCATTTTTTCTGTTCATTACTGCAAAACTGAGAAAAGCGAGAATTGTTTCATAGTTTTTGAGTTCAAACTAAAACGGAATTGGTATTGATTTTGTGCCTCAACTGCTTACCATTGCTAGGATCTGCACTATGCAAGAACTGCATTCAAGAGCTGCTTGCAAGATGTATCTAGGTCGCATGAAAATTTGCTGTGCAACATCAGATTGTGCTATCATAACCATTTCTTCTGTTCATTACTGCAAAATTGAGAAAAGGAAGAATTGTTTCATAGTATTTGAGGTCAAACTAAAACGGAAATGGAATTGATTTTCCGCCTCAACTGCTTATCATTGCTAGGATCTGCACTATGCAAGAACTGCATTCAAAAGCTGCTTGCAAGATGTATCTAGGTCGCATGATAATTTGCTGTGCAACATCAGATTGTGCTATCATAACCATTTATTCTGTTCATTACTGCAAAACTGAGAAAAGCAAGAATTGTTTCATAGTTTTTGAGTTCAAACTAAAACGGAAATGGGATTGATTTTGTGCCTCAACGGCTTATCATTGCTAGGATCTGCCTATGCAAGAACTGCATTCAAAAGCTGCTTGCAAGATGTATCTAGGCCGCATGAAAATTTGCTGTGCAACATCAGATTGTGCTATCATAACCATTTATTCTGCTCATTACTGCAAAACTGAGAAAAGCAAGAATTGTTTCATAGTTTTTGAGGTCAAACTAAAACGGAAATGGAATTGATATCAACTGCTTATCATTGCTAGGATCTGCACTATGCAAGAACTGCATTCAAAAGCTGCTTGCAAGATGTATCTAGGTCGCATGAAAATTTGCTGTGCAACATCAGATTGTGCTATCATAACCATTTATTCTGTTCATTACTGCAAAACTGAGAAAAGAAAGAATTGTTTCATAGTTTTTGAGGTCAAACTAAAACGGAAATGGTATTGATTTTCTGCCTCAACTGCTTATCATTGCTAGGATCTGCACTATGCAAGAACTGCATCCAAAAGCTGCTTGCAAGATGTATCTAGGCCGCATGAAAATTTGCTGTGCAACATCAGATTGTGCTATCATAACCATTTATTCTGCTCATTACTGCAAAACTGAGAAAAGCAAGAATTGTTTCATAGTTTTTGAGGTCAAACTAAAACGGAAATGGAATTGATTTCAACTGCTTATCATTGCTAGGATCTGCACTATGCAAGAACTGCATTCAAAAGCTGCTTGCAAGATGCATCTAGGTCGCATGAAAATTTGCTGTGCAACATCAGATTGTGCTATCATAACCATTTATTCTGTTCATTACTGCCAAACTGAGAAAAGAAAGAATTGTTTCATAGTTTTTGAGGTCAAACTGAAACGGAAATGGAATTGATTTCCTGCCTCAACTGCTTATCATTGCTAGGATCTGCACTATGCAACAACTGCATTCAAAAGCTGCTTGCAAGATGTATCTAGGTCGCATGAAAATTTGCTGTGCAACATCAGATTGTGCTACCATAACCATTTTTTCTGTTCATTACTGCAAAACTGAGAAAAGCGAGAATTGTTTCATAGTTTTTGAGTTCAAACTAAAACGGAATTGGTATTGATTTTGTGCCTCAACTGCTTACCATTGCTAGGATCTGCACTATGCAAGAACTGCATTCAAGAGCTGCTTGCAAGATGTATCTAGGTCGCATGAAAATTTGCTGTGCAACATCAGATTGTGCTATCATAACCATTTCTTCTGTTCATTACTGCAAAATTGAGAAAAGGAAGAATTGTTTCATAGTATTTGAGGTCAAACTAAAACGGAAATGGAATTGATTTTCCGCCTCAACTGCTTATCATTGCTAGGATCTGCACTATGCAAGAACTGCATTCAAAAGCTGCTTGCAAGATGTATCTAGGTCGCATGATAATTTGCTGTGCAACATCAGATTGTGCTATCATAACCATTTATTCTGTTCATTACTGCAAAACTGAGAAAAGCAAGAATTGTTTCATAGTTTTTGAGTTCAAACTAAAACGGAAATGGGATTGATTTTGTGCCTCAACGGCTTATCATTGCTAGGATCTGCCTATGCAAGAACTGCATTCAAAAGCTGCTTGCAAGATGTATCTAGGCCGCATGAAAATTTGCTGTGCAACATCAGATTGTGCTATCATAACCATTTATTCTGCTCATTACTGCAAAACTGAGAAAAGCAAGAATTGTTTCATAGTTTTTGAGGTCAAACTAAAACGGAAATGGAATTGATATCAACTGCTTATCATTGCTAGGATCTGCACTATGCAAGAACTGCATTCAAAAGCTGCTTGCAAGATGTATCTAGGTCGCATGATAATTTGCTGTGCAACATCAGATTGTGCTATCATAACCATTTATTCTGTTCATTACTGCAAAACTGAGAAAAGCAAGAATTGTTTTATAGTTTTTGAGGTCAAACTAAAACGGAAATGGAATTGATTTTCTGCCTCAACTGCTTATCATTGCTAGGATCTGCACTATGCAAGAACTGCATTCAAAAGCTGCTTGCAAGACGTATCTAGGCCGCATGAAAATTTGCTGTGCAACATCAGATTGTGCTATCATAGCCATTTATTCGGTTCATTACTGCAAAACTGAGAAAAGAAAGAATTGTTTATAGTTTTTGAGGTCAAACTAAAACGGAAATGGTATTGATTTTCTGCCTCAACTGCTTATCATTGCTAGGATCTGCACTATGCAAGAACTGCATTCAAAAGCTGCTTGCAAGATGTATCTAGGTCGCATGAAAATTTGCTGAGCAACATCAGATTTTGCTATCATAGCCATTTATTCTGTTCATTACTGCCAAACTGAGAAAAGAAAGAATTGTTTGGTCAAACTAAAACGGAAATGGAATTGATTTTCTGCCTCAACTGCTTATCATTGCTAGGATCTGCACTATGCAAGAACTGCATTCAAAAGCTGCTTGCAAGATGTATCTAGGTCGCATGAAAATTTGCTGTGCAACATCTGATTGTGCTATCATAGCCATTTATTCTGTTCATTACTGCAAAACTGAGAAAAGAAAGAATTGTTTCATAGTTTTTGAGGTCAAACTAAAATGGAAATGGAACTGATTTTCTGCCTCAACTGCTTATCATTGCTAGGATCCGCACTATGCAAGAACTGCATTCAAAAGCTGCTTGCAAGACGTATCTAGGTCGCATGAAAATTTGCTGTGCAACATCAGATTGTGCTATCATAACCATTTATTCTGTTCATTACTGCCAAACTGAGAAAAGAAAGAATTGTTTCATAGTTTTTGAGGTCAAACTGAAACGGAAATGGAATTGATTTCCTGCCTCAACTGCTTATCATTGCTAGGATCTGCACTATGCAAGAACTGCATTCCAAAGCTGCTTGCAAGATGTATCTAGGTCGCATGAAAATTTGCTGTGCAACATCAGATTGTGCTAACATAGCTATTTATTCTGTTGATTACTGCAAAACTGAGAAAAGCAAGAATTGTTTCATAGTTTTTGAGGTCAAACTAAAACGGAAATGGAATTGATTTTCTGCCTCAACTGCTTATCATTGCTAGGATCTACACTATGCAAGAACTGCATTCAAAAGCTGCTTGCAAGACGTATCTAGGTCGCATGAAAATTTGCTGTGCAAGATCAGATTGCGCTATCATAGCCATTTATTCTGTTCATTACTGCAAAACTGAGAAAAGAAAGAATTGTTTCATAGTTTTTGAGGTCAAACTAAAACGGAAATGGAATTGATTTTCTGCCTCAACTGCTTATCATTGCTAGGATCTGCACTATGCAAGAACTGCATTCAAAAGCTGCTTGCAAGACGTATCTAGGTCGCATGAAAATTTGCTGTGCAACATCAGATTGTGCTATCATAGCCATTTATTCGGTTCATTACTGCAAAACTGAGAAAAGAAAGAATTGTTTCATAGTTTTTGAGGTCAATCTAAAACGGAAATGGTATTGATTTTCTGCCTCAACTGCTTATCATTGCTAGGATCTGCACTATGCAAGAACTGCATTTAAAAGCTGCTTGCAAGATGTATCTAGGTCGCATGAAAGTTTGCTGTGCAACATCAGATTGTGCTATCATAGCCATTTATTCTGTTCATTACTGCAAAACTGAGAAAAGAAAGAATTGTTTGGTCAAACTAAAACGGAAATGGAATTGATTTTCTGCCTCAACTGCTTATCATTGCTAGGATGTGCACTATGCAAGAACTGCATTCAAAAGCTGCTTGCAAGACGTATCTAGGTCGCATGAAAATTTGCTGTGCAACATCAGATTGTGCTATCATAGCCATTTATTCTGTTCATTACTGCAAAACTGAGAAAAGAAAGAATTTTTTCATAGTTTTTGAGGTCAATCTAAAACGGAAATGGTATTGATTTTCTGCCTCAACTGCTTATCATTGCTAGGATCTGCACTATGCAAGAACTGCATTTAAAAGCTGCTTGCAAGATGTATCTAGGTCGCATGAAAATTTGCTGTGCAACATCAGATTGTGCTATCATAACCATTTATTCTGTTCATTACTGCCAAACTGAGAAAAGAAAGAATTGTTTCATAGTTTTTGAGGTCAAACTGAAACGGAAATGGAATTGATTT
Source organism: Amblyomma maculatum (assembly GCF_055883805.1). Classification (NCBI taxonomy): domain Eukaryota; kingdom Metazoa; phylum Arthropoda; class Arachnida; order Ixodida; family Ixodidae; genus Amblyomma; species Amblyomma maculatum. Next base: position 312,799 of record NW_028146763.1, on the reverse strand, counting down.
CCTGCCTCAACTGCTTATCATTGCTAGGATCTGCACTATGCAACAACTGCATTAAAAGCTGCTTGCAAGATGTATCTAGGTCGCATGAAAATTTGCTGTGCAACATCAGATTGTGCTACCATAACCATTTTTTCTGTTCATTACTGCAAAACTGAGAAAAGCGAGAATTGTTTCATAGTTTTTGAGTTCAAACTAAAACGGAATTGGTATTGATTTTGTGCCTCAACTGCTTACCATTGCTAGGATCTGCACTATGCAAGAACTGCATTCAAGAGCTGCTTGCAAGATGTATCTAGGTCGCATGAAAATTTGCTGTGCAACATCAGATTGTGCTATCATAACCATTTCTTCTGTTCATTACTGCAAAATTGAGAAAAGGAAGAATTGTTTCATAGTATTTGAGGTCAAACTAAAACGGAAATGGAATTGATTTTCCGCCTCAACTGCTTATCATTGCTAGGATCTGCACTATGCAAGAACTGCATTCAAAAGCTGCTTCCAAGATGTATCTAGGTCGCATGATAATTTGCTGTGCAACATCAGATTGTGCTATCATAACCATTTATTCTGTTCATTACTGCAAAACTGAGAAAAGCAAGAATTGTTTCATAGTTTTTGAGTTCAAACTAAAACGGAAATGGGATTGATTTTGTGCCTCAACGGCTTATCATTGCTAGGATCTGCCTATGCAAGAACTGCATTCAAAAGCTGCTTGCAAGATGTATCTAGGCCGCATGAAAATTTGCTGTGCAACATCAGATTGTGCTATCATAACCATTTATTCTGCTCATTACTGCAAAACTGAGAAAAGCAAGAATTGTTTCATAGTTTTTGAGGTCAAACTAAAACGGAAATGGAATTGATATCAACTGCTTATCATTGCTAGGATCTGCACTATGCAAGAACTGCATTCAAAAGCTGCTTGCAAGATGTATCTAGGTCGCATGAAAATTTGCTGTGCAACATCAGATTGTGCTATCATAACCATTTATTCTGTTCATTACTGCAAAACTGAGAAAAGAAAGAATTGTTTCATAGTTTTTGAGGTCAAACTAAAACGGAAATGGTATTGATTTTCTGCCTCAACTGCTTATCATTGCTAGGATCTGCACTATGCAAGAACTGCATCCAAAAGCTGCTTGCAAGATGTATCTAGGCCGCATGAAAATTTGCTGTGCAACATCAGATTGTGCTATCATAACCATTTATTCTGCTCATTACTGCAAAACTGAGAAAAGCAAGAATTGTTTCATAGTTTTTGAGGTCAAACTAAAACGGAAATGGAATTGATTTCAACTGCTTATCATTGCTAGGATCTGCACTATGCAAGAACTGCATTCAAAAGCTGCTTGCAAGATGCATCTAGGTCGCATGAAAATTTGCTGTGCAACATCAGATTGTGCTATCATAACCATTTATTCTGTTCATTACTGCCAAACTGAGAAAAGAAAGAATTGTTTCATAGTTTTTGAGGTCAAACTGAAACGGAAATGGAATTGATTTCCTGCCTCAACTGCTTATCATTGCTAGGATCTGCACTATGCAACAACTGCATTCAAAAGCTGCTTGCAAGATGTATCTAGGTCGCATGAAAATTTGCTGTGCAACATCAGATTGTGCTACCATAACCATTTTTTCTGTTCATTACTGCAAAACTGAGAAAAGCGAGAATTGTTTCATAGTTTTTGAGTTCAAACTAAAACGGAATTGGTATTGATTTTGTGCCTCAACTGCTTACCATTGCTAGGATCTGCACTATGCAAGAACTGCATTCAAGAGCTGCTTGCAAGATGTATCTAGGTCGCATGAAAATTTGCTGTGCAACATCAGATTGTGCTATCATAACCATTTCTTCTGTTCATTACTGCAAAATTGAGAAAAGGAAGAATTGTTTCATAGTATTTGAGGTCAAACTAAAACGGAAATGGAATTGATTTTCCGCCTCAACTGCTTATCATTGCTAGGATCTGCACTATGCAAGAACTGCATTCAAAAGCTGCTTGCAAGATGTATCTAGGTCGCATGATAATTTGCTGTGCAACATCAGATTGTGCTATCATAACCATTTATTCTGTTCATTACTGCAAAACTGAGAAAAGCAAGAATTGTTTCATAGTTTTTGAGTTCAAACTAAAACGGAAATGGGATTGATTTTGTGCCTCAACGGCTTATCATTGCTAGGATCTGCCTATGCAAGAACTGCATTCAAAAGCTGCTTGCAAGATGTATCTAGGCCGCATGAAAATTTGCTGTGCAACATCAGATTGTGCTATCATAACCATTTATTCTGCTCATTACTGCAAAACTGAGAAAAGCAAGAATTGTTTCATAGTTTTTGAGGTCAAACTAAAACGGAAATGGAATTGATATCAACTGCTTATCATTGCTAGGATCTGCACTATGCAAGAACTGCATTCAAAAGCTGCTTGCAAGATGTATCTAGGTCGCATGATAATTTGCTGTGCAACATCAGATTGTGCTATCATAACCATTTATTCTGTTCATTACTGCAAAACTGAGAAAAGCAAGAATTGTTTTATAGTTTTTGAGGTCAAACTAAAACGGAAATGGAATTGATTTTCTGCCTCAACTGCTTATCATTGCTAGGATCTGCACTATGCAAGAACTGCATTCAAAAGCTGCTTGCAAGACGTATCTAGGCCGCATGAAAATTTGCTGTGCAACATCAGATTGTGCTATCATAGCCATTTATTCGGTTCATTACTGCAAAACTGAGAAAAGAAAGAATTGTTTATAGTTTTTGAGGTCAAACTAAAACGGAAATGGTATTGATTTTCTGCCTCAACTGCTTATCATTGCTAGGATCTGCACTATGCAAGAACTGCATTCAAAAGCTGCTTGCAAGATGTATCTAGGTCGCATGAAAATTTGCTGAGCAACATCAGATTTTGCTATCATAGCCATTTATTCTGTTCATTACTGCCAAACTGAGAAAAGAAAGAATTGTTTGGTCAAACTAAAACGGAAATGGAATTGATTTTCTGCCTCAACTGCTTATCATTGCTAGGATCTGCACTATGCAAGAACTGCATTCAAAAGCTGCTTGCAAGATGTATCTAGGTCGCATGAAAATTTGCTGTGCAACATCTGATTGTGCTATCATAGCCATTTATTCTGTTCATTACTGCAAAACTGAGAAAAGAAAGAATTGTTTCATAGTTTTTGAGGTCAAACTAAAATGGAAATGGAACTGATTTTCTGCCTCAACTGCTTATCATTGCTAGGATCCGCACTATGCAAGAACTGCATTCAAAAGCTGCTTGCAAGACGTATCTAGGTCGCATGAAAATTTGCTGTGCAACATCAGATTGTGCTATCATAACCATTTATTCTGTTCATTACTGCCAAACTGAGAAAAGAAAGAATTGTTTCATAGTTTTTGAGGTCAAACTGAAACGGAAATGGAATTGATTTCCTGCCTCAACTGCTTATCATTGCTAGGATCTGCACTATGCAAGAACTGCATTCCAAAGCTGCTTGCAAGATGTATCTAGGTCGCATGAAAATTTGCTGTGCAACATCAGATTGTGCTAACATAGCCATTTATTCTGTTGATTACTGCAAAACTGAGAAAAGCAAGAATTGTTTCATAGTTTTTGAGGTCAAACTAAAACGGAAATGGAATTGATTTTCTGCCTCAACTGCTTATCATTGCTAGGATCTACACTATGCAAGAACTGCATTCAAAAGCTGCTTGCAAGACGTATCTAGGTCGCATGAAAATTTGCTGTGCAAGATCAGATTGCGCTATCATAGCCATTTATTCTGTTCATTACTGCAAAACTGAGAAAAGAAAGAATTGTTTCATAGTTTTTGAGGTCAAACTAAAACGGAAATGGAATTGATTTTCTGCCTCAACTGCTTATCATTGCTAGGATCTGCACTATGCAAGAACTGCATTCAAAAGCTGCTTGCAAGACGTATCTAGGTCGCATGAAAATTTGCTGTGCAACATCAGATTGTGCTATCATAGCCATTTATTCTGTTCATTACTGCAAAACTGAGAAAAGAAAGAATTGTTTCATAGTTTTTGAGGTCAATCTAAAACGGAAATGGTATTGATTTTCTGCCTCAACTGCTTATCATTGCTAGGATCTGCACTATGCAAGAACTGCATTTAAAAGCTGCTTGCAAGATGTATCTAGGTCGCATGAAAGTTTGCTGTGCAACATCAGATTGTGCTATCATAGCCATTTATTCTGTTCATTACTGCAAAACTGAGAAAAGAAAGAATTGTTTGGTCAAACTAAAACGGAAATGGAATTGATTTTCTGCCTCAACTGCTTATCATTGCTAGGATCTGCACTATGCAAGAACTGCATTCAAAAGCTGCTTGCAAGATGTATCTAGGTCGCATGAACATTTGCTGTGCAAAATCTGATTGTGCTATCATAGCCATTTATTCTGTTCATTACTGCAAAACTGAGAAAAGAAAGAATTGTTTCATAGTTTTTGAGGTCAAACTAAAATGGAAATGGAATTGATTTTCTGCCTCAACTGCTTATCATTGCTAGGATCTGCACTATGCAAGAACTGCATTCAAAAGCTGCTTGCAAGACGTATCTAGGTCGCATGAAAATTTGCTCTGCAACATCAGATTGTGCTATCATAACCATTTATTCTGTTCATTACTGCCAAACTGAGAAAAGAAAGAATTGTTTCATAGTTTTTGAGGTCAAACTGAAACGGAAATGGAATTGATTTCCTGCCTCTATTGCTTATCATTGCTAGGATCTGCACTATGCAAGAACTGCATTCAAAAGCTGCTTGCAAGATGTATCTAGGTCGCATGAAAATTTGCTGTGCAACATCAGATTGTGCTATCATAGCCATTTATTCTGTTGATTACTGCAAAACTGAGAAAAGCAAGAATTGTTTCATAGTTTTTGAGGTCAAGCTAAAACGGAAATGGAATTGATTTTCTGCCTCAACAGCTTATCATTGCTAGGATCTGCACTATGCAAGAACTGCATTCAAAAGCTGCTTGCAAGACGTATCTAGGTCGCATGAAAATTTGCTGTGCAAGATCAGATTGTGCTATCATAGCCATTTATTCTGTTCTTTACTGCAAAACTGAGAAAAGAAAGAATTGTTTCTTAGTTTTTGAGGTCAAACTAAAACAGAAATGGAATTGATTTCCTGCCTCAACTGCTTATCATTGCTAGGATCTGCACTATGCAACAACTGCATTCAAAAGCTGCTTGCAAGATGTATCTAGGTCGCATGAAAATTTGCTGTGCAACATCAGATTGTGCTACCATAACCATTTTTTCTGTTCATTACTGCAAAACTGAGAAAAGTAAGAATTGTTTCATAGTTTTTGAGGTCAAACTAAAACGGAAATGGAATTGATTTTCTGCCTCAACTGCTTATCATTGCTAGGATCTGCACTATGCAAGAACTGCATTCAAAAGCTGCTTGCAAGATGTATCTAGGTCGCATGAAAATTTGCTGTGCAACATCAGATTGTGCTACCATAACCATTTTTTCTGTTCATTACTGCAAAACTGAGAAAAGCGAGAATTGTTTCATAGTTTTTGAGTTCAAACTAAAACGGAATTGGGATTGATTTTGTGCCTCAACTGCTTACCATTGCTAGGATCTGCACTATGCAAGAACTGCATTCAAGAGCTGCTTGCAAGATGTATCTAGGTCGCATGAAAATTTGCTGTGCAACATCAGATTGTGCTATCATAACCATTTCTTCTGTTCATTACTGCAAAATTGAGAAAAGGAAGAATTGTTTCATAGTATTTGAGGTCAAACTAAAACGGAAATGGAATTGATTTTCCGCCTCAACTGCTTATCATTGCTAGGATCTGCACTATGCAAGAACTGCATTCAAAAGCTGCTTGCAAGATGTATCTAGGTCGCATGATAATTTGCTGTGCAACATCAGATTGTGCTATCATAACCATTTATTCTGTTCATTACTGCAAAACTGAGAAAAGCGAGAATTGTTTCATAGTTTTTGAGTACAAACTAAAACGGAAATGGGATTGATTTTGTGCCTCAACGGCTTACCATTGCTAGGATCTGCCTATGCAAGAACTGCATTCAAAAGCTGCTTGCAAGATGTATCTAGGTCGCATGAAAATTTGCTGTGCAACATCAGATTGTGCTATCATAACCATTTATTCTGCTCATTACTGCAAAACTGAGAAAAGCAAGAATTGTTTCATAGTTTTTGAGGTCAAACTAAAGCGGAAATGGAATTGATATCAACTGCTTATCATTGCTAGGATCTGCACTATGCAAGAACTGCATTCAAAAGCTGCTTGCAAGATGTATCTAGGTCGCATGAAAATTTGCTGTGCAACATCAGATTGTGCTATCATAACCATTTATTCTGTTCATTACTGCAAAACTGAGAAAAGCAAGAATTGTTTCATAGTTTTTGAGGTCAAACTAAAACGGAAATGGAATTGATTTTCTGCCTCAACTGCTTATCATTGCTAGGATCTGCACTATGCAAGAACTGCATTCAAAAGCTGCTTGCAAGATGTATCTAGGCCGCATGAAAATTTACTGTGCAACATCAATTGTGCTATCATAGCCATTTATTCTCTTCATTACTGCAAAACTGAGAAAAGAAAGAATTGTTTCATAGTTTTTGAGGTCAAACTAAAACGGAAATGAAATTGATTTCCTGCCTCAACTGCTTATCATTGCTAGCATCTGCACTATGCAAGAACTGCATTCAAAAGCTGCTTGCAAGATGTATCCAGGTCGCATGAAAATTTGATGTGCAACATCAGATTGTGCTATCATAACCATTTATTCTGTTCATTACTGCAAAACTGAGAAAAGCAAGAATTGTTTCAGAGTTTTTGAGGTTAAACTAAAACGGAAATGGAATTGATTTTCTGCCTCAACTGCTTATCATTGCTAGGATCTGCACTATGCAAGAACTGCATTCAAAAGCTGCTTGCAAGATGTATCTAGGTCGCATGAAAATTTGCTGTGCAACATCAGATTGTGCTATCATAGCCATTTATTCTGTTCATTACTGCAAAACTGAGAAAAGAAAGAATTGTTTCATAGTTTTTGAGGTCAAACTAAAACGGAAATGGAATTGATTTCCTGCCTCGACTGCTTATCATTGCTAGGATCTGCACTATGCAACAACTGCATTCAAAAGCTGCTTGCAAGATGTATCTAGGTCGCATGGAAATTTGCTGTGCAACATCAGATTGTGCTATCATAACCATTTCTTCTGTTCATTACTGCAAAACTGAGAAAAGGAAGAATTGTTTCATAGTATTTGAGGTCGAACTAAAACGGAAATGGAATTGATTTTCCGGCTCAACTGCTTATCATTGCTAGGATCTGCACTATGCAAGAACTGCATTCAAAAGCTGCTTGCAAGACGTATCTAGGCCGCATGAAAATTTGCTGTGCAACATCAGATTGTGCTATCATAGCCATTTATTCTGTTCATTACTGCAAAACTGAGAAAAGAAAGAATTGTTTCATAGTTTTTGAGGTCAAACTAAAACGGAAATGGTATTGATTTTCTGCCTCAACTGCTTATCATTGCTAGGATCTGCACTATGCAAGAACTGCATTCAAAAGCTGCTTGCAAGATGTATCTAGGTCGCATGAAAATTTGCTGTGCAGCATCAGATTGTGCTATCATAGCCATTTATTCTGTTCATTACTGCAAAACTGAGCAAAGAAAGAATTGTTTCATAGTTTTTGAGGTCAAACTAAAATGGAAATGGAATTGATTTTCTGCCTCAACTGCTTATCATTGCTAGGATCTGCACTATGCAAGAACTGCATTCAAAAGCTGCTTGCAAGATGTATCTAGGTCGCATGAAAATTTGCTGTGCAACATCAGATTGTGCTATTATAGCCATTTATTCTGTTCATTACTGCAAAACTGAGAAAAGAAAGAATTGTTTCATAGTTTTTGAGGTCAAACTAAAACGGAAATGGAATTGATTTCCTGCCTCGACTGCTTATCATTGCTAGGATCTGCACTATGCAACAACTGCATTCAAAAGCTGCTTGCAAGATGTATCTAGGTCGCATGGAAATTTGCTGTGCAACATCAGATTGTGCTATCATAACCATTTCTTCTGTTCATTACTCCAAAACTGAGAAAAGGAAGAATTGTTTCATAGTATTTGAGGTCGAACTAAAACGGAAATGGAATTGATTTTCCGGCTCAACTGCTTATCATTGCTAGGATCTGCACTATGCAAGAACTGCATTCAAAAGCTGCTTGCAAGATCTATCTAGGTCGCATGAAAATTTGCTGTGCAACATCAGATTGTGCTATCATAACCATTTATTCTGTTCATTACTGCAAAACTGAGAAAAGCAAGAATTGTTTCATAGTTTTTGAGGTCAAACTGAAACGGAAATGGAATTGATTTTCTGCCTCAACTGCTTATCATTGCTAGGATCTGCACTATGCAAGAACTGCATTCAAAAGCTGCTTGCAAGACGTATCTAGGTCGCATGAAAATTTGCTGTGCAACATCAGACTGTGCTATCATAGCCATTTATTCTGTTCATTACTGCAAAACTGAGAAAAGAAAGAATTGTTGCATAGTTTTTGAGGTCAAACTAAAACGGAAATGGAATTGATTTCCTGCCTCAACTGCTTATCATTGCTAGGATCTGCACTATGCAACAACTGCATTCAAAAGCTGCTTGCAAGATGTATCTAGGTCGCATGAAAATTTGCTGTGCAACATCAGATTGTGCTACCATAACCATTTTTTCTGTTCATTACTGCAAAACTGAGAAAAGCAAGAATTGTTTCATAGTTTTTGAGGTCAAACTAAAACGGAAATGGAATTGATTTTCTGCCTCAACTGCTTATCATTCCTAGGATCTGCACTATGCAAGAACTGCATTCAAAAGCTGCTTGCAAGATGTATCTAGGCCGCATGAAAATTTGCTGTGCAACATCAGATTGTGCTATCATAACCATTTATTCTGCTCATTACTGCAAAACTGAGAAAATCAAGAATTGTTTCATAGTTTTTGAGGTCAAACTAAAACGGAAATGGAATTGATATCAACTGCTTATCATTGCTGGGATCTGCACTATGCAAGAACTGCATTCAAAAGCTGCTTGCAAGACGTATCTAGGCCGCATGAAAATTTGCTGTGCAACATCAGATTGTGCTATCATAGCCATTTATTCGGTTCATTACTGCAAAACTGAGAAAAGAAAGAATTGTTTCATAGTTTTTGAGGTCAAACTAAAACGGAAATGGTATTGATTTTCTGCCTCAACTGCTTATCATTGCTAGCATCTGCACTATGCAAGAACTGCATTCAAAAGCTGCTTGCAAGATGTATCTAGGTCGCATGAAAATTTGCTGTGCAACATCAGATTGTGCTATCATAACCATTTCTTCTGTTCATTACTGCAAAATTGAGAAAAGGAAGAATTGTTTCATAGTATTTGAGGTCAAACTAAAACGGAAATGGAATTGATTTTCCGCCTCAACTGCTTATCATTGCTAGGATCTGCACTATGCAAGAACTGCATTCAAAAGCTGCTTGCAAGATGTATCTAGGTCGCATGATAATTTGCTGTGCAACATCAGATTGTGCTATCATAACCATTTCTTCTGTTCATTACTGCAAAACTGAGAAAAGGAAGAATTGTTTCATAGTATTTGAGGTCGAACTAAAACGGAAATGGAATTGATTTTCCGGCTCAACTGCTTATCATTGCTAGGATCTGCACTATGCAAGAACTGCATTCAAAAGCTGCTTGCAAGATGTATCTAGGTCGCATGAAAATTTGCTGTGCAACATCAGATTGTGCTATCATAACCATTTATTCTGTTCATTACTGCAAAACTGAGAAAAGCAAGAATTGTTTCATAGTTTTTGAGGTCAAACTAAAACGGAAATGGAATTGATTTTCTGCCTCAACTGCTTATCATTGCTAGGATCTGCACTATGCAAGAACTGCATTCAAAAGCTGCTTGCAAGACGTATCTAGGTCGCAAGAAAATTTGCTGTGCAACATCAGACTGTGCTATCATAGCCATTTATTCTGTTCATTACTGCAAAACTGAGAAAAGAAAGAATTGTTGCATAGTTTTTGAGGTCAAACTAAAACGGAAATGGAATTGATTTCCTGCCTCAACTGCTTATCATTGCTAGGATCTGCACTATGCAAGAACTGCATTCAAAAGCTGCTTGCAAGATGTATCTAGGTCGCATGAAAATTTGCTGTGCAACATCAGATTGTGCTACCATAACCATTTTTTCTGTTCATTACTGCAAAACTGAGAAAAGCAAGAATTGTTTCATAGTTTTTGAGGTCAAACTAAAACGGAAATGGAATTGATTTTCTGCCTCAACTGCTTATCATTCCTAGGATCTGCACTATGCAAGAACTGCATTCAAAAGCTGCTTGCAAGACGTATCTAGGTCGCATGAAAATTTGCTGTGCAACATCTGATTGTGCTATCATAGCCATTTATTCTGTTCATTACTGCAAAACTGAGAAAAGAAAGAATTGTTTCATAGTTTTTGAGGTCAAACTAAAACGGAAATGGTATTGCTTTTCTGCCTCAACTGCTTATCATTGCTAGGATCTGCACTATGCAAGAACTGCATTCAAAAGCTGCTTGCAAGATGTATCTAGGCCGCATGAAAATTTGCTGTGCAACATCAGATTGTGCTATCATAACCATTTATTCTGCTCATTACTGCAAAACTGAGAAAAGCAAGAATTGTTTCATAGTTTTTGAGGTCAAACTAAAACGGAAATGGAATTGATATCAACTGCTTATCATTGCTGGGATCTGCACTATGCAAGAACTGCATTCAAAAGCTGCTTGCAAGACGTATCTAGGCCGCATGAAAATTTGCTGTGCAACATCAGATTGTGCTATCATAGCCATTTATTCGGTTCATTACTGCAAAACTGAGAAAAGAAAGAATTGTTTCATAGTTTTTGAGGTCAAACTAAAACGGAAATGGTATTGATTTTCTGCCTCAACTGCTTATCATTGCTAGGATCTGCACTATGCAAGAACTGCATTCAAAAGCTGCTTGCAAGATGTATCTAGGTCGCATGAAAATTTGCTGTGCAACATCAGATTGTGCTATCATAACCATTTCTTCTGTACATTACTGCAAAATTGAGAAAAGGAAGAATTGTTTCATAGTATTTGAGGTCAAACTAAAACGGAAATGGAATTGATTTTCCGCCTCAACTGCTTATCATTGCTAGGATCTGCACTATGCAAGAACTGCATTCAAAAGCTGCTTGCAAGATGTATCTAGGTCGCATGATAATTTGCTGTGCAACATCAGATTGTGCTATCATAACCATTTATTCTGTTCATTACTGCAAAACTGAGAAAAGCAAGAATTGTTTCATAGTTTTTGAGTTCAAACTAAAACGGAAATGGGATTGATTTTGTGCCTCAACTGCTTACCATTGCTAGGATCTGCACTATGCAAGAACTGCATTCAAAAGCTGCTTGCAAGATGTATCTAGGTCGCATGAAAATTTGCTGTGCAACATCAGATTGTGCTATCATAACCATTTATTCTGCTCATTACTGCAAAACTGAGAAAAGCAAGAATTGTTTCATAGTTTTTGAGGTCAAACTAAAACGGAAATGGAATTGATATCAACTGCTTATCATTGCTAGGATCTGCCCTATGCAAGAACTGCATTCAAAAGCTGCTTGCAAGATGTATCTAGGTCGCATGAAAATTGGCTGTGCAACATCAGATTGTGCTATCATAACCATTTATTCTGTTCATTACTGCAAAACTGAGAAAAGCAAGAATTGTTTCATAGTTTTTGAGGTCAAACTAAAACGGAAATGGAATTGATTTTCTGCCTCAACTGCTTATCATTGCTAGGATCTGCACTATGCAAGAACTGCATTCAAAAGCTGCTTGCAAGATGTATCTAGGTCGCATGAAAATTTGCTGTGCAACATCAGATTGTGCTATCATAGCCATTTATTCTGTTCATTACTGCAAAACTGAGAAAAGAAAGAATTGTTTCATAGTTTTTGAGGTCAAACTAAAACGGAAATGGAATTGATTTCCTGCCTCAACTGCTTATCATTGCTAGGATCTGCACTATGCAACAACTGCATTCAAAAGCTGCTTGCAAGATGTATCTAGGTCGCATGAAAATTTGCTGTGCAACATCAGATTGTGCTATCATAACCATTTCTTCTGTTCATTACTGCAAAACTGAGAAAAGGAAGAATTGTTTCATAGTATTTGAGGTCGAACTAAAACGGAAATGGAATTGATTTTCCGGCTCAACTACTTATCATTGCTAGGATCTGCACTATGCAAGAACTGCATTCAAAAGCTGCTTGCAAGATGTATCTAGGTCGCATGAAAATTTGCTGTGCAACATCAGATTTTGCTATCATAACCATTTATTCTGTTCATTACTGCAAACCTGAGAAAAGCAAGAATTGTTTTATAGTTTTTGAGGTCAAACTAAAACGGAAATGGAATTGATTTTCTGCCTCAACTGCTTATCATTGCTAGGATCTGCACTATGCAAGAACTGCATTCAAAAGCTGCTTGCAAGACGTATCTAGGCCGCATAAAAATTTGCTGTGCAACATCAGATTGTGCTATCATAGCCATTTATTCGGTTCATTACTGCAAAACTGTGAAAAGAAAGAATTGTTTATAGTTTTTGAGGTCAAACTAAAACGGAAATGGTATTGATTTTCTGCCTCAACTGCTTATCATTGCTAGGATCTGCACTATGCAAGAACTGCATTCAAAAGCTGCTTGCAAGATGTATCTAGGTCGCATGAAAATTTGCTGAGCAACATCAGATTTTGCTATCATAGCCATTTATTCTGTTCATTACTGCCAAACTGAGAAAAGAAAGAATTGTTTGGTCAAACTAAAACGGAAATGGAATTGATTTTCTGCCTCAACTGCTTATCATTGCTAGGATCTGCACTATGCAAGAACTGCATTCAAAAGCTGCTTGCAAGATGTATCTAGGTCGCATGAAAATTTGCTGTGCAACATCTGATTGTGCTATCATAGCCATTTATTCTGTTCATTACTGCAAAACTGAGAAAAGAAAGAATTGTTTCATAGTTTTTGAGGTCAAACTAAAATGGAAATGGAACTGATTTTCTGCCTCAACTGCTTATCATTGCTAGGATCCGCACTATGCAAGAACTGCATTCAAAAGCTGCTTGCAAGACGTATCTAGGTCGCATGAAAATTTGCTGTGCAACATCAGATTGTGCTATCATAACCATTTATTCTGTTTATTACTGCCAAACTGAGAAAAGAAAGAATTGTTTCATAGTTTTTGAGGTCAAACTGAAACGGAAATGGAATTGATTTCCTGCCTCAACTGCTTATCATTGCTAGGATCTGCACTATGCAAGAACTGCATTCCAAAGCTGCTTGCAAGATGTATCTAGGTCGCATGAAAATTTGCTGTGCAAGATCAGATTGTGCTATCATAGCCATTTATTCTGTTCTTTACTGCAAAACTGAGGAAAGAAAGAATTGTTTCTTAGTTTTTGAGGTCAAACTAAAACAGAAATGGAATTGATTTCCTGCCTCAACTGCTTATCATTGCTAGGATCTGCACTATGCAACAACTGCATTCGAAAGCTGCTTGCAAGATGTATCTAGGTCGCATGAAAATTTGCTGTGCAACATCAGATTGTGCTACCATAACCATTTTTTCTGTTCATTACTGCAAAACTGAGAAAAGCGAGAATTGTTTCATAGTTTTTGAGTTCAAACTAAAACGGAATTGGGATTGATTTTGTGCCTCAACAGCTTACCATTGCTAGGATCTGCACTATGCAAGAACTGCATTCAAGAGCTGCTTGCAAGATGTATCTAGGTCGCATGAAAATTTGCTGTGCAACATCAGATTGTGCTATCATAACCATTTCTTCTGTTCATTACTGCAAAATTGAGAAAAGGAAGAATTGTTTCATAGTATTTGAGGTCAAACTAAAACGGAAATGGAATTGATTTTCCGCCTCAACTGCTTATCATTGCTAGGATCTGCACTATGCAAGAACTGCATTCAAAAGCTGCTTGCAAGATGTATCTAGGTCGCATGATAATTTGCTGTGCAACATCAGATTGTGCTATCATAACCATTTATTCTGTTCATTACTGCAAAACTGAGAAAAGCAAGAATTGTTTCATAGTTTTTGAGTACAAACTAAAACGGAAATGGGATTGATTTTGTGCCTCAACGGCTTACCATTGCTAGGATCTGCCTATGCAAGAACTGCATTCAAAAGCTGCTTGCAAGATGTATCTAGGTCGCATGAAAATTTGCTGTGCAACATCAGATTGTGCTATCATAACCATTTATTCTGCTCATTACTGCAAAACTGAGAAAAGCAAGAATTGTTTCATAGTTTTTGAGGTCAAACTAAAGCGGAAATGGAATTGATATCAACTGCTTATCATTGCTAGGATCTGCACTATGCAAGAACTGCATTCAAAAGCTGCTTGCAAGATGTATCTAGGTCGCATGAAAATTTGCTGTGCAACATCAGATTGTGCTATCATAACCATTTATTCTGTTCATTACTGCAAAACTGAGAAAAGCAAGAATTGTTTCATAGTTTTTGAGGTCAAACTAAAACGGAAATGGAATTGATTTTCTGCCTCAACTGCTTATCATTGCTAGGATCTGCACTATGCAAGAACTGCATTCAAAAGCTGCTTGCAAGATGTATCTAGGCCGCATGAAAATTTACTGTGCAACATCAATTGTGCTATCATAGCCATTTATTCTGTTCATTACTGCAAAACTGAGAAAAGAAAGAATTGTTTCATAGTTTTTGAGGTCAAACTAAAACGGAAATGAAATTGATTTCCTGCCTCAACTGCTTATCATTGCTAGCATCTGCACTATGCAAGAACTGCATTCAAAAGCTGCTTGCAAGATGTATCTAGGTCGCATGAAAATTTGATGTGCAACATCAGATTGTGCTATCATAACCATTTATTCTGTTCATTACTGCAAAACTGAGAAAAGCAAGAATTGTTTCAGAGTTTTTGAGGTCAAACTAAAACGGAAATGGAATTGATTTTCTGACTCAACTGCTTATCATTGCTAGGATCTGCACTATGCAAGAACTGCATTCAAAAGCTGCTTGCAAGACGTATCTAGGCCGCATGAAAATTTGCTGTGCAACATCAGATTGTGCTATCATAGCCATTTATTCTGTTCATTACTGCAAAACTGAGAAAAGAAATAATTGTTTCATAGTTTTTGAGGTCAAACTAAAACGGAAATGGTATTGATTTTCTGCCTCAACTGCTTATCATTGCTAGGATCTGCACTATGCAAGAACTGCATTCAAAAGCTGCTTGCAAGATGTATCTAGGTCGCATGAAAATTTGCTGTGCAGCATCAGATTGTGCTATCATAGCCATTTATTCTGTTCATTACTGCAAAACTGAGCAAAGAAAGAATTGTTTCATAGTTTTTGAGGTCAAACTAAAATGGAAATGGAATTGATTTTCTGCCTCAACTGCTTATCATTGCTAGGATCTGCACTATGCAAGAACTGCATTCAAAAGCTGCTTGCAAGATGTATCTAGGTCGCATGAAAATTTGCTGTGCAACATCAGATTGTGCTATCATAGCCATTTATTCTGTTCATTACTGCAAAACTGAGAAAAGAAAGAATTGTTTCATAGTTTTTGAGGTCAAACTAAAACGGAAATGGAATTGATTTCCTGCCTCGACTGCTTATCATTGCTAGGATCTGCACTATGCAACAACTGCATTCAAAAGCTGCTTGCAAGATGTATCTAGGTCGCATGAAAATTTGCTGTGCAACATCAGATTGTGCTATCATAACCATTTATTCTGTTCATTACTGCAAAACTGAGAAAAGCAAGAATTGTTTTATAGTTTTTGAGGTCAAACTAAAACGGAAATGGAATTGATTTTCTGCCTCAACTGCTTATCATTGCTAGGATCTGCACTATGCAAGAACTGCATTCAAAAGCTGCTTGCAAGATGTATCTAGGTCGCATGAAAATTTGCTGTGCAACATCAGATTGTGCTATCATAACCATTTATTCTGCTCATTACTGCAAAACTGAGAAAAGCAAAAATTGTTTCATAGTTTTTGAGGTCAAACTAAAACGGAAATGGAATTGATTTCAACTGCTTATCATTGCTAGGATCTGCACTATGCAAGAACTGCATTCAAAAGCTGCTTGCAAGATGCATCTAGGCCGCATGAAAATTTGCTGTGCAACATCAGATTGTGCTATCATAGCCATTTATTCGGTTCATTACTGCAAAACTGAGAAAAGAAAGAATTGTTTATAGTTTTTGAGGTCAAACTAAAACGGAAATGGTATTGATTTTCTGCCTCAACTGCTTATCATTGCTAGGATCTGCACTATGCAAGAACTGCATTCAAAAGCTGCTTGCAAGATGTATCTAGGTCGCATGAAAATTTGCTGAGCAACATCAGATTTTGCTATCATAGCCATTTATTCTGTTCATTACTGCCAAACTGAGAAAAGAAAGAATTGTTTGGTCAAACTAAAACGGAAATGGAATTGATTTTCTGCCTCAACTGCTTATCATTGCTAGGATCTGCACTATGCAAGAACTGCATTCAAAAGCTGCTTGCAAGATGTATCTAGGTCGCATGAAAATTTGCTGTGCAACATCTGATTGTGCTATCATAGCCATTTATTCTGTTCATTACTGCAAAACTGAGAAAAGAAAGAATTGTTTCATAGTTTTTGAGGTCAAACTAAAATGGAAATGGAACTGATTTTCTGCCTCAACTGCTTATCATTGCTAGGATCCGCACTATGCAAGAACTGCATTCAAAAGCTGCTTGCAAGACGTATCTAGGTCGCATGAAAATTTGCTGTGCAACATCAGATTGTGCTATCATAACCATTTATTCTGTTCATTACTGCCAAACTGAGAAAAGAAAGAATTGTTTCATAGTTTTTGAGGTCAAACTGAAACGGAAATGGAATTGATTTCCTGCCTCAACTGCTTATCATTGCTAGGATCTGCACTATGCAAGAACTGCATTCCAAAGCTGATTGCAAGATGTATCTAGGTCGCATGAAAATTTGCTGTGCAAGATCAGATTGTGCTATCATAGCCATTTATTCTGTTCTTTACTGCAAAACTGAGGAAAGAAAGAATTGTTTCTTAGTTTTTGAGGTCAAACTAAAACAGAAATGGAATTGATTTCCTGCCTCAACTGCTTATCGTTGCTAGGATCTGCACTATGCAACAACTGCATTCGAAAGCTGATTGCAAGATGTATCTAGGTCGCATGAAAATTTGCTGTGCAACATCAGATTGTGCTACCATAACCATTTTTTCTGTTCATTACTGCAAAACTGAGAAAAGCGAGAATTGTTTCATAGTTTTTGAGTTCAAACTAAAACAGAATTGGGATTGATTTTGTGCCTCAACAGCTTACCATTGCTAGGATCTGCACTATGCAAGAACTGCATTCAAGAGCTGTTTGCAAGATGTATCTAGGTCGCATGAAAATTTGCTGTGCAACATCAGATTGTGCTATCATAACCATTTCTTCTGTTCATTACTGCAAAATTGAGAAAAGGAAGAATTGTTTCATAGTATTTGAGGTCAAACTAAAACGGAAATGGAATTGATTTTCTGCCTCAACTGCTTATCATTGCTAGGATCTGCACTATGCAAGAACTGCATTCAAAAAATGCTTGCAAGATGTATCTAGGTCGCATGAAAATTTGCTGTGCAACATCGGATTGTGCTATCATAACCATTTATTCTGTTCATTACTGCAAAACTGAGAAAAGCAAGAATTGTTTCATAGTTTTTGAGTACAAACTAAAACGGAAATGGGATTGATTTTGTGCCTCAACGGCTTACCATTGCTAGGATCTGCCTATGCAAGAACTGCATTCAAAAAATGCTTGCAAGATGTATCTAGGTCGCATGAAAATTTGCTGTGCAACATCGGATTGTGCTATCATAACCATTTATTCTGCTCATTACTGCAAAACTGAGAAAAGCAAGAATTGTTTCATAGTTTTTGAGGTCAAACTAAAGCGGAAATGGAATTGATATCAACTGCTTATCATTGCTAGGATCTGCACTATGCAAGAACTGCATTCAAAAGCTGCTTGCAAGATGCATCTAGGTCGCATGAAAATTTGCTGTGCAACATCAGATTGTGCTATCATAACCATTTATTCTGTTCATTACTGCAAAACTGAGAAAAGCAAGAATTGTTTCATAGTTTTTGAGGTCAAACTAAAACGGAAATGGAATTGATTTTCTGCCTCAACTGCTTATCATTGCTAGGATCTGCACTATGCAAGAACTGCATTCAAAAGCTGCTTGCAAGATGTATCTAGGCCGCATGAAAATTTACTGTGCAACATCAATTGTGCTATCATAGCCATTTATTCTGTTCATTACTGCAAAACTGAGAAAAGAAAGAATTGTTTCATAGTTTTTGAGGTCAAACTAAAACGGAAATGAAATTGATTTCCTGCCTCAACTGCTTATCATTGCTAGCATCTGCACTATGCAAGAACTGCATTCAAAAGCTGCTTGCAAGATGTATCTAGGTCGCATGAAAATTTGATGCGCAACATCAGATTGTGCTATCATAACCATTTATTCTGTTCATTACTGCAAAACTGAGAAAAGCAAGAATTGTTTCAGAGTTTTTGAGGTCAAACTAAAACGGAAATGGAATTGATTTTCTGACTCAACTGCTTATCATTGCTAGGATCTGCACTATGCAAGAACTGCATTCAAAAGCTGCTTGCAAGACGTATCTAGGCCGCATGAAAATTTGCTGTGCAACATCAGATTGTGCTATCATAGCCATTTATTCTGTTCATTACTGCAAAACTGAGAAAAGAAAGAATTGTTTCATAGTTTTTGAGGTCAAACTAAAACGGAAATGGTATTGATTTTCTGCCTCAACTGCTTATCATTGCTAGGATCTGCACTATGCAAGAACTGCATTCAAAAGCTGCTTGCAAGATGTATCTAGGTCGCATGAAAATTTGCTGTGCAGCATCAGATTGTGCTATCATAGCCATTTATTCTGTTCATTACTGCAAAACTGAGCAAAGAAAGAATTGTTTCATAGTTTTTGAGGTCAAACTAAAATGGAAATGGAATTGATTTTCTGCCTCAACTGCTTATCATTGCTAGGATCTGCACTATGCAAGAACTGCATTCAAAAGCTGCTTGCAAGATGTATCTAGGTCGCATGAAAATTTGCTGTGCAACATCAGATTGTGCTATCATAGCCATTTATTCTGTTCATTACTGCAAAACTGAGAAAAGAAAGAATTGTTTCATAGTTTTTGAGGTCAAACTAAAACGGAAATGGAATTGATTTCCTGCCTCGACTGCTTATCATTGCTAGGATCTGCACTATGCAACAACTGCATTCAAAAGCTGCTTGCAAGATGTATCTAGGTCGCATGAAAATTTGCTGTGCAACATCAGATTGTGCTATCATAACCATTTCTTCTGTTCATTACTGCAAAACTGAGAAAAGGAAGAATTGTTTCATAGTATTTGAGGTCGAACTAAAACGGAAATGGAATTGATTTTCCGGCTCAACTACTTATCATTGCTAGGATCTGCACTATGCAAGAACTGCATTCAAAAGCTGCTTGCAAGATGTATCTAGGTCGCATGAAAATTTGCTGTGCAACATCAGATTGTGCTATCATAACCATTTATTCTGTTCATTACTGCAAAACTGAGAAAAGCAAGAATTGTTTTATAGTTTTTGAGGTCAAACTAAAACGGAAATGGAATTGATTTTCTGCCTCAACTGCTTATCATTGCTAGGATCTGCACTATGCAAGAACAGCATTCAAAAGCTGCTTGCAAGATGTATCTAGGTCGCATGAAAATTTGCTGTGCAACATCAGATTGTGCTATCATAACCATTTATTCTGCTCATTACTGCAAAACTGAGAAAAGCAAAAATTGTTTCATAGTTTTTGAGGTCAAACTAAAACGGAAATGGAATTGATTTCAACTGCTTATCATTGCTAGGATCTGCACTATGCAAGAACTGCATTCAAAAGCTGCTTGCAAGATGCATCTAGGTCGCATGAAAATTTGCTGTGCAACATCAGATTGTGCTATCATAACCATTTATTCTGTTCATTACTGCCAAACTGAGAAAAGAAAGAATTGTTTCATAGTTTTTGAGGTCAAACTGAAACGGAAATGGAATTGATTTCCTGCCTCAACTGCTTATCATTGCTAGGATCTGCACTATGCAACAACTGCATTCAAAAGCTGCTTGCAAGATGTATCTAGGTCGCATGAAAATTTGCTGTGCAACATCAGATTGTGCTACCATAACCATTTTTTCTGATCATTACTGCAAAACTGAGAAAAGCGAGAATTGTTTCATAGTTTTTGAGTTCAAACTAAAACGGAATTGGTATTGATTTTGTGCCTCAACTGCTTACCATTGCTAGGATCTGCACTATGCAAGAACTGCATTCAAGAGCTGCTTGCAAGATGTATCTAGGTCGCATGAAAATTTGCTGTGCAACATGAGATTGTGCTATCATAACCATTTCTTCTGTTCATTACTGCAAAATTGAGAAAAGGAAGAATTGTTTCATAGTATTTGAGGTCAAACTAAAACGGAAATGGAATTGATTTTCCGCCTCAACTGCTTATCATTGCTAGGATCTGCACTATGCAAGAACTGCATTCAAAAGCTGCTTGCAAGATGTATCTAGGTCGCATGATAATTTGCTGTGCAACATCAGATTGTGCTATCATAACCATTTATTCTGTTCATTACTGCAAAACTGAGAAAAGCAAGAATTGTTTCATAGTTTTTGAGTTCAAACTAAAACGGAAATGGGATTGATTTTGTGCCTCAACGGCTTATCATTGCTAGGATCTGCCTATGCAAGAACTGCATTCAAAAGCTGCTTGCAAGATGTATCTAGGCCGCATGAAAATTTGCTGTGCAACATCAGATTGTGCTATCATAACCATTTATTCTGCTCATTACTGCAAAACTGAGAAAAGCAAGAATTGTTTCATAGTTTTTGAGGTCAAACTAAAACGGAAATGGAATTGATATCAACTGCTTATCATTGCTGGGATCTGCACTTTGCAAGAACTGCATTCAAAAGCTGCTTGCAAGATGTATCTAGGTCGCATGAAAATTTGCTGTGCAACATCAGATTGTGCTATCATAACCATTTATTCTGTTCATTACTGCAAAACTGAGAAAAGCAAGAATTGTTTTATAGTTTTTGAGGTCAAACTAAAACGGAAATGGAATTGATTTTCTGCCTCAACTGCTTATCATTGCTAGGATCTGCACTATGCAAGAACTGCATTCAAAAGCTGCTTGCAAGATGTATCTAGGTCGCATGAAAATTTGCTGTGCAACATCAGATTGTGCTATCATAACCATTTATTCTGCTCATTACTGCAAAACTGAGAAAAGCAAAAATTGTTTCATAGTTTTTGAGGTCAAACTAAAACGGAAATGGAATTGATTTCAACTGCTTATCATTGCTAGGATCTGCACTATGCAAGAACTGCATTCAAAAGCTGCTTGCAAGATGCATCTAGGCCGCATGAAAATTTGCTGTGCAACATCAGATTGTGCTATCATAGCCATTTATTCGGTTCATTACTGCAAAACTGAGAAAAGAAAGAATTGTTTATAGTTTTTGAGGTCAAACTAAAACGGAAATGGTATTGATTTTCTGCCTCAACTGCTTATCATTGCTAGGATCTGCACTATGCAAGAACTGCATTCAAAAGCTGCTTGCAAGATGTATCTAGGTCGCATGAAAATTTGCTGAGCAACATCAGATTTTGCTATCATAGCCATTTATTCTGTTCATTACTGCCAAACTCAGAAAAGAAAGAATTGTTTGGTCAAACTAAAACGGAAATGGAATTGATTTTCTGCCTCAACTGCTTATCATTGCTAGGATCTGCACTATGCAAGAACTGCATTCAAAAGCTGCTTGCAAGATGTATCTAGGTCGCATGAAAATTTGCTGTGCAACATCTGATTGTGCTATCATAGCCATTTATTCTGTTCATTACTGCAAAACTGAGAAAAGAAAGAATTGTTTCATAGTTTTTGAGGTCAAACTAAAATGGAAATGGAACTGATTTTCTGCCTCAACTGCTTATCATTGCTAGGATCCGCACTATGCAAGAACTGCATTCAAAAGCTGCTTGCAAGACGTATCTAGGTCGCATGAAAATTTGCTGTGCAACATCAGATTGTGCTATCATAACCATTTATTCTGTTCATTACTGCCAAACTGAGAAAAGAAAGAATTGTTTCATAGTTTTTGAGGTCAAACTGAAACGGAAATGGAATTGATTTCCTGCCTCAACTGCTTATCATTGCTAGGATCTGCACTATGCAAGAACTGCATTCCAAAGCTGATTGCAAGATGTATCTAGGTCGCATGAAAATTTGCTGTGCAAGATCAGATTGTGCTATCATAGCCATTTATTCTGTTCTTTACTGCAAAACTGAGGAAAGAAAGAATTGTTTCTTAGTTTTTGAGGTCAAACTAAAACAGAAATGGAATTGATTTCCTGCCTCAACTGCTTATCGTTGCTAGGATCTGCACTATGCAACAACTGCATTCGAAAGCTGATTGCAAGATGTATCTAGGTCGCATGAAAATTTGCTGTGCAACATCAGATTGTGCTACCATAACCATTTTTTCTGTTCATTACTGCAAAACTGAGAAAAGCGAGAATTGTTTCATAGTTTTTGAGGTCAAACTAAAACGGAAATGGAATTGATTTTCTGCCTCAACTGCTTATCATTGCTAGGATCTGCACTATGCAAGAACTGCATTCAAAAAATGCTTGCAAGATGTATCTAGGTCGCATGAAAATTTGCTGTGCAACATCGGATTGTGCTATCATAACCATTTATTCTGTTCATTACTGCAAAACTGAGAAAAGCAAGAATTGTTTCATAGTTTTTGAGTACAAACTAAAACGGAAATGGGATTGATTTTGTGCCTCAACGGCTTACCATTGCTAGGATCTGCCTATGCAAGAACTGCATTCAAAAAATGCTTGCAAGATGTATCTAGGTCGCATGAAAATTTGCTGTGCAACATCGGATTGTGCTATCATAACCATTTATTCTGCTCATTACTGCAAAACTGAGAAAAGCAAGAATTGTTTCATAGTTTTTGAGGTCAAACTAAAGCGGAAATGGAATTGATATCAACTGCTTATCATTGCTAGGATCTGCACTATGCAAGAACTGCATTCAAAAGCTGCTTGCAAGATGCATCTAGGTCGCATGAAAATTTGCTGTGCAACATCAGATTGTGCTATCATAACCATTTATTCTGTTCATTACTGCAAAACTGAGAAAAGCAAGAATTGTTTCATAGTTTTTGAGGTCAAACTAAAACGGAAATGGAATTGATTTTCTGCCTCAACTGCTTATCATTGCTAGGATCTGCACTATGCAAGAACTGCATTCAAAAGCTGCTTGCAAGATGTATCTAGGCCGCATGAAAATTTACTGTGCAACATCAATTGTGCTATCATAGCCATTTATTCTGTTCATTACTGCAAAACTGAGAAAAGAAAGAATTGTTTCATAGTTTTTGAGGTCAAACTAAAACGGAAATGAAATTGATTTCCTGCCTCAACTGCTTATCATTGCTAGCATCTGCACTATGCAAGAACTGCATTCAAAAGCTGCTTGCAAGATGTATCTAGGTCGCATGAAAATTTGATGCGCAACATCAGATTGTGCTATCATAACCATTTATTCTGTTCATTACTGCAAAACTGAGAAAAGCAAGAATTGTTTCAGAGTTTTTGAGGTCAAACTAAAACGGAAATGGAATTGATTTTCTGACTCAACTGCTTATCATTGCTAGGATCTGCACTATGCAAGAACTGCATTCAAAAGCTGCTTGCAAGACGTATCTAGGCCGCATGAAAATTTGCTGTGCAACATCAGATTGTGCTATCATAGCCATTTATTCTGTTCATTACTGCAAAACTGAGAAAAGAAAGAATTGTTTCATAGTTTTTGAGGTCAAACTAAAACGGAAATGGTATTGATTTTCTGCCTCAACTGCTTATCATTGCTAGGATCTGCACTATGCAAGAACTGCATTCAAAAGCTGCTTGCAAGATGTATCTAGGTCGCATGAAAATTTGCTGTGCAGCATCAGATTGTGCTATCATAGCCATTTATTCTGTTCATTACTGCAAAACTGAGCAAAGAAAGAATTGTTTCATAGTTTTTGAGGTCAAACTAAAATGGAAATGGAATTGATTTTCTGCCTCAACTGCTTATCATTGCTAGGATCTGCACTATGCAAGAACTGCATTCAAAAGCTGCTTGCAAGATGTATCTAGGTCGCATGAAAATTTGCTGTGCAACATCAGATTGTGCTATCATAGCCATTTATTCTGTTCATTACTGCAAAACTGAGAAAAGAAAGAATTGTTTCATAGTTTTTGAGGTCAAACTAAAACGGAAATGGAATTGATTTCCTGCCTCGACTGCTTATCATTGCTAGGATCTGCACTATGCAACAACTGCATTCAAAAGCTGCTTGCAAGATGTATCTAGGTCGCATGAAAATTTGCTGTGCAACATCAGATTGTGCTATCATAACCATTTCTTCTGTTCATTACTGCAAAACTGAGAAAAGGAAGAATTGTTTCATAGTATTTGAGGTCGAACTAAAACGGAAATGGAATTGATTTTCCGGCTCAACTACTTATCATTGCTAGGATCTGCACTATGCAAGAACTGCATTCAAAAGCTGCTTGCAAGATGTATCTAGGTCGCATGAAAATTTGCTGTGCAACATCAGATTGTGCTATCATAACCATTTATTCTGTTCATTACTGCAAAACTGAGAAAAGCAAGAATTGTTTTATAGTTTTTGAGGTCAAACTAAAACGGAAATGGAATTGATTTTCTGCCTCAACTGCTTATCATTGCTAGGATCTGCACTATGCAAGAACAGCATTCAAAAGCTGCTTGCAAGATGTATCTAGGTCGCATGAAAATTTGCTGTGCAACATCAGATTGTGCTATCATAACCATTTATTCTGCTCATTACTGCAAAACTGAGAAAAGCAAAAATTGTTTCATAGTTTTTGAGGTCAAACTAAAACGGAAATGGAATTGATTTCAACTGCTTATCATTGCTAGGATCTGCACTATGCAAGAACTGCATTCAAAAGCTGCTTGCAAGATGCATCTAGGTCGCATGAAAATTTGCTGTGCAACATCAGATTGTGCTATCATAACCATTTATTCTGTTCATTACTGCCAAACTGAGAAAAGAAACAATTGTTTCATAGTTTTTGAGGTCAAACTGAAACGGAAATGGAATTGATTTCCTGCCTCAACTGCTTATCATTGCTAGGATCTGCACTATGCAACAACTGCATTCAAAAGCTGCTTGCAAGATGTATCTAGGTCGCATGAAAATTTGCTGTGCAACATCAGATTGTGCTACCATAACCATTTTTTCTGATCATTACTGCAAAACTGAGAAAAGCGAGAATTGTTTCATAGTTTTTGAGTTCAAACTAAAACGGAATTGGTATTGATTTTGTGCCTCAACTGCTTACCATTGCTAGGATCTGCACTATGCAAGAACTGCATTCAAGAGCTGCTTGCAAGATGTATCTAGGTCGCATGAAAATTTGCTGTGCAACATGAGATTGTGCTATCATAACCATTTCTTCTGTTCATTACTGCAAAATTGAGAAAAGGAAGAATTGTTTCATAGTATTTGAGGTCAAACTAAAACGGAAATGGAATTGATTTTCCGCCTCAACTGCTTATCATTGCTAGGATCTGCACTATGCAAGAACTGCATTCAAAAGCTGCTTGCAAGATGTATCTAGGTCGCATGATAATTTGCTGTGCAACATCAGATTGTGCTATCATAACCATTTATTCTGTTCATTACTGCAAAACTGAGAAAAGCAAGAATTGTTTCATAGTTTTTGAGTTCAAACTAAAACGGAAATGGGATTGATTTTGTGCCTCAACGGCTTATCATTGCTAGGATCTGCCTATGCAAGAACTGCATTCAAAAGCTGCTTGCAAGATGTATCTAGGCCGCATGAAAATTTGCTGTGCAACATCAGATTGTGCTATCATAACCATTTATTCTGCTCATTACTGCAAAACTGAGAAAAGCAAGAATTGTTTCATAGTTTTTGAGGTCAAACTAAAACGGAAATGGAATTGATATCAACTGCTTATCATTGCTGGGATCTGCACTTTGCAAGAACTGCATTCAAAAGCTGCTTGCAAGATGTATCTAGGTCGCATGAAAATTTGCTGTGCAACATCAGATTGTGCTATCATAACCATTTATTCTGTTCATTACTGCAAAACTGAGAAAAGCAAGAATTGTTTTATAGTTTTTGAGGTCAAACTAAAACGGAAATGGAATTGATTTTCTGCCTCAACTGCTTATCATTGCTAGGATCTGCACTATGCAAGAACTGCATTCAAAAGCTGCTTGCAAGACGTATCTAGGCCGCATGAAAATTTGCTGTGCAACATCAGATTGTGCTATCATAGCCATTTATTCGGTTCATTACTGCAAAACTGAGAAAAGAAAGAATTGTTTCATAGTTTTTGAGGTCAAACTAAAACGGAAATGGTATTGATTTTCTGCCTCAACTGCTTATCATTGCTAGGATCTGCACTATGCAAGAACTGCATTCAAAAGCTGCTTGCAAGATGTATCTAGGTCGCATGAAAATTTGCTGAGCAACATCAGATTTTGCTATCATAGCCATTTATTCTGTTCATTACTGCCAAACTGAGAAAAGAAAGAATTGTTTGGTCAAACTAAAACGGAAATGGAATTGATTTTCTGCCTCAACTGCTTATCATTGCTAGGATCTGCACTATGCAAGAACTGCATTCAAAAGCTGCTTGCAAGATGTATCTAGGTCGCATGAAAATTTGCTGTGCAACATCTGATTGTGCTATCATAGCCATTTATTCTGTTCATTACTGCAAAACTGAGAAAAGAAAGAATTGTTTCATAGTTTTTGAGGTCAAACTAAAATGGAAATGGAACTGATTTTCTGCCTCAACTGCTTATCATTGCTAGGATCCGCACTATGCAAGAACTGCATTCAAAAGCTGCTTGCAAGACGTATCTAGGTCGCATGAAAATTTGCTGTGCAACATCAGATTGTGCTATCATAACCATTTATTCTGTTCATTACTGCCAAACTGAGAAAAGAAAGAATTGTTTCATAGTTTTTGAGGTCAAACTGAAACGGAAATGGAATTGATTTCCTGCCTCAACTGCTTATCATTGCTAGGATCTGCACTATGCAAGAACTGCGTTCAAAAGCTGCTTGCAAGATGTATCTAGGTCGCATGAAAATTTGCTGTGCAACATCAGATTGTGCTAACATAGCCATTTATTCTGTTGATTACTGCAAAACTGAGAAAAGCAAGAATTGTTTCATAGTTTTTGAGGTCAAACTAAAACGGAAATGGTATTGATTTTCTGCCTCAACTGCTTATCATTGCTAGGATCTGCACTATGCAAGAACTGCATTCAAAAGCTGCTTGCAAGATGTATCTAGGTCGCATGAAAATTTGCTGAGCAACATCAGATTTTGCTATCATAGCCATTTATTCTGTTCATTACTGCCAAACTGAGAAAAGAAAGAATTGTTTGGTCAAACTAAAACGGAAATGGAATTGATTTTCTGCCTCAACTGCTTATCATTGCTAGGATCTACACTATGCAAGAACTGCATTCAAAAGCTGCTTGCAAGATGTATCTAGGTCGCATGAACATTTGCTGTGCAACATCTGATTGTGCTATCATAGCCATTTATTCTGTTCATTACTGCAAAACTGAGAAAAGAAAGAATTGTTTCATAGTTTTTGAGGTCAAACTAAAATGGAAATGGAATTGATTTTCTGCCTCAACTGCTTATCATTGCTAGGATCTGCACTATGCAAGAACTGCATTCAAAAGCTGCTTGCAAGACGTATCTAGGTCGCATGAAAATTTGCTGTGCAACATCAGATTGTGCTATCATAACCATTTATTCTGTTCATTACTGCCAAACTGAGAAAAGAAAGAATTGTTTCATAGTTTTTGAGGTCAAACTGAAACGGAAATGGAATTGATTTCCTGCCTCTACTGCTTATCATTGCTAGGATCTGCACTATGCAAGAACTGCATTCAAAAGCTGCTTGCAAGATGTATCTAGGTCGCATGAAAATTTGCTGTGCAACATCAGATTGTGCTATCATAGCCATTTATTCTGTTGATTACTGCAAAACTGAGAAAAGCAAGAATTGTTTCATAGTTTTTGAGGTCAAGCTAAAACGGAAATGGAATTGATTTTCTGCCTCAACAGCTTATCATTGCTAGGATCTGCACTATGCAAGAACTGCATTCAAAAGCTGCTTGCAAGACGTATCTAGGTCGCATGAAAATTTGCTGTGCAAGATCAGATTGTGCTATCATAGCCATTTATTCTGTTCATTACTGCAAAACTGAGAAAAGAAAGAATTGTTTCTTAGTTTTTGAGGTCAAACTAAAACAGAAATGGAATTGATTTCCTGCCTCAACTGCTTATCATTGCTAGGATCTGCACTATGCAACAACTGCATTCAAAAGCTGCTTGCAAGATGTATCTAGGTCGCATGAAAATTTGCTGTGCAACATCAGATTGTGCTACCATAACCATTTTTTCTGTTCATTACTGCAAAACTGAGAAAAGTAAGAATTGTTTCATAGTTTTTGAGGTCAAACTAAAACGGAAATGGAATTGATTTTCTGCCTCAACTGCTTATCATTGCTAGGATCTGCACTATGCAAGAACTGCATTCAAAAGCTGCTTGCAAGACGTATCTAGGTCGCATGAAAATTTGCTGTGCAACATCAGATTGTGCTATCATAGCCATTTCTTCTGTTCATTACTGCAAAACTGAGAAAAGAAAGAATTGTTTCATAGTTTTTGAGGTCAAACTAAAACGGAAATGGTATTGATTTTCTGTCTCAACTGCTTATCATTGCTAGGATCTGCACTATCCAAGAACTGCATTCAAAAGCTGCTTGCAAGATGTATCTAGGTCGCATGAAAATTTGCTGTGCAACATCAGATTCTGCTATCATAACCATTTATTCTGCTCATTACTGCAAAACTGAGGAAAGCAAGAATTGTTTCATAGTTTTTGAGGTCAAACTAAAACGGAAATGGAATTGATTTCAACTGCTTATCATTGCTAGGATCTGCACTATGCAAGAACTGCATTCGAAAGCTGCTTGCAAGATGTATCTAGGTCGCATGAAAATTTGCTGTGCAACATCAGATTGTGCTATCATAACCATTTATTCTGTTCATTACTGCAAAACTGAGAAAAGCAAGAATTGTTTCATAGTTTTTGAGGTCAAACTAAAACGGAAATGGAATTGATTTTCTGCCTCAACTGCTTATCATTGCTAGGATCTGCACTATGCAAGAACTGCATTCAAAAGCTGCTTGCAAGACGTATCTAGGTCGCATGAAAATTTGCTGTGCAACATCAGATTGTGCTATCATAGCCATTTATTCTGTTCATTACTGCAAAACTGAGAAAAGAAAGAATTGTTTCATAGTTTTTGAGGTCAAACTAAAACGGAAATGGTATTGATTTTCTGCCTCAACTGCTTATCATTGCTAGGATCTGCACTATGCAAGAACTGCATTCAAAAGCTGCTTGCAAGATGTATCTAGGTCGCATGAAAATTTGCTGTGCAACATCAGATTGTGCTATCATAGCCATTTATTCTGTTCATTACTGCAAAGCTGAGAAAAGAAAGAATTGTTTCATAGTTTTTGAGGTCAAACTAAAACGGAAATGGAATTGATTTTCTGCCTCAACTGCTTATCATTGCTAGGATCTGCACTATGCAAGAACTGCATTCAAAAGCTGCTGGCAAGATGTATCTAGGTCGCATGAAAATTTGCGTGGTGACAAGCCAGAATGACGACATAAATTTTAAACAACATTGAATATGATGAGGCTTACTTGTAAATTAAATAAATTGGAACATTTGCCAGCAGAGCTACTGATTCATAGCAGGCTAACCTAATAACGGCTGTACAGTTGGTCAGTTTCAACTCTTCGAATTTTATTTTTATAATTTGTTTTGATATGGTGACTTTTGACCTAATTCCCGCTGTAATGCTTGTGTGTCCTTGGCGCTGCTGGATGCGAACCCCGAAGGCCTGCAGTGAAACGCCGCACATATCTGTGACCGTCAAATAGTGTTTCCTCTATAACAAGCAAGTAATAATTTCTTGATGAAAACATTTTCCAGCGATTTGAAATCGAATCTGATGACAAAATCACAGACAATCTAATGTTTCTTCAGTGCTACGTCTTTGTTACAAAAAAACAAAAACAAAAAAAAACATAGATTGGCCACTTACGTACATATGGAAGTTGTAGTACCATAACATTCTTTTACAAAATTGGCTTCTGACGTGGGACTTATCACAAGAAGCGGACAGAACATTGTATTGTATTGTATTGGGGTTTTATGGCGCATAAGCAACTGAGGCTATCATGCGCCAAGAGCAAGGTTAAAATCTGCTCTTATTTGAAAAGGGGAAGAAAGTTCGTTTAAGTTTACAGTTTATTCAGAACGTCTGCTTCTTTTAAAAAACTAAGAACACATGTTAAGTTTATTATTGCTCTTTCTCCTAAAAGTAATTTGGGATGGAAAGGGATGGCATGATCATAAAAAATAGTGAAATGCTTTCTCCGTAGTGTCTCTAGTTTTGGGCATGCAATCAGGATGTGGTTGACTGTGAGTACTTCTCCGCATTCTCCACACGTAGGCTTATCTTGTTTCATTAGTAAAAAATTATGTGTGAGATGTGTGTGCCCGATACGCAGACGGCATACTGTAACCTCCATGAATCGTTCCTGATGAGTGCTTGTTTCCCATTCTTCTATTATAGGCTTTACGAGGTGCAATTTATTACTTTCCTGGTTATTCCATATAGACTGCCATATATCCTTTTGTTTTCGTTTAATTAACTTTATGCAATCCTTATAAGGTATGTTTACTTTCTCTATTTCTTTCCTGCCTGCTTGAGCAGCACACACGTCCGCTCTCTCATTTCCTTCAATGCCCATGTGGCTTGGAACCCAACAGAATATTATGTTATGTCCTTGGGCTGATATATTTATTACATCGTGTATTATGTTACCGAGTAATGGCATGACTGCATTTCTGGAGTTTAGAGCTGTGAGCACACTCAGTGAATCTGTATAGATAACACTGTTCTCAGTACCCTCGTACACAATTTTTGCTACAGCTACCCGGACAGCATAAGACTCGGCTGCAAATACTGATGCACATTGAGGAAGTCGAATAATTTTTTCGGAGTTCCGATCCACTACAGCGCAGCCCACATAGGAGGCAGTTTTTGATCCGTCTGTGTAAAACTCTGTGCATTTGCTGTATTTCTCTTTTAGTGCATGATATTCTTGTAATATATGTTCTGTAGGAGTTTCGCTCTTTTTGAACTGTGTAAGAGTGAGGTCACAGACTGTTGGAAAGTTGTACCATGGGGCCAGGGGCCTATTTTCTTGAGCGACATCAGGCAAGGTGTCCAGAATATGGAGCTCACGGCAAATGTCTTCAAATCGCATTATCAATGGTCTTGTTGTCTGAGGCTTATTTGAGAATATTGTTCGGGAGGGGCAAGTTGTGACAATCGGGTAACAGATGTGTTTTTTCCGTGTCCTTATTTTGAGGACATATGCGCATGTAAGTAAAGCTCGTCTATCTTTCAGAGAAGGCTCGTTAGTTTCAACATAGAGGCTATGCACAGGAGACGTTCTGTATGCACCACAAGCAAGGCGGAGGCCTAAGTTATGCACTGGGTCTAATTTCTTTAAATATGATTGCCTAGCTGATCCATAAACTATGCTTCCATAGTCCAAGGAGGAGCGCACAACGGAGCGATATATATGCAAAAGGCATGCCCTATCAGATCCCCAATGTTTGCGTGAAAGGACTTTTAGGATGTTTAGGGATTTGGAGGCTTTCTTCTTTAGTGCTTGTATGTGAGGGAGAAAAGTGAGTTTTTTGTCAAAAGTAATGCCCAAGAATTTATGGTTATTGTTTATGGGCAATTTGATTTCATTTAGGTGTAAGGTAGGATTGGGCTGTATGCCTCGTTTGAGCGAGAACATAACTGCCACTGTCTTCTGCGGAGAAAATTTAAACCCATTTTCACTGGCCCATTTTGTTAGCTTATTTATTGTTAATTGGATCTGTCTCTCACATGTGGACATGTTGCATGATGTGTAGGCTATTTGAAGGTCGTCCACATAGAGTGAATACATTATGGAATTTGGTATTACTTTACTAATCGAATTCATTTTTACCACGAAAAGTGTGGTGCTTAAAATGCACCCTTGGGGCACACCATTCTCCTGCAGGAAGGTTCTTGATAAAGTGGTCCCAAGACGTACTTGAAACGACCGATGTGACAAAAAGTCACTTAAAACCTTCAGCATTCTGCCACATATGCCTAGATCTGCTAGGTCGCGCAATATCCCATACCTCCAAGCCGTATCATATGCTTTCTCAAGGTCAAAGAAAACGGCAAGGCAATGCTGTCGGTGTATAAAAGCCTCTCTGATAGTGTTTTCAAGACGCACGAGATGGTCAGTTGTTGAGCATCCTTTTTTAAAACCGCACTGATGAATGTTTAAAAGTTGATGAGATTCTAAAACAAAAGTTAGTCTGATGTTTAAAACACTTTCAAATGATTTTGCTAAACAGCTGGTGAGAGCAATGGGCCTATAACTACCAGGAGATGTCGGCTCCTTTCCGGGTTTTAAAAATGGTATGACAACAGCTTTTTTCCACGCCTCTGGCAATTTTCCTAGGACCCATATTTTGTTAAAAAAGTTTAATAGTGCCTCTATGGCAGGTTCGGATAAGTGGGCGAGCATTTTGTAGTGAATTTGGTCAGGACCAGGTGCAGTTTGTTTACCGGCAGCTAGGACATTTTTTATTTCTTGTAGTGTAATTAAGCTATTATAGGGTTCTTTTGTACCACTACTTGTAGGGAGTTTTTGTTTCTCTGCTATGTTTTTGTGTTTTAGGAATGTTTGAGTGTAGTGTGATGAACTGGAAACTTCAGAAAAGTATTCACCTAAAATGTCGGCCTGTTCTTGTATAGTTGTCTGTACTCCGGGGGCTGTTAGAAGGGGAATGGTAAATGGAGAGTAGCTGCCATTTAGTTTTCTAACCTGTTCCCACATTTGTTTTGTTGTTGTTGAGCTATTTATAGAAGTTACATAGTTTTGCCAGGAGGCTTTTTCGGCGTGGCGGCGGATGTAGCGGGCTTTTGCTCTTGCTTTTTTAAACTTGACAAAATTGTCCTGTGTTGGGTATCTGCGAAAAATTCCCCATGCTTTGTTTTGTTCTTTTTTTGCTTGTTTACATTCTTTTGAATACCAGGTTTTGTGATTTTGTTTCACCACTCCTGAGGACTGAGGAATTGCTATATGTGCTGCAGTAAGGATACAATTTGTGTAAGCATCGTTTAGTTCATCTATATTATATTTATCTAGAGTAATTTTTTCTAGGCTGGCCTTCTCTCGGAACAGTGCCCAATCGGCTAAATGCAGCTTCCAGCGTCGCGGCTTGGATGGGATGATTTGTGGTGAAGATGTTAAGCTGATTAGTATAGGTAAGTGATCACTTCCGTGTGGATTATCTAAAACGTCCCATTTAAAATCTGTAAAAATTGATGGTGAGCTGAGGGATAAATCAATACAGCTCATTTTGCCTGAACTAGATGAACAGTAGGTTGGTTTTCCGGTGTTAAGAAGACAGATATTATTACATAGTATAGAATCCTCGATGATTTCGCCTCTCGTATCTGTTTTTCTACTGCCCCAAAGGATGGAATGTGCATTAAAATCTCCTACTATTAAAAATGGTTCTGGAAGCTGCTTTAAAAGATCTTCTAATTCATAACTACTAAATTTAAGGTGCGGCTCTAAGTATATGCAGCACACAGTTATAGTTTTAAAAGCCTGTAAGGTTACCGCTATAGCTTCAAACTTAGTTTTTAGTTTGTGTTCTCGAACTGCTATTCCATTTTTTACTATGATGGCAACGCCACCTGAGAGCCTCAGCGCTTGCTCTCGGTCGCGACGGAAGACTGTATAGTTTTTGAGTATGTTCTTATATTTGGGACCTAAATTTGTCTCTTGCAAACACAAGGCTAGTGGTGAGTGAGTGGCCAATAAGTGTTTTATGTCATTTATATTAGTTAAAAGTCCTCTGCAGTTCCATTGTAAAAAAGCCATTTTGTATTAAATGAGTAGAGCAAGTTAAGTTTTGTTTTCAGGCCCTCTGATTCGGGGCTTTTCTCGTTTTTGTCGATCCAAGGAGCTGCGCCGTCCGTCTGACGTCGACGGCACAGGACTGCCTTGGCTTGTGTCCATCGCGTCTTCTGACACGCTGGACGCCCGTGCGGACCGCACAGGTGCGTTTGTATTTCCCCTCACCGCATGGTGAGAGGCCTTGAGGCCGGCTGACCTGGGGGTCTGTGCAGCCTGTTTTTCTGGTGGTGGCGCAGCGCTGGCCGCAGCCACCAAGGGCACGGATGGCCCTGCTCCCGGTTCACTGTGTGAAACCTGGGCAGGTGCCAGAGTCTGTTGTGGCTCAGTGCCCTGTTGTGCCACAACAGAATAGGCCGGTTTTTTGGACAGAACACGATTTCGTGCTTCCCGGAAAGTTATGTTTTCTTTGACCTTGATAGTAATGATTTCCTTTTCCTGTTTCCATATTGGGCATGTGCGTGAATAGGCAGGATGACTACCCTCACAGTTGGCACACAAATGTGTCTGAACCTCACATTTTTGGGAATCGTGTTCATGGGAAGCACATTTTGCACATCTCGGCTGGCCGCGGCAGGTCTGGGAGCCGTGACCATAGCGTTGGCACTTGAAACAGCGGCGAGGATTTGGAATATATTTCCTGAGTTGAAGTTTCACATAACCAATTTCGACTGATTCGGGGAGGATACTTTGTGCAAATGTCAGGACAAGGTGCTTGGTCGGAATCTCTTTGTCATCACGCCTCATTTTTATTCTGTAAACATCTGTTACGTTTTGGTCTTTGAGGCCTTCTAGAAGTTCCTCTTCGGTTAGGGATCTGAGGTCATCGTCAGAGATAACTCCGCGGACAGTGTTCAGAGAACGGTGTGGACTGATGGTCACTGGGATTTCTCCAAAAGACTTTAATGTGGACAGTTTATCATGTTGATGATTATAGAAGATTTCCAACAGAAGGTCTCCGTTCGGGAGTTTCTTTACGTTGTAACCCTGACCTATTACTTCTGTCAGTGTCTTGGTCACTATGAAAGGTGAGATTTGTCTAGCCGTTTTCTCAGCGTTGTCACTGTGTACTACATGAAATCGTGGGAACCTGTTTGGGTTTTTCAGGAAGAATTTAGAGGTTTCGTCGGTGCGACCCCTTTTTCGGGATCGATCATGTGAGAGTAAAGAAGCCACAAAATTATGTTGATGTTCGGCCAGGGTGGCGGCCGCCCACCACCGAGCCCAACAAGGGGACGGGACGGGAGCTTCCGAGAAAGTCCAGCCCACGCCAGCCTTACACCCTGACTATAACCAAATATGGCGTAACACAGGGTGGTTAGCCACACAAGGTTAACCCTTGCCGCCTGGAAAATGAAAAATCCAAGAAAAGAGGAGGAGACAGGAAAGTTGTAAGCAAGAAGACAGGAAAGCAAAAGATGGAGGGGAGGACAGGAAAAGGCGACTGCCGATTTCCCACGGTCGGGTCAGGCCGGAGGTGCCGTCTATGGGAAGCGTGGGCCAAAGTGGTGTGTTGCCTCCGCCGAGGGGCCTTAAAGGTCCAAACACTCGGCATCGGCTCAACCACCAGGATCCCCTTTTCCCCAGACACGACGATGCCACGCACGGCTAAGCGTGGGTGCTCGGGGTCCGTGGTGTCGCACAAAACACACAAACACCTGCTTTAACAGGTGCCCCCTGCGGGGGCGGACAGAACAAAATGCTGCCATATGCAGAGACGCTTAGTTGCGAAAAGGTAAAGCGTGCTTGACTTTTGACATTGCGCTACTTTCGGTAATCCTGACGAGTGGGTTGTGCTGTATGGAACAAACGCCGTGACAAATTATTGGAAAAATTGCCCTCCCTTCTACTTATAATAACTAACGGCGAATTTGCAGCCCCAAAACAGTCCTTTTATCATTGATGTAAATTAAAGAAATAATACGTTGGATTAGAGATAATTCGCACATTACCTTGAGATGCCGAGAGAAGCTCAACTGCTGGTTTTCTTGTCCGCACGGCTTGTCGCAGTGAATGCATTCCGAGTTTATAGTGCTTTTCGTTTCTTTTGCGTGGCTATTGTAACGGAAATGGCCTTCGATGGCTTTGTAATTCGACAACTGCGCACGCACACATCATTATCGGCATATTTAGATTTTTTCGCTATATCCGCCATAACCACACCTGCCATAACCGCAACCATGTCATGCCCCCTCGACGCCGCCGAACTCAACAATGCGATAGACCTCAAAGGGCAAACCTCAGCTGGAAAGGGCGGTAACTTCCGTCATAAATTACAGCAAGTCGTCGACCACGGCCATGGCTGCGTCTCTTCGCTTGAAAAAGACGGCCACGCTAAATGGCGAAGAACATAGCATGTTGTTTAGATGCTGCTTTTTTTTTGCCGTTTCGGGCTGCTCACCGACGCTGTTTGGGGGCGACTCCCAAGCAGACGTTCCAGGAACGATTGGTGTCTGTGAGAACGTGGGGCTGAGACACCAGCTTCTAGTCGCGAAGAGAGAACCACGCCCACTGGAAGAATGAAGCGCGAACACTTAACCCATGGTACGGGAGAATTGTTTCGTTTTTCTTCGACTGCATAACATCCGTCAAGAGAGGAAGACCAGCGGGTGATGAGCAGGGTGGCGACGCGTCTACACGGAGGAAGAGCAGAGTTTGAACACTGACTAGCGTGTCCCTCCTGCGAAACGATGAGATGCCTGCATGGTCGACAAGCGACAGAAGTCCGCGCAGCCGCCGCGGCGTTCCGAGAAGCGAGAAGGGCCTGTCTTTATATTTCTTTAGACTAGCAGGAATACGCCAGTCGGAGGTAACGCACAACCAAAAGCCAAAGAAGCAAAAAAAAAAAAAGAATGTTGCGAGAGGAAGAATCTGAGAGTTGTCTCTTCTGATTTTTTTTTCTTAGGGAAAGGGGGTGACGATTGGCCGTACCGCAGAATAGCGGCCGGTTGTGAGTAAACGGGTGCACAAACGCGAGAGGGGGCACTGGTAAGTGACTGCACAAAACGAAAATAAGAAGTGAGGAAAAATAGGGATGGTGCAAGTGTACTGAAAAACTAAAGAGAAGAGGAGACGCAGATCTTCACTCGCGCATTCACACGCTCGAGCACCGCGCACACATCTCGCTCTCTCGCCCAGACTGCCACTGTCCTTGTAACTCTCGGCCCCGTTGACAGAAACGCACTTAAAAATACATAAAACTCACAAACTCCCAGAAGGAACCCCAAAACACAGACTGAGGCGCGCGTATGTGCAGTGGCTTACTTTCCAAGAAATGCGGAGGGGTTCCCGGGTCCGCGCTTTGTCCGCTAGTTGAGATCGGACACCGGCTGCGGAGCTTACGAACAAAAGGCGCGCCCGCCAGTTTGGCTCCAAGCTGTAAAACGGAGGGGAGGCCTTCGATAAACAAACATGTAAATGAAAAAGGCGCAAGCTCCCGTAGGGTATGAGAAAGGGATGACTGCAAGCAGTCGTCAGTCACCTGTCTGTTCTTCAATGATTCTTCGAGAAGGGCACATTAAATTCATCATTTTATATGAGGGTTAGTTTAATGTCTAATGACTAATAATAATAATAATAATAATAATAATAATAATAATAATAATAATAATAATAATAATAAAAGAGTGGATTGCAATGATACAACTACGATCTACCGTTCTATTGCTTTCTTTCGTTTTAACTCGTACCATATACAATAGCAAAAGCAGATTTTATTTACTAAAATACAGTCTTCGTGGGATCACTTCTCGTCAAGCAATTAATCTCTCGTCTCTTCTGCATCCTTGTTCTTTCCAAATGCCTCTCTGAAACCTCCTCTCTCGTGCCATCCCCCCCAAGCAATTCCTTGGTTGCTGGATCTTGCGCTTCCCTCTTTTCTACTATTCTAGCTTTTTTTTTTTTTCGAGAAGCCTACACACCCACGTAGGTCTAGAAACCCTTCGAGTTTGCGCTGACTTTCTTTACTTCCCAAACTCGCTCGGAATGGTGGCGGGATCTTGTTTCACCTTCTTTCGAGTTTGCAGCCGTCGTCCGACCCCACTCGTTTGCCGCGCTGCACTTTACGCCCCCCCCCCCCTCTCCTTTTTTTTTTCGTGTCGAACGCAAACGCACAGACGCAAACTGTTCGTTTGTGCGCGTTGGTAGCCAAAAGAGTGCACAGGACAGGCTTTATGAAAGGTTTTTTGCCGGCTATTTTATCGCTGTGGGAAACAATAATTTCGACCTCACAAGCCGACCTCACTAAGTTACGACCTCACTCAACCTCAAACTCACGCATGAGGTTGAGGTCTCATTTGCTGACCTCACTCAAAAATATTTCAGGTGTTGCCGACCTCACCTCAACCTCACCTCACTCCGTCAGGTTGAGGTCATTTTGAGGTTGAGGTTGACCTCATGAGGTCAAAACCTCATGAGGTTGCCCACCTCTGACGACCCCATTATTGCTAATGAGCATTCAGACTTTGGCATCATACAACTATGAAAACAATGCAATTTCCATGTGAGCAGCACCCTACCCGGCCAGTGTGCGCTGCTGTACGTAGCTGATTATGCGGCGTATACACCACCCCTCGAGTAGGGTGGCGACCCTACTTTGAGCGTCTGTGCCTGCACGAGGTGCTTCCGACTCTTAATTCCACACCTTGCAGCTTTGAGATGTAATGCACTCAGAGTTTCCCTCTATGTGCAAATCAGCCTGCACAACCAACCAATCCCTATTGCAAAAGCCAGTGCCTCTGGGAGCCAGCGCCCCAGCGCCATACCTGATTATGGTCCCAGTATGACACTGGACACTGGGCGCACTGGGACGCGGCATACTGGGACGCTCCGCGCTGGCGGCACTGTTTCGCCCGGAAAAAAAAGGCGTGGGATAAAAATTAAAAAGTAAAAAGTAACGAAACAAGTGAGGTACATAAAAAAACCCGAAAAAGAGTAAAACAAAAAAGAAAAAAAAATTAGTGAACCAAGCGTGCCTCGAACTTAGTCCCTAGGTACTTACCAATCACTAGCTTAGCACGCTAACCACTCGGCCACGCCTAGAACGGAATTTTTTAAAAACATTTTTGCATTTTATGTCATGACCCGCATTTATAAGGTAACTTCATGTTTCGCAGTCTACAGGCCATTGCTACCGCTCTAACAATTGCAACATCTTGATCATTTTAGCTTGCTGTCTACTCTCACGACTTGCAACTAATGTTCTGGGTGCCTATGCGTGCTATTTTGTGCACTGGAATCATTTTAACATGTGGAGTTTGGCATCGCTGGCAAATTTACCAATGCCGGCTCTTGGGTGGTGCTCTGCTACCGTGGGCGTAATTTTCGCTGAACACGGAGCTTTAGTAGAAGCCTTCAAGGAAAAACGTGCGACCAAGCTTCAATACCGGCAAGCGCCACAACGATGACCCTAATTGCATGTAACTAAACCTTATTCGTATGTAAACATTGCGGGAAGCGTTGCGATGACCGAGGGCTCGGCTGGTTGATACGCAGAGTAAGAAGGAGCGCAAAAGCTTGAGAAACACGCCAAATATTATTTATTACAAGCGCTGTATGTTGTTGCTTTTTCTCTCATGGACCCATCGCTCGGTAAACTACGCTCTTCCTCGTTTTAGTTTTTCTTTCTGCTGTTGATACTGGGCCGTGGTGCAGGTTACGCTCGCCTGCGATTGAGCCCGCATTGAACATTTTGGCAGTAATCATTGTGTTAGAGAGCCCTTAAGATCTGCTGTGAAGTTGGTTATGCATGGTAGCCCACATTATTCAATTCCAGCTTCAGTTGTGTGTTAATCGTCAGTGTGTCACGAGATAGAGGCGCGGCGGTCGTGGTCTCTCTCGAAACGCTCGAAACGACCTATCGAAACATAGAAACTCTAGAAAAAAGATACTGCCTTTGTTTTCTTACAAATGCGCAACGACTTCGCAGCAAAAAGCGCTTGCTTGAACCATATTTTTCATATGCGCCCCGATGGTCGATTGCGAGTACGCTGTTGCTCTGTTGGCCCCTGAGGGATGCTACTCTGGCTGACGCCGCAGGCCGCACCGGCTATACTGGGGCACTGGCACCAGTGCGGCCCCAGCGCACATACAGCGCTTCTCCCAGTGCATCGCGGATGCCAGCGACACACCCAGCGTCAAAAGTCTAATCCCAGCGTTTTTCTCCCATCGCACCAGTGCAGCCAGTGTCTTCCCGTTACTGCTCCAGTGAATATCGCAGACCTCCAGCGTGCCCAGCAGATCCAGTCCAAAACCAGCGCGAAAATCTTACTGGTTTCGCACTGGAGACGCTGGTTTTTGCAATAGGGATTCCTTAACAGCATCACATGAGCATTGAGCAAGTGGACATATAGTGCTCTGTGGCGAAGCAGAGCAGTGATGGATGCAGCTAGCTGCGACCACTTTATGTGAATATATGTACAGGGTCGCTCAGCATGAAACAGAACAAATTTCGAGCATTCAGTAAATGATTACTCCATATTATGCGTGACAAGCTGACTTTTCCCTGTTTGCTAGCTTTTGGGCGTGAGGACATATCGAGCCGCCACCTCTCGGCAACGGCCGCTTGATGCACTGGGTGGATTAACATGCGTTAAGCTGCTGCTGCTGGAAGATTTCTTAGGCATTTTAGTTGTGTGTTTTCAATGCATTTATTTATTCATTATACATTTCTGTCAGGGCTTATTTAAGCCTAACCTGGGGTATTAGGCCCACTTATTTGGTAAGAAAGCACTTCACCGAGTGAGCGAGCTGTCAAAAAGTTATCCGGCGAGCTTTAACTAAACGATTATGTGCACTGGCTGCATGCAGCCTTGTTGCTGTTATGGAAAGAACTAAAGCTGGCGCACAACCAGTCATGGATGAGCTGTTGGTGAATCTCGGTAATAAGATTTCTCTGTGAGAGGAGCAGAACTGCCAGGTACCTGACAAATGCAGAGGGCCTTTGGAAAGTGCCAGTTGACGTGGCGCTATTCGACTGTTCCCTTGAATGCAACAAAGAAGACAAGTTAGAGAATGGGGGCAACATGGAGAAATATTTTAAATGCAGCTATGAAGACGTGTTCCACATAGCAAATGTTTGTGAACTTGCTGCAGTAATTGCCCCTTAGACTTTGGGCCACTGTCTGTGTTTTGCGCAGAGTAGTTCTGTTAACCCTTACACTGTGTCCTGTCATTTATATCCGGCATTGAGGTGCAGAGCAGTAACAGAATATGGCAATAGTTTGAGTAAACTCCATCCAGCAAACCTAGCAGCAACGCAGAATGTAAGTGTACTATGCTGGCACTCGCTAAAAAGCAAAACTGCAAAAGCGTTAATTTAGCTTTTAAAACACACAAATTGAACCGAGCAGTTGCTTCAGCAGCAACAAGAGGAGTCACGTGATCCTACTTGCTCCTCTAGTTCCATACTAACGCCATTTGCTCCAGTGATGAAGCTCGCACCCAATATAGAATTTTTCTTGGCATGTAATATGCTTGTTAGTTTTTGCTGTAAGAGATAAATAACGAATAACTGATTTGTGCAAACTAATCGTTCCCTTTCATATTAAGCTACTCTGCACATATTCATACCTGTTTTGCTGCCTCATTTTATATGCATATGCATAAAAGTTTCTACAATATTCACGTGACACTCTTAAAATATTGGCTGGGTGTATATGTATAATATTGTTACGCGGCGGGCTGCTTCGGCGGGCTATCCGGCGGGCTTCTTCAGCCCGGCACAGGATCTCAGCAATCTCAGGTTCGTCATCTGTGGAGAACGGGAGGATGGTGTCGAGGATGTGTCGAGGAGACCGGGCATAGAGGAGAAAGAATAGACTGTAACTTGTTGTTTCCTGTTGGGCGGTGTTGTATGCGTATGTTATAAATGGTAGCACAGTGTCCCAGCCCTTGTGGTCGGCGGCGACGTACATTGAAAGCATGTTGGTGAGTGTCCGGTTGGTTCGCTCGGTCAACCCATTTGTTTGCGGATGATACGGGGTAGAATGTCGGAAATGCGTTTGGCACAAACGAAGGAGTTCTTCGACAACATCAGCGGTGAACTGACGCCCTCGGTCGCTGATCAACACTCGGGGAGGCCCATGGCGCAGTATAACAAAGTGCAGCAGGAAGAGGGAGACTTGGTGTGCAGTAGCCGATGGAAGGGCTGCCGTCTCACAGTGACGAGTGTGGTAATCAGTGCAGATGACGATCCAGCGGTTGCAAGAATGAGACTTGGGAAAGGGTCCCAAGAGGTCTATGCCGACTTTCTCAAAAGGGGATCTTGGAGGCGTCACCGGATGAAGAAGACCAGGAAGAGTGCCGGCGGGGCGTTTGTGACTCGCACATTGAGCACAGCTAGCCACATACTTCTCGGTGGTTTCACGCATCCGGGGCCAGTAGAAACGTTCTTGGATGCGATAGAGCGTCCGCGCAGATCCCAGGTGTCCCGAAGTGGGGTCGTCGTGCATAACGCGCAAAACAGAGGAGCGTAGGCTGACGGGCACCACCAGAAGGTAGCGGAGACCAGTGGCAGAATAGTCCTTTTTGTACAAAAGACCACTCCGTATACAATAGGGAGTGGAAGCTGTAGGGTCCCTTGCAGCATTAAAGAATGGTTGGAGATTCTCATCTTTCCTCTGCTCAGTGCGGAACGTACGGGTATCGGGGAATGGAGGTAAAACCGCTGCGATGTAATGATCAAAATTGTCGGCGTCACATTCCGTTGTGGGAAGCGGTAAACGTGAGAGACAGTCCTCGTCAGCGTGCCGGCGTCCACTCTTGTAACAAACTGTGTAATCAATCTCTTGTAAACGAATTGCCCACCGTGCAAGACGGCCAGATGGGTCACGGAGGCTTATCAGCCAGCACAGGCAATGATGATCAGTGACCACTGTGAAGGGTCGCCCGTATAGATAACAGCGAAACCGCTGAACGGCGAAAACTACCGCGAGGCATTCTTGCTCAGTGGTTGTGTAATTGCGTTCAGGTTTGCTTAAGGAACGACTGGCGTAAGCAATAACGTGTTCCTTGTCGCCGTAACGCTGAATCAGCACAGCACCAATGCCAACACCCCTGGCGTCCGTGTGCAGTTCCGTTGGAGCAGAAGGGTTGAAATGCCGGAGAATCGGATGTGACGTTAGTAAAAACTTGAGCTGGCAAAAAGAAGAGTCACACTCTGATGTCCACTCGAAGGGAGCGTCTTTGTGGAGAAGGCACGTAAGTGGGTTAGCAATGTCAGCAAAACGGGGGAATGAAGCGGCGGAAATATGAGCACAGTCCTAGGAAACTTCGGAGTTCCTTCACGTTCTGAGGTGTTGGAAACGATGCAACGGCCACAGTCTTTTGAGGGTCAGGTCGGACGCCTTCACGATCGACGAGGTGTCCTAGTACCAAAATCTGACGCTCACCGAAGCGACACTTCTTCGAATTAAGTACTAGACCGGCGTTTTTGAAGCAGTCAAGCACGAGAGCGAGGCGTTCGTTGTGCTCTTCGAATGTCCGGCCAAAAATGACGACATCATCGAGGTAGCACATACATATTTGCCATTTTAGTCCCCGTAGGATAGCATCCATAAATCTCTCGAAAGTTGCAGGAGCATTGCAGAGCCCGAAAGGCATTACATTAAGTTCAAACAGGCCATCGGGTGTGATAAATACCGTTTTTTTCTTTTCGTCAGGGTGCATAGGGATCTGCCAATATCCCGATCGCAGATCGACGGATGAAAAATATGACGCCGAGAACCGACAATCTAAGGCGTCATCGATCCGTGGAAGGGGATACACATCCTTCTTTGTTGCAGCATTCAGACGGCGATAGTCGCAATCTTCATATTCACAGGCAAAACTACTGGTTGCGAAGAACAATTAATGGCCCACAGCCGTGAGCAGCCCTTGACCATCGACAGTAGGCGATAAGGAACCAGAATGTATTTCTTTGCACAGTTAGAATGAAGCGGTGCCACTGTAGCGTCGAAGGTGTCGGAAGCACGGCTGGGGCACAAAACTGGGACGCACACCATAGACAAGGCTAGCACATTGGTATCCTCTGTTACACAGAACACATCCTCACGGACGTGCGGTTTCTCTAAGAGTCCAGAAGGAAGGGAACCATCAACGCAGAGTTCCCCAGAGCGGCAGGCGACTGTAGCGCCACACATTCTCAAAAAGTCAATACCTAGAATTATGTCATGCGTGCATCACGAAAGCACTGCAAACTCCGCTGCGAATACCGTTCCACCCAGGGACACAGAAGCACTACACATTCCCAGGGGACACATCACCTCACCACCCGCGCCATGAAAATTCACATTTCTGTCCCAAACAAACATAACTTTGCGTCCTAACCGCTTCTTAAAC
Source organism: Amblyomma maculatum (assembly GCF_055883805.1). NCBI lineage: Eukaryota > Metazoa > Arthropoda > Arachnida > Ixodida > Ixodidae > Amblyomma > Amblyomma maculatum. The sequence goes on along the minus strand of NW_028146763.1, from coordinate 268,010 downwards.
GATAAACTCATTATTGAAATGGTTGCCCCGGTATCCACTAAAGCCATTGTCGCCACACCATCCACAAGCACATAGACCGTGTTCTTTAACATAACAACAGATGGAGGAATTTCTTGAGGCAGCGCACAGTCTCCAGCGGCCTGACCTCCAGCGGCCGCGCTGACAAGTTTTCCGGCAAAGGCGATGCCGACCGCCGTCGTGGCCGTGGTGACGGAAAGCGGCGCGCAGAAGAGGCAGGTGGTGGTGAGACACTTCGTTCGGAAGCAGGAGAGTGGTGGCGCGGTCCATTGGTCTGGGGATATTCATACGAAGATGGGGGTCATTGCCAATTAGAGTCGTAGAAACGGTTACGTGGCGGAGCATTTTGAATGGGCCGATCGTAACGGGTGAGTGGGCGGCTGCGGTAGTATCGAGCTATGTGCCCCTCAATGCCGCAGCGTCGGCACACGGGGGCTGTGCGACGAAAAACTTGTTCCCTGGAGGGCTCCGAGGAGACAGGGTGCATTGGGTAGCGAAACTCATCTTCAGGTCTTCGGGTTGGACGCCGGAAAGAGCGAGCAGGTGGTGGTTGAGGATGGTACTCATAGTGCTGATCATGCGACAAGAAGTTAGTCGGGCGCGAGTCGTAGCGAGGCGGGTGACCAGGGCTATCGAACCTTGGCGTCGGGCTGTTGGAGTAAGCGTCCGCGTAAGCCGTATTGATAGAATTTACAACGGGCATCGAAGGGAGCAAGGAGGGAGGCCCTCGAGAGACGACAACGTCAGAGGGCAAAGATGATGGAGACCGTACAGGGGGCTCAAACCGCTGCAGTTCCTCGCGAACTATTTGCCGGATCGTCGACGACAAGTCAATGAAGTTGTCTTCAATGCTCGCCACAGATGGAACGTTGGCGAGCCGCCCACATTTTGGCGTTATGCGACGAGTCTTCAATGTCTCGAATGTGCGAACATGTCGAATTACATCACAGACGGCGTTCAGGTCACCTTTGGCAATTAGAAAATTATAAACATCATCTACGATGCCCTTCAGAAGATGTCCTACTTTATCTTCCTCGGTCATATTAGCGCTTGCAGTTTTGCATAGCTTCAGGACCTCCTCTATGTAAGTTGTGCATGTTTCCCCAGGTAGCTGAGCTCTGTTCGTAAGCGTGTGTTCAGCTCGCTTCCTTCGTGCAAGACAGTCGCCGAAGCACTGCCGCAATTCAGTAACGAAACGGTCCCAGGTCGTAAGAGAGTCTTCGTGGTTTTCGAACCAAACAAGAGCGGTATGGGTTAGGAAGAAAACCACGTTTGCGAGCTTAGCGGCGGCGTCCCGTCGATTGTAGCGGCTCACCCGTTGGTAGTGGGTCAACCACTCGTCAATGTCCTCGCCTGCCGCTCCCGCGAAAGTCCGGGGCTCCCGATAGTGATGTGAAGAACTGTTCGCTGCGCCCACAGGCCGGTCTTCAGCCTGGATCACCGCGTCACCACGGGCTGCTTGCGGGTCATTAGCCGATTGCATGGCGCTGGTTTGCGGTTTGAGGCCCGCAAGGCGACGACTCCAGCGAGGCTCCAGTTGTGTCGGTGCTGTCTGTAGCGCCAGGGATCGTTACCCAGCACCTCCACCACAATGTTACGCCCTTAGCGTGGCGACGGAGACGTTCTAGTCGGTTCAGTACGCTAGGTACACACGGCTAGCGGGAACGACACAAGTGCCACAAGACAAAGGTCGAACGGACGCGCACACTTCTTCTTCCTCTTCCTTCTTTCTTCCTCCGTGCTCTGTTTGAGAACAAGTCCATAACAATATTGAAACCATGTGCATTACATGTCTGACTTAATAGATAAAAAATACCCTTCCTTAGCCAATGCAAAGCAGCCTTGAGAACTTTTTTGGCTTTGAGCAGCATGTACCCAAATTGTCTGAGCACACAAAACAAATCGTTGTATTTCAGCCCAAGCAGAATGACAGGCCGAAAGAATTGGCAAAAAGAGTGGCCGAGGAAGAGATGATGAAAGAGGCCGGCGGGGGGCGAAAAAGAAGAAAGAGTCGCCTCACCAACGAAAAAGTGGCAGAGCTGTCAAAGAAGGTTCAATACCTTGACACAGAAAACAAGAACCTCAAGGACCGAAACGAGATGCTTGAGAGGGCATTGTGCTCAAGAATTTTTGACATGGGTACATGAATTTTTTGTGTTGCAAATGCTTGCATGCTAATGTCTCCTTTCAAGGTTTGCATTTGCTTTTGCTATATTTTTGTGCATCTCCCATTTTGCACATGCAATTGTTAGGGTCACTATGTGCTCTTTGGAAGCAAAAGTTTCTGTGTAACCACTAAGCAAGCAGAGAAATGCCATTTCTTTCCTGTCTAAGCTGTTTATTATTGCTAAGATCTGCGCAGCATGCTGACTCGGCCACATCAACACCTAGCTATACAACTGCAGCATGTTCTATCATAATAGTTCATTCTATTCATTACTACAATCATGCGAACACGACGACAGCATTTGAAGAATCTAAAACTTTGCTGCGTGGTTTTCATGAGGGCCACAGACAGCATCTTTTGCTCGTTGAGTCTGGTGTGTCTACTAAACTGTTACTTCTTTTTTTGATGCAATGCGCACTTGTTGGTGTGATGTCAGTGCATGGGAATGAACCTCACAGGTTTGCAATTTTTCTGAGCCCTCCACTACAGTCTTCCTCTCTCCTTTTTCCTTCCCTCGAAGCACGGTTTAGGTGTCAATCGATGAGGAAAATGGTCACTCGGACACTGCACTTTCCTTTTCCTGAAAACTGATATACTTCTTTTTTTTTCGTTTTCGACTTCTCTTTAGATGCCTGCATATCAGGACGTACCTTGGGAAATGAAGAAAGGGAAAGCATTCAGCCACCGTGGAAAGTTGCATCACCTGAGCCAAAAAATCTTGGCTGCCCCAGAACGGGTGAGCAGATGTTTCTGAGAATTAAATTGCTTGCTCATTCCTTGCCAAGCAAAACATTTGTGCTCAACCCGCTCAAGATTCTAAAACAAAAATATTTGGCTTTTTATTGAATTGTCAAAAGCAATCTGTTTTATTATCACCATTTGGAAAAAAGAATTTGCCATCATGTGGCGATACTGTGAATGTTCCAGACTGGTGGAAAAACTAGGTGTCCGTAAACAATTTGAATAAGTATACCATTACATTTTTGCACTCGAAATTTGTTATCAACAATGTACATGGGTTGTATACTTAAAATCATGCATCAAGAGATTGCCATTGTATAGTTTCTATGCTTTTAGTTCGTTTTTCAGCTCAAGATGAATAATTTTTGAGCATTGTTTAAAATTCATGAGCATTGTGAAACTTGTATCCACTTATCTTAACATGTACTACATTGAAAAAAAATGTTGCACTAAATTTTAACGGCTTCATGTGGTGGCTCAGTGGCTAGGGCTCTCAACTAACCCAAGGACGCAGAATAAACTCGGCCATGACTGCTACTTTTCGAGCAAGGTGAAAAGCCCATGCACTGCTTAGAAAAAGTATCATATGGTCAAAATTTTCGCGGCCTTCCATTACGATGTCTGTCATAGCCCGAGTCACTTTTATCAAACTAAATTTGAACTGAATACATCACGGAACAAAATGCCAGCAGTCTTCGCAGTTATCTTAAAGCTGTCACCGAGTTGTGAGTTGCCGGTAAAGCTGCAGAAGCGTGATCTAGACTGCCACATTGAAATGCTCTTCTGTCCAGGCTCCACTCCTTCATCTGCCGCATGTCAGAGCACATTACGCAATGTAAGGCACTTTTTTTCTGAGCTTCAGGAACTCGACATCAGTAGTCTACCAGGCGTAACTACAAGAAGATCCCGGCTGCGGCGTCTATGTTTTGGTGGAGGCAAAACGCAAGGGACCGCATTCTAGCGCATGGCTAACGGTTTCCTTGGCTTAGGCCGTTTCCGATGAGCAAAGGCCGATGGAGTTTTTTTTTTCAATCATTTCGATTGCTGAAGTCAGCCCAGCCAATTCTATGCTGCCAAGCCGTTCTCTGCACCACATCTCGACTCGCAGATGGCATATCGAATGGCCGCCCCTTTCACATGTGGCACGACATAGCGAACGAGGAGCTGTGGTAGAAAGATCACGAAAGAGTTGCGGAACGTAGTGAAACGTGAGATACTTCCTGAGAATGAAATAATCCTATGCGCTCATTCAACTTTCAGTCCTAAGCCAGGCGTCGGCTTGTGCAAGCAGGGACACTGCTGTGCCGACTGAAGGCTCCGCTGCAGCCACCAGGTGCCAAATTTTTATGCTTTTCAGACCTTTTCATACGTAGAAAAATTTAGAAACTGTGAGAGATATTTGCTGAGAATGAAATAATGTTTTGTGCTCACTCAACTTTCAGTCCCAAGCCAGGCGTCAGCTTGTGCAAGCAAGGACACTGCTGTGCCGACTGAAGGCACTATGCCTCCGCCGCAGCCACCAGGTCCCAGTTTTATGCTTTTCAGACCTTTTTATACATAGAAAATTTAGAAACTGTCAGAGATATTTGCTGAGAATGAAATAATCATGTGCTCATTCAACTTTCAGTCCCAAGCTAGGCGTTGGCTGCAAGCACTCGACCTCCGCCGCAGCCACCAGGTGCCAAATTTTTATTCTTTTGAAATGTTCTCATGTTCACAGAGGTGCAGAATTTTTTAAAGCTACAGCCTTGCTTCAGTCTAAAAAATTCAAATGCTTAAACGTTGTGCATTCTAAGCAGCGTGGCATGTACCGTCGGCTGGATAAGTAAATGGACCACAGCTTAGGACAGCAAAGCATCTGCATAGCTGTACCATGGTGCTGTCATGGAGCGCCTCTTGATTGCGGCCAGAGTGCCGCTAGCAATGAAGAAATACGCCTTTGCTGTCGCATAGGTGCATGTCACGCATGATAACTTTCTAGTGTAGCATTCGGCTACTTTGCTGCTAGTGTTTGCGATGCAGGGGAGCGTGCATCACACTGGCAGAGCAGTCGGACGGCTGTGCTGCTGGAGCAATGAAGTACTTACTGCTACCGGATTTTGGGTAACGCTGCCCAAGGTGCAGCATTCGCATACGTACGATACGCAGCAAGAGACTGCGCATCATACCATTCAAATAAAACTATTTTTAGCAGGCTCACTGAAAACAATATCAAACCTATTATAGAAACAATGCACTTACCACGCTAGAGTGAAAGAGCATCACAGTAGCAGCCGATGCGGGGCCTTAAGCCACATTGCCCAAAATCCAGCAGCAGAAGATGCCTGTGACAGGCAATAATATTTAATATAAGGGCATTAAAAAAAGGACAACAAAAACAAAACCGCCTCATTCCTTCACACTGCAGCGGTTTGGTGTACTGCGGTCGTCCGATTGCTCTGCGACAGCATGTGCTCGACGACTGGCGATATGTGCTCCCCTCATCGCTACCATCAATATCAGGGCAGCTGAACACCACAAAAAAAAATTTAAGCTTGACAAACACTCGTACGAGAGCTAAGGCAAAGTATATTGTCGCTTGAGGCGTTCTGGCTGCAAGCCAGCGGTGCGAGGTTACAGTGCTGCGGTGCGGTCCCACAGCTTTGAGCTTTAATCCATTTACTTTTCCGACTGGTGGTACATTGTTTCACTAATAGGCTGTCTGAATTGAATCAGGTGCTGCTGTTCTGGACAGTCAAGCTACAACAAAAAATATTTAGCAAAATAAATGAAGGTTTAAAAAGATATGCACGAAATTACTCTGTAGCCTTCCACTGCGACTTCCCTTTCTCTCTTTGCACTTGCACTCTCACCTTCCTCTCTTCCCTTATGGGGGGTGGGGGGGTGCAAGTGTCCACAGAGCAAGTGTGGCAGATACTGTGCCTTTCTCTTCCTGTGAACAAATTAAAAAATGCATTTGTTATTAAGCAGGGCTAGTTTTTATTGTGAAACTATTTCTTGCATTGTATCATCATTATTACCATGACACGCCGTGAATATTTTCTTTCAAGTTGGTACCAGCGATGTGAGCTGTTCTCTCACTGCCAAAATTCTCATTTTACTGTTGAAAAAAGAAAAAGTTTTGTGTAGGAGTGCTGTGCTCTGTTCCACATTCGAAAATTATTTTTGTGGGTAGAATGTTTTGCCGCATCAGGCTAATTTTCACTTCATTCCATTACAAGTGACCGTGAGTGCCAGGCCCCTTTGGGTGACACCTCCATCCCACAACAGAGAGAAAAGCGGTCAAAAGGTGAGTTGTTACTGCTCATACTGTGCTGAAAAAAAAAGCTTGAAGAGGATTTCTAAATGCGCTTATAAGCTAATCTTGTATGGCTGTCAACACTTTTCCTCATCAGTACAGTCGAGCGCCTTTATCACTAAGTGCTAATTGGGACCTAAACCTTATCAATGCACTGATCTTTCGCATTACACCGGTGATGACGCCAGCATGGCCAACGGTGGCCTATCACCATATTATGAGGTTTTCGGCCCTGCGACGCCGACGAAACTGATCAGCAGACGGTCGTCGGAATTGTTTTGGTCGGATTAGAGGTCGAGCAAGAACTTAACACCCGATGAGTGAACGGCCTGAACAGCTGCGCTTGTCTGTAGCTTAACCATGTTAGAAAAAAGAAAACAAGAAGCTACTCTATATATTTTCTCCCTTGCCATCAGCAATGACCTTGGCCAGAAATGTTTGTCGGCGCTGAGCTGTCGGCTCGTTCAGTAACCAGTAGGCCTAGTGCCAGTATGCGGGGATTGGGTCTAGAGTTTCGGCGATTACGGAGCGCATATTCACAAGCTTTACTAGTTGAATGTGACCACTGAGTGTAGTTCAGGCAGTAGCGACCCCAAATCGACGACTGCTTACATCACAAAGCAAGTGCACATTGAGCAGGAAGCGTCGATATGTGACCCTGTCTAGCGAGCGCAGCCGGCAACTGTCGGTGCCGCTAATTGTGTGTATACCCGGCGCAGGCAGGGAGGTAGCATCCACGGCACTTCTTGCAGCGCAGTTGTAGTTTATGAACAAATAAAGGTGCAACCGGTGAGAAAAGAAGCGGATAATCTTAGTATTGCTAGCTCAGCTTGCATTTTATGCCGTGCGAATGAGCAGCATACATCCAGTCATTGCAAAAGCTGTGTAAACAAACACACTGGGGGCGCAGTCGTAATTTATGTAGAACTGCAATGTGCTGCCATGTTGAACTGCAAGAACTATGTTTTGTAATGGAGACAAATGCCTGCAGCCTGCAAAAGATAAATAAGATGGCACTCTTAACATTGACGCCTTTCCAGCCCATCGGAAAATCATATTTCTTGGATGCTAATTTTGTGGCTGTTTTTGTGCAGCTCTAGGGCCGGCTGCAAAGAAGTTGATGTCACGGTTGGGACCATCAGTGACGCAGGAGAGGTCAGTAGTATTGTGCCAGTTTCATTGTATATTATTTTGCCAGTGAAGCAAAAGAATATTCTGTTGCAGCTTGGCAGATGCCATGCAGATTTTTCCTGTCATAACCAGTGTTAAAGGCTTATGATATAAAAAAAAATAGTTTTGTTTCTTTCTGGGTGCGCCCGCTCATTGGGCACCCTCAAATGACACTAGTGGGATGGGGCGTGATTGTGTTGTGCTGTTGAGAGGGAACAAAAGGAGCATCATTTTCGATCACCGATATCTTTGATGTTAGTGAAGCTAGCTTAAAACGTTTTGTAGAGATGTCTGGTAGAATACTGACTGTTCATGCATGTTTTCTAGTCTTAGTAAATAGCTTTCCATGGTCCCTTTAAGGGTATGCCGCAACAGTGTTAATGGCTCCCACCTGTTCGCTCCCTTTGCAGATGGTCATGTACATGCACTTTACTATTCGCCTAATCCACTAAGACCTTTTGTGCCTCTGCTATCTCCACCACCATACACAGATATAAAGCCCATTTTAACCAATGCCCTATGTTGCGTAGGGTTAGCAGTTCTTATTCGAGATTCAAGGGTCAACACTGTAGGTTGATTCCCATATCTCACCTTCCCAAATGAACTACTCGCAGCTCCTGCTAACTCAGTGTTGTGGTCACGTGACGTCACACAACCCGCTGACGAACCAGTACCAGGTCATCTGTAAACTACCGCTGTCGAAAGATATGCTTCTAATTTTTGCTCCCAAAGCCGACAAGGCTCAATGTTCTAGTGAAGAGGGCCTTTAATGCTCCCGTGTTCTAGCTTGCTGGTCTTACAAGGGACATGCAATGTCACTTGGTTACTTTTAGATAAATGAAGGGGAAATAAGGGTTTTCGTTAAAATACATCAAGGACAAAAGCCAACAGTCGGCGAGGCCAAAAAGAGCACCGGACGCGATATTCGGAGGTCGTGGGTTCGTTCCCCACCATCGGCACGTTGTTTTTTCTTCTACTTTGTGTTTAATTATATTTCCCCTAAGCAGATTACATTACTCATTTCTGTGATTATCCTAGTAAAAATTAAAAAAAAAGACAAAACATAGTCCCCAATGCTTTCCTTGGCCTCGCCGACTGTTGGCTTCTTTCCTTGGTTACTTTTAGCTAGACAAATAAGGCTTGACGGTGTACTTTGCTTATCCTTTGTCTAATACCACTGCCACATGGGCATTTCGAAGTTCCTCGATCCAACTGTCTATCGACTCGAAGGCCTTCGAAAGCTGCCACACGGGTGTTTTCAATGGCTATCTAGAGTCAACGGAACAGCTCAGAACTCTATCGAGATCTCAAAGGCCTTCGAACGTCGCGCAAGGTTGCTAGCGTTGACCCGAGAAGCGTCACGCACACATGCACAGCGCATTTACGATACAAAAACGTGAAAAAACATTACATTTTATACCTTTAATTTACGAGGTAAAAATATTATTGTCCATAATGATTTTAAAATAGCATCGCTCTTCTTTAAGGCGCATGTATGTATTCTCTACCACTGTAACATGCGCCGCCGAGAAAAGCAAACAATGAAAAGCACAGCCATATGAACGTCAACGCGTTAAGAAAAAAAAAGTCTTTGAATAACAACTGAACACTGAAGTTATTTTGCATTTATAGAGAGATTTTAGTTCTTTAAGCAAAACCGTAAGCAACGATAGTGGCGGCAGAAAAGTATGGCGCCAAACACCAGAAATATTTCAATAGCCTTCGAGTTTTGCCGCGTAGCAGTGGCACAACTCCTTCGAGTTTGATTGCGATTGAAAACCTTGAAGGCTATCGACTAAATCGCCTTTGAATATGACGTGTGAGGGGGGTATAAAATTGTGCTTTCTATCTTTATGCTCTTTATTGTGTGCACTCATAAGCCACAAATTTAGCAGGTGTGCTCATTTTTAAAATTTAGGCTCAATTGAGCTGTGCTTTTAAAACAGCATTACAAACCACTTTTAATTCTGCGCATATAATTTTTCTTCAGGTCCATGTTGGCCATGGCAATTACATAGGCAGCACTTATTGGGAGCGGCTGCTGGCTACCAACACCGAATCAACATTTTGCAAGCAGCTGGTAGTGTGCCTGTGGGGCAATGAGGTCCTGGCACAGAGGAGCATCACAGGCACTCTGTCCAACAACGCAATATCAAAAGGCCTGACAAAGACATACCCCCCCCCCCCCCCTTTCCCCCGAGAAAGTGGCGTCGGTGTGAGGTAAGCCAAAAACCATTCATCTATCCTGCGATGCATCTTGCATTTAGCCATCGGTTCTCACGAAGTTTCTTCATGCTTTTTTTTTGTTTACAATGTAGCCTATTCCGCAGATTTCCGAACAGTTTTCGAACTATTTTGTACTGTATCAACATTTTCAGTAAAGAGATCAAGGCCAATCTATAAGATGAAAGGGAGCATCGGTAAAAAAGTTGTGTGATGGATGGTTCCCTGATAATCTGGTGGCAGCTAGCATACAGACAGGATGAGCGCAGCAGTGACGTAGGAGGGCAGGTCTTACAACCACTGCCCTCTGTCTTAAAAAAAGTTGGTTTGTGAGTGGCCAAACTAACTGTGAGGAAATTATGGCTCACTGCTGCGGTATGAGCATTGGTTTACAATGAGACGTGGTGACCTGGTAGGGCTAGTAGATGGGATCTAACATGCCAGAGAGACGTGCTATGAGAGACTCTAGAGCATTGTAGTATGTGAGTGCCTTGCGTTTTGCCTCTACCAAAATGCTGCTGCCGTTACCAGGATCAAACCTGCGTGTAACTATGGGAGCCCAACTACACCAACTGCAGGGCGTTTCTTATATGCATCGTCCACGTTGTAATGTCATTCGCACAAAAGGATGGCATACAGTCACAATGTGCAGCTTGCTTCAGAGTGATTTTATCTGCCAAGCGTATCTGCCTTAAAAATGAGCTAGAACTGAACAGAGGCATCTTACTGACCTACAATTACCCGCGTCTTTTGCCAGCTGCTGTCACCCTTTCTCCGCAAATAATCGAATCTTGCCAAACTGCCATTCTGATATATTCACGTACTCTTGCAATCCACTCAGGTTTTGCAGTGGAGTATTGCACTTGCCTGCTCTGCTCTCTTACGCCAGTTAAAGAGGTACAGTCGTAAAATTTTGAAGGCTAACAGTCTTGTTAATTTCATGCGCATAAGCAGATGCATTCTAGCAAGTTTCAGTTACAGGCGTTAGGTGTATCATGGGTCTGCAGTAAACATGAGTGAATGTGTTGCCTGAAATCAAGAGAAATGGGCATGGCCACAACATGCAGTCCTAATACCCTAGTTACATGGCCGACTTGACCGAGGTTACCGAACTTAACCTTGGTAGAATGGCTATAATGGGGAGGTGTGAAGACCGCGGCGCTTTCCTGCGGTCGCGTGTGACCCCCTTGCGAACTGATGCCGCCAGTGGAAATGTGGCCGTGGTAAGCTTCAGCCGCATCGACCCATGCGTCGGGCCTCAGCCGCTCCATAGTAGTTGTCAGTAGCTCCGTGGCTGCATTTCATTTCGTTGGTTTTCTTGCTTGTTTCGAAGTGTTTATCGCAGTGTTTTTTCTTGCGAGGACAATATGCACTCCTTGGATGCCTTCAGCGGGCTTCCAGTGCGATTTTGGGGGCCTTTTATATCAGTCGGTTAGTTTTACATGGTCAAGGCCCTTGAAAACTAACTCATGCAGACAGTCTGCTGCGCTTGCGTGCAAAAGTTGTGGCAGAGATTCTGCAGTCAATGTGCCACAGATTAGTTTATCACCATAGCGCAAAGAGAAAAGAAGCTTTAGCTGTCATGATAAGTAATTACGTGTGTCAGTTTATGAAAACTATCATTTCAAAAATCATGAGCTGTACTAACCGTTCGTGCTTAGATAACTTGTATGTACTTCATTGTGCAGGATAAGACAAATTGCGGGTTCTTCACGACATTGTTGTAAAAATCTGAGAGTTTTATAAAGGAAAATTTTTTTCTGTTGTCACTGCATGTCGCGTATTTAATTTGTAGAGGCGCTGGCTGCACATAACGATGGCAGCACATAATCGACCACCGTAAACACCGCCACGTCGGCCCCTCTTCCTGCAACCCCTATGCTGATGACACGGCGGCTCGCTAGCGCCGACGTCAGAAATAAAGAGTGCTAAATTTATTTGCGTCTGAAATATTGAGCCGAATATCAGGATTGAATCACTCTTAAGGATCGCTGACCAGCGGCAAATTGCTGGTAAGACCGACCGATAACTGCGATACAAGCAAGTTTCTGCTCAAGCCAGCTGCTCGCTGGTTCATTGCGGCTCACCGCTCTGCTTATATACTAGCTCTGCGATTTATGCGTCGTCAAAGTTAATCATATCATTATTGTACGATGGCAGAATAGGATTCACAATAAGGAAGTTTCATGAGTACACCATTTACGACAGCGTTGGTTAGTTCCAAAGCGCCGACCGCTGCGGCTTCGAAGAGACGATTTAGGCCTATCGACGACTAGGCGGTTACACACCCTGCTGTTGTTAACCGCGCTTGCGCGCTTCACTGCCGTGGTAAGTGTGACGTACCTCAGCCTGCTCGCAGCATCCTGTGCTGCAAGCGTTGCGAACTTGTGTACTTCCATGATAAAGCTAAGACTGCGCATTTTTTCACGTTCCACTCAGCAACAAGCCACGCAAACGATACTGCAGACACAGGACGGGGGTTCAATATGCAGACGCTTGGCTGTAGGCCATAACCAAAGACATCGGGCGGCACAGTAGACACCGCCTATTCAATACGGGCAAACGAGTACACTGTTGAAGCAGACACGCTCGTACGCTTTGCGCACTCGGATGCCGACGAGCAGCCTCCGTCAACAGATGTCGCCATAGCCTCGGTTAACGACACAAACCGAGATCACCAAGCTTGGTTTGCGATAACTGCGGTTAGGTGTGTAACTATGATTTGGTCTGCCGTGTAATCTGGGCTAACACCGCAGTTACACTAACCGTGGTTAACTCTGCCCGTGTAACGAGGTATATACCTCTGTTACACGGGCATTGCATGCAAACCAAGCTTGGCGACCTCGGTTTGCATCGTTAACCGAGGTTTTGATGGCGTCTGTTGACGGAGGCAGCTTGTCGCCGCCGAATTGCGTGAAGCGTACGAGCAGGTCTGCTTCAACAATGTACTCATTTGCCTACTATATCACGTTTAAAGACCGACGTATGGAATAGCCGTTGCCTACTGTGCCACCCGACGTCTTCAGTTACGGCCGACAGCGTAACAACTGCCTGCCGAAGCTCCGTCCTGTCTTCGCAGAAATGTTTGCGGGGCTTGTCACTGAGTGGAACATAAAAAAAATAAAATAAAATGCGCGGTCTTAGTTGTATTCTATAAGTACAGAACTTCGCAATGCTTGCAGCGCTGGATGCTGCAAGCAGCCCGAGCTTCATATTACCGCGGCGGTGGAGCGCGATAGCGCGGCGAACGACGACGCCATGCATAAACCCGTAGTCATCGCTTGGCCTAAATTGTTTTGCTTTGAAGCCGCGGCAGTCTGTGCTTTGGAACTGAGCGACGCTTTCGTAATTGGCCTACTCGTGAAATTACCTTTGTGAACTCTAATCTGCCGTATTAAAAGAATGATATGGTTAACTTTGGCGAAGCATTAATCGCAGAGCTAGTTCAAGCAGGGCGGTCGAGCCCAATTTGCACCGGCGGCAGCTGGCTTCGCTTGAGCAGAAACTTGCTTGTGTCGCGGCTATCGCCCTTACCAGCAATTCGCCCCTGGTCAGCGATTCTCAAGAGTGACTCATTTTTTATAATCTGCTCAGTATTCTAGACACCAACAAATTTTTCTCGCTTTATTTCTGACATTGGCACTAGTGATATGCCGTGTTGTTCGCGTACGGTTTGCGGGAGGAGGCGCCACCGCGGTGATGTTTACGGCTGCTGCCATTGTGCGGAGCTTGACCATGCTGTTGACGCCTGGTCGGACGACACTCCCCTTTATAAATGAGATATTTGTAAATGCAGCTTCATTCCGCCGATCACTGCTTCGCTTCGACTGTTGTACTTAATGGGCAATGGCCACCGTAACCGAGAACGGCGGTGAGCTGTGTCACAGCAGCAAACCGCGATTGGTGGTTAACCATGGTTAAGTTCCGTAACCGTGGCTAAGTCGGCTGTGTAACTAGGGCATAAGAGAAGCTAATGGTCAGTTTAAGAAGCAGGGCAGTTTCAGAGAAGAGGAAATTGCAAGCTGTGGATAGAAAAGAATTTGGTAGGGAGATATGGTTAGTGATGGCTGCAGGTAGAGCAAAACAGTGATAATTGAAAATCAGTGGGGCAGTACTTTGTCCTACAGTGGAAGTAACCAGCCTTATGATGGAAGTAACCAGCCTTAGGTGGGCCCGGTGGCTGTGCAACCGCACAGTCTAACGCGTTCGTCTTCGTCATGCAGATTTTTCCGTTCATCGTTCGCGTGGCTATTCCCGCCCTGCTGTCTGCGCATCCCGGAACCCCAGTGCTCCCCACGAACGCCGATACAAGGGACAACAGCAGCTCGTACTGCAATCCTACCGTCATCGTCACAACATCTCCTGGGGCGCCTTTCGCGCAGCACTGGAACCTACTTCATCACTGGCAAGTGGGACTGCGAGCGACATCAACAGCACAAGCTATAAAGGGGCAACGCCCGTCCGCGTCGCTCTGTGGGCACGTCTAACCCGTTTGTCTTCGTCATGCAGGTTGGTAATTCCTGCAGCCTATACGCAAAGAAAACTAGCAATTATTTTTTGCTACAGCTACCGAGCCCACAGAGCTGTATTCGTATTGGTGTAGAATGTGTTCTGGTTGTACGATCCTTGTTGCTTTTGGCCGGGGATATCGAAACTAACCCGGGACCTGAACCTGATGCCGTGCTTGCTGAGCTAAAGAAACTATCTACCGGTCAATCTACACTTCTATCTGAGATCCAAGACATGAAAAAACAACTTACGGCTACTGACGCTGCAATAGCAGACTTAACTACACGCATGGTTATCCTTGAATCACAAAACCAACTAATTAATCACTGAAATGCGGTCGCGACTGGACTCGATGGAGACAGCGACAGCGCTGATGTCGGCTCATATAAAAAACCTTGAAGCTCGTGTTGACGACGCTGAAAAAGGCTCACGTCGGAACAATGTACTGTTTTATGGAATCCCTGACAATGACCCTAGTGAAGCTTACACACAGTTTGAAGAAGCTGTAACCCGCCTTTTTTCCGAAGTTTTAGCTATAACGGTCGATCCAAAAAATATTGAGCGCGCGCATCGTCTCGGACGTCACGCACGTGGAAAAACCATACCGATAATTGTAAAATTCTTCTCTCACAAAACGAAGCTGGACATCCTGTCCAAAGGAAAAAAATTCAATATACTGAATACAGCGCCGGTGAAGATTTCTCGCATGCGGTTAGGAAGGCACGGAAGCAACTTATCGCATTTAAATAAGTTAAATTGGTTCACAGGAAGGGAAAGGCGCAGTAACTGTCACACTTGCTCTGTGGACACCCGAACCGCGCCGTAAGGGAAGGGAGGAAGGTGGGAATGAAAGTGGAAAGAGAGAAAGAGGAGCCGTATTGGAGGGCTACGGAGTAATTTCGACCACCTGGGGATCTTTAACGTGCGCTGACATTGCACAGCACACGGACGCCACTTCGTTTCGCCTCCATCGAAACGCAGCCGCCGCGGTCGGGTTCGAACCCGGGAACTCCGGCAATTATCGCATTTGCAAAAAGCAAATCTACAGCTTATAAGCTGAGTTATAAAACCTTGCTTATCGGCTGCACACGGCACGTTTATGACGAATCCTCGAACACTGTTAGGGAAATCATATAGCAGCTGCCTAGAAATGGCATCGCACAACATCACTCCAGCCCCGCGCCTGGACGTACACCTCAGCCTACTTTTTGTTTTTCAATACTTTCTACCAACATCCGCAGTTTTATTTCCAAGCGCGAAGAAATCTCCAGTCTTGTTCGCTCATCCAATAGCAACATCCTCGTTTTAACCGAAACATGGCTAACTAGCGAAATTAACGACAGGGAGGTTCTGTCAGGCTTACCGAACTTTAGGCTTTTTCGTAAAGACCGTCAAGGGTCCCGTGGCGGAGGAGTGCTCATTGCCTTTTCTGATTATTTACCATTTTCAATAATTTCCGTTCATACTGATCTTGAAATAATGTGGCTTTTCTGCCGTTGTGCTCCTCAGTCGGTTCTTCTTGGTGTTTGTTACAGGCCCCCGCACAACAACCCGAACTTCTCTGAGAAGTCTAATAACTTGCTGTGTGAACTCACTGCTAAATATAGAAAGTCACATATGCTTCTCTTTGACGATTTTAATTTTCCGGACATTGACTGGACTACTAACACTGTTACAGCATCAGGCACATTGGAAGCAAAGAATTTCATAGAAGTCTGTCTGAACTTTGGCCTTACACAAGTTATTTCGACCCCAACCAGAATAACACAAACGAGCGCCAACATCTTAGACCTGTTACTTGTCAGCCATTCCGAAAGTGTTAAATCAGTCACGATCCTTCCCGGAATAAGTGATCACGAAGTACTTCATGCCGATAAAGCCCTAACTTCGCTTCGAACCGAAAGTTTAAAAAAAATCCATCCGTTTGTACGACAAGGGCAACTATGCAGAGATTAATCGTGACGCTTTCTTTCCACCTTTCCAAACTAATTTTCAGAGGTGGTCTATTGAAGAAAATTGGACAATGTTTAAGAATAAAATTACTTTATTCCTAAGTTCACCTTTCGAGAGAATTCGCAGAAACCATGGTTCACTAAAACACTAAAACGTTTGGAAAATCGACAGAAACGTCTTTTTCGCGCCGCCAAAGCACAAACTAACCAAAAAGCCTGGGATAAATCCTACGCTGCCGAAAAGGCACATAAGTCAACCGCTCGGAAGGCTAAACATTCTTTTTTTAACAAGGACTGCCCAAAATACTTAATACCAATCCTCGAAAATTCTGGAACATCATCAACCCTAAACACAAAAACGATGTCACTATCACAAATGAAGCGGGAGAAGTGCTTTGTCATGCAGATTGTGCTCACATGTTTAATATTGCATTTCAATCTGTGTTCACTAACGAATCTGATGTGCCATTTCCTGTGCTAGACAACTTTTTTGATAATATTATGTCAGCTGTTGAATTTAACACCTCTGGGATTCTATCGCTGATTGATCAAATGAAACTTTCATCCTCAGCCGGCTTTGATAATATCAACGCTAAATTCCTTAAGAGTACTAAACCCATCAGTGCCGCATATTTATGCATGCTATTCCAGCAATCACTTACTCCACTTGACTGGAAAGTTGGGAAGGTCATTCCAGTCTTCAAATCCGGTAACACCAATTCTCCATTAAATTATCGGTTCATTTCTTTAACATGTGTGCCTTGTAAGATCATGGAACACGTCATATTCTCCCATATCATTGCCTTCCTGGATTCAAACAATTTTTTTCATTCTGCGCAGCACGGGTTCCGGTAAGGCTTTTCTTGTGATAATCAACTAGCGCTTTTTATACATGACCTGCATGCCAACCTAGATCTTAACCTACAAACTGGCGCTATCTTTCTTGATTTTAAAAAAGCTTTCGATAAAGTTCCTCACAAACGCCTGTTACACAAGTTATCTCACATTAACCTCGATCCAAATGTAGTTATGTGGATTACCGAATTTCTAACTAACCGCACTCAATCCGTCTTCGTAAATGAATATAATTCCAGCTCCCTTCCTGTAACATCTGGCGTCCCTCAAGGTTCCGTACTAGGTCCCCTTCTGTTTTTAATATACATAAATGATTTACCCTTTCAGGTGTCTAAACCCTCACAAATGCAGTGCACTGTCTTTTCATCGCCGCCGCAACCCACTCATATCTCTTTATCAAATTGCCTCCGTTCCCGTGCTACCAGTGCTATCATACAAATATTTAAGCGTAACTCTGTGCGCTGATTTGTCCTGGAAAACTCGTATAACTAACATCATTTCTTCAGCTAACAAATCCCTTGGTTTTCTAAAACGTCATCTTCGCGATGCTCCCGTGCACGTCAAGTTGCTAGCTTACGAATCACTTGTGAAATCAAAGCTAGAATATGCATCACGCATTTGGCACCCATATCAAGCTTACCTCGCCAATGCACTAGAACGTTTGCAGAACCGCGCCGCCAGATTTATTCATTCGTCATACCATTACAGCACCAGTGTATCATATCTGAAATCCCTTTCAGGTTTACAGCCACTCGAGATACGCCGCCGCATAGCCAGTCGTTCACTGTTTCACAAGTTTTTTTACAGCCATCTACAAACTGCACCCTATATGGTCCCACCAGCACGCATATCTCACCGCACTCTCCACCATTTCCAGATCAGCCGTCCACTTGCACAAACCGTCACCTTCGCAAACGCATTTTTTTCACGCGCCGCTGCGGACTCGAATGACTTTCCCGAAGAGATTGCAACAACAACCTGTCCAATAATCTTCGCACAAAAAGCCTACAGCTATTTATCATCATAGCACATGACTTTGTACCATCTCATCCAAAATTTGTATCCACCCCTTATGTAATGCCCCTCAAAAGGGGTCTTTAAGGAAATAAAAATGAAATTAAAATGAAATGATGTTGATAATTGATGCAAACTTACCTTGCAACCCATATTGTACTAGGTTCTGTAGTATATAGTGCGAACAGTGCCACAATTTCTAATTGCATAAAATTTTTTGTCCTCCACATGGTTATATTTCCCATCTCCTTAAAGTAATCGTGCAAATAGCCGTATCGGTCATTGATGCTGCATGCATTGTTCTTGCTTTCATTTTGTTCCTATATTGCTTTATCTGCACTGTAGTATTATGCATGAGTGTTTGTAGCTTTGTACCAAGTCAGTTTGTAATATATATATTTAGCTGCACTGATATTACCTACAATTAAACCTCTATGTAATGAACCTCCATGTAGTGATTTCCTTGATATTACGAAGTTTTTCAATTCACCTACTCCGCCCCCATTGAGGTGAATGTATTTGAAAAATCCATGTAACAAACATGTCGCGGCGGTGAAATAAAAAGTCCGGGACAATGGCGAGGCTGCCGGTCCTCAAGCCCGAGGACTTCCCGCCCTTGGCAACCGCTCAACCACAGGTGAGCAGTTGGAGCGGAGCAGTCTCGGGGCCCCCTCATCTTCGCTCCCCTATTGAAACCGCCCTACAGCAGCAGGTAGAGGAACTAAGGCGCCAGAACCAAATTCTAGCGCGCAAAATTCAAGAACTAGAGGCCAAGCAGGTAGGGCCATTCGAGCCCATTGAAACCGAGCGAGAAGACGAGGATGACAGATCATCCGTAACATCCTGCCTAACTAGCGTTTCGCGGCAGTCTGCGGACACGGTAATTGTATCAGTTCCCACTGCCGGCCACGAGGGCCTCGAGGCCCTGCAATGCCAGACTGATCAACCAGAGGAGCGAGTGGCAGCCCTCCCGAATCAAATCATTTCAGCAGTCCGCGAGTCCTTCGATGACATGTTCAAGGCGGCCCTAACGCAAGCACTCCCCGAAATTGTGGCCCATGTCACTGACTCGGTCTTTAAGGCCGTGCAGCCCCGGGTCAGCACCCAAATTAAGAACACTTGCTGCGACTCCCCGCTCCTCAAGCGCAAGATAGCCTCCCGTCAGTCAGCGGAGGAAAACTGTTCAGGACCGGCTCCCTGTAGGTCGGTGCAGTCCCCGACTGGGGCTGCGCCCCCTACCGGCCTGAGCCACGCCCCTGTCCCTTAAAATAAATACAACAACATGGCTAGCCGACCTAACAGGACAAAAAAAATTTGAAAAATTGTAGATCATCCAATGGAACTGCAGGGGCTTCAGGGCATGGAAAAAGCGGTCATACCTCTAGCTCTACTTGCAGTCCCTGGGTGACATGCCGGCATTCGTTGCCCAGCAGGAGCCCGGCATGGACGCTAAATTGTCAGGCTACAGCACTTTCCAGGGGGGCCGGTCGACGTGCATCCTCGTGAACAAGGCTTATACCTCAGTTCAGGTAGACTTAGACTTGAGCACCGAGCATGAATACACAATGGTCCGGGTACTGCCTCTGACGCCATGACCCGTCAATGCATATCCTCAATATATACTGCCCCCCGTGTAAGCCGCGCTTAACTTTCAGTGAAATATTCGTTCGCGCGATCAAGCTTACAGACAAAGAACCCCTAGTGCTCGTTGGAGACTTCAATGCTCCAAGCCTTCACTGGGGCTATCACTTCGAAAAAGCCAGAGGACGTAAGCTGGTGGAGCTCATCTCCACTCTTCGCCTCACGTTGCTCACGGACCCGGTGTACCCCACCCGAGTGGGGAACTCGGTAACCCGTGACACGTGTCCTGACCTCTCTCTTGTTAAAAATACTAGAGATGCTGCATGGGAGAACTTGGGCGATTCTCTAGGCAGCGATCATTGCCTTCTCCGTGTTACACTCCTAGCAAAGGCAGCGCGCAAAAAACGGGGTCAAGCCAAGCTGACCAATTGGCACAAATTTCGAAAGCAAACAATCCCTCCGGTACTCTTTCCTGGCGGCTACGCGGAGTGAGCTAAACACATAGACGACATTCGGAAACAACACGTCACTACACTACAAACTACCGAAGAGATCCCCGCAGTGGACACACACCTCCAGCACTTGTGGGAGGTGCGCCGGAGCTTAACTAAACGGTGGAAAAAGCAGACGACTAATCGCAATCTACGCTCCCGCATCTGACTGCATCTGGTAATGAATATCCAACAAGTTGTGACATGCAAGCTAGAAATACTGTCCTTTTTCAGTTCTACCAATTTTCAACAATTTGGCATACTTTTATCACTGTGTTTCAGTTTAAGGCAAAAGTAACCAACACTTAATTATGATAAACAATGTTTGATGAACTAGTACTACACCCACTGGAAGCCTGCTTGCAAGTTGTGTTGTAGAAATATTGCAACGTGCGTTGATGCATGATAAATGGTGTTCTAATGCAACTTTATCCTCTTTCTGTCTCCCTATGTATGTTCACTACTTTCTTGTCTGTCGTCAGTCATGATCATCAATTCAATCCCAAAACAACACATGGGTATGAGGGGCGCTGTAGTGAAGGGCTGCAGATTGCAGATTAATTGCAACTGCTGCGGTTTCTTTGAACTGGAACTGACAGGTGTGTTGTGCACCACTTCTATCAAAATGCAGCCGCTACAGCCAAAAGTGAACCGATGCCCTTAGAATCACAGGCAAATTCTGTAACCACTTTGTCACTGAAGCTCGCATAAGGATATGGGTATTTGAAAATGCAGTGCAGGGTTCGCAGCAGTTTTAAAGGAAAATATTTAGAAATAATATTGCCCTTGACAACATATTTCCAGATTTTTACTGAAAAAGAAAAAGCAAGAAACGCAGAGGAAACTTTTTTAAATACCTGCTGTTGAAATGAAATATTGTTCTAAGAATTTTATGGCGATAAATGTAAATAACTAAATACAAACTAGATATCATCGTGTGACCTCCAAATTTCACACTTGGTGCTCTCACCCAGTGAGCTACAGTGACAGGTATTCAATATTCTACTTTCTTCAATATTTGGTTCGGTCTTGGGGTTTAATGTCCCAAAGCGACTAATGCTATGAGAGACACCAAGGTGAAGTGTTCCGGAAACTTCAACCCCCTGGGGTTCCTTAACGTGCACTGACATTGCACAGCACACGGGCGCCTAGCTTATCTACTCCATCAAAAAGCGGCCGCCGAGGCCGGGATTCAATTTCGCGTCCTTGGGCACAGTAGTCGAGCTCCCTAACCACTGTGCCATCCCGGCGGGGCCTTTCTTGGATATTAATGTTGCTTGTAGCTTGTCAAGATGCAATACGGCCAGGTCACCAGCTTAAGCCATGAATCATAACTCAGTGTAAAATTTAAGAACTGCCCCGCAGACCGTCCCGCTTGCTGGAGACGCGGTGAATCATGCGCCCAACCTGTTCGCCTACCTTCTTGAGTTTTGCAATAGTGGAGTCCGGTCTGAGTCTGTGATGAATGAACAGGCCCAGAATCCGGAGCTCCTCCACCTCTCTGATAGGACCTCCCGACAAAGAGATGTGTATTGCTGTGTTATCCTTTGGGTTCGTTCTAACATGCGGAAGCTCTGATTTGGCTGGAGCACATTGGAGCCCACAGTCGATAGCATACGCATCGACTATGGAAGCGGCCCGCTGAAGGCGCTCCTTCATTTCCCCAAGGCTCCCGTCGGTGGTCCAGATAGTAATGTCATCTGCATATAATGCATGTTGAATTCCTTCCACCCGTGCCAGTTGGCTTGGGAGGCGCATCATAGCTATGTTGAACAGAAGTGGTGATAGTACCGCTCCCTGAGGGGTTCCCCGTGTTCCCATGACGTAAGGGCCATACTCCTCGTCCTCAATCTGAAGAAAGGCCTGGCGTTTAGAGAGGAAATCTCTTACATACGCGTAGGCCCTAGCTCCGCAATTGGTTGAGCTCAAGTTGGCCAGGATGCTACGGTGTTTAACATTGTCAAAAGCCCCCTTCAGATCAAGGGCGAGGATGGCTTTGTCATTACATTGCATAGTTGCAAATTACGAGCGCTGCGACGGAGAACAACAACGAGAGAATAATGACAAGGACAGGCGCTACTATCAACTGAACGTTTATTCGAAGAACACAGATTAAATACTCGCAGAAGACAACCAAAGGCACATGCGCTTCACAGATTTTTCCTAGGTATCCAGATAAACAATCTCACATTCTTGGATGCTTACAGATGGTGAGCTCACGCACGTGTCACTGTTTTTATGGATGTGATATGACTCTGACAGTTCTCTAGTCATTTGATCTTTGTGTCTAAACTTAATTTTGGTTTTGTTAAAAAGCGGTAGGCATTTTTTCCTACTAGGCACATTTGACCCACTAGGTTTATTCAAATCACAGTCCCTGTAATGAAGGGCCAAATTGGATGAGGGGGCACTATTCAAAGAAGTGTTATGCTGGCGCAGGCGCGTATTAATACATTTGCCGGTTTGCCCTATATAATTTTTCCCACATTTAAAAGGTACTTCATACACAACCCCTTCTTCACATGCGACAAAACGCGAATCATGGTCCACTTGGCACACACCTTTTCTTGTTCTACTTTTTTGTTTCTGATCTCTAGCCCTTCTGTCAACAACCGCACAAATTTTGCCCAGCTTATTAGGAACCGAAAATAACACTTTCACTCCATATCTACTGCCGATTTGCTTAAGCCTGTGGGATAACCGATGGATATACGGAATCACTGCATACTTCTTTCTATCGCTATTGATATGGACTTTTGTATCTTCTCTACCAAAAGCCTTAATCTTCTTTATGATTTTATTACTAGCTAGAATTATCACATCCATCGGGAAGCCCGCTAACCTTAACCTTTGGACCTGTTGTTTGAAACTACTATCTATGGCGTGAACACATGATTTTGTAACAGCGGAACTTAAACAAGACACTGCAATGCCACATTTTACTATCTTCGAATGACCTGAATGGTAACTAAGCAAGGGCTTCTCTGACCGCTGTAAAAAAGACCAACAAACATGATCCAACTTTTTTTCCAATCTTATATCCAAAAATTGAAGCTGATTTCCCTCCGGTAATTCAAACGTAAATTCCAATCCATACCCACAGTCTACAAATGTTTTTAAAACCATTTCCACTTGACTATTGAAGTCCTGAGCTTCAACAAAAACCAGATAATCGTTTACATATCGGAAGACTTTTTTTACATAGTTACCTAATTTGTCATTAATGGATCTGTCCACGTAAGAAAGAAATATGTTGCTAAGAACTGGAGCCACTTTTGAGCCAATGCACACCCCAGATTTTTGTATAAATAGTCTGCCCTCCCATTCAATAAATGTGGATTTAAGATAAAAAGACAAAAGCTCTAAAAAGGATCCAACCGATACACCGCACTTTGAAATGAATGCCCCCTCATCATTTTCCTCTTCTATACATTTTTTAACACATTGGAGGAGCCTACTATGCGATAACGAATAGAATAAATCCTGCACATCAATACTGAACATGCCACACACACCAGGATTACTGCATTTCAAATATTCTACAACTGCCACTGAATTAGGAACGAGAAATGGATCTATTACGGAAAGCGAACATAGATGACTTTGCAAAAAACTTGAGACAACATGTTGCCAGGTTCCCCGTTCAGTAACAATGGAACGAAAGGGAATGTCAATTTTATGTGTTTTAGCAGAAAAAAATACTTCTAAAAAATTTCCCTTCGTCTTTTTAATGGAGGTGTGCAATCTGTCTAACTTCATTTCTCCTAATAGCCTTAACGCCTCAGTTTTTTGTTTCACGGCACTGGTGCGCACAGGCTTAAAATTCTTGGTGATCGAATCCATAGCTTTCTCACGGAAAAGATTCTCTGGGAGCGTAACAAAATAACCTTCTTTATCCGAAACAACCACACGCATTTTTGCGGACGTCAGGAATTCGATCAAAGGAGCATAGCCCCACCTTCTGATAGGCCCTCCGTCACACTTTTTGAGGGCATCAACACATTCTACAACGCACCTGGGTTGATCTTCTTTCCGGGCTTGACGCGCAATAGACCTACCAAGAGAAAGTTTTTCTTCTTTTCCCAACGAAGGCTGCACACCGAATTTCGGACCCAACTTGAGGATTTCCTGAAACTTCTTTGGCACCGGCTGATCGCCCAAAACCAAGAGCTTCCCTTCAGAGCCCGGAGACGTTCCTTTGGAGGGTAACCAGGGACGGGCGGAGTACCAAAGGAAGTCAGTGTGCTTCTTCGCTTGTTCGCACCACGCACGGAAGTTCCGCACACGGAGCCTGTTCTTCCCACACGCCACCCAGAGGCAGTCCTTGTAGTAACGATGCTGTCGCCACCACTCCGAAGCCACAATCCTGCAGATCCTGCGATTGTGCCCAGTGGACGGGAGCAAACCACCACACAACACCTGGACCTCAACGGGGCAAAGAGCACGTCTAGCATGCCACGAAGCTAACCGAGCCTTGAAGGCACAAACTGCGATTAGAGAAGCCAGTGCAGCCTGGTTGTCAAAAGGAGCGGGATTAGGACATAAAACAGAGCTCATTGTACTAGAAATAAATTGCAGTAATACGGAAAGTTGAGCTAGTTGGTACATGATTGCAAATTACGAGCGCTGCGACGGAGAACAACAACGAGAGAGTAATGACAAGGACAGGCGCTACTATCAACTGAACGTTTATTCGAAGAACACAGATTAAATACTCGCAGAAGACAACCAAAGGCACATGCGCTTTACAGATTTTTCCTAGGTATCCAGATAAACAATCTCACATTCTTGGATGCTTACAGATGGTGAGCTCACGCACGTGTCACTGTTTTTATGGATGTGATATGACTCTGACAGTTCTCTAGTCATTTGATCTTTGTGTCTAAACTTAATTTTGGTTTTGTTAAAAAGCGGTAGGCATTTTTTCCTACTAGGCACATTTGACCCACTAGGTTTATTCAAATCACAGTCCCTGTAATGAAGGGCCAAATTGGATGAGGGGGCACTATTCAAAGAAGTGTTATGCTGGCGCAGGCGCGTATTAATACATTTGCCGGTTTGCCCTATATAATTTTTCCCACATTTAAAAGGTACTTCATACACAACCCCTTCTTCACATGCGACAAAACGCGAATCATGGTCCACTTGGCACACACCTTTTCTTGTTCTACTTTTTTGTTTCTGATCTCTAGCCCTTCTGTCAACAACCGCACAAATTTTGCCCAGCTTATTAGGAACCGAAAATAACACTTTCACTCCATATCTACTGCCGATTTGCTTAAGCCTGTGGGATAACCGATGGATATACGGAATCACTGCATACTTCTTTCTATCGCTATTGATATGGACTTTTGTATCTTCTCTACCAAAAGCCTTAATCTTCTTTATGATTTTATTACTAGCTAGAATTATCACATCCATCGGGAAGCCCGCTAACCTTAACCTTTGGACCTGTTGTTTGAAACTACTATCTATGGCGTGAACACATGATTTTGTAACAGCGGAACTTAAACAAGACACTGCAATGCCACATTTTACTATCTTCGAATGACCTGAATGGTAACTAAGCAAGGGCTTCTCTGACCGCTGTAAAAAAGACCAACAAACATGATCCAACTTTTTTTCCAATCTTATATCCAAAAATTGAAGCTGATTTCCCTCCGGTAATTCAAACGTAAATTCCAATCCATACCCACAGTCTACAAATGTTTTTAAAACCATTTCCACTTGACTATTGAAGTCCTGAGCTTCAACAAAAACCAGATAATCGTCTACATATCGGAAGACTATCGTTTGAATTACGAATCGTCTACATATCGTTTGAATTACCGGAGGGAAATCAGCTTCAATTTTTGGATATAAGATTGGAAAAAAAGTTGGATCATGTTTGTTGGTCTTTTTTACAGCGGTCAGAGAAGCCCTTGCTTAGTTACCATTCAGGTCATTCGAAGATAGTAAAATGTGGCATTGCAGTGTCTTGTTTAAGTTCTGCTGTTACAAAATCATGTGTTCACGCCATAGATAGTAGTTTCAAACAACAGGTCCAAAGGTTAAGGTTAGCGGGCTTCCCGATGGATGTGATAATTCTAGCTAGTAATAAAATCATAAAGAAGATTAAGGCTTTTGGTAGAGAAGATACAAAAGTCCATATCAATAGCGATAGAAAGAAGTATGCAGTGATTCCGTATATCCATCGGTTATCCCACAGGCTTAAGCAAATCGGCAGTAGATATGGAGTGAAAGTGTTATTTTCGGTTCCTAATAAGCTGGGCAAAATTTGTGCGGTTGTTGACAGAAGGGCTAGAGATCAGAAACAAAAAAGTAGAACAAGAAAAGGTGTGTGCCAAGTGGACCATGATTCGCGTTTTGTCGCATGTGAAGAAGGGGTTGTGTATGAAGTACCTTTTAAATGTGGGAAAAATTATATAGGGCAAACCGGCAAATGTATTAATACGCGCCTGCGCCAGCATAACACTTCTTTGAATAGTGCCCCCTCATCCAATTTGGCCCTTCATTACAGGGACTGTGATTTGAATAAACCTAGTGGGTCAAATGTGCCTAGTAGGAAAAAATGCCTACCGCTTTTTAACAAAACCGAAATTAAGTTTAGACACAAAGATCAAATGACTAGAGAACTGTCAGAGTCATATCACATCCATAAAAACAGTGACACGTGCGTGAGCTCACCATCTGTAAGCATCCAAGAATGTGAGATTGTTTATCTGGATACCTAGGAAAAATCTGTGAAGCGCATGTGCCTTTGGTTGTCTTCTGCGAGTATTTAATCTGTGTTCTTCGAATAAACGTTCAGTTGATAGTAGCGCCTGTCCTTGTCATTACTCTCTCGTTGTTGTTCTCCGTCGCAGCGCTCGTAATTTGCAACTATGCAATGTAATGACAAAGCCATCCTCGCCCTTGATCTGAAGGGGGCTTTTGACAATGTTAAACACCGTAGCATCCTGGCCAACTTGAGCTCAACCAATTGCGGAGCTAGGGCCTACGCGTATGTAAGAGATTTCCTCTCTAAACGCCAGGCCTTTCTTCAGATTGAGGACGAGGAGTATGGCCCTTACGTCATGGGAACACGGGGAACCCCTCAGGGAGCGGTACTATCACCACTTCTGTTCAACATAGCTATGATGCGCCTCCCAGGCCAACTGGCACGGGTGGAAGGAATTCAACATGCATTATATGCAGATGACATTACTATCTGGACCACCGACGGGAGCCTTGGGGAAATGAAGGAGCGCCTTCAGCGGGCCGCTTCCATAGTCGATGCGTATGCTATCGACTGTGGGCTCCAATGTGCTCCAGCCAAATCAGAGCTTCCGCATGTTAGAACGAACCCAAAGGATAACACAGCAATACACATCTCTTTGTCGGGAGGTCCTATCAGAGAGGTGGAGGAGCTCCGGATTCTGGGCCTGTTCATTCATCACAGACTCAGACCGGACTCCACTATTGCAAAACTCAAGAAGGTAGGCGAACAGGTTGGGCGCATGATTCACCGCGTCTCCAGCAAGCGGGACGGTCTGCGGGGCAGTTCTTAAATTTTACACTGAGTTATGATTCATGGCTTAAGCTGGTGACCTGGCCGTATTGCATCTTGACAAGCTACAAGCAACATTAATATCCAAGAAAGGCCCCGCCGGGATGGCACAGTGGTTAGGGAGCTCGACTACTGTGCCCAAGGACGCGAAATTGAATCCCGGCCTCGGCGGCCGCTTTTTGATGGAGTAGATAAGCTAGGCGCCCGTGTGCTGTGCAATGTCAGTGCACGTTAAGGAACCCCAGGGGGTTGAAGTTTCCGGAACACTTCACCTTGGTGTCTCTCATAGCATTAGTCGCTTTGGGACATTAAACCCCAAGACCGAACCAAATATTGAAGAAAGTAGAATATTGAATACCTGTCACTGTAGCTCACTGGGTGAGAGCACCAAGTGTGAAATTTGGAGGTCACACGATGATATCTAGTTTGTATTTAGTTATTTACATTTATCGCCATAAAATTCTTAGAACAATATTTCATTTCAACAGCAGGTATTTAAAAAAGTTTCCTCTGCGTTTCTTGCTTTTTCTTTTTCAGTAAAAATCGGGAAATATGTTGTCAAGGGCAATATTATTTCTAAATATTTTCCTTTAAAACTGCTGCGAACCCTGCACTGCATTTTCAAATACCCATATCCTTATGCGAGCTTCAGTGACAAAGTGGTTACAGAATTTGCCTGTGATTCTAAGGGCATCGGTTCACTTTTGGCTGTAGCGGCTGCATTTTGATAGAAGTGGTGCACAACACACCTGTCAGTTCCAGTTCAAAGAAACCGCAGCAGTTGCAATTAATCTGCAATCTGCAGCCCTTCACTACAGCGCCCCTCATACCCATGTGTTGTTTTGGGATTGAATTGATGATCATGACTGACGACAGACAAGAAAGTAGTGAACATACATAGGGAGACAGAAAGAGGATAAAGTTGCATTAGAACACCATTTATCATACATCAACGCACGTTGCAATATTTCTACAACACAACTTGCAAGCAGGCTTCCAGTGGGTGTAGTACTAGTTCATCAAACATTGTTTATCATAATTAAGTGTTGGTTACTTTTGCCTTAAACTGAAACACAGTGATAAAAGTATGCCAAATTGTTGAAAATTGGTAGAACTGAAAAAGGACAGTATTTCTAGCGTGCATGTCACAACTTGTTGGATATTCATTACCAGATGCAGTCAGATGCAATACATCACAGAAGAAAATTGAGAGAGTGCTGAAAACAGAACATGGTGAGATAAGAGCAATGGAATTTAGTACTGCTATTGTTAATTATAGTATATTAATAATAACAAGCAGTTTATTTTCCATCAAAGAGATATCAGGAGCTGTTGGTAAAAGCTGTCTGAAAACGCAGCACGTCACAGCCTTCTTGTACAAGGTGACAGTGCATACAAAAGGAAACACACACAATACATTGTTCACATTTGTGAACTACACATGCACATATTTATATATGTACATCTGCAACTATTACATAACTTGAGGTGAAATAAGTATGCAGGTGATGTTAGTGTCCGTTAAAAAATACTAGGTGTTCAAAATTTCTGGAGCCATCCACTACGGCATCTATAGAGGTTAAACCTTATTAGCCAACCGAACCAAACCTATATATATTGTTTGGCAAAATGTCGCATCACATTCCCTATGTTCTGATAGTGCACCTTGAAGCTGCCTATGAAGTTGAGCATTTTATAAATGCAATTCGGCGCTTGCTAAATTAAATTAACCATCCCACTACTGTGGCTGTGTGGCTGCCTTGTTACTACTGTGGCCCAAAGGATATATGTTCAATGCTAGCCACAGTGGCCGCTTTTCATAGAGTCAAAGTGCCAGGCCCCGCAGGGGGCATCTGTTAAAGCAGATGTTTGTGTGTACTGTGCGACACCACGGACCCCGAGCACCCACGCTTCGCCGTGCGTGGCATCGCCGTGTCTGGGGAAAAGGGGATCCTGGTGGTTGAGCCGATGCCGAGTGTTTGGACCTTTAAGGCCCCTCGGCAGAGGCAACACACCACTTTGGCCCACGCTTCCCACAGACGGCACCTCCGGGCTGACCCACCCGGGGGAAATCGGCAGTCGCCTTTTCCTGTCCTCCCCTCCATCTTTCACTTTCCTATCCCCTCTCTTACAACTGTCCTGTCTTCTCTTACCTTCTTCGTTTCTTCCTACTTCCAGGCGGCGAGGGTTAACCTTGTGTGGCTAACCACCCTGCGTTATGCCATATTTGGTTATAGTCGGGGTGTATGGCTGGCGTGGGCAGGACTGCTTTGCGAGTTCCTGTCCCGTCCCCTCGTTGGGCTCCATGGTGGGTGGCCGCCACCCCGGCTGAACAAAAACTTACTGTATGGCTTCTTCTTTGCTCTCCAATGATCGTTCCCGAAAAAGGGGACGGACCGATGAAACTGCAAACTTCTTTCTAAAGAATGCAAACAGATTCCCACGCTTCCACGTGGTGCACAGTGAAGACCCTCAGAAAACAGCTAGGCAAATATCTCCTTTTGTCGTGACCAAGACATTGACTGAAGCAATAGGCCAAGGATACAATGTCAAAAAACTTCCAAATGGTGACCTTCTCTTGGAAATTATGTACCATCATCAGAATGAAAAACTCCCAACAGTAACCAGCTTTGGGGAATGCCCAGTTAATGTCACCAAACACCGCTCTCTAAACATGGTGAGGGGAGTCATTTCAGATGACGACCTAAAGTACCTAAGTGAAGAAGAACTCCTTGAAGGACTAAGAGAACAAAATGTCATCAATGTGTTCAGAATTAAAGTCAGACGGGATAACAAAGAGATACCGACTAGGCACTTAGTCCTTACCTTCGAATCGAGCACACTGCCCGAGGCTGTGGAGGTAGGGTACACGAAGATAAAACTGAAACCATACATACCTAACCCGCGCCGCTGTTTCAAATGCCAAAGGTATGGCCACGGCTCACAGACTTGCCGAGGCCAACTTACATGTGCGAAGTGTGCCTCCCACGAGCATCCCGCTGAGAACTGTGAATCCGAAACGCATCTTTGCATCAACTGTGAGGGCAGCCACGCTGCTTACTCACGAACCTGTCCAACATGGAAACAAGAGAAAGATATCATCACACTAAAAGTCAAAGAAAACCTCACTTACAGGGAAGCACGTAAGAAACTCACGTCCACTCACACCCCAACTTATTCTGTTGTGACGCAAAAGGGGGCGGCGTCACAGCAGTCCTTGGTACCTGCCCAGGTGACACACGGTGCACCTAAGGCAGGGACCTCTACGTCCCCGGTGGAAGTAGCTGGGGCTGCTCCACCACCCCCAAAGCAGGCTGCGCGGGCCTCTAGGTCAGCTGGCCCCAAGGTCTCTCCAGTAACGGAGAGATCTACCACAAATGTGTCTGTGCAGTCTGCACAATCGTCCAGCACGTCCGAGGACGCAATGGACACAACAAACGACGACCGTCCGGGGCCGTCAACATCTGACAGGCGACGGAGCTCCTTGGAGCGAACCAGAAAAGAAAAGGCCCGAATCACCGGGCCAGAAAAAACTTAGTCTCTCTACCTTCCTCATATAAAATGGCGTTCTTAGTCCATTGGAACTGTAGAGGACTTTTAAAAAACTACAATGATATAACAGACCTTTTAAATTCACTGTCCCCTGTGGTCCTATGCCTACAAGAGACCAATCTGGGACCGCAACAAAAAAATTTTTTAAAAAAGCACAAAGTGTTTCGATGTGACAGAGAACAAGCAGGTCGCCTCTCCGGAGGCGTTGCTATTGTTGTGCAGAGCAGTATTGCAACGCGAGAAGTCCATCTCAAAAATAATTTCGAAGCTGTTGCAGTTACTGTTGTTCATTATAAAACAATCACAGTATGTTCTGTCTACCTTCAACCTCATGTCATTGTTACCCTTCACGATTTAGAGGAACTTCTACAACAGTTACCTGAACCATATATTTTAGTTGGAGATTTTAATGCACACTCCTCCTTTTGGGGGAGTGAGCAAACAGACAGTAGAGGACGTATTTTAGAAGATTTTTTGCTGTGCAACAACGTCTGCCTCCTGAATACAGGTAAACAAACATATTGCTCCCCAAGCTCGGGAAAAATGAGCTGTTTAGATCTATCATTTTGTTCACCATCAATTTTTACCGATTTTAAATGGGACGTTCTCGACAACCCATATGGAAGTGATCATTTACCTGTCATAATAAGTCTAACATCCTCACCATCCATCACTCTAACCAAACCACGGCGATGGAAACTTCACCTGGCAGATTGGACACTTTTCCAGTCCAAAGCTGACCTCATAAAAATATTTTCAGAAAATCTCAGCATAGATGAGCTGAATGAAGAGATTACAGCTTGTATTATTGCTGCAGCACACCTAGCTATTCCACAGTCCTCGGGAACTGTACAGCAAAACCATAAAGTGTGGTATACACAAGAGTGCAAAGAGGCAAAAAGAAAACAAAATAAAGCCTGGGGAATATTCCGGAGATATCCTACACATGAGCACCTTATAACTTTTAAAAAGGCCAGGGCTAAAGCACGGTGCATTCGCCGCGAAGCTGAAAAAGCCTCATGGCAAAATTATGTGTCATCAATAAATAGCTCAACCACATCTAAAAAAATGTGGGAGCAGGTTAATAAACTAGACGGCAAATACTATCCTTTCACGATTCCACTTTTAACAACTCCTGGTATACAAACGAGTGTAGAAGAACAAGCAAACATATTGGGGGAACATTTCGCTACAATCTCTAGTTCGGCACACTATACACATTCCTTTATAAAGTATAAAACAGCAGCTGAAAAACAAAGACTCCCAATAGCTGGAGGCACAAATGAACCGTTTAACTGTTTAATTACACTTGAAGAAATAACTAGAGTATTAAATGCCGGGAAACAAACTGCACCAGGACCAGATGAAATACAATATAAAATGCTTGCTCATTTGACTCCATTGTCAGTAGATGCATTATTGAAATTTTTTAATA
Source organism: Amblyomma maculatum (assembly GCF_055883805.1). Lineage (NCBI taxonomy): Eukaryota > Metazoa > Arthropoda > Arachnida > Ixodida > Ixodidae > Amblyomma > Amblyomma maculatum. The sequence goes on along the minus strand of NW_028146763.1, from coordinate 235,455 downwards.
AAATATGGATATCTGGAACAATACCAGAAGCCTGGAAGACAGCCGTTATAGTACCTCTCTTAAAGCCTGGGAAGCCCCCGGACTCCCCAGGCAGTTATAGGCCAATAGCCCTGACGAGCTGCCTTGCAAAAGTTTTTGAAAGCATTGTAAATACAAGGCTCATGTTTGTTCTTGAATCCCGGAAACATCTTAATACTCATCAGTGCGGCTACAAAAAAACATGTTCAACTATTGATCACCTTGTCCGACTGGAAAAAACTATCCGAGAAGCCTTTATCCATAAACAGCATTGCCTTGCCGTATTTTTTGACCTCGAAAAAGCCTATGACACCACGTGGAGGTTTGGGATCCTGCGTGATTTGGGAGAGCTTGGCATTCGCGGCAGGATGCTAAAATGTATAAGCGACTTTCTCTCTCAACGCTCGTTTAAAGTACGTCTCGGTTCTACCCTTTCTAAAACCGTCATACAAGAAAATGGTGTGCCTCAAGGATGTATTTTAAGTACTACTCTGTTTATAGTAAAAATTAACAGTATAGCAAAAATAATCCCAAAATCCGTTATGTACTCTGTCTACGTAGACGACCTCCAGATTGCATGTACATCCTCCAATGTGTCAACATGTGAGAGGCAAATACAGCTCACAGTAAATAGACTGGCAACGTGGGCAGATAGGAATGGCTTCAGGTTTTCTACTCAAAAGTCTGTAGTTGTTTTGTTCTCTCTCAGAAGAGGACTGCACATTGATCCCACCATCCACCTTAATGATGTTAAGCTACCTGTAAAGCACGAACATAAATTTCTAGGGCTAACTTTTGACAGAAAGCTTTCATTCCTTCCCCACATAAACAACCTAAAAAAGAAAGCTTCGAAATCTCTCAATATATTAAAAGTCCTTTCACATAAACACTGGGGATCTGACAGAACATGTCTTTTAAAAATTTACCGCTCTGTGGTTCGCTCATGTTTAGATTATGGCTGCATAATATATGGATCTGCAAGGCCGTCATATTTAAAACGACTGGACTCTGTACACAATTCAGGCTTGCGTATTTCAACTGGTGCATACAGGACATCCCCCATAAACAGCTTATATGTAGAAACCAATGAACCATCTCTTACAAGCCGAAGAAACATGCTCACATGCTCATACATTTTAAAGATCCGTTCACTGCCAAACCATATCTGTTACCCAATAGTTACAAAATGCCAGTCTCGAACACTGTTCATAAACAAACCTCAAAAAATAAAACCACTTCTGCTCCGCTTCGAAGAGAAATGTCAAGTTTTAGACTTAATAGACTCATTACCTAATATTACCCGAAAACCTGATCCACTTCCACCATGGTACTGCCTGCCGTCTGTATGTGACTTCACATTAAACCAATTCCAGAAAAACCAAACACCACATGAGCACATATTGCAGGAATTTTTAGCCCTAAGTGAAAAGTACAGAAAATATGTGGCATTCTATACAGATGGTTCAAAATCTGCACAATACGTCGGAAGCGCAGTGGTCCAAAACAATTGGAATAGAACAGTACGGCTACCACAGTGTGCATCCATTTTCACTGCCGAGTGTTATGCAGTCCTCATGGCCCTAGAAAAAAATTAAAATTGAAAACATAGAGAATAGTGTCATTTACACTGATTCTTTGAGCATACTAACAGCATACAATCATAAAAATGCAGGCAAATCGCTTATTGGTGACATTATACACAGCATAAATACAGCCGCTACCCAGGGACATACTGTAAAGCTTTGTTGGGTTCCAAGTCACATAGGAATTGATGGAAATGAAAACGCTGATATATGCGCTGCACAAGCTCGGCATATAGAAATTAAGAAAGTGCACGTTCCCTACAAAGAAGCAGTCAAGTTAATGCAGTCTAAGCTAAGAGATAGATGGCAGTCCAAATGGAATAATGAAGAAAATAATAAGCTACACCTAGTAAAACCTGTCATATCTGAATGGAAGTCATGCACACACCAAGAACGATTCACTGAAGTCATTTTATGTCGCCTCCGTATTGGACATACACACCTTACACATGGTTATATTCTTAGAAAAGAGGAAATACCAACATGCGACCTTTGCGGAGAAACTATCACAATTAATCACATTTTATATTCCTGTACAAAGCTAGAAGAACTAAGAAAGAAGCTTTTTCCAATATTTTATTCAGAATATATTCCTCTTCACCCTAGCTTACTCATAGGAGAAAATGCTCTTGTTAATATATCATGTGTTTTTATGTTCTTAAAAGATGCCAACCTTCTTAACAAATTATGAGTTTTAACTACCATCTGCTGCATGGACAGCAGATCTCATCATGTGTTTGGCGCATGATAGCCTTAGATGCTTAAGCGCCATAAAACACAACACACAACACAACATCAAAGTGCCAGGCGCACGTTTACTGTGTAATATCGGTTTACATTAAAGAACTACAGGCAGTCAAATTTAATCAGGGGCCCTCCACTACAACATTCCTAATAGCACATGTTGTTTTGGGTCGTTAAATCGTATTTACCATACCTTGTCATACTAGTAAGGTATTCTTTAGTATGGTAAAGTTTAAGGCTGCTGAGGTTTACCTTTCTTTGTGCATTATTTGCTATTGGCGCGGCTGTTACAATAAATGTGGTCAAATGTAGTGTGCTGGCCTGAACCACTGGCAGCTGATAGAAAAACATGTATAGCTTTCTGCCCAATGACATTGGGCTTTGTTGTTCGTGCGCACCTTGGGCGAGCAGATTTACATTTCTTGGAACTGAAACGAACCTGTTTATCAATATGTTTGTTCACTGATGTCGAAGGTAAAGGAATCATGTTCGCAATTGCAGGCATTTTCTGTAGCCTTTCGAGCACTCTTTCTAACACTGTCCTGAGCCAAGGGGCAGCCTTTTCCGCTACTTCTGGATTTTGTAGATGCCCACATATGGATTGCAGCATTGCTGGGCAATCCCCGTGGCTTGCGGTCGTTGATCCTTGACCATCGAGGCTTTGAATTGCGTTTATCATCTCCAGTGTGTCAGCTTCGATTTCATTCGTTTTTTCTTTGTGATTGGTGCCCTGTAAAAAGCAATAAATAGATCTATTGTGTGCAAGTCATACATTGTACTGTGATGACTAATCTCAAGACAATGTTTTGATAATGAAATGGATAAATTTCTTGATGGTTAATCTCATGCTCCCACAGCCAGACAAGCCTCACGGTTGTGGATAATTATCAGAAGGGCATGCTTTGGTATGAAAAATGCAATATTAAACATGAAATATGCTTCATCTCGTTTGCAATTTTTTTGGAGTGTGCAGTGCTGTTATTAGTATGCAGAAACTTCCTATTAGCAACTATTTTTTTTAACCCCGTAACTGGGTTGGAAGTACTGTCACGATCATAATATTGCGGGACGTGGGAGAGCGTGGCAAAACTGCGTTCTGCGCCTTCTAACGGCGCCCGTCCGCTCCAGTTATCCTCGCAGGCTGCTATGTACCCTTACTACCTTGTGCTCAGCAGACGCAGATCGAAACCGGCGCCAGGTGACGCTTTGATATCTAGCGATAGCATGTGCCCCAGCCGCTGTGATGAGTGAAGCAGATTCCGCGCCGTGTTTCGCGGCGAAACACATCTGGGTGAAGGGGCGTCCAATTATGCTTTGTTTTTATTCCTGTGCTGTTCACAAGCGTTCTCCTCAGGTTTCACCATATGCAAGCGGAACGAACGGAGAACAAAGATTAGAATATTCACATGAGCAACTGCAGCTCGTCACGATGAACGTTCGAATGCCAAGCCACCTAGGATAAATGTAGTAACACAAAACATGTATGGAAAGGAAACACGAGATTTATTTGCAGCGTGAAAAAAGCAATGTGATAACTATACTTGAGAAAATTTCTTTAGATGTGTTACAGAATTTCTATCGAGGCCAATCGTGGACGAGCCCTCATAATAGAAGTGTGCACAGATATTAAGGCAGGAAAACTCAACTCAGCGGGCTGAGCGCGGTGCAATAACCATGACATTCGGCATTTTCCCCGAAATAAAAGAAATACAACACAAACATGCACACTACTAAACCCATCGAACTCATGGTGGATATCCTTTAGTCCTTTCTCACGTTGCTAATGTCGCGTGAAATTTCCATCCACGGCGATGACTTCTTGCAGACGACCTGGCATTGAGCGGTATAGAGCCGCAACCAACTCAGGATCAGCGCGCAGAGACTCCCACTCCTCACTGATGCGGACCCACAGCGCGTCGGCAGTACAGGAGCCTATGTTGCCTGAAGATAGGCGCTTTTTCATTAGGCCCCAAAACGTTTTCTATAACGTTCAGGTCCGCGCCATTTGGCGGCCATTGCAGGCGGTTCACGCCGCGAGAATTTAGGTACCTTTCCACAGTGCGGGCAGTGTGCACAGGGCTGCGGTCATGCTGCAGCCAGTATAGCCCGTCAGGAAATGGGCCATCCAGGATATAAGGCCCTAGGGTGTATTCCAAAATATCCTTGTACGCCTCTGCGTTGAAGCGTCCGTCAATGCGCACCAGGGGCCCAAGTCCGTCCTTTGAGATGGCGCCCCACACAGTGACGGTGCATCGCCCACTTGAAAAGACGCTGTTCGTGTAACTTGGTAGATACCTAAACGGGGGTCGAGTGGGGAGAGAAACAGTAAGGCGCATGAGTAACATAGTCGAGCCTGCTTTATCGCACTTCGTTTGCTCTCATGTCAGTGGCGCACATGCATCAGTCGCCGCACGTGAAATTGAGTAGAAGAACAAAACAATATGGCCACCTTATAGGGCATTAAACGACTGCTGTAAGCATGGAGAAATTGAAGCAATAAATCACACCAGGCCTGTTGCCAGATACCTTAAGACAATAAAGGAATACAAGATGGAAGAACCGCGGTAGGAAATACGGTCCATTGCATAAGCAGCACTAAGAAAAACTCAAGCATTCGTGCCTTTTAAAAGTATATAACGAGCGACTATAACAATTTATACTCCTTAATAGGAGCGACTCTTGCCTACCTGCAACTGACGGGCCGCCAAACGCGACGCTGTTGATCCCATCGGGTACTAAAAGTGGACTCGTCTGTGAAAACAACGCAGGCCCAGTCGTCCAGTGTCCACTGCTCTAGAGCGCGTGCAAACTCCAGCCTCTGTTTGCGCTGCTTCTCAGTCAGATGGGGCTTCTGAGCTGCCACGCAGTTTTGCAGCCTGGCTTCCCGCAGTCGTATCCTTATGGTGCACAAGGACACCCGAATGTCCATTTCCTGCCGCAATTCTCGAGCAGTCATAAAGGGATCGGCGACTGCTGCAGCAACGATCAGCCTGTCTTCTTCATTGTCCGTGGCCCTTCGTCGACCGGAGCGCTGTGCGTCCGCTATCCTTCCGTTGTCCTCCCGGAAGGCCCGAATAACACGGGTGACCGCAGATTTCGACCGTCCCGTGCGCCGGCATATTTCCAGCTGAGGCACTCCTTCCACATATAGCCGAGTAATATGCCTTCTTTCTTTAGCAGGAACTCTCGGCGGCATTTTTGCAGAATGCAGACACATGGCAGCGCGACCCGTTTATCTACCTTCAACTAAAACTTGCTGGCCAATTGCAAGCCCGCGGGTTGCAAGGCCGCGATCGTCGTCAATGGCAATTTCACAGAACATTAGCAACGTGAGACTGCACTAACAGAACATCCCCAACTTGTTCGTCGGCTTTAGCAGCCTTCATAAGCGCCCGCATTTCTTTTATTTCAGCGACAGTGCCAAATGGAATGCGCTCTCTGCTGACACAGCCAGATGTGTTTCGCCGCGAAACACGGCGCACAATCTGCTTCACTCATCACAGCGGCTGGGGCACATGCTATCGCTAGATATCAAAGCGTCACCTGGCGCCGGTTTCGATCTGCGTCTGCTGAGCGCAAGGTATGAGTAAGGGTACAGAGAAGCCTGCGAGTGTAACAGGAGAGGACGGGCGCCGTTAGAAGGCGCAGAACGCAGTTTTGCCACGCTCTCCCACGTCCCGCAATATTGTGATCGTGACAGTACATCATCGACAGGTACACACAAGCCAGGCGGGCCGAGCAGCGTGTGAATACGACACAATACGGAATTTATACTAACAAGCTTCTCGATCACGTGCCTGAGGGAGCGAAAATTGCCGAGATCCTCGCTAGAGAACGAGTTTATAATATCCGGTAGCGACGCGGAATACACACGCGAAAGAGGCGATGCAGCACGCACGCTTTTCGAAGGCATCACTTATCACGCTCGCACTCTCAAGGAAAGCAAATGCACACGTGCACGCCACACAGACAGTTGGCGTAGCGACATAACACGCAAACGCAAGACACCTGCGTCCTCAAACTGACACCTAGCAATGCAAGCGGCACCATCAATCACGAAGGAATTGTTGCACTAGTTCAGTGAAATGCGCTGTTAATTTAAACTGCACTATCGTGTACAAGCTAAATTTCATCAAAAACGAAATTCGGTTAAAATCATGATGACCCTTCTTGTCACTAATAGCTTCATATATTACTCTTGGAAACGAGAACATACCGCTGACTGGGAAAAAAAAAACCAGCGGCAACAAGCTCGACGACCGGAGGCTCGTAAGATGAGCATGGCGCCTTTCCATTCACGCTGAATAATTGCGAAATCGTAGAGGTCCTTACCTGTAGTAATATGAAAACACAGTGCAGTGCCAACGTGCTTCCGTAGAAGCATCGGCGATGCAGTAACATGTCGCTTTTCTCCACGGCAGATTTCATAAACACGTTCGTCAGCTGATCACAATTTCCTGAGGATCTCTAGCGACGCCGGCGCCTGAACTTCGGTCTGATAGTCCCTGGGGCACTTGGGGCATGTCAGAATAGAGCGTGAACCGTTACAAACGACAGCAATCTTCTCAAAACACCTCAAATTTCGCCAAAAGCTAGGAACAGCAATACATTTTAAAGGGACGAGTTGCGCGCAGACCTCGATACAGCCGCCATCTTGCCCAGTCTGGATGGATGGAATATAGGAGCGTCCCCTTTGAAACGGGGTAGTAGCAGTAGCTATCATGCTCATTTTTGTCCCTATAGCCTAATTATTGATTTAGAATGGTTAACTAAACTATCATTCTATTTATTAAATTTTGTTCCGACATTACTAACATTATATGTCACTTCTCTGCTTTTAAGCCACCACTCTTCCAGTCGTTTTTTGCTAGTTTCCACCGCCGGTTTATTCACCCGGCCACTGTTATCTCTAAACCCCATAGCTTCAGGAACAGTGATTGCGCCTGCACCAACTTCCGGATGGATACCATTACATTCGAGTATAATATGGTCAATTGTTTCACTGGAGTTTCCACATACAGCACACGCGTCATCTCCATTGTTAAATTTCTTTTTGTAGCTGCGTGTTCTAAGGCACCCTGATCTAGCTTCAAAAAGTAGGGCACTGCCTCTTGAGTTATCAAAGAAATCTTCCTTCCTGATCTGCATTTTCACTTTCGGTATAATTCCACACTCTGTTTCTTTTCCATCGAATTTATCCAATTTTTACCTTCTGTGTTTTTCACCTGTTGCTTAATGCTCTTTATTTCTCCGTCCTTGTTACTAGCATACTTACTTGTTAGTTTCCTAGTTCTTTTCCTCCATTGTGAGTCAACGCTTTTTAGGTACAGGTATTTAAATACTTTAGCTGCCCATCTTTTACTGTCCAATTTCGTCAGGCGTTCCTCATATAATATTTTACTCTGAGCTTCCCGTACTCCGAAAGATGCCCAGCCCATATCTCCCTGGACCGCCTCATTTATAGTTTTGCCGTGGGCACCTAGTGCTAATCGTCCAACGGATCTCTGATTTGTTTCTAATGTCGACTGTACCTCTGATTTTAGGCACAAAACCGCATTTAAGTCCGGGCACCATAATTCCTTTCCAAGTACCGCTCAAAACCTCATACCTATTGTATCCCCACAATGCCTTATGCTTCATTATCCCAGCATTCCTTCGCCCTTTGGCCTTAAGTAATTGCTCATGCTTTCCAATCTATGCCAGTCCTTCGTTTACCCATACCCCCAGATATTTATATTCTGCTACTCTAGGTATTCCAAGGCCTTGTATTTTAAGGCCCTAATCAGTTGACCCGTTGAAGATCACCAGACCCGACTTACCTTCGCTGAAACTGAAGCCTAGAGCGTCCCCTTCGTCTCCGCAATACTTAACTAGAGTTTTCAATTCTTCCAGACTCTCAGCTAGCAGCACAATATCGTCTGCATACATCAAACCGGGGAGGTGCTGCTCTACCGCCTTTGCACCTAATCTATAAAACAGGTTAAAACCTAGGTTACTGCCTTGTATCCTCCGTTCCATGTTTATCATATAAAGCATGAACAGCACCGGTGATAGAGGACAGCCTTGTCTTAATCCTTTGCATAATTTGGCATCCTCCGTACTTCTTATCCCTTCCCACGTAATTTCTACTTTGTTATCCCGGTATATTTCCTGTAGGAACTCTATTATCTCATAACCGATACCTTCTGCTTTTAATATGTTCCACAGGAGTTCCCTGCTTACGTTGTCGTACGCCCCGTTTATGTCCAGGAAGGCCAAATACAAAGGTCTATCTTCCACTCTAGATATTTCGATGCATTGGGTAAGCACGAACAGGCTATTATCTAAGCGCCTACCATTTCTAAAGCCGTTCTGAAGTTCTCCGAGTATCTTGTTACTTTCAAACCATGATTGCACCTTTAATTTCACCGCCTGCATGGTTAACCTGTACATGACAGATGTTATGGTAATCGGCCTGTAGGATTTTATGTGCATCCTGTCTCCTGTAAGTGTGGCCAGACTTCGCAGCGCCCCCTGTCGTTCATTAGAGTTGCGAATATATCTCGCCGTTTCGCGATGCACTCATTGCACACTGCCTCAGATTCTTTTTTTACATTTTTTCACAATGGCATTCATTTGGGCAATATTGAGGTACAGTATACTAGCCTTCGTTTATAGGCTGGCTTCGTATAAACATGAACGCACCTAGACGAAGTGTGGCACTAACAATGTACATAAGTTTAATCCGTTTAATTCCAAATGCAAAGATGAAGGTAATAAGGACCACATTACGCAGACGCCTTAACTTTGCATCGAACTGAACTGCGCAGAAGTTCACCACTGCTGCACAGCTCGCAACTGTTACCCTTTAGGCGATCAGCATAACGAAGCTGCGGTTACCAATATCGTGATTATTTATAACACCGAGCGTGGAGTCGCTTCCAACTCGGGGGGCAATAGCAAGCTCAAGCATCGTCCTATGCATAACCCTACCGGCGCATCGAGACGCGCTACGGCAGCGGCGGATATACCTTGCGCCAGCGTGTGTAGTGAAATAGTCTTTCTTAGAATAATAAGTCTACATAAAGTCGTATCAGAACTGACCACTTTGTGAGGATCACTAACCTATATACACAGTGGCTGGTATAGTGTTATAACAAGCAAGTTTCTGCATAGCAGCTGCCGCTTGTGCAGCGCCTGCTCACCCGGCCTTCTTGTACGCTATCTCCGCTGCTAAGGCCTCGCCCATATGGCCATATGCTTTTTTTTTACAAGACAGTCGGTAGACCTCTTCCTTTTTTTGTTTTCAATGGGCAGGCCATTTAAAACAGCGCTAGTCAAATCGAAAGCACCGCTCGCTGTAGCTTCGATTCAAAACAATCTATAGGCCTAGTGACGACTAAGGAGTAGGACACGGCCAGTGCGCCGTCGTCCACCGCGTTTTGCGGCGGCACCTCTCCGGCAAACTCGCGGAATTCGGTGTTGCAAGTGTTCACTTGGGAACTTCTATTTCATGATGTAGCTGGGACCCGATGTTTTTTGACACTTTTTACTAAACGCGCCGCTGAAGAAGACTCGTCCGGGATGTGACGGGACAGCAGTACGCAGTGCTGCACGTACCGTGGTGCTCAGTTCTCGAAGGATGTGTAAATACGCCATCGGATGCAACTCTACACGCTGTCTATGTTTTTGAAGCTCTTCAAAACGTGCGCAAAGTTTACGTTGATACGGGCTAGCTGATCGGGAGCCAATGCGCCCCCTCCGTTCACAGGCACCGCCAGGCCCGTGGTCCGCGGTCCGGGAAAAATGCCTGCCCATTTTCGCCCGCTCCGGTCCGCAGACCTGGCGCAGACCTCATAAACCGTAAGTGGGATGTCACGTGACACTTGGTCCGCGGACCAATACAGGTCCGTGGCCCGTCGTGTGGATGCACCTGTACCGAGATTCTACTGCGTGCGTTCGGTATAGCTATTTTTGTGCTGATGTGGTAAGCTTACGCGACCTTACCGATTGTTGCTCCGACTTCATAACGAAGACAGCTTATTCTCACTACATAGCATCTTTAACTTGCAGGTAAAGTTTGACAGTAGACTCCCATTGATATAAAATCAGTTAAGGTGAATTTTTGGATAAGATGAACCATTGGTTGGTTTCGCATAAAACTCAATATAAATAAAAATTTGCTAAAATGAGGTTTTTGAATCAAGCTTGGGCAAAGTAACTAGTGGCACTGGTGCGCGTGGTACCATCAAGGCGAAGAAATGTGAATGACCTGCTTCCGACACCATTGTGAAGAACTGTGCGAATACTGTATTGTGGGAGCGCGTTTTTTGGGGGCCAAGCTTCCTTGCCGGTATGGAAAAGGCAAGCACCATTGTGCCTGCACTGGCGAAGGTCTGACATGTTGAGAGTTTGTCATTGTGCATGCATTACAGGCTGTGCATTGTCTCCCACAGACAAAAAGGCATATACGCCCAGTCAGTGACTTGAGCCCTGAAAACTCTGTAGCTGAGTTTCTAGCTCACAGTACGTCACAGCACGAGTTATTGTGATAGAAAGTCGGTCAGATATCGTCACTATGTGCACTGCCTGCGGCATATGGAAGGGTGCATAGTGTGCCTGCTTGTAGTTTTTGTAACAGCTATACCTGCAGATTAAGCTAGATAAAATGGAGGCACATGGCTACATACTGTTGGACACTTTCAAACAATGCTCTGAGCAGGATGGGAAGCAAACATCAAGGAAAAATGCATAAATAGCAGCCACTGTGGGATACAATGAGAAAAATGAGAGTAAAAAAAGTCAAGCTTACTTATACGTTGTGCAGTAAATGCTGTGTTTCAATTATCATTTCTGCGGTAGGCATTGTTATGTAACATATTTTCGGACGCCCCTAGCCTGCTCACATAAATTTGAAGGGTCCTTAAGGTGAACAAATTCTTTTTCCTTCAAGTTCGTTTTAAAGGGAAATTACCATGTTTTCATGTCTTTAGCTACCACTTGCTAGCTGAGCAATGTTTGAGATGTGCATAGATTGTGTTGTGCAGTGGTACAACTATAGTGATAGTGGAATGAAAGGGTATTGTAGCCAATAAGTTCTTGATAACTGTGTATGTAATGAAAGTTCATTCATTTTACATTGTAAAGCACTCAGGCAGAGCCTTCAGGGCAGTTTCATAGCAGTGTCATCCTGGTCAAATTTGTGGAGTTGCAGGCAACATTTCAGGGAACCGCGCGTGCTGTTTTATTCAGGTCTCTAAGTCTTTAATGTTATTTTGCGCTCCAGTTAAACATAACATACCTTGTATGTGAAGGCATGGAGGCTTTTGTCTTTAATGTGTTTTTTCAGGTTTTCTCGCCAGTTTTTGTTGATGTGCCAGGCGCACAGCAGTTGATGCATGGGCTTTCCCATCACTTGTTCCCAGGCATTATAAAAGGCAGGTGCATCGTCCGTCATGAAGTTCTTGGCTGTAACTTGGCCTGTCTTAGATCTCATTGCATTAAAAAATGTTGTCACACATTTGTGGTCAACTCTGTGATGCAGTAGGCTACTGGAAAGCCTGCACCAAATTCGTCCACGCAGAGCACTGTAACCCTGAAAGAAGACAGTTGTAGGCTAAGCCACCCAGAATATGTTAACTTGCGTAATGCAGTACACAGCACAGTGCTTTTATATTGTTAGGTCCAGCCGTGTCAGATTGAACCGGTCTTGTGCACGCACTAATGTAATGTGGCTTATGACATTGGCAAAGCAGTCATCTGTGAAGTTTCTTCATAACTTGGCACCAGCTTTACAGGTGCAGTTCAGCTCTAGCATTACAGTGCTGCACAAACTGAACACAGTGCTACCCAAGTGGTAGAGGCATTTTGGAGATATCACATAGTCAAATGTCCCGACACACAGAATTCTCAAGCATTTTAGATTATCTAGAAAAACTAGGGAGGGGAATTTGTACTTCAGTTAGGAATTGAAGGGTATGAAAGTTCCAAGTCTTGTATATAACAAGGAAGATGTACTTTGAATGGCTCGTCTATAAAGCACATCTTGTCAGTGATTAACGACTTGGTCAATTATGATGTCTAGTGGACCATCCCGGCAAAGTGGCCCAAAGCGTTGCAACACATCTAATTTTGAAGTGGGTTTAAGCGCTGCTTCCTCGGTGGCGTTGCCGATTGCACATCGCAACACTGACTGCACTTCCTACGGTTTGCACTTGAGCTGTTTGGTGGCCGCCTGCCTCCCCTTGTTTTCTAGTATTACCCTGTAGACAGTTGCGGCAAAGCAGGAGATGTTGCGACACTTCAGATTTTCAAATTGAGCAATGTTAGTCTGAAATAAACACTTCCTTCCTTCCTTATGCCTTGATGGAAGCGTACATTACTTCTGCAAGGGGTGCACGCACGCAATCCTTGCTTTCTTTCCATGAGTTCCATGACATGGTCCTCGCAGATTTCGTCACCTATCATGGAAACTGAATACTGTTGCTTTGCACAATGCATGCCTTTGTGGCAGCTGCGTTGCACTATCATGAAGTGAAGCCATGACCGCATCGCCGAGACAATCTAAGTGGACAGATAGCATAGCTTTTGCGGGGTATCGCTGCGCACATGCAGATAGCCTCAAGGAAGTCGTATGCTTTTCGTTGGCATGCACGTCTGCCGCATCTAGACTAATCGGCACATCTGCATTGGCGACCGGCGTTGTCAGATCATGCTAGTGTGCGCCATGGAAGCATATTGCAATCGATAAGCTACAACTCTGTTTTCGACATGCAAACAAAACATGGGGAGCCGAGAGACTTTTAATGCCGATTTTTTTTTCGAAATATTTTTTTGTAACTTACTCATTCTTTATGTCTGTTCGATCATTTCGGCTGTTTTCTAGGTGCCACCAACTCCGAAAGTTCGGTTAGTGACTGTATTGAACTTCCTTTTTTAAAACATGCTTGTACAGTAGAGAGTGATAGCATCGGGCGGCATTGCGTCATTCGGGGAATTTCACAAAGCGCACGGTAAACCTGCAAAACTTGGGGAATGTGGTAACGTAACTTGATAGACACCCTGTAGTGCTACCCACTTATTGTGCACATTGCCTGCAGATCATTCAGAAAGTTGCTGTAAAAGTAGGTGTCAGCTCTATTTTTGAAATTATGACAGATCAAGTTTAGGTGTAGTTTTTCAATGCAAAATGCTGACTACATTTATTACGCGCGAAATTCAAAAATACACTTGAACCCTTATATATCAAACTGAAGCAGGATAGCAAAATTGTTTGATATATAGATAATGCAGTATTTAAAAATGTTAAGATATAAGCTTTCTTATAACGTACGTACAAGCTAGGGTATATTGCACCCACATTAGTGACACGTTTCTTGCACAGACATTCTGTCATTCCAGGTGGTCGAAATTTCCGGAGCGCTCCACTATGGCGTCTCTCATAACCTGAGTTGCTTTGGGATGTTAAAAAAAACACGCAAACATGCTGTCGTCGGCGTGTTGGCAGCACATCGCTAGACATTTTCAGGCCTAATCTTCATATCAAAGCTACAGTGGACTGTGCTTGAAAGTAGTTATTGTGTGATGCTTAATCCTGTTTCTAGTACAATATGAATAGGCTAATCGGTCAGATGTACGGGCAATTCGTTTCGCTATGATCCACTGTGACTTTCTAAGTGAAGCAATTGAAGTACACCAACCAAGTGCCACTACGCTTTATCTAGGTTGGCTCATTGTGCCGCAGTAATGTCGCGTTTAAAATGGGTACACCAGGTCCGAATTAATGCCACACTCGATCACACAGCATATTCTCCCTACCACATGGTTTCACAGCACTAGTACTGCCAGCAGATGTCTGAAGCGGCCCAGCTAACCCGCCCCCATGTGCAAACAGGGATTGCGAAGCACCATTGAAATTTAAGTTTCTGAAGGTGCTCACCCCATGTTTGCAAACCCTATTTGTAGTCTAAAGTCAATGCTGAATAATGTACGTAAATGAACAGAGTCAATTAATTGCCAAACAAAAATTGTCTATGGTGCACAAGTTGGCCAGCAGCTGTATGCAAATAGTTTCGATCACTTACCTCAGATATCTAATTTTTTAGCCATTGGCTAAAGTTAGTTGGGGCACCTGGTATATGCTACTGGGATATACTAGGCCACGTTTCTATACCTTTAAATAGGATTTTCAAGAGCTTGTCATTTCTATATTGTCGTAATTCAAGATGCCTGGGTTCAACCTACTGGCTTACAGTTTGCTGACTGCATTGCAACAGGCGATGTTCCTTTTGCTTGCCTCTCACTGGCAACATATCAGAAGAGCTCGACAAAGACGACAAACACCACATCCATGATGACAATCATTAGCTGCTGCCATGACACTGAACAAATTATAACAGCCAACCACTTAATTCTGCCTAAACTGAACAGAAGAATCAAACGTGAATCTGAGAAGATATGTACCGCCGAAGGTCACAGCACTTCTGCGCCAGGTACCTTGACACATTTTTGTGGCGCTTCGGCAGCTCATCGGCAGGGCAGCTCTTCACCTTTAGATAATGCCACAAGGAATCTGCAAAATTAGGTAATACAGTTAAACCTGGGTATAACGAAATTGTAAAATGTCAGCGATTTTTCGTTACACACAGGTTTTCGCTACATGCAGTTTTCGCATGAAGGCCCAAAAGGACAATGTAGAACGAAAACCAGATGAAGAATTGATGTAAGAGAAAGCACCTTGAAAGTGTTTACATTAAATTAGAATTATTTGAAGTCATCGATCGCGCTGATATCGTGGCGCGACTGTGGCAGCAGCCTCCGCCTCCGAGTCTCGCGCGACGTGTCCACGAGGGAGCGGGGAAAGCGAGTGGAGGAGAAATCAGTGTGGGCGAGAGCGCGTGCGTTGGCCCCCCTCCCTCCCTTCCCCGCGTGTTTGCCTCGCGTTGAAAGCGCGCTCCAGTGCTCCCGCTGCCGATGCGCGGGAGCCCGCGTGTCAGCGATGGACGCACGCTGCTACTGTGTCTTTTTTCTGTTATTTTTGGCAGCTTTTATGCATGAACTATTGTATTGCCATGTTCCAACAGCGAAAGCAGCAGAGACTGCTGCGTCTGCCGCGGAAATGCGGCATCGGCGCTGAAACACGGCGCATTGTATCTATCGTCCTGAAATTTGCGGGCTTCTGGCAAATTTCCCCTAACTCGGCACTAGCTAAGAGACAATCGGCGCCTCGAGTTCGCTATTTCAAGGTCGCAACCCAGAACTGCAACCCACGCAACCCAGAACTGCACTATTTTAACCTAAATTTTCAATTTCGGACTTAGCCCCAAAACATCTTCAAGCTTCCTCCCCCACGAGGTTATTAAAATCATCCAACTCTCCTAAACCATAAGAATTGGCCTGTGGAGCCTAAGCAACACCCAGAAAGAACACATTCCTTTCACTTAAACGTTATTTCGAACATTTTACCCCAAAACTTCAATTTGGACTTAGTCATTTTCAACACTCCGGGATGTCCTGACCTCCCTGAACATCTAAGTTCTCCACACTTGCTTTTTGGTCACACCTCTACCCTCTCACACCTTTTACTTCTAATTATTCACACCAACTCATTATACAAATTATCACCTAATTAGCTATCATTAATTTTTTTCCATACAGCTCAACTTACTCTCCTAATTCAATTTGTTACCACTTATAGTCCAGCCTTTACATCACCGCTCTATTACTCTTTATGAGTAACTTCCTTTTTTTGTCTGTGTTTTGTGTTTTTTTCTCGCTGTGCTTCCTTTTTTTCCCCTTTTTGAGTTTGTCATCACAATTAGTATTTTGTGTTTCGTTTTGTTGTCATTGTTTCACTGGTAAAGTCCGCCGCTAATAATGCCGCCACCACCGAAACTGACCCCAAATTACACTGTATTAGCAAGAGAGGGGAGAAGACTAAGATGCCCCAAATGGACACACCATAGGGGAAAAAGGCGGAGGACAAGACACGAAAGTTCCCACGACTTCAGGACACTCAGGCACAGGCTTCTCAGTCATCCTCATCACACAACGCACAAAGGAAGCCACCCAAGCCACCACACCCAGCAGTAGAAACACATCAAAGCTCTGACGAATCTGATGAGGAACTCACCAGAACAACACGACAACCTGGCACAAATGAACCCAACCAAAGGGACCAGACAGAGAGAATGGCCTCCCCAACCACACATGAGGAGATCACGAACTTCCTCATCGATAAGGACACTGAAGTCAGCAAGGCACTGGCCTCGAGCAGAGCCTACGGTCTGGATAGAAACATTCTTCCAGGCTTTTGCTGGCCTTCAACAACATTAAGGCAGCACTGATCACAGTTTCTCTGAGGAATGCAGAACTCGCAGGGGAGCTAAAGGCCCACATAGAACAAAAAGCAGCTGCCACACCCCTCAGAACAGTGAGAGAACCTCGAACAAAGAGGAAGGGCCTTCTCCTACCCCCAGACAAACTCTAATCATCAAATCTAAGACCCGCTCTGGAACCAACGCAAACGCGATCGCCACATTTATACAAAGGACCTTCAAACCGGCAGAGTTTGGACTCAGTGAGGTGGAGATTAAGATTGCAGCAGACAAGGTGGTGGTTCAGTCCACCAGTCCACAGGGTCTAACCAAGCTCCAGAGGGCAATAGATGAAAGCCCAAGAGCACACGAACTAACCACCCTCACTCCAAATCCCAAGAAGCCCATGTTCAAAGCAGTGGGCTTATGAAATTAAATGTTAATAAAACGTTTCATGTCTCTTTACACCGTCGGCGTAACTACTTACCTTCTACCTATCATCTTTACGATTTTCCTATAAATCAAACTGACACTATCAAATATCTAGGTATTCATATCTCCAGTGTCCTATCCTGGTCCAGTCATATTTCTCATATAACCAACTCCGCTTGTCGCGTTCTTGGCTACTTACGCCGCAACATTTTATTAGCTCCCCCTTCTGTCAAACTAATTGCTTACACTTCGCTTGTCAGACCCAAACTTGAGTGCGCTCAAGCTATATTCGATCCTCACCAGACTAATCTGATCAATTTACTAGAATCTACTCAAAATCGAGCTTCACGTTTCATTCTTTCAGACTACTCCTATCGCACCAGTGTTACCATACTAAAATCCAAACTTGAACTTCACAATCAAGCTTTACGCCGGAAACTAGCTCGCCTTTCTCTTTATCATAAGTTTTATCACAGCTTGCCACCTAACAACGTGTTCATCCGTCCAGCCCATTGGTCATCTCGTCATTTCCACTCCAATGCCGTCTACCCCCAGCGCGCCCATACAACATTCCAAAACTCCTTTTTTCTCAGCACTGCCCTGGATTGGAACGACCTTCCCGACCACATCGCCTCACTAACCGACATTCATCATTTCAAGACTGCCATCGAAAGACATTTTTTATTGTAACCGCCGTACTCCAAGCCCACCCCTCATGTAATACCCCTTAAATGGGGCCTTTGAGGATTCAATAAATCAATAAAATAAATAAATGAATGAAGGGTGAGGAGATCATTCCCCTAATCAAACAAGACAACCAAAGCATCAACCCCGAAGCTGAGATCGCCATCTCAGGCGATTATGTCAACCCTACCAACAGAAGGGTGGTAACCATCACAAAGGACATTCCAACATATCTCATTCTCAAGGAGAAGAAGTCCGTAAGGATAGGTTGGATGACATATCCTGCCTACCTTCACATCAACATTCCACGCTAAACAATGCACCACATTCGGTCATGTGACAAAGCACTGCCACAGCAAAACACGCAAGTGTCCCAATTGTGCAGAACCCCATCATCCAGACAAGTGTCGGGCAGACACAGCTAAATGCAATGTCTGCTATCTAACAAGACAGCGCACAGTTGACCACACAGTTGGGTCCAGATTCTGCCACTCCCTACAACAGCTCCAGAGACAACAGGAAGCACGCTGGCAATAAGCGAATCAGTCTACACACAGAGAATGACCAACCAACAACGGAATTCCCATAGCACACTCTCCGACAACACTAGCCCATCACACCACACACACTCTACGCAACACACAGAACACTCACAACACACCATACACACTTAAAATATTACAAGCCAATTTGGTACACTCATCCAAAGCAAATGAACTTCATGTTTTTCAGAAACAACACTTTCAGGACATATCACTCATCCAAGAACCATACTATCACAACAACAATATTACATCATTCACATTAAAAGACAAAATTCTAGCATCCGATCAGGCCCCTAAAACTGCAATCATAATACGCAACAAAAACATCCACATTTTTCCTCTCAAAGTCACACAAACTCTCATAGCAGCACACATTACATGGCACCAACAACAGCTCCTCCAACTGACCATGGGATCCCAATGTTGCAACTAGAGATGCTTGCCCTTAAGTAATGGCATCTGTCGAAGAGGCAGGCTTTCAGGTGGTGAGGCTAATTGGAGACAATCATCAGGCAAACTGCAAATTTTTTTCTAGCTTGTCAGGTGGCCCTATCAAGCCTATCATAACGTGAGTGGTCATTCACTGTTGCCTTATGTAATGCATGTGTTGCTGTGAATATTTGTGCTAAGTCTTCTGTCATGTTTGCATTCTGGTGGTTGTGTATGGGATTTATAATGTTGCTTTAAGGTGACATAATAGTCATTACGAACATTTTTCTAGGCATCCTCTAGATGAAAGCCGGCAGCTCTACTTGTCATTTGACTACTGTCATATCCTGAAAAATATCAGGTCGCAGTTTCTTGATGAAAAGAGAATTTTCCGAAACAAAGGGAAGCTGATCCTGCCAGATTACTTAAGGTAACAAACAATGCTTTTTTTTGCTTTGTAACTTTTGTAGTATTATGCTAACCCTTTACTTTTTCGCAGGTTGCTCCACAAGGTGCAAGAGCGGCAGGGCGCTTTTAAAATGGTGCGGGGCCTGACAAAGAAGCACCTCTGGCCAAGTAACTTCGAGAAAATGAATGTCAGTAGAGCTATTGACATTTTCTCACCACAGGTAAAATATGCATTGATTAAATTTCTTGTGTGAACGTTGTATATACCAGTGTAAATATAAATGGCAGTCGTAGTCTGTAGGACTGCTTAAAAGCTATAAACTGTTTGCATCTCTTTAATATTTCCAGTTTTAGCTTATCCAACCTTCAGAAGTCAGCTTAGGTGCTCACTGCTGTTTCTTTTTTTTTTTAAAGGTCACTTCAGTCCTAAGGTTTCTGCAGCAGCACGGACATCGCCTTGGCGCCCCTGGGTTTGAGGATTGCTTGCCCACAGTAGAATTTATGGAGATAGTTTACAAATGGTTTTCAGTGCACAACATCAAGAGCACCACATTTTACACTGTCAGCAGGAATGCTTGGAGGATGCCCTTCTACAGCGCAAGTGATGAAAGGTATATGCACTACGGTTGAAATATCTAAAAGCAATTATCTTTCAAAAGTCTCAATTTGCAAAAATGCTGGTATACTTGAAGAAAGCATCCACATAAAAGGTGCATGCGAAAGTTAATACTCATGTTCTCTTTTTAAAACCTTTTTGTAATTTTTTTTTTCCATACTGCAAAAAAAAATTGCTCGGTGCCACTTTCTTGCATCATGAATCATTTTTTTTTACTTGCAGGCTTCTATGGCTGGAGGCAGAATGCCTGATTATTTTGCCTCGTGGAAGCAAGGTACCATTCACAAGCTGGAATTTCTCACTGCAGAAACTCACGAGGCACTAACCATAACAACAGCATCCACTGTTATGTGCACAAAACACCTGCTAAATGCAGGATTTCACTTTGTGCTGACAGGGAAGTTTTCCAGTGATGACGTAGAGTCGCTGTTTTCTGCTATTAGGCAAATGGCAGCAATGACCAAACTGATGCCTACACAGCATTGTCGGCGCTGCAGAAGATTTTGGTCACTGGCATCATTCATTCGTCAGCCAGTAGCAATGTCGGAAGTGTGGTAGGAAAGCTAGGGGCAGCATCACATCGGCCTGCTCAAACAGTGAGCAAGGCCACTGCAGGAAAGGACATTAGAAAGCTTTTGCTCCCCTACCTGTCTGCGTTGGAACGATACCCAAGTATGCATTTTGTCCTCATCAATACATTGTGGAGCAAGCGCTGAAAACATAGCTAAGAATTTACTTGTAACGGTTTGCATGTTTGTAAAAGGGCATAACAGTGAAGCATTTATGTTTTGACCGAAATTCCAAGAGTGCGCAATGCGCTATTAGGCATTTTCTGAAACATGTCTCAAGTAGCTTTTTATTTAACTACATGTTGACCTGCAGTCAATGCCAAGGTCACTGTAGCGTACACTTATTCAACAAAATCACTAACCAGTTTACCGTTTCTTGTAACTGCTATCAAGCCTGTTATTACCTATTTCTTACACCAAACCACACTTTATTTTAAGGTCTGCCGCAGCAGAGCTTGAGGTCAAGCACTTTAGCCCTGATTGCTGGCTTTTTGGTGAGGGCAGTGCAAGACAACATTGAATGCATGGGATGCATTTATAAGCTACGCGCCCCAACTTCCACTTCTACTACAACTGCCCTGATTGCAGGAATCGACAGGGGAGGGCTCTCCTACCCCACTTTGGCCTTTGTGGGTTTTGTTTCCCTTCTGGAGGGAGCTGCCTCTAAAGCAGCTGAAGTACTGATGAAAGGGCCACAGCCTCTAAAGAAGTTCGGAGAAGTTGTGCTTCCTTGCATTGTTAAAAATCCGTTGTTCATGTGCCTTGTCAACCCCACAGAGGCCCATAGAATGGAACTCACCAGACTTGTAGTTAAGAAGTTCATGAGGCCCTTCTTAACCACTTTTGCGGGACTTCTCACCGAGGGCAACGCGAAAAGGAAGATGTTAAATAAGAAGCCTGTCTCGCGAAAAGTTCTAAAAGTATGATGTGCCCTTAACATTTTTCAGGCTGAGACTTTCGTCATCATTTCTTGAAGCGGCGTAAATAAATGCGCCAATATCAGCATATTTTAGGATTGCGGCATGCGCCGGAATTAAAACTACTTACGTTATACCACGCTCTCAACGGTACCTCACTTCAGTGAACGTGCCGAACGCTGCAAAGGAACACGTACTGCGTTCATTGCGTCCCGCTCGGGACGAGCGAAACCAACAGGAGAATATAGTGCGGGGCACTCAGGCCTCGGCTAACATAGAAAGTGCGTACTAGACCATATTGGCAGCACAACCTTAACCAGCTTTCCACCAGACAACGAGAAAAAAAAGTTCAAAGAGATTATACCGTCTCAATCATAGCAGCACGCCATGCCCTCAAAGTCTTCAAATTTCATTGCACTGCATAGCGAATATAGCAAATGTTTGGGGTTTTCGCTTGTATCGCCGCGCATTTTTCTAGCCGCACCCTATCTATATTGCGAAATGGCGATTTAACTGCAGCTCCAGCGCAAATTTTTGCCATCATTGCCGTACTCCTGAAGGCAGGGCTCGGCAGAGCCGGAGCCGCCGGAGCGTTGCTGTGAGGGTGAGCACTGACGGCCTCTACCGGCACGCTTGGTCCCTATTCAAGTATCACGTGGTATTTCCTCGGCCGCGCGCTGCCGTAGGCGACCGCGGGGTGCGCAGGTCGCCCATTATATAGTAGGTCGTAGCCCGAAGTGAAGGCAGCTTTTGATGCAAAAACTGGCAGCTGGCAAGTTAGCCACATTACCAGTGGTAAAATGGCGAGAATTGGGCCTAGTTGGTTATTCATATTGGTTTCACCGCGCTAACACATTGAACGACAGAAAAGACAAACACCTCGCGCTCCATGGTGTTTGTCTTTTCTGTCGTTCAATGTGTTAGCGCGGTGAAACCAATAGTACCAGTGGTCATTGTTTGTGGCATTTTTAGAGGCGACAACTTTCCAGTTTAGAATTTTAAATGGCATTATAGGTTTTCTCCTTTTAAATTAATGACTGTGGCAATAATTGTCATCATTGCAATTGTGGCTGCAATGCAACTGTAATGCTCGCTAAATCACACCTTGTCATAGTCAAAGCTGCAATTAAAGCACTGGGATTTTTTTATTTTTAGTTTCCTTTATATTTTTACTTTTGTTTCTGGTGCAGTGTATTTTTAAACATTTGATGTTTCCTATAAAATATTACACCAAAAGAAGAGGTAGCAGTAATAGATGAGTGAATTTGAGAAAGTGGGAACCTGGGTGCAAGAAACAAAATGAAGCAGCAAGCCAAGTCAAATGAACCCATTGATGAAGAGAAAGTTAATACACACTATCGGTAAACTGCAGCTCATCTGTTTAAGGATTGAAATTGTACTACTGGAAAAGTGAAAACATTAACATGCCCATGTCTACTACTCATGACCTCGAGCTTCCGGCACACACACTGACTTAACTTTGCAGGGCATAGATGTGAGCAAGCTTGTTTACAAAGCAAAGGAGGTGACATTTTACAACTGGTTTCAGTCTGTGCTCACATTCAAGCAATACTGCATTAAAAAAAGCAAGTAGCAAGCACATTGACCTAGACAAAGCAGTTGCACACTAGGATTTGTTCCACAGCATAATGCTATGGTGCTATAAACTTGGCTCATAATCTACAAGGACATTGCCTGCCCAGCTGAAGTGATGGTCATGCATGGATGGTTCTGGGCTCTGGCTTCCTTCCTGAACTAGGCAGACTGCAGTTGCAAGTGAAACCATCATGTACTACCATTTTAATTCGGTTACTCAATGTTTTCAACCATTTTTCATTCAGCAGTCAAAATTACTCCTCTTCAGAGTATACGAATGCTGCTTTCGTTGCATTCTGTGTGCCTGCACTTCACTATGCTTATGAACTTTGTGCCATAATTGCTGTATAGTAGCTGCGAACACGACAAGGAGTATGATCACAGGGCTGTGCCAGCTTTGCTGTATAAATTGGTGCCCATATGAAGTCCATATCATCATTCTTTGTCAATCTGCTATCACTTTCTGTAGACAGTGCCAAACTTTGAAGCATTAAAGCAGTTTTTCTGAGCAAAACATTCTATCACTAATAGGTCTTCAGTGTGGGATTGGCAGTGTATGGCTTCATTCAGTGCTTCTGCTATACAAGGTTTCCGAGCAACTTGAGCTATGATTCCAAAACATTATTTTGCCCTTATCTGGTTATATTTACTGAACTCCTACATTATTTCCTGTAGCCCCCAAGTGAGATATGCAAGGTTTTAGAACAACTTCAGAAAACACCTGCTTGCACAGTATGCCTCACCACTTTTTTTTGCATTTTAAAGCCTATAAAATATGAAAGAACATTTGATTGGGTGCTTTAGCTTTGCTATTATGCAGCTGTCCAGCATATGTAATGGGCGGGCAAGGTCGGCAGCAGTATGACTGTATAGGCATGGCGACGCAACAAAGTGTTGTAGATATTTGGGTCTCTAGCCTGTGCCATGGGAAGGCGCAAATTCATGCTGCAATGGCTGACCATTGCAGGCTGCAAAATAGAGAAAAGAGTTCTTCCATTCTCATTTAGAATGCTCAGTCAGGGACATTCATTTGTGCCATTGTGAGTACAAGCAGGAATACCAGTTACCTACAACTGAATTATAATTCTGTCGCCATAGCCAACCTTGTTCACTCATTGCGTGCTTGAGAACAGCACAGTAGCTTGGCACAAGCATCTGGTCACATAGCTTTTGTTTCTCATATTCTGCGAAAGACATATAATATAGGAAACAATTTAATGATTGCTTTCCACTGGTGCTTTACAAGTTTGAATATCTGGCTCTCCAGCAAATATTTACAACTTTCAGTAATTAAGCTTAAGTAATCAGTCAGGTAATGGGGAATTAAAAATTAGCCTAAGTTACTGTAGTCTATTGTCAACGTCAAACATCCAGTACAGTTGTCTCTGAAGTGCCTTTAAATTTTAAATCTTGGTTGTAGTTGTGCAAGTTATGCGTGCCCATTGCTCAACGACTGCTGTAGTTTTCCATAATTCCACTGTGCATCTGTATGGATTTTAAAACTATTAGTGAGCATTAAGGCTGCCTATGTGACAACAGTATAAGAGATAAGTTGGGATCCGGTGGAAGCATTACTTCCAGATAGCCTATTCCAGTGTTTCTCAAATGGGAGTCCGTGAAGACATTTTGAGGGTCTGCGAACACACATCTCCCACCCCAAAAAGAAAGGTTGTCTAATAGGTCTGTGCTCCGGCCTTGCAAGACAGTTTTGCAGGGTTAAAAGCATGGAGGTTCAAAGCCAACTAGCTTCTCAAAGGCAAGGCACAGGAGAGAAGTGTGGAAACTGAAAGTGTGCATATGAGAGAGGAAGAGAGACAGCTTTTTGTTGAGGCAGGCATCAGTTAAACTCGAGCTCTTGCTGCACTGCTAGATGGGGCTGCAAGCAAAACATCTGGAATGGGAGAGCGAGCAGCACAGTGTTGCAAGGAGTTCAGTCCTTTCCAGCGGCATGCATACTTACATGCTGCCTCTGCCTATGTACTGTGCAGCTGTGGCCCACTGGCTTATCATGTGCACATTTTAGAGGTCAGTTTAGCCTTGACCCTATCGCAGTTTGGTGATCTCTTGGAACGGCAGCAACAGCACTCCTTACAAGATTCCCCACTCCCTCAGTCAAATTTCAGTGGTTTACAAGAGGTCCCCGACCCATTCATTGCTGAGAACCACTGACCAATTGATTAAGCTCTTTGCTACTTATACACATCCCTTTCGTTTCTAGATCTTCAGGAAACAGTTTGAACACTGCACTGAAAATATGCAAACAAAAGCGTTTTAGTTATGGCTCTTTTTCAGTCCCACTTAAAAACAGGGAAAGGCCAATCAAGGTATCTATGTGTTCTATCTATTTAATAATGCTTACACATCAGAGTTGTAAGGGCGGCTTTTCTTCGTTGCTGTAGACAACACATAGCTAACGTCCTTACCAAGATTGATATCTTTTTTTTTTCCATTTGTCATGTCTACTGTGGCCCGTCTATAAACATGTGTGACTTCAATTTCAGTTTGATACATGTTTCACTGCTTTTCCTTTCCTTGTAGGTGTCAAATGTGCCTGGGGACGAGGTACCTGTACTGGCAACAGTAAACCACATGTTTACTACTCTTATACTTGTACAACTGTGCTGACAGAAATACGCTAGGAAGAGCCCATAACACCCAAAATAACTCTTTTTAACATTTTGTTTTCTGTTTCTTGCTGTGCCATTTCACTTAAAAACTGGGAAAGACTGGTCAAGAAGTCTATGTATTCATTTATGTTTTTATTGCTGCTTATTACCATGCACTTGGGTACGCATGAAAATAACCACTTATTTCACCGCATTTACCATACATTATTAAAACACTACTTGGCTAGTGATGAAACTGTAAGGACATAAGAGGCTCATTGTATGGCACATACAAGATCAGCCTATAGCCACTCGTAGCAGGGAAAGCATAGAGGATTATTTATTTTGTTAATCAATATCGAAAATAGTGAGCCGTTTGATACTCCAAATGCACCAGTTAGTGTCTTCTACGATCTGCGATTTTTTCTAGAATATTTATGGGTTTACTGAACTGTTCAAAGCCAATTTTCTTTAAAGGTGCTATTATGTAACACGCCTTTTGAATTTTTAGTCTAATGAAAAGTGAAATTGTGTTTTTGCACTGCAAATTTTTTGTAGGCAATCTGTGAACAAAGGTTTTTATTAGGCACCAAAGCGTGCTAGTGGAGTAATTTTTGTAACTGAAGATGCATCTGTTTTTCATCGTTTTTCAAAACACGGTAAATTGGTGAGCAATAAGAGGTTTAATCAGTTCGTCATAACTTCGAAAAATATTTATAATAATTTTGAGATCAACTAACTCATGACTGGTAAATATCTTCCCAAGAAATATTAAGGGAAATCGCCTATTGCTTAAGGGTATTGAAAATGTATATTTTATTCTTTAATGGGAATATTTTATCTGTGCATGAATGCAGAGGGTAATGCTTTTCTCTGTTCCATGCAGGTTCTCCTTGGCAAGGGAGTGTACATCCCAGTAGAGAGATGGCAGTGGCTCCTGACACGGCCCAAGGATTCTCTGTTTTGCAAAGAAATAGTGAAGGCGCTTTGGCCTGTGCCAGAGCTCAAAAACAGGAGTGTGACAGGGGTCCCATGTCGCCGCTTTCTGAACGCGGACTCCATTCAGCCTCCGAAAAAAGCCCTGACCCCTCACAAGTTGGCAGCTGTAACAAGTAAGTGTTTGAAGATTGACCTTATTATCTTTTTTCAGTCATTTTCATGTTGTTTTGCATAAACGCAGCACACCATCCTTCACATTTGTGGAGAATATGAATTCCTTCGAATTGTTTTGGTGTTTCTTGACCGATTTCAACAATCCATTTGATTGCTTTGCAGATGGATTTGCTACATATATTAGCAGGAATGCAAGTGATCAGCTGCCTCCAAGCAAGCGCATGCAGAAAATGAATAGATATATCGCAGAAATGCTGAATGACATGAAGAGATGAAAAATCCAATCATGTATATCAGAAAACAAATATATAATGCCGAAAATTGCAGTTATTACCAACCTTCTCTTATTGTATAAAGCAGAACACCTATTCTGCCGAGATCACCCATAATGCCTGTACTGCCCATATCGCACATATCACCCGTATCGCCCATAATGCCCTTATGCCCATATTGCACATATCACCCGTACCCCCCATATGTCCCGTATGACACATATCCCCCATATAATACCGTATGTTCGAAATTTATATGGGAGATTTTCAGTAGGGAAGGATTAAAGGAGGGGCTGGTAGGCTGGCTGCCACTCACTTGAATGCGCTTGAAGCTGCCTTCAGTGCTCAATTAATTATTGTCTAGAGGGGTTTAGCCGTCCTGCGAGAAAAGCACACGGCAGCACGCATGCTTTTTTTTTCCCTAGCAGTGCGGAAAGAATGAAAGGAGGGCGGACAGGCTGGCGAAATTCAACGGTGCGCTTTCAAATGAATGATGGCTTAGAGATGCCTTTGCCAAAGCACACAGTAGTATGCACGCTTGCTTCCTTTTTTTTCCTAGCAGTGAGGTATGGGCTGCGCTGGCGAGAGCGGCAGTGGAGGGAACGCTAAAAAATTTGACGGCTTCTGTGTGAAGCGTTAGAACACTGGGCTCAATCAGGCATTTTTGTACCTTGAGTTCAGCCTGTTATGTGAAGCAGCTATAGTGAAAGAAAATTCTGTCCATAAGCTGAGCAACAACCTATATATTTCACAGTTTAATTCCAAACATCAGTATTTACATGCCTTTGAAACGGCACATAAATTGTAGAACTGCAAGGCACGCGCGGTGCATATTCGTGTACATGTAACTCATGCATACGTACTGAATATATTAGCAACCCGGCATAAGGTCCAGCACTTTTGCCTGTTTTTA
This sequence comes from Amblyomma maculatum, assembly GCF_055883805.1. Taxonomy (NCBI): domain Eukaryota; kingdom Metazoa; phylum Arthropoda; class Arachnida; order Ixodida; family Ixodidae; genus Amblyomma; species Amblyomma maculatum. The sequence continues at coordinate 207,716 of NW_028146763.1, read as the reverse complement.
TTACAGTCAGAAAAGCAAACACACAATCCCTGCAAGTGGCTGCGAAAATGAACTCATGACTCCATGTCCCGGTGTCGCTTTGCATGCCACCTATTGCACCTAACCACCGGAAAACAACGAAAACAAATAATTGCTGATGTAGAGAATAGGCGCTCACTCTTGGACTGCAAGAAGATCAAATCAGTCAATATTGTCGACCATAAACTCTGACTGCTCATTGGAAGGTCAAATTCTAAAGTCCATAAACTCATACTGCTCATTGGAAGGTCAAATTCTAAAGTTAAAGCTCAGCTACTTTGGTCATCTGATGAGAATGGAGGAGTCGCTGGAGAAAGATTTGATGTTGGTAAAGGTTGAGGGTCGCCGGAGAAGGGGTAGGCAGCGAACGCGATGGTTAGATGGCATCCTCGAGGCACTGCAGATGAAGTTATGTGATGTTAGGAAGATAGTGAGAGACCGGAAAGCGTGGCGTGACATGGTCCATAGGGTATACTGACGCGATGAGCTTTTTCAAAAAGACTTCTTGACTTCAGGTGAGGTGGCCTTTTCGCGTAAAAGGTGGACCTGGTGTGGCCACCTGCATGCGATGCTGACTGAGGCTACGAACTTCTGGTCCGAGTATAGTGCATAAGGACAAAAGAAGGGGTGTGCTGCCCGCCCAAGGTCGAGTAAGGATGATGCAAGGGGGTCGGGAAGTAAATGTGGACATCCCACCTGCCAAGGCAGCCGCGGCGTGTGCCGCCGCATTGCCCCCTCATTCGTCCGAGTGACCTGGGGTCCACTGAATAACGACAATGCTGGTCGCGAGTTGGTTGCGTTTAAGGAGGCGCTGTATGGCCGCAGCAGTTGCATCCTCCGAACCCGGAGTAGCGATTTCTTTTTAAGCTTCATAGGAATCAATGCCTGCCACCTACCTCAAGGTACCCCTCTTCATGCTGAACTCCTCGTGTTTTGGGGAGCCTTGTCAGGAGTGCCTCGCACCAGAACTGGTTCAATGCGTATTCTAACTGCGGTGGAAATTATCATTAAAAGCAGATATTGCAGCCATTGCGTTTGAGGGGTATTTCTAGGTTCCACTATGGTTTTGCAGCGTATCAGCCTTTGGCTTCAGTTTCCTTTAATCTATAATATTTTTATATGTAGTTTAAGCGGAGGACTTGCTTCTTCTGTTGCACTTCTGAATTCTTCAAACTGGAAACGTCTGTGCTTGCATATTTCTTTTTGAAGTGAAAAGCGCAGATAATAAACTGTGTGGTGTATCTTCATGACACATAATTGAGCACATAAAAGCAGCAGAGCAAGACAATATTCTGAACCATATCAGTTGAAATTCGTTTGTTTTCTGCTTTTGCTTCCCTTGTAATCTTTTTCTATTTTCCAGAAACTATGCATCTTTCATAGCGTTTCATTGGGAACCCAACGCAAACGTGGCTGACATGATCAAAACCTAATACATTCGAGTTAAGCCACTTTTTGTGTGCATTTGACCATGTCATACTTTGTTGAACATTTTGAATGTTTTGCAATAACATTCGTAACGAAGCACGGAAAGCCACAAGATCATTTCTACAGACAAGCTGCCCTATATATATATATATATATATATATATATATATATTGTTGTAAGCACTGTGAGTGACCTTCATCTTCATCTCAGCGTAATCATCATCGGTCATCGGGTCGTGCGAAGAAGACGAAGTGTTGCTAAGCTGTGACTAGTCGGTAGCTGCTGCTTCGGCCTACCTGAAGTAAAAAGGTGAATTTGCTGGTGCGTTCTTCTGCCTCACAAGTGGTGGAAGTGACTCCTGATCCCAGCGTCCTCAACGCGGCACCCCCTGGAGCTCCGTTCCGGTCGTGTTCTTGGCGGCACATCAACCGCCATGGCGCAGTCACATCCCCCTGCTCTCACCGTTCCGGCGCCTGTAGCTACCGATGGGCATCCCACGGCTGCCCATGCCACCTCTGCACCACTGACGTCCCAAGGTGCACTTGCTCAGCACCATTTGACCCACCCAACTTGGTCAGTTACCTCACGTCAGCGCGACCCTCCGGTTTTCGCCGGTCTCCGCGGTGACGACGTCGAAGACTGGCTACAGCAGTATGATCGGGTGAGCGCTTTTAACGGTTGGGACGCTTCTATGAAGCTACTCAACGTCTCATTCTACCTGAGTGACGTGGCTAAGACGTGGTTCCTCAACCATGAGGACGCCATTCCTGACTGGCCTCAATTCACGACACAGATCCGCCAGATATTTGGAACTGTTGGTGCTGGTCCGGCCTCTTTTCAAAAGAAGCTAGAGACCCGTGTGCAGCTTCCAGGAGAGACATACACATCATACATTGAGGACGTACTCGCCCTTTGCCGGCGAGTTAACAATGGCATGGTCGAGGCTGAACGTGTCGGACATATTTTAAAAGGAATTGGCTCTTTTGCCTACGCAGCTCTAGCTGCCCAAAATCCCGTCACGGTGGCAGACATTCGTGCCACTTGCCAGCGACTTGACTATCTACAGTCGCGCCGCCTCAACAACACCTGGGATCCGAGCCAAATTCCCGAAACTGATCTGCGCACCATCATACGATCTATAATACGGGAAGAGCTCCACAATGATATTTCGTCGGTTCCTGCCTTCTCACGCCCACCTGCTCAATCTACTGGGTTGCGTGGCATTATCAAGGAGGAGCTTACTTCACTCAATTGTCCCATGGCTACAGAACCACCAGCCCCTCCCTACGTTCCGACGTATGCTGAAGTCACTGCGGCTCCTCCTCCTTGTCCTCCTGTCCATCACGCGCCTGTCCCACCCAGCCTCGCCGCCCTGTCCCCGCGACCACCGGTGTATGGTAATTGGCGGCCTCTCCCACCTCGTCCAGTATGTTTCTACTGCGGAATCCGCGGCCATGTAACACGCGTTTGTCGCCGACGACTGCGAGATGAGCGTGCGAGCTATGGGTACGTTCGACGTGACGACGCCTACCAGCTTCCTCCTCGCCAGTACTACACCGATAATGACCTCCGTCCCTCTTCCTCCCCGTCGACTTCTCCTGACCGGTCTAGGACAGCACGGCCATCGCGTCGTCGCTCCCCGTCACCCTTTCGCCGGACTTCGTCGCCCCTTCGCCCTCCATCTTCAGCTTCTGCCCGCCAAACGGAAAACTAACCTGTGCAGTTTCCGGAGGTAAAACTGCACCGCCTGTCGTCGCTCCAATTCCTCCTCTGCTCCCATCAAACATGTTGACTGTATTCCTTGAGGGACATGAACTGGAAGCTTTAATTGATACCGGCGCCGCTATTTCTATTATGAAACTTGACTTGTGTTTAAAACTGCGAAAAGTGCGCACACCTTATACCGGTCCTCCTTTACGTGCTGCAAATGGACAGAATATTAACCCTTGTGGAGCGTGTACAGCCCGAGTCACCATTGATGGCATCTTGCACTTCATTGAGTTTGCTGTCCTATCCTCCTGTGTCCATCAACTCATCTTCGGCTGGGATTTCCTCCAAAACGCCTCAGCAGTCATTACGTGTTCCCCTCCCACTATTGAAGTCACTGAATGCAACATTCTTGCCGATAGAGAACCACTTTCTTCCCGTGTAGTTATGCTTGCCGATCACGTCCTCTATCCGGGCAACGAAGATATTCTATCTGTGACTTCTGACGCCGTCACCGATGGCGACGTCCTGATTACACCCAGCCCTCGTCTCCTGTCAAGAGGTATTATCATCATCGTGTCCCTTCTTCGCTTCTCCAGCGGTTCTTCTCTTCTCGCCGCATTCAACACCACATCAGAGCCCATTCTTCTGCGACGCGACTCTACTGTTGCATCAATTGCTTCCGCCCAGCCTGTCACACTTCTTCCCATTTCCACCTCCGATCGCTCTGATTCATCCCCTGCCTCGCTCAGTGCAGCACTTCGCCACACGATCAGCACCGACCTGACAACAGACCAGACAGACGCATTGCTCGCTGTATTGAACAAGCACGCAGACTCGTTCGACGTCAATTCCGGCACACTGGGTCAAACCGCTGCAGCAACGCATCGCATACTCACCGACGGATCAAGCATAGTTAGACGCCGGCCTTATCGTGTTTCTCCAACCGAGCGCAAAGTTATTCAGGAAAATGTTGCTGACATGCTTGCACGCAACATCATACGCCCATCGTCTAGTTCCTGGTCATCGCCTGTTGTGCTAGTCCAAAAAAAAGACGGTTCGGTTCGTTTTTGTGTAGATTACCGTGCTCTAAACAGAATAACTCGTAAGGATGTGTATCCCCTCCCTCGAATTGACGACGCCCTCGATTGTTTGCAAGGTGCCCAATTTTTCTCCAGCCTTGACTTAAGATCAGGCTACTGGCAGATCCCCATGAATGAAGATGATAAAGAGAAGACCGCCTTTGCAACACCGGACGGTTTATACGAATTCAATGTAATGCCTTTTGGACTCTGCAACGCTCCTGCTACATTCGAGCGTATGATTGACACAGTTCTCCGCGGCCTCAAATGGAAAACATGTCTCTGTTACTTAGATGACATCGTCATTTTTTCTTCGTCATTTCCTGATCACCTTACTCGTCTCGATGAAGTTTTGACAGCACTTTCCAGCGCTGGCCTACAGCTAAACACGAAGAAATGCCGTTTTGCATCAAAATCCATTAAAGTTCTTGGCCATCTCGTAAGCAGCGAAGGAATTAAGCCTGACCCTCAAAAAATCGCTGCTGCGCTGCACTTTCCCCGTCCAACTCGGGTCAAAGATCTCCGCAGTTTCCTCGGCTTGGCATCATACTTCCGCAGATTCATCCGCAATTTCGCCTCTATTGCCTCACCTTTACATGCGCTTCTTCACAACGACACGCCTTTCATCTGGTCTCCTGCTTGCGAAGAAGCATTTGAAACTCTGAAGCGTGCTCTGACTTCGGGTCCCGTCCTCTGCCATTTTGATGATAAAGCACCGACAATTTTGCACACCGACGCCAGTAGCCATGGCATTGGCGCTGTCCTTCTGCAACGCCAAAACACCTCTACAGAAAATGTTGTTGCCTATGCGAGCCGAACTCTCACTTCTGCGGAACAAAACTACACTATTACCGAACAAGAATGTCTCGCCGTCGTCTGGGCTGTTCAGAAGTTTCGTCCTTACCTGTACGGCCGTCACTTCACAGTCGTCACTGACCACCACGCCCTATGCTGGTTATCCACTTTGAAAAATCTGTCCGGTCGTCTCGGGCGGTGGATCCTCCGCCTTCAAGAGTACGACTTTACTGTCACTTACAAATCGGGCAAGAAGCACAAGGACGCCGACGCTCTCTCTCGTTGCCCTATTGCTTTGCCGTCGCAACCCATGTCCTCGCATTCCTCTCCTGTCCCAACGGAGTCAAGCCATTTAAACCCTACAGTTATGCAGTCTTTGAGCGCCGCCTCTATTGCTCCCATGCCAGATATACACTGCAATCTTGCTCACCACCAGAGTGCTGACCCTTACTGTCAAAAGCTGATTGATAGTCTCAGCGGTGTTCTTAGACCTCCAAATGCCCGTCTCCGTCGTCGGCTCAAAAATTTCAAGTTACAGGATGGCACATTATTTTGGCACAACTACAGCCCAATGGGCCACACATGGGTTCCCGTAATTCCTTCTTCCCTGCGTCCTCAAGTTCTACAAGCCTTCCACGACGACCCCACCGCAGGTCACCTTGGGTACCACAAAACCTACGACCGCATCAAACGTCGTTTCTTCTGGCCTGGCCTTTCAACCTCAGTATTAAAATACGTAGCGTCTTGCATCCCTTGTCAACGACGCAAGCGGTCTACGTCGCCTCCTGCCGGTCTCTTGCAACCTCTCCCATGTCCTTCCACACCTTTCGAAGTCGTCGGAATCGACTTGTATGGACCCCTGCCCTTGACTCCAGCTGGCAACCGCTGGGTCGTTACTGCCGTTGACCACCTCACCCGATACGCTGAAACCGCAGCACTTCCTTCCGGCTCCGCTTCCGAAATCGCCAACTTCTTTCTCCACACCATACTTCTTCGCCACGGCGCCCCTCGCCTCCTCCTTAGCGATCGTGGCAAGTCGTTCCTCTCCACCGTCCTCGCCGCAGTGCTTCATGCTTCAGGCACGGTGCATAAAACTACATCTCCTTACCACCCTCAGACCAATGGCCTCACAGAACGCTTTCATCGCACCCTTTCTGATATGCTATCCACCTACATTCACCCTCAGCACAACAACTGGGACTCTTTACTCCCCTTTGTAACCTTCGCCTACAACACTGCCGTTCAACGAACCACCACCTACTCTCCGTTTTTTCTTGTTTATGCCCGCCATCCTACCTTCTCCCTCGAAGCATCTTTCTTCACAGCTTCTACTCCTTCTGCCGCGCCTTCCCACGAACAGTTCGTGTCTCGTATCGCCCACTGCCGTGATCGTGCCCGCCTTCAAACTGAAGCCACTCAAGCTTCCAGGAAAAGCACGTATGATGCGACTCATCGCTCAGTGTCTTTCCGCCCTGGAGACGAAGTGCTACTCTGGACACCTACTCGCATCCCCGGCCTGTGTGAAAAGTTTCTGAGCCGTTTTATTGGCCCGTACACGGTTCTGGAACAAACTTCCCCTGTAAACTATCTCATCACACCTGCATCGCCTGTTCGCGATCGTCGGTGTCGCGGCACCGAGATTGTGCACGTGTCGCGCTTGAAACCCTTTAACCGCCGACCTTAAGATTTAATTTGCGACCAGGATGGTCGCTTTCGTTCGGGAGGGGGAATGTTGTAAGCACTGTGAGTGACCTTCATCTTCATCTCAGCGTAATCATCATCGGTCATCGGGTCGTGCGAAGAAGACGAAGTGTTGCTAAGCTGTGACTAGTCGGTAGCTGCTGCTTCGGCCTACCTGAAGTAAAAAGGTGAATTTGCTGGTGCGTTCTTCTGCCTCACAATATATATTTATTGTGAACGAAGGCTAGGTTGAGACGGCAAGGTCGTGACGGCAAGGCCAGCAATGCCTTGTCTAGCGTTTTACTCCGGTGACAAAACCCAAGCGCGTGCCGGAGCCGGCGCCGCGGGGCGATGATGATGGTATGTACAAATGAAAGAAGATCATGGCATGTACAAATTAAAGAACGTCCACGGAAGGCTCACAAAATTTGCCCGGGGGGTCGGAAGCGGCCAGCCTGGCCGCTAATAACTAACCGATGCGTCGCGGCGCACAAACGGGTTCAAGCGAGACACATGAACAATTTCAGTTAGAACAATTTCAGACACCTTATCGCTGAAAGGCCTTGTTAGAATCTCGGAGGTGTCGGCTCCTCCCACGAAAGGCGCGACAGGGACGCAAGGAGAAGGGGCGCTTGAGCTTGAGAGGGTACTGTAGCTTGTCCCTCAAACGGCGTTGCGCTTCCAGGAAAGACGGGGGTTCGGCTCTCCGGTGGTGCCGAGGCTCGGGTTTCTCGGCCGAGAAGCGTGTGGTTGTCTTTCGGAGACGCTCTGCGCGCGAGGCGGCTAAAGAAATGGCCAGAACCCTGTATCTGTGTATGTTTTCCTTTTGGCGTAGCTGGCCAGGGCGGCGAGCAGCTTGGCTTGTGTGTGATGTTGTTTTGTTTTTCTTTTCTATGTGATGTGTTTAATTCGGGAGAAAGTGGCGGGAGAATTCTTCATTGGCTGTGGTGTTGCGAGGGGGTTGTCATTGGCTGAACAGTAAGTTTTGGCGGGAATTGCTTGAGATCGGGGTGGGGGAATGAGAGTGCGGGGCTTTTACTGGATGGCAGCCGTGCGGGCCAGTCGTGTGAGACTGGTGGTGGCCCGGGGCCGTAAGTAGGAGACAACGTGGATGAAGTAGAGAGGAAGTTCGTGGCGGTGATCGATAGTAGGCTCAGCGCCGTGTAATCTGAATGTAATGAAAAGTGTGTTAGTTTTGCTTGTTTTATTTTGATTTAATAAATGTTTAGTTAGCATCGGACGGAGGTCACTCATTTGATGGAGGACATGCGCTCAACTCTGCAGCCGTCAGTCGCAATGTAAGTCCCCCAGGGTCCGGCACGAGGCCCTCCTCTCGCACCCATCACCATCAACCGAGAGGGAAGCCCTTCCGCCGACTTAACCATCAGTCGAAGTGGAGGACGTTTGTTTTTGTACGCATTTAACTACAGTTGTCTCAGGTGGCGCATGTCGCCCGCCTCAAACGGTTTCATCCCAGGTGATCTATTTAACTCGCCCGACGGGCTTCGTCTGCGAGGAGGGAAATGTCACGCACCATAGCAGATCGACGGAAGAAGAAGATGAACCGTCGGACGATCGGTAGAGGAAGAACGAGGGTCAGAAGGACGTTTGTTGCCGCGGTCCTGCTTCAATCGATCCCTCTGTAAATAAACCCCCTTGTGCGTCTAAGCACATAACAAATATATCTGTGTGTGTGAGTGTGTGTACGTACGTATATGTATGTATGTATGTATGTATGTATGTATGTATGTATGTATGTATGTATGTATGTATGTATGTATGTATGTATGTATGTATGTATGTATGTATGTATGTATGTATGTATGTATGTATGTATGTATGTATGTATGTATGTATGTATGTATGTATGTATGTATGTATGTATGTATGTATGGACCATGCACGCACCTGATAGGCCATCGTGTTGAAAGCACAGCAAGGTGGTCGTATAAAAGCACCAGCTCGGGTGCACTCAGGCCATGTAGCGCCAGCACGAATACTCCAGAACGGACACACTAGCATGGGCACCAGAACTGTGTCTGAATTTCCGCTCTGGTGAAAACACCAGACACGGGCTGTCAGATTTTTCGATACGGAGGCTACGCTCAATTGTCTTCCGCAGGACGAGCATAATTATAGCGTCAAGAAACGCTCGAGCCCGTCCGACAGTTATCGATCAACTCGACAAGTTCGTCTATGGAGGAAATGTAGAGGACGCAGAAGAGACGATCACAGGAGGAGCGAAATTAAGAAAGGCGAGACGCAGTTAGTTTACTACATACGCAGCTAGTAACCTACAGCGAAAGACAGGTTGTGAAGCCTGCACTCAACTTCTCACCACGAACATTGCGCCAGGTCACCATTCACTCAGACGTTTACTTGACTCAATCGATCTTTTGTAACCATCTGGACACGTTTCCTAGTCCAGTTTGTATGCTAGAGGATTCATTCGCAGTGTGTTCGTTTTACTAAGTCCAGAAAATTGAGCGCGTTAGCATTTCAAATTTTGTAACCTCCTTGAAAAGTGTGCATCTTGCAAGTTTGGCTCAGGGACACGGGAAAGAGCTCACTCTTCAAGTGATCAAATTTTGCGTACTTTTGTGCCTTTGCTTTTTTGAAAAATAATCGCAAAAATTATAGCAATGTAATTGGGTGGCCTTACCATGATTCCCTGCTCTACGTTTCCGTCGACCGGCAGCGATGGAGCTCGACCCTTCCGTGAGCAGAGTAATCGCGAGCTTGCTTCAACTGAGTTACTCTAAACTTGCCGAGAGAGCTGGGAAGTGGTGTCATCCCTAGGATGCTTCGTTTCAAGAAGAAAGTTTTGGTTCACGAGAGTAGGGCTGGCCTTGGCTGGGTATCATCAGGAGCCCGAAAGTTTCGCCCACGGGCTACGCATGAACGCGCCAATTACCTGCGATACCGCGATGGCCAAGGACACGGGGCAGCTTAGAATGAAAGACGTAGCATGAAATAAGGGTTTCTATACGATATGTAATGTAGAATATGCGCGTCAAATAGACACATTGGTGCAGGCCGATAAGAAGTCTGCGAGTCGCATGACGGACAGAGAACTGGTAGCTACCATCAGCGATGCGCGAAACGGGAATAATTTGAGGGCGGTTACGACGAAGTATACGCATAGAAGGCGACAAGATCCTTGAGCCTTGACAACACTTTTTGACACTTGAGTAGCACTTTTCTTCCATAAAAGAAGTTGTGAAATATTGAGTCGTAATGCCACCACCTTACCTTACACCATAATAACCTTAGAGTTTAATAAACTAAAGGATCAAGCAGGATTCCTGAGGGTACTCTACCCTCGATCATATCGACACTATCAACCAGGTGATAGAAAAGTGCTCGGAATATAACTGTCCCCTATTAGCCCCGAGAGCGAACACTGGCGCCGCTGCGATCGCCGCAGTCTGACGTCACGGCAAGGACTCCGCCAGCCGGGCTGCTGCTCCTCCCGGCCGATGCCGGCTCCTTTCGTTCGTTTTCGCTCGCGGATAATCTTGATGGCGACTTATTGCTCAGTGCGCAGTGAAAACCACAGAAGAAAGCCGGTGTAAGCTTCCACTTTACCCAAAGGTGTTCAAAATGAAGGAAGTTTGATTGATAAAGTTAAGAATGGGGAAGCAACCGTCGGCATTGCCACTAGTGCACTGCAGTAAGCACTTTAAAAAGGAAGACTGTGTAGCCGGTGTACAAGATACTAGGTGAGCCGTACGTACGCTTTTACGGGCTGTTTGTCAACAAGTCTTTTTGTTTTTTAATTATTAGTGTACAAGAACAAAACTATTGCCAGACGCTGTTCCATCCGTCAACATTCCCGTGCGTCCTAACGATGCAAGGCGATCGCTCCCGGGATCGACAAAGCGGCGGCGTAAGTAAATCAGCCATTGCTCAAACTTTCGTTTCCTCGATCTTTGTGTCAGTGAGTGCTTAGACATTTTGCTCAGTAGCGGAATGTCCAAGCTGAATCAACTGTGACCCTGCTTAAGTTTTTGTTTAAAATGTGTCTCACGGCAGTGGTGTTCTCGTGTTCATTCATGCCGCGAAATTTGACACAGTCCGTACAGCTGTGCTGGTCTTTTTGTTTGAATGCTGATATTTTCCAAATTTTCCAAGACATGGGGCGCAGATTCAATGCAACGCGTCCCTAAAAACAGCACTTCAGTAACGGTTGTGATAGGGAATGTTTTTTTCTTCTATTTTTTTTCCGGGCCCCGTGAAGCCCTGCCTTAGCTACGTCTCAGACTTGTGTGCTATGCAACAAGCGTGGCTTTAAAGTGCACGTGATGTGCAGCTGCTCTGCGCTTTTCTGAGGTAATGCCCAAACTTCGTTAAGGCCTTGTTTCAGTGTTTTTTGAGGTTGTAGCCTGAATCTCTCTATCTGATTCCACGTGAAAGAGGCGTTCCCGCAAAGTCGTACCAGTTCTGCGCACACGCAGAGGCTTTGACAACACACAAGAATGGGGACAGTAGTGAAAATTCGAGCGCCGTTCCCATGGACGATGCTGCACAATTAGAAGAGGAGGTGGAAGTTATAGATTGAGACGGTATGTCTACCTATGGATACACTATGCGGCCACTATTCCTTTGTGATGATTCACATTGACGTGAATGATTTTTATCAAGCATTCAGGAAAAAGAAAAACATTTATATATCCCGCATTGTCTTTAGTTCTGACCATGAAACTGAAATACATGAGTAAGCTAGAATCGTGATAAATTATCGGCTTTTGCTTCCTCAGCACTACTGTTGATCAAAACAAACAATTAATACCTTAAACAATCTCTATATTACTGCAGTAAATTCGAGTGGAGAGCTTGTTACAACATAAAAATGAAGTAATAAAACCACAAGTCATCCGTAGATACACGAGGAAGTTTCTTTTATCTAGCCACGTCACCAAATGTACATGAAAATACTGCATTTCAACCTTATCACTCTAAGCATAATGCTACCCTAAGAACAGAGAAAGACTGGCCTGTTTAAACAAGACCCATTTTTCATCCTCTTCACATATGGATTCAATGAGCTTTTTGTAGTATTTAACAAAACGAAAACGTTTTCAATGCGTGACGGAAATTTAGTGATATCTCTGTATCTGTAAAGAGTGGTTTAGATGGCATAATAATTCTGTCGTTTTTTTTTTTTTTTCTCAAGGACCAACACACAGCGCTAACCAACGCACAGGAAGGTCTGAAGGTATGTAATACAGTTTTATTTTACTGTTTGCCTGCTTCACCTGCAGCTGTTTTTTTTTTTTTTGACAGAGTTTGCGCTTTTCTCTTTTCAGGAGTTACCGTGAAGGTTCAGAAGCTTTACAAGGACGCTGGGATTGAGCTCAGCGCGGATGACATCTTCAAGCAAAAACAGCTAATAACGGTTGCAAAAATCATTGATGAAAGTGGTTTCTCTGCTTCACTAAGGCAGCGACTTGTTTCGCACGCTTTGTCCACATAGCAATTTATGCTCTTCAGTGAAAGGGAGACTGGAAAGAAATTTGCAAATTAGCAGTGCCCCCAAGACATCCCATGCGCGCACGGCTGCGGCGCAATAGGCAGAGGCGAACGGAATGACGGAAATGTTGACGACGACACGGTTAATAACTCATATTTCTGGCCATCAAAATGCACGTTGCTCTTGGCAAATCATGCGTAATTGCTTCTCAAAAATGCTCAACACGTAAGATGATTCTAATAAAGTTTTAATCAGTAGCCTCTTTTAAATAAATATCCGTGCACAAATTTCACAGCGCGCAGTCCATAATGCGCGCTCTAAGCAACGTCCACAGCAAAACGGTACAAATTTATCGCGTCGCAGGCATATAGACCTATCTTCATGGTTGTATTACATTCGTAAAACAATCATGAAGATAGTGACTCCACGCACATCATCAGTTTCAAGGGACGACGCACGAAAGGCTCCTGCCGCGGCAATGGCACCAGCTGCGCCCGTCGCGGCGAGCGCTCGGGCAGTCGCGAGACTTGCGCTCACCGCGACGAGCCCATGTTTCGTGTTTTGAAAGCAAGAGGAATCATTATTAAATACTTTTTTTTTTCCTGACACTCGATCGGTGCTGTCTGCGTTGTTCATAACGCTGTTGTTATGAGAACAACCGAGGCCGCAGACTCGAAGCTACGCGGCAACCCGGAGAAGCCAGAGCGATCGGCGCAGGCAGTCCTTGCCGTGACGTCACGTCGGGCTGACCGCCAGAGGGCGCCACTCAAACTTCACGGGGCTAATACATACCATTCATTGACTACGAAAAGGCATTTGACTCGGTTGAAACCTCGGCCGTCATGCTGGCATGCGCGGGCAGTGTGTAGGTGAGCCATATGTGAAATTAAGATATCTATAGTGGCTGCACAGCAACCCATAGTTCTGCATAAAGAAAGTGATAAAACTCCAATTGATAACGGTGTTCAGCAGAGACACCATCTCCCCAGTTTTGTTTATAGGGTGTGTTGAAAGACATGGAAAGGGAGCAGTTAGGCATCAGGCACGATGTAGAATAGTAATTTGTTATTCTGTCTTGTTACGTAATCTGTCGTGTTAAGTATATCAAGGTAACGATTGCAACTAATGATTAATGAACTAGACAGCAGAAGCAGAAAGGTGGGCCCAAAGAATAATATACTTACTAAAATAATGTAACAAGCTTGGGAAAGAAACAGCAGTTTAAATTAAGGAGCGATGCGCTGGAAGGAATATGTGAATATATCTACTTAGGACAGATAGTAACCGCAGGTCCGGATCACGAAAGGGAAATAAATAGAATAAAATTGGGATAGAGCGTAATTGAAAAGTACTGGCACATTATGATTTGGAGCTTATCAGTATCGTCTACAACTGTTGCATCCTATCCGTACTAACCTATGGGGCTGAAACATGGAGGTTAATGGAAAGGGTTCTACTTAATTTATTCATTTATTCAAATATCCTAAACGCCTGGGCGGACATTACATGTTGGGGGGGGGAATGGGGGGGACAATAGTTAAAACAATGCATCCAAAATTGCGGTAGGTATACAGTCGTTAACAAGAACACTACCGATAGTTAACCAGGCACATAATGTTGAAAGGCTAGTGCTTCAAACACTCCAAATAAAGATATGGGTGGCACCAAACATTCAAGTTTTTCGGAGAGCAGCGCTTTAACACGAACATAAAAACGAAATGCAAAGGTGAAGGTTACAGCTCGAAGTGATTTTTTAGTCCGGTTGCAAACGTTTCGTAATCGCTTGCAGATGCAACGATGACAGGGAGCAGATTCCATTGACGGATGGCGAGGAGAGGAGACTGAAAAAAAAGATTGATTCGAGCAAAGATGAGTTTCATTTTCAGCTGGTGATCAATGCATGGAAATATGTGATAGGCCGGCGTCATATGATACAACGCAAAAGGAGAATGACTATAATATAATTTTTAGGTTGAGGACAACGCAGAGGGCTATGGAACGAAGAGTGGTAGGTGTAACGTTAAGATGTGGAAACGCGCAGAGTGGGTCAAAGAAATGACTCGAGTTAACGACATTCTAGTGGAAATCAAGAAGAAATGGGCATGGGCAGGACATTTATTGCGAAGAGAGGACAAACGATTCTCGCTTAGGTTGACAAACTCGATTTCAAGGAAAGGAAAGCGTAGCAGGGGGCGGCAGAAAGCTGGGTGGGCGGACGAGGTGAAGTTCGCAGGGGTCAAATGGTTGCGGCTAGCGTATGACTGGGTTAATCGAAGAGGTATTCGCACTACAGTGGTTATAGTCCGGCTGGTGATGATGATGACTGTGAGGATGATAGTAGTGATGACAATGACGCTGCAATTAGCGATCATAACAATGACAGTGGCAATAATAATGGCGGTGATTTAGTTAATAATGATGAGAGCAAACGTGATGCACCATGTGCAGCAGCGATGCTCAGCCTTTCGCATCTTTGCAGTGTAGCGTGTACAATTTTCTCAGAAGTTTTCAACTCTGCATGAAAATATGTTTGCTAACAGGCTTTCCTTTACCACATAGGCTCCCATCTCTAGTCACTTGAACTGTAAAATTTGTTGTAGCCACAAAGTAAAATCTCTGCAAAGGCATGAGGTCAGTCACGAGTGGTATAAGCTGTCCCGACCTTGGTTACACAGGAGAATCCAGGCAGGCATTTATGTTTTTGGGCATAATACAAACTACTGTTATAGAATCCTGTGGTGTGATTTGAAAAACAGCTTTATGCACTGAAAGCAGCACAGCTGACAATGCTGGAGTGAAAACGGACAGAGGGTGGGTATGCAGGCAAAATGATATTATGCCTCTTGTATGTCCCACCATGTGCAATGTGTTGGGGCTACACATCGATAGTACATAGGAAAAGGTTAAAGTGTTGATGTCTGAATTGAGCCGAAATTGATCTTTATTTGTCAAGATTGGCCGCAGCAGTGCCTCAATTTGGCTGAATGTAACATTTTAAGAATTGCTGGGACGTAAAAAGCATGCAAACCGCATTTTCTCACAGAATGTAAAGCATTCCAGAAATTCACTACACAAAGATCATTGATGCGTACATCTGCATGCTGCTGCAAGTTGGCTCGAAGTGTGGTATACTGCAAATGCTGAGGCTGTCAAAAAAGGCTATATTTTTGTCAGAGCAGCAATAATAATTTCTCCTGAAGCTGCTTGTGTATTCCGAGAAAAAAAGAAAATGATTTGTATTGCTGCTGTCACTGGGATGTCATGTTTGGTGGCATGTCCACTTTGGTCCATGTTGATGCAGCTCGTGCCGGTTTGAAGAACCTGGATATTGGGATTGGAAGCAACATGAGCCGCATGGCAATTGACCGAAATGGAATTTAAAAGGCAACACCTGTAGAATGCCACCTTTCTTTTCAGCTTAGATAGACTTGATTCATAAACGTCTATGCAGCGGCATCTTGGGAGCCCCAACACAAAACTGCACACACTGCCTTTGCCAGCAGTGGCAACACAGGTATTGTGATTTGAGGAAGTTCACCGGATGCAAAGTGGATGGTGGAAAGCACATTTGATCAAGATGGCAGAACCTAGAGATGCGTTACACCAGTTCTTTTAGGCCTATCTCGTACTTATCCCCTTCACTTCAAAAGCATGAAGAACTCTCTAGAATGCACTTCTAACCCATGTTTGTGTATTATGCTTTGTTGTGAATGGTAATTTCCGCTGGCTTACTCATGTAGAACAACCATTCTGTTTTCAGCGTTGGAAGCATGTATTCAGAACATATGCTCAAAGCTGATCAGAAGGAGCAAAGGCTGGCTGCTGAAGCTGGGCAGTTCTGTGAGAATGGCACCACTCCACACATTACGGTAGTGGTTGACGGCGGCTGGTCACACCGAAGTCACGGCCACAGATATTAAGCAAATTCTGGAGTTGCAGAAGTAATTGGAGAACGCAAGCAGAAGCTGTTTTACCTGGAAGTGAGGAACAAACTGTGCAGTAACTGTGAGTACTACACAAGAGAACAGAAAAAGGTCAAAGAGCGCATATCCTACAAACATTGGAGTGTAAGCTCTGGTACCATGGAGGCTGATATTATTGTGGAAGGTTTCAAAATGAGTCGAGAGATGCATGGCCTGGAATACCGTACCTTTGTAGGGGACGACGATGTTACAGTCAAATCAGCACGAAGGCACACTACTGTCGTTTCATAAAGAAGAGTGAGTGTGCCAATTATGCAGTCAAAATGTTATACCACTCGCCTCTAAGGTGTTGTGAAGAGTGCAGAGTGCCAGCATCCTAAGTGGTCCTAGAATAAAGCGCATAAAAATGGTGCCCGCAAAGCAATTAGCCCTTGTGCTCGCGCACCCTCCGGGAGTTTCAGGGCTCCTCAGAGGACAGCCAAGAATTGATAAAGCACAGCACACGAGATCTCACTGTTGACTTCTTGAATTGGCCAAGTCATGTTTTTGGCTGCCATGAAAAATGCAAAAATTACTTTTGTGATGGAACAAAGGGTGAAAATGCCTGGAGGGGGGGGGGGGCATTCCTCAAATGCTGGAATTCAAGATAATGACTGCAGCCAATATTATTGCTGATAAGACTGCGCGCCTCATGACAGGTGATACAAGCAACGATGGCGAGAACTACATGTGTCTCGTTGCCAAGTTTTCAGGTGGCAAGCAGATCAACAGGTGCCAAAAAGACTTGTGAGCATCGGTGCCGAGGTGGTGGACTAAGCTTTCAGCTTGGGCCTCAGTGGCATGTTTTAGCTGCTAACGCAGCAACTAGCAAGAGTCCAGCACCTGTCCCGAACAAGTATGTAGAAAACAAAGTGAGGAAAGAGGGCAGAAAAAGTTGCAGAGGAAACGGCGCTTTGAAGACTGGTCAACAAAAGCTTAGATGCCATGATCCCACAGTCAGTGAATCCTTGCATCACTATGCGCCTAACTGTGAGCAGTCAGATATGCCACCTGAAGAGTTCTCTGAAAAGGCCAGAGATATGCTTCAGAGCTTGCAGGTTGGTCACAAACAATATGAGGAAATAGATGAGGCAACGCGGGGTCAGGCTGACAATCCAGCATGGCATCCTGAGTGACAGCATTGCCTCACAGCATCATACTTCCATGCTGTTTTTAAGGGGAAGGACTCTACACCATGTGATGCACTTGTGAAAGGCCTCGTGCACGGACAGTTTCACATCTGAAGCTCTGGAGCATGGTAGACACCACAAAAAAGCATTATGCTTGTACAAGACAGAGATGCAAACTGAGGTGCAGCCATGTAGACGTTTTGTCGACCTTGATCATGGTTTTCTGGCCGCTTCACCAGATGGTCTTGTTGGAAATGATGACATTGTGAAGGTAAAATATCTGTACACAACAAAAGATCAGGACCCACTTGAAGCTGCTCGAAATATCTGTGGGGAAACCGACATCACTACTCCTCCTTGTCTTTAGCAGTCTCACCAATATTTTTATCAAATTCCGGGTCAGCTTCACATTACAAGACGGTTGTTCTGTGATTTGGTTGTGTACACTACAAAAGTGAATCCATGTGCAGCGGCTCCAGCGAGATGATGAGTTCGGGAGAAAAACTGGAGGAGCTTCTGATTCGATTCTACAAAGACTGCATTCTTCCAGAAATCACTAACCCGCGATCTACTCGCTCCATGGAAGTCCGCCAGCCAGAACTGAATTGGCTTGCCATTGAGAAAGGTAGGTCCAAAACGCCACTTCTAAAAGGAAGAAGGCAGTGCCCGCACTGGAGTGAACCTTGCTATTCAGAGCAGGAAAACTGTCAATGTATAAAACAATGTATTCTCTATGTGATAATGAGTAGGTGGGTCAACCAGTGAGAACTGTGTAACCACTACAATGACTGACCAGATGCTCCTCCTCGAGGCGTATCCATGCGCAGTATTGAGTAGTTGGTTCAACCAGTGAGAACTGTGTAACCACTACCATGACTGTCAAAATGCTCCACCTCGAGGTGTACCCTTGCGTAACATTGAGTATGTATGTATGTAACCTCTTGTATGTAACCTCTAACAACCAAGTACGTCTATCTACTCATGCTATATATATATATATATATATATATATATATATATATATATATATATATATATATATATATAAAAGTGAAAAATTGCTTCATACTGTTTCCAAGTTTATTTGTAGTCGACGTTTCGGCAGGAGCCCTGCCTTTCTCAAGACTGATGGTACATGATTCTTGTTTGTCTTCTTATAGGGTTGGCCAGAGGTGATACAAACAATATGGGCACACACAGGTGAGTCAGCTGGACACGCACAACACACACATACACACACAGGTGCGGAGAGCAGGCTAGGCCCAATGGGCCATCAACCCAAGGCACCGGCCGCCGCGAGTCATCTGTATACAGTACAAGACACAATACAGGCAACCGCGGAACAACCTTGGAAGGAAAAAAAAAGAAAAAAAGAAGACGAAAACAGGTGGGGGAAGGTGTTTGCTGCAGGTGGTGAGAAAATTATTTTTCTTGTTCTCACTAAAAGATGGGAGCGCCCAGCGTGATGAGAAAACCAGGTGGACACTGCTCGTTAGAAGAACCTGACAGCGGCGAGTAAAGTTCGAGCAACTTGCGACGGGAGATGAACCACAAAGAAAGAAAAAAAAAAGTAAGTAAATATTTGGGACAGTAGAATGGTGAAATACTTTGAGGTTTTCGCTAACAGATGTGAGGGCTAAGCAAAAGAAGAAAACAGGTTGGGGAACGTGTTTGCTGCAGGTGGTGAGAAAATTATTTTTCTTGTTCTCACTGGGAGCGCCCAGCGTGATGAAAAAACCAGGTGGACACTGCTGGTTAGAATAACCTGACAGCGGCGAGTAAAGTTCGAGCAACTTGCGACGGGAGACGAACCTCAAAGAAAGAATAATAAAAAAAAAAGAAGTGAGTAAATATGTGGGACAATAAATAGATGTGGGACTGTAGAATGGTGAAATACTTTGAGGTTTTCGCTAAAAGATGTGAGCGCCAAGCATGAAGAAGGTTTTTACGAGAAGTGGGATGTGGAGGGTATCAAAGAAGCGAGAAAAAAAAAAAGAAACCGAGGAAAAACTGTAAAGGGATAATGATTGATATATATGTATAGCATTAAGCTTGCAGGGCTCGTAAGGACGACATTGCCCCAATGTTTTCATTTATCCCAGTATTAATTGTCCTAAACTTATAAATAAAGTATGACTCACGCTGCTCCCGCTCCCGTGTATTATTGAATCGCCCCTGAAGAACTGTTAGTTTGACTGAGTCGAATGAGTGCTGTTTCTGGTTGATATGTTTTGAAAAAGGAAGGTTGGGCAGAGAGCGGACATGAGCTCGGTGATTATTATTTTATTTATTTATTTATTTATTTGATACTGTGAATCCCATCAGGGATTGTAACAGGAAGGGCTGTTAGCATATTATACTACAGCATAAAAGCATACACAATGATACATGGTGTCGAGTGTTACATGCAGCTTACAACAATCGAATAACACAGATAATATCACTTATAATAATTACATGATTTCGGATGATACAGCGAGGGGATCAGTATTAGTTGTAATTGACAGACAAGGCACAATCAAGGTTTGAAATACTAAGAGAAAATCGACTATAATGAATTCACAAATTGACTCAGGCACAACAGGCAAGAAAAAATACCAAGAGAACAAGGAAGCATAAAAATAAGGAATACAATTGTTACTGCAATGGGTATAATTCATCTGCAACAAGGGAACAAAACTCAGCTAAGGACGTGGTGTTAGTAATGCGCGTGTGTAGATTGTTCCATTCTCGTGTTGCCCTTGGAAAAAATGAGTATTTGAAAATATCAGTATGAAATGAGAATTCGCCTAATGTATGCGTGAGGTTATAACGGGTTAATCTGTTCGAGGACGTCGGCATGTACTTTGCAATAGGCAGTTTTAGTTGATTGTGTATTATCTGGTATATGATTTTAAGTCTTGCAAGATAGGCTCTGTTTTCTAAGGTTAGTAATTCTGCATGTTTAAGTAATTCTGTTGGTGAGTCTGTAATGGAGTGTTTATTGTATATAAATCTTAGTGCCTTTCTTTGTGCTGCCTTCAGTTTTTTAATGAGCTGTTTAGTAAACGGGAACCAAACGGTATTAGCGTACTCTAGTACCGGTCTGACAAGTGTTTTATATGCAAGTAACTTTGTTTCAGGTGGTGCTAGTTTAAGACGCCTGTTAATAAAGAATAGCTGTTTTAGGGCGGTTGACGTGATGTTGTTAACGTGAGAGTTCCACCGGAAGTCAGAAGTTAGTGTCACACCAAGATACTTGTGCTCATGAACAGATCCAAGGGGAATGTTGTTAAGGGTGTACTGAAATGCTGATGAATGCTTTTTTCTTGTTATAGATAAAAGAACAGACTTTTTTAAATTGATATTCATTTGCCAGTCCTGGCACCACTGGTATACTGCTGTTATGGCGTTGTTTAAGGTTAGATGATCATCAATGGAGTTAATTTCCTGATAGAGAACGCAATCATCAGCAAAAAGTTTAAGGTTATGTGAAGCGTAAGCTGGTAAGTCGTTTATAAAAATTAAGAATAATACTGGAGCTAGGACACTTCCTTGGGGTACACCTGATGAAACAGTAGTTAAAGCGGATTTCTCGTTGTTAATTTCAACAAATTGTGTGCGATTACTAAGATAATTTTTAATCCAATCTAGAACAGGACCAGTTCCCAAAGTTAGCTCGAGTTTTACCAAAAGTTTTGTGTGTGATACGCGGTCAAATGCTTTAGAAAAGTCTAGAAATATGAGGTCTATTTGTTTCTGGTTATCAATGCTCAAGGATATATCATGTGTTAATTCAATTAACTGAGTAATGGTGGATAGGCCCTTACGAAAACCATGTTGGCAGGGGGTTAAAATATCATTTACTTCTAGGAAGGCATTTATGTGTTTCAAGATAATATGCTCTAGTAGCTTGCATACTGTGCTGGTTGATGATATTGGCCTGAAATTCGAGGGGTCAGATTTATTTCCCGATTTGTGTACAGGGGTTATTTTTGCTGATTTCCATTCCCTGGGAAGGGTGCAAGTGGATAATGATTTGTTAAAGAGTAGAAAAAGGAATTTGGCCACCCACTCAGCATATCGATGTAGAAATATCGATGTAGAAAACCGCATTCGAAGAGGGATAGCTGTCTGGCCGATATACTGCATGCAGCATACACCGCATTCTAGGAGATATATAACGTTTGAGGCATCGCAATCAAAGTTACCATCTATTCTCTACTTAAAACTTGACGCTGTGCTTGTTGCGCAGCTTGATGTCTGCATGTGGCTGCACACCTGGCATCTACTCTTTCCGCAAGGCCGGCACCCCAACCGCGGGTTATTACCTATTTTTGAGTGGACTAGGATGTTGCGGATGTTTTTCGGTCGTCGGTAGACAACTTGGGGAGGAGTCGTGAAAATACTGGAGAGACGTTCGCTCTGTTCTAGAATGTTGAAATGTTTCTTTAGGATTTTGTTCACGTTGGGGGGGTTATTCGTGTAGGTGAGTACCAGGCTTGTTCGGCGGTCTATGTTTTCCTTTCGTGGACGTCCCTCCAGTATCTCCTCTCGGTTGAGTTCATATGCCTTCTTTATGGCGTCGTCAATAATATTTGGCGGGTACCGTTGTTTAGTCAGGACTTCCCGCATACGCTTTCCGTTTCGTGCGAAGTCCTGATCTTGGGAACAAATTCTTTTGAATCGATGAGTTGAGGATATGGAATGCTTGTTTTTGAGTGATGAGGATGACAGCTTTGAAAATGTAAGTATTGTTGTCGGTCCGTGGGTTTTCTGTATACGCTTCTGGTGAGTGAACCTTCATGAACCGCAATTTCAACGTCAAGAAAGTTAATTTTGTTTCGGGAATATGTGTGCGTGAATGATATGCTAGGATGGAGGAGATTGAAGTTTTCAATGAAATGTAGGAGTGATTGTTCTGTGTCAGTCCAAATTAAGAAAATATCATCCAAGTAGCGCTTGTATAGGGTGGGCTTAATAGGGGAAGTAAGTAAAAATTCAAATTCAATGCTATGCATGAAGATATTAGCATAAGTAGGGGCCATTTTTGTACCCATGGCGGTGCCGTTAGTTTGTAAGTAGTGTTCGTTGTCGAATTCAAAGTTGTTGTATTCTAGTACTAGTTTTGTCAATACCTCTAGGACTTCTGGAGTGGGGGATCCTTCCTTCCTATCCTGAATATAGGCCTGAATTAGAGCTTTGATTCCGTCAGAATGCGGGATATTTGTATATAGAGAGACTACATCTAAGGTTACAAGGAAGGCCCCCTGAGGAAGATTTATACCTGCTATTTCGCGAAGGAAGTGGTTTGTGTCACGTATGTGGGATGGGTGTGTTTCAGGTATGTGTCCAATTAATGTGTCAATGTAACTGGAGATTGGTTCTGTGATTGTACCGATGCCAGATACTATAGGGCGGCCAGGATTACCATTTTTGTGAATTTTCGGAAGCATGTAGAATCGGCCCGGCGACGGGTGTGAGGCGGTCAGGGCTTTGCATAATCGCAGGGAGATGTCCCCACTTTTTGCGAGCTCATTTAGGGTCCCTGCTATGAAGTTTTGATGCTCTAGGGTGGGGTCCGCTTTTAGGTGTTTATAAAATTTAGTGTTAGAGAGTTGTCTAATTCCTTCCTCAATATACTTGTCCTTGTCCATTACCACTATGCCGCCTCCTTTATCTGCCGGTTTGATGACCACATCCCTCCGTCTACTGAGCGCCTTCAATGCGTCACGTTCCTTTTTGGAAAGGTTTTGCTTCCCTGGTCTGTAGTCCTTATAAGCCCTGGTTACATCGTTCTGGACGGCACTAATGTACATGTCCAAATGTTTATCTCTCCCCGTACTCGGAGTCCATTGGTTATTTTTAAGGCTGAATTCTTTGTCATGTGCCGTGCTCTGTGTCCCTTCGAAAAAGTATTCCCTCAGTCTCAGAGTTCGCGCAAAGTTGTCAAGGTCCTTCAATACCGAAAATTCATTAAATTTTCCAGTAGTAGGGCAAAATGTAAGTC
Source organism: Amblyomma maculatum (assembly GCF_055883805.1). Taxonomy (NCBI): domain Eukaryota; kingdom Metazoa; phylum Arthropoda; class Arachnida; order Ixodida; family Ixodidae; genus Amblyomma; species Amblyomma maculatum. Next base: position 184,451 of record NW_028146763.1, on the reverse strand, counting down.
CTCGTGAGAGTACAGATCGTTCCTCTGGCATAAGGGGGGTGGATGAAAGGTTTATAATACTGTCCTCGGGGTCAAAATCTGAGCTTTCAACCAGAGGGTAATAATGCTTAACTGCTTCTGTTTTCGAGCTTTTTTCTGGTATTGTTAGGCTTGTGATCATAATGTGGGGAACTTTGCGGACGACACCCAGAGACCTTCTTCTTCCACCATTCGCTGGAACTTTTTCCCCCAACCAGCGTCCTCGCGGCGGATGGCGTGCACCCGAGCTTTGGTGGGGTGTCTATTATAGCCTGGCACATCTACACGCTCCTTCTCAATTACCACCGGCACCACCTATCACAGTGGCAAGATCATTTGCCAGTAGCTGGTGACACCTGGTTCCCCGGGAAACAGCATACCCGAGCGGCTCCCACCTACTCTGCGATCCTTAACAACCCCCAGGAGGAGACCAGTCAAAAAAAACCCCGAGGTCACCCAAGGCTACCGTGCGAGGCAAACTTCGCGGGACCATCGGGTACCCAGCGCCGAGCCCTCCTGCCAACACCGGCGTGGCCATTTCAGCATCTCAATGAGATCGAGGGCGTGGTCGTCACAACCAGGTCATCAGGGGAAGTGACACGGGATGCCACCATGGAGGGAACCCCTTCGGCAACACGGCCACCATCTGAGACGCATAGGCAAACACCTCCGGCTACACCCATGGATGATACATCGGAGTGCACCCCTAAAACTAAGAAGACAGCTCCAACCAACACAGCAAAAAGAAACCAGCAAGCCCCTTCCAGAGAAAATGACCATGTGGAGAGCACCTGTACCCGGAAACAAAGTGCCGCAAGCGGGCCCCCTAAGAGAAGGAGAACCACTGCAGACACTTCCCCACACACCAAGGACCAATTGAACTCTGAAGCCGAGGGCATGATTCCGAGCACACCTGTCTCGCGTTACGATTTGAGAAAGCGCTGTGGTTCGGCACAACGCATCCGTCATGACTGACATCCAGGCCGCGTGAGTACGCCGACTCTCTTCTTCTCGCATTGCCAACAGCCTTCCTCAGATAACTCCAAATTTTTAAAGTTAAGAAAAATTGTAGATAAACGTATTAGACATGAATTTCATATCCGTAGCCTTAAGATTTATCTCCAGTCCAAAATCACACCAACAGGTTTGCAGGTATCACTGTCACCCTCAATGAATAACCTGTGTGACAAGGACAAGGAAAATTGGAACCATGTATTGAAATCTGCATCTTTAGATCTCCTTAAAGTCACCATTTCCCATTTTGAGAGGGTGTTGGTATCCCTGAGAACAGAGGAGAGTCGTGCTCGCAGAAAAAGCGCCCTTTCCACGCTCCAGGCCACTGAACTCATGTTGTTTGAGGAAAAAAGAGCGACCGAGATAGCCGAAATCAAACGAAAAAAATTTACCCGTGACGGTGTTCCCCACATTATGATCACAAACCTAACAATACCGGAAAAAAGCTCGAAAACAGAAGCAGTTAAGCATTATTACCCTCTGGTTGAAAGCTCAGATTTTGACCCCGAGGACAGTATTATAAACCTTTCATCCACCCCCCTTATGCCAGAGGAACGATCTGTACTCTCACGAGGACTTACATTTTGCCCTACTACTGGAAAATTTAATGAATTTTCGGTATTGAAGGACCTTGACAACTTTGCGCGAACTCTGAGACTGAGGGAATACTTTTTCGAAGGGACACAGAGCACGGCACATGACAAAGAATTCAGCCTTAAAAATCACCAATGGACTCCGAGTACGGGGAGAGATAAACATTTGGACATGTACATTAGTGCCGTCCAGAACGATGTAATCAAGGCTTATAAGGACTACAGACCAGGGAAGCAAAACCTTTCCAAAAAGGAACGTGACGCATTGAAGGCGCTCAGTAGACGGAGGGATGTGGTCATCAAACCGGCAGATAAAGGAGGCGGCATAGTGGTAATGAACAAGGACAAGTATATTGAGGAAGGAATTAGACAACTCTCTAACACTAAATTTTATAAACACCTAAAAGCGGACCCCACCCTAGAGCATCAAAACTTCATAGCAGGGACCCTAAATGAGCTCGCAAAAAGTGGGGACATCTCCCTGCGATTGTGCAAAGCCCTGACTGCCTCACACCCGTCGCCGGGCCGATTCTACATGCTTCCGAAAATTCACAAAAATGGTAATCCTGGCCGCCCTATAGTATCTGGCATCGGTACAATCACAGAACCAATCTCCAGTTACATTGACACATTAATTGGACACATACCTGAAACGCACCCATCCCACATACGTGACACAAACCACTTCCTTCGCGAAATAGCAGGTATAAATCTTCCTCAGGGGGCCTTCCTTGTAACCTTAGATGTAGTCTCTCTATATACAAATATCCCGCATTCTGACGGAATCAAAGCTCTAATTCAGGCCTATATTCAGGATAGGAAGGAAGGATCCCCCACTCCAGAAGTCCTAGAGGTATTGACAAAACTAGTACTAGAATACAACAACTTTGAATTCGACAACGAACACTACTTACAAACTAACGGCACCGCCATGGGTACAAAAATGGCCCCTACTTATGCTAATATCTTCATGCATAGCATTGAATTTGAATTTTTACTTACTTCCCCTATTAAGCCCACCCTATACAAGCGCTACTTGGATGATATTTTCTTAATTTGGACTGACACAGAACAATCACTCCTACATTTCATTGAAAACTTCAATCTCCTGCATCCTAGCATATCATTCACGCACACATATTCCCGAAACAAAATTAACTTTCTTGACGTTGAAATTGCGGTTCATGAAGGTTCACTCACCACAAGCGTATACAGAAAACCCACGGACCGACAACAATACTTACATTTTCAAAGCTGTCATCCACATCACACAAAAACAAGCATGCCATATTCTCAGGCTCATCGATTCAAAAGAATTTGTTGCCAAGATCAGGACTTCGCACGAAACGCAAAGAGTATGCGGGAAGTCCTGACTAAACAACGGTACCCGCCAAATATTATTGACGACGCCATAAAGAAGGCATATGAACTCAACCGAGAGGAGATACTGGAGGGACGTCCACGAAAGGAAAACATAGACCGCCGAACAAGCCTGGTACTCACCTACACGAGTAACCCCCCCAACGTGAACAAAATCCTAAAGAAACATTTCAACATTCTAGAACAGAGCGAACGTCTCTCCAGTATTTTCACGACTCCTCCCCAAGTTGTCTACCGACGACCGAAAAACATCCGCAACATCCTAGTCCACTCAAAAATAGGTAATAACCCGCGGTTGAGGTGCCGGCCTTGCGGAAAGAGTAGATGCCAGGTGTGCAGCCACATGCAGACATCAAGCTGCGCAACAAGCACAGCGTCAAGTTTTAAGTGGAGAATAGATGGTAACTTTGATTGCGATGCCTCAAACGTTATATATCTCCTAGAATGCGGTGTATGCTGCATGCAGTATATTGGCCAGACAGCTACCCCTCTTCGAATGCGGTTTAATAATCACCGAGCTCATGTCCGCTCTCTGCCCAACCTTCCTTTTTCAAAACATATCAACCAGAAACAGCACTCATTCGACTCAGTCAAACTAACAGTTCTTCAGGGGGGATTCAATAATACACGGGAGCGGGAGCAGCGTGAGTCATACTTTATTTATAAGTTTAGGACAATTAATACTGGGATAAATGAAAACATTGGGGCAATGTCGTCCTTACGAGCCCTGCAAGCTTAATGCTATACATATATATCAATCATTATCCCTTTAGAGTTTTTCCTCGGTTTCTTTTTTTTTTCTCGCTTCTTTGATACCCTCCACATCCCACTTCTCGTAAAAACCTTCTTCATGCTTGGCGCTCACATCTTTTAGCGAAAACCTCAAAGTATTTCACCATTCTACAGTCCCACATCTATTTATTGTCCCACATATTTACTCACTTCTTTTTTTTTTATTATTCTTTCTTTGAGGTTCATCTCCCGTCGCAAGGTGCCCGAACTTTACTCGCCGTTGTCAGGTTATTCTAACCAGCAGTGTCCACCTGGTTTTTTCATCACGCTGGGCGCTCCCAGTGAGAACAAGAAAAATAATTTTCTCACCACCTGCAGCAAACACGTTCCCCCACCTGTTTTCTTCTTTTGCGTAGCCCTCACATCTGTTAGCGAAAACCTCAAAGTATTTCACCATTCTACTGTCCCACATATTTACTTACTTTTTTTTTTCTTTCTTTGAGGTTCATCTCCCGTCGCAAGTTGCTCGAACTTTACTCGCCGCTGTCAGGTTCTTCTAACCAGCAGTGTCCACCTGGTTTTCTCATCACGCTGGGCGCTCCCATCTTTTAGTGAGAACAAGAAAAATAATTTTCTCACCACCTGCAGCAAACACCTTCCCCCAACTGTTTTCGTCTTCTTTTTTTCTTTTTTTTTCCTTCCAAGGTTGTTCCGCGGTTGCCTGTATTGTGTCTTGTACTGTATACAGATGACTCGCGGCGGCCGGTGCCTTGGGTTGATGGCCCATTGGGCCTAGCCTGCTCTCCGCACCTGTGTGTGTATGTGTGTGTTGTGCGTGCCCAGCTGACTCACCTGTGTGTGCCCATATTGTTTGTATCACCTCTGGCCAACCCTATAAGAAGACAAACAAGAATCATGTACCATCAGTCTTGAGAAAGGCAGGGCTCCTGCCGAAACGTCGACTACAAATAAACTTGGAAACAGTATGAAGCAATTTTTCACTTTTATGTAACCTCTAGCAACCAAGTACGTCTATTTACTTATGATATATATATATATATATATATATATATATATATATATATATATATATATATATATATATATATATATATATATATATATATATATATATATATATATATCTATACACACTCATTCTGTGTGATCTACGTTTGGACTCCGCTAGGCTCCGTATAAGCTCTGGCAGAATTTAATAGCTAACGCAGACTGCCAACAGAGCCCGCGGTGTAGGATCGCGGGAGTTCGGCGTTTGCGGCCTAGACCTCAAAGGAGACTCGACGGCGTAGTGAGAACCCCCACACATTAGGGATTTTCAGAATAGGGGGACCCTATCGGTTAGGGGGATAGGGTAATAGCGGGGCGCGAGTGCGCATTCGCAGAACCCAAGCGTGCCTTGGGTTTTTGGGTCAGCGGACGACGGCGACCCTATCTCCGCGAAATAGCGTGGACCCTATCGGCGGATAGGGTCGAGCAACATGGCATCGTCCGTCGAAGCGGAGACTTCTCGCCTCGTATCACATTGGCCGTGGATTCGTCCCTGTAAGCTGTATGTATCGCAAATAAACCAAGCAGCCTGATTTCGCTTCGCTTAAGCTTGCCTTGACCGTAAAGATTGAACCATGAAATGCTTGTTTTGTTGAGATCGCTTCTCGACACTCGCCGTGGAAAGGCTTAACGAGAGGAGTCTGCTGTTGTCACGGAAACGTCAGGAACCGGAAGTTGTTGAAACACAAACAAAAAAAGGAACGTGAAAAGTCGAGTCTGCTCAAGCCAGGGTCAAGCAGTGTTTGACATGGCGGCAGCGAAGGTGGCCGCGGCTTCGCGATTGCGGTTCACAATCACTGATGACCTCTATATGCTGCGCGAAATCTTAGCAGTAAACCCCTTCGGATAGTCGTGTCGATGGTCCGTAGTTGCGTATAACCTTAACGCGGCTTTGAAAAAAAAATTTACGCCGCGCGCAATACGCGACCGATGCGATCTGCTGCTGGGGCAATTTCAACACAACGACCGGGCCAACCTGCGCAAGTAAGTACCGCTGCCATAATTTTCTTCAAACCTTGCATATTTTCCTTCCTGATGTCCGCGTCGCGATCATAAATACAAATATTTATGATCGCGAGCTGACAGCAGTGCGTAATGATGGTGTTTACACGTGCAGGTCAGGCACGGAAGAGCAGTACGATGAAAAAGAGAAGCTACTGCAAGAAATATCTGATATCGCCAAAGAACACGGCCACATAGTAAAAGCGGCAGCTACCAGAAAGATTGCCTGTGCCCGTCCACTGCCAGCGCCCACACCGGCTGCGGAGCGGAACTCCGCGGTATTGGCCAGGGATGCAGCTGCCACAGCCTACATTGCAGCCCTCGACGCAGATCCCTGCACCGCAGACCTGACATGTTCAGCGGAAAACGCATGTGAGACCATTTCGTGGTAAACGCGCGCCACGAGGACATGATTTGCTATAGGACAGCGATACACACGAGTCTTGTCGGAGCTCCCTGATAGACAGCCGTACCAAAGCCAGTGTTCCATAATTCGAACTTCAAGCAAAAAAATTGCTGTTTTGTTATCTATGCCTTTTGCATCTTTGAATGTTGAGTGAATTGCAGTATATACAGTTGGCAGTGCTAAACAGTTCTGAATTCATGTTACACATAGCACTTTTAACGTTTATTGAAAAACAAAAGGAACATGTTGCTGCATCTTGTTCAATACAATGCTTTAATACATCCTCAAACAGCACAGGCCACATCAGCATCACAAAGTGTGGTATATAAGCAAAATCATCTAGCAAGATGAAAAATTGCAATACTGACAGCTCAATTGGGAAATGTTGCTAAGTCTGTATACCACCATTTTTTAGGGAACTCGTCTGATGAGCCATCAGCAGCAGCAGACGTGTTCAAAAACATGTACTGTAGTCAAGGTTCGCAAGATGCCCCATCAACGAGGAACGACACAGCTGCCGATGGCCCATTGAACTCCAATTTCCAACTGCCTGCAGCTAGCTCTCCAGTAGCAAGCCCTGGCCAATGCAGCACAGGTGCTCAGCCTGAACATCAAAGGCGAGGCAAGTTGACTACAGTACATATCATGTCTGCATGGAACCACTACAGGGGATTGTTTAGTGTTAACACTGTGAAGAAGAAAGCTTGCAAAGTACTATTCTGGTGAGCCGCAAGGCGAATTTTTTTCAAGTGTCTGCGCGTCATTTCTTGCGTAGACAATTGAAGGGGAAATAAGGGGCTCGTTATTTGGAATTTAAAGGAGCCGAAAATCAGTCGAAAGCAAAGGTTGGGTATATATATATATTTTAATGTTGTGTTGTTGGTATTGACAAGAATTAATCTTATGATGATTTAGGGATGAAGAATATTAAATGTAAAGCTGTTTGTCCCTAAAACCATCACAAGACTAATTCCTGTCAATAAAAGAAAAAAAAATCCCATAATGTTTGCCTCCGACTCTTAGACTGTTGGCTCCTTTAAAATGTTTTGTATGGGCATTTTATGCAATGCAGGCATATTTGTGGCTTGGTATTATTATGGAGTTATATGCCTTCAGCTTTAATACATTCATGCAACTGACCATACAAGACTACAGAAAACAAAGCTTCTTACGGCCAGAGGAGCATATAATGTCTGTGATTTGTCCCTTTCAATCGGGAAGTTACTGTGACAGTGAGGTACTAATATTTTTCTACCTCTAAAATTACATTGTTATTAATGCGGCATGCCAAACTTCAGTTGGTTAATTTTTTGTACTGATGCAGGTAGAAACCATTTTTCAAAGTTAATAACCATTTCCCATTTGTCGCACTAATTTTGTGGCAGTTGTAGCTTAGCATTCATTACAAACCACCAACTAATTTGATTGAGTTAAAAATATGCTATCGTCACCAAACAGCTTAACACACACAGACACTTCAAGAGCTTTTATGAGATCATTTATGTAAATATTCAATGGTACTGCACCTAAAACTAAACCCTGAGGCGCACACCTGAGTAGACCTGTAAGAAGCGAGGATTGGCCCCATCATGTCGACAAACTGTTTCCAGTTTCATATATATGATGCGATCTAGTTGGTTATTTGGAACGGGGTGCCTATCATTTGTGTCAGTATTTAGTAGTAAACAGCATATCACCATTGCCGTGTACACTTTTCCTGTGACGGAAACGGCATAACTTGTTGAAACGTGGGGGTGGAAAGATACTCGTGCATGTTACAATATACATTTTGTGGAATACAGTGACTGTTTATGCATCTATCTTTTTTGGTTACTTCTTACTCTATTATTGCATCCTCCTACATTCCTTATTTGTAATATGTTTGCTATTGGCAGTCAGTGACTAATTTATGAATACTACACATCAACAGTATCAATGTTGTTACATCATTTTTTACATGCAGGTACAAAAAGACGACAGCCTCAAAACTTGGCCTTTTTTAAAAAAAGGCTTCAGTTCGAGAAGAACGCAAAAGATCTAGTGCGGACCATTGAAGAGAGGCGTTTAGCATTTGAACGCGATCGCCTAACTTTAGAGCGTGAAAAGCTACATCAGCACATAAGAGAATGGGAGGCAGCTTGCAAAGAGCGAGCTGAAGAGAGAGAACTTCGTTTCCAAGAAGCTGCCATACAGCGGCGCCTTCATGAAATGGACCTGCAAGACAGGGCCGAGGAAAGGAAGCTGCGGTTCCAGGAAGCTGCAGAACGACAGACTCAAAGGGAAGTCGAGCTGCGGGAGCGTAGCGAAGAGCGGCGCATATTCATGGAGCAGCAGCAGGCACTCATAAAACTTGTATCAAAGATGCTGTCGATAGACGACAATTAAAATCTGCAAAGTGGTGATTAGTGCCATTTCAGTGCACTGTTTCGGAGTCTAACTGTGAAGCTCAGTCTGTCTTGAGCAAACAGTTGCAAACACCGTTAATATTGCTTTTCCACATCCACATCGTCAAAAAAATGACTACCTTGAACTATTCAATGTATTCACATACGTAAGAGTGCGCCGCAGCCAAATGTAAACAGATGGCAACAAGAAACACTGACGTAATTATAACTGACAGCAGGACTGAAAAGGGAAACAGACTGCCTGTGCAGGTGTTCACGCAGCCTGGCAAAGACCTGACGGAATTGCAGATTGTGTTTCATATGACACACAGACACTCTCTGCACCTTAAACACAAGAATGACTATTTAGTGCCATGAGGGTTGTGTGTAAACTTTTGCAAACACTGGTTATAGAGACATGTACCTATGTGCATTTCACAAAATCATGTTTTGCACAACAAACAGCTTCCTACCCACATGCCATAATTGCTGTGTCCATCAGTGAAACATCAACACACATTAGTCATACACACAGTCTTTGTGCAGCAGAAAAGATGATCAACAAGAAAATCTGCAAGCTCAGCTGCTTCTGCCGTTCAGGGCCTATGTTTAGGGATTCATAGTCATGTGGTACGACTAAGTCATGGAAACAAAATGTTCATTTGGTACCCACCAATTCCATGTGCCAATATGTGTGAATGATTATGTGCGGACACAAGTTATTCTTGCTGAACACTTTACGTTCATACCCAAGAGCCGAACATTTTGCTGTCCTGCACTGACCAACCATTAGGCTCACATTAAGTACACATCCTAATGCATATTTCCTTAATGAATGCGAAACACACATACTCATGCCTAGCTAATGTGGACACTGTAAATATGGAAGAATAAAATTAACTTAAGTAGAACCCTTATGGTTAGCCTTCACGTTTCAGCCCCATAGGTGAGTACAGGTAAGATGCAACTGTTGTATACTTTCCTCTTGAGCGATACCGGTAAGCTGCTAGTCATAATCTGTGAGTGCTTGCCAAATGCGCTCCATCCCAATCTTTTTCTTATTTCCTTTCCATGGTCGGGATCTGCGGTTACTACCTGTCCTAAGTAGACATATTCGCCTACTACTTCCAGTACTTCCCTACTTAACGTAAACTGCTGTTCTTTCCCAAGGCTGTTGAACATTACCTTAGTCTTCTGCATATTGATTTTTCTACCTTTCTACTTTTCCTTGTGGTACAGTGCTACAGTGGTACAGTGCTCAAATGATGAAAATTCCTTCACCGTGAGGTTCTGCTGCCAGGGAACAGAGGTAACATATGATGCTGACACACAACAATATCCTGAGCCATGCAGGGTAGACAAGATTAATTTGTTAGCGTGCACTGTGACATAGGCAGCACAAAGATTTTCCAGCAGTTTCCAAAATATATTTCAAGCTCATGGTCGAAAAAACTAAATACTCCTGTATCCACTCCACACTAAACACACAGCACAACAGAACACAAAGTCAAATGCAAACTGCAGCACAGGGTGCTAAATGATATGCCACAGTAAAAGAAACTTCCATAACAAGTTTGATTTTGAAAAGAATCTCAACACAGCCAATCCTATTTTGATGTTATTTTGAGAGCATCCACACACTTCTAGAACAATGGAGCAAACCCCAGTGGCAGTGCTGACATGCATACTGAGAATACTGCCTAAAGCACAAGGAAAAGCTCTAGCTAGGTTTGACCTTAATGATAACTTTGTGTAACAAGTCTCATCAGAAGATCAAATTCTCTCAAAATTTCAATGGGCATTATTAAGCATGCGATTAGTTGAAACAGTGGACAGTTGAACTCGTGGACTGATGGTGTATGCTTCCAACAGCTCTTACACCCTCCAGCATTAATGCTCCAATTGAAATGAAACCACTTGCGGTCACGTTTGCAAACAAAAGATCTCATGTAATATGCTGATGGAACTGCAAGTGCTCAAGTAGCTGGCTTTAAATACTCCTGCAGAGTTGGCGGGCGCAAACCAAAGAACATACTGACTTGGCTGCCATACAAACATGTGTGGCAGTTGGCAAGTATGGTTGCCACCTTATACATTTGAGGAACATTCTGAAGTAACAACTTCTGATTTTTCTTGTAATCCAAGAATGCGAAAAGATTGACAGTTTTCCCAAACCCCCACTCAACGGCTTGACGAACAGTGCTCATGGAACTGTTAAACAGCTGTTGTTCTCGGCTGAGTGCAGCACCTGCATATGGCCGCATAAGGAGGGGACGCAGAGGGTAGGCTGGGTCCCCATAGATTGTGAAGGTCGAACCTTGGACGAGATCCAACAGCTTTTCATAAAGCCAACTGTCACGCAGGATACCTGCAAAATACAAAACAGTACTGAGTAATCACAGCGTTTGAACAACAAATGGGGGAAATGTTGAAGCAAAGTGCACAGATTTGATTTTCATTGGGCGAGCTCGAGCCACGAGAAAAAACATTCTGCTAGAACATTTGTTTGCTGTCACCAACGTAGGTGCCTAATAAAAACAACATTCTGCAGGAGGCTCCTGTTTTGTAGTAATGAACATGTAGCACTTGCTGCTGTTGCACATAAGCAAGCAAAAATATAAGGTTTGGTTCGGTCTATCAGGTTGAATGTCCCAAAGCAACTCGGGCTGTGAGAGACGTTGTACTGCTTTTGCGATGGTATGGTCTTGTTAATGACAAAAGGAATCTTTGCATAACCTGGCATGATGCCCTCTAACTGATATACATTCAACAATATACCAGCTTTAATATACAATGAACAAATTTTTTCGTGACTTCTGCAGTCCTGCTTTGTTAATACAACCCTCGTTATTATAGACTACTTAAATTATGGACAGTTTTTCTGGGGACCAAACTTTTTCATTGTATTTATGCCTCGTTAATATTGGAAACTCATCTGGACAATGGAAGAGGAAAATGCACATGTGCTGATTGGGGCCATGTATTTTTTGCCGTTACCATGGATAGGCGTGTGAACAAAAACTCTACTGCCCCAACCAGACGTCCAACTTTATGCATTTTAAGTGTAGGACACTACATGAATATAACGAACAAGTGCAGATGGCTGCGTGATGGCACTCTTGTTTCGTGGTTTCATTATTTGGAGTGAATGGCTATGATGACAACTCACTCTGCAGCTTGTGCCGCGTAGAAAGCTGCATTCAGTAGTTTTTAGCCAACTGAATGCTGAAATGTAGCAGTGGTATAGTAGAAGTTCAGCCATTAATCCATGACAGGTCATCACGTGCACCATAACCACTTTTTGCTTCAAGCTTTGATATACCTGGCATCTGAGTATATATAAATTTATTATGTCGAAAACTTGGATCCGCTTCACTCACCAGCATCATGCCTGTGCCCAGGGTAAGGTCCATCCAGGTCGCACACAATGCCATTTGCACACATAATGGCCGGATATTTAACGACATGCAGTCGTTTATGACCAGAAAAATAGATTTTCTGATTTGTGGTAGGCCTGCAGATGGGTCTAGCAGTGCCATCCACAAACCCCCAACAGTTGGTGAGAGGGGCACCTCTGCGATGAACTGCCTGCAATGAAAATAGAAAATTCAATTTTTTTTGTGTGTGTATGTACCTACATGAGAAACGCTTCCGTGCCATCACTGGTATGCAACATTCCGAAAACATTTCTTTCGGGCTATCGTGCGAGTTGTCAGTAAAGTAATAATTGGTTCCGTTACGATTTGAGACACAGTGTGCACTGAACCCCTATTTATCAGCAGACACTCTCTGCTATTATGCAGTTGTCTGCGATATCAAAAAGCAGCCAAAACATTTTTTTTTATTGGGCTGCGGAATGAAACTCGTCTTGCTTGACGTGCACGCACCTCAGAAAAACGAGCCAAGTCAGCCGGTTGCAGCCAGTCGTGCCTCCTCAGGTCCAGAAGATGACCGAAGGTGGTCTCAATGTGGCCGAATAGGGAGGACACAATGCTTGACATTGCCGAGCAATGCCGGCCGAAGATGGGCTCTAAGCCCCACCATCGATTCGGGTACGCCAACCGGCGTAGACCCATGAGCAACGCTTCTTTACCAGACACCTTGACGCCTTGGCTACTGAGGATGGTATCGGGCACAAGCAGCGATGTCTTCAGTGCGCCAAAATGCTCCTTGTCGAAACGGAACATCCGCCGAAACGACTCTTCGTCCAGGCAATTCACGTCCAGAAATCCGTTGTACGAAGCATAGCGTCGCGGCGCGGGCTCCCGGTACCGAATAAAAAGGTCCTCTAAATCATTCCAGCTGAGGTCCAGATAGGGTAGCTGGTCGCAAAGTAAATCTGCCTGTAATCGCCTAAACTTGGGCATCGTTTTAAAGCCACAAGAAAGTCTGCTTATAGAAGAAGGCGAACGCACAGACTTGCACAGACCAGACGAACGCAAGAAACGAGAAACGGCTAGCGGCGATTCCCAGCGTGGATAGTCTCGGCCTATTGCGACTCGGTTTAAAAATTCAAAAGGAAAAATGTATTACTTTGCACATGTATTTGAGCTTTATATGTAACTTAATATGATTTACTTAGTGTTTATTAATGTAATGAAAACAGAGCAGCATGCATATCAAGGTATTTTTTCTGCAAGTTTTTCTTTTAAGCCACCATGGCGCTGCATGCGCGCAATGCTAAGTGACCGCTATAACCGCTATTCAAAAAGCAGAGGAAGAGGACGCGTTCCCCTAACGCTATACACGTACAGATAGGGTCCCCCTATTCTCGTTCCCCCTATTCTAAAACTCTCTGATATCTGTATCCGGACTGAGGCTGGACGCAAGGTCCTGGTGGGCGTCCCGGTGTTTGCGGACTTGCCTGCTGACCTCATCTTGGGTGCTAACTACCTCATGTCCGGGGACGTGGCTCTGTCAATCGAAAACGGCGAAGCGCAGCTCCGCTCGTGCCGTACCGACCCTTGCCCGCCCATGGACGAGCATCCTGAAGGTGAGGCTAACTCCATGCAACCCCAACAGGAAGCGGTACATCACCCGAAGAAAGGCTACATTTCCATAGAGTGGTTGAGAGGAACAGTGAAGTGGTTTAACCTGATCGGCGGCTACGGCTTCATCAACCGCACCGCGGCACTGGCGAGGACATTTTTGTCCACCGCACCGCGTTACAGCACTCCCGTAAACTCCGCCGCATCCGGAAAGGACAGGAAGTTGAATACGAAGTAATTCCAGGAGAAAAAGGCCTCACTGCGGCCAATGTCAGTGTGCTCGATGTGAAGAGCGCGCAGAAACGTCTCGAGTTCGCCGGAAGGAACGAGCCCACACCGACCGGCATACTCAGACAAGCTGTGCACGGCACGATGCTTCCGATGAAAGCGGTGACAGCAGCAACAAGTATTGCGGCGAAGCTTTAAATTTTGTCACCACTGCGGATGCTTCACGAGGGTCCCGCAATGAGTCCCGCACAGAGAGCAATGCGCCAATCGCTGAACCAGACAATAGGCAAATATTATTGGTGCGAATATCATCATGGGAGGACAGCCCGAAAAAAAACGCCATGTGCAGCAGATGCGATGTCAGCGATATGGTGGCGCTCCATTGAAGGACGAGCGCAGTCGTGGCCGAGTGTAATTTACTAGGCGACAACGAAGTGAACAGTGCAGGAGCGAAGGAGAAGACGACAATGGATAGAGAATAAAGCAGGGCGTTCGAAAGAACGGCCGTGTCTCTGCTTGTCCTAATTCACAATATATACATGACCACCCCTTTGGGAAGTGCAGGTACCAGCAGAGACCAGATTAAAATGTTTGCAAGTTCCTCTCCTGGAGGAGCAAAGTGACAGTCACTGTCCTGCACTCAATTGACGTTGTATGCAGCCAAATGTGAAGGTCCTGTTGTTCGATGAGCCAAGAGTTACTTAAAAGGAGGTCTTTGCATGTCGTTGACCACAGAGTGTGCAGAAAGGGTGGCCACGTGCAGCCAAGGCACAGACACCTGCAGAAGAAAGGGTAAAAAAAAGAATATAAGTACCACTTTTAAGAATGACATTAAACATGTGCCCAAGCCCAATTAGCCATTGAAGAAAGGTATGGATCACAAAATCTGCAATGACTTAACAGTGCAAGCAGTTGATGTGCAGCAACTATAGTGATACTGAGGCCTCTAGGTTATTTCAGCAGGCTGTGGCCATAATAAACTTGGTAAATGTGCCTCCCCACAGTCAGTTTGTGTCTTTGCCTTTCTGTACGACGCGTCCTCCTGACACTTCTGGCCACGAATACATAGAAAGACCCTGCCTTATAATGCACAAATGCATTAGAATGCCTTTATAACAGAACTTTCTGAACCTCCAGAATCCTTTGTTATACATGTCTCTTCAATGCAATGTTTGCACACCATACTGGCTGCTATAGAACTTTGCAACGAGGGCCTTGCTTGCTGGGCTGTTGTATGCGCCTGACATCAATATGGTGGAAGCCGCAGCAGAACCGGTTTGCAACACAGCCTAGAGAGATGTTTTGACCTCCTCCTCGCCCGATGCAAAGGTCTACACATCAAGGTAAAGCACGTTCAGCAAAACAAGACCTTTATATAATATAGACAAACGATAACTAACGAAAAGAGGCACCAGTTGTCTTCTCAACTTCTTTTTCCCAATAGGATGTGCGCCAATACTGCCTATGTTGCCAAAAATACTGTATCTCAATATAGAGAGAAGGAAGTGCCAGCAAGTAGTCGGTGAAGTTGACGTCATTTTGCCAGCTGCGAATGGATCAGTGCAAAATGGCTCACTGCAACTATCACATTCATTGCAATGATGCGCTTGTTGGCAAAAGAGTTTTCCAGCGTTGGTTTCCAGCTCAGTACAATTTCCTAGAGCTCACTACATAGTGCTGCTGCCAGAGATTGTGGTACCTAGTTATGCTTTAACCATAGCGCCTTTTATCAGAATATTCAGTCATTTGGCATAATGTGCATTGTTTCTTCTTTCTTTAAGTAGATGTAGTGGTTACTATAGCTACTGCAGAGTTTGGATTCTCCAATGCAGTCTCTGCTGTGGTGTCCACCAACACTCCCTACACGCACCAGAAATCAACAGTAGCTCTGCTATGTGCGTTGATCTAACGCAAGAAACAAGCCCGGGATGCTTGAATTCCTTCTTTGTACAGGCGAACTTATTGAATGGTGTTCTTCAGGCGTTCACATACTAAAGGTAGGACTTCGGCAAGGCAGTACAAGTTGTTTCATTATCGAGGCATTCATTACGAGGCATTGAGATGTACAAACCAGCCACGATTCCTAATGTGGTGCCTCCCCCCACGTTTTCCTGAATCGTGCATGTGGCTCTCTTCACCTGTTCCCATCAAGTGACAGCAATTTAAGGGGAGGGCAAATTGAACGTAGCCTGTACCAACATATCACTGCATTCTAGAAAATGAGAGACGGTCTTTCTTCAAAACAGCTTTCACGCAGGCTACAGAATTGGTCAAAATACAGGTATGCCACCTGCAGCTGCATTTATACTAAAATTGTCGTGACACAACAGGTAGTTTATTTGAGGCAGATTAATGACACAAGGCTACAGAACTACTCATTGCACAATGGTTCGTTGGTTGGTTGGTGGGGTTTAACGTCCCAAAGTCACTCAGGCTGTGAGAGACGACGTAGTAGAGAGCTCTGGACCATCCGGGGTTCTTCAATGTGCACTAGCATCGCACAGCACACAGGCACCTAGCTATTCAGCCCCAATGAGTAGTGGCTGCCGTGTTCGGGATTTGATACCACATCCTTGGGCACAGCAGTCGAGCTCACTAACCACTGCGGCAGGGCACATGTTACAAAATGGCCATGACTGTGTTCCTTCTCATTATGTGTGAATAAAGTGGCAAACGAAAATAAATGGCACACCATATAGTTTCCCCCGGCAGTGAATGCATCTTTTGCTGACAAACCAACATCAAATGTGCACCCCCCCTCCCTCCCCTCACCTTTTTTTACTGTTCCAAGAACTAATCTGCGAAAGAGTAGCCCTTAGTGTTGATTTGTGGTACAGTGGGGTTGCTATTATTGTTTGAAAGCAAGTCAAATAAAAAAATGATAATCTGTGCTTGACATGAGGAATAATTTAAAAAAGAAAAGGAATTCTGGGTCCTCAAACACACATCCTTGCGTGACCATCGCGAAATGCTTCGTGCCTGAGAGAAAACTGGATACAGGGAGCGAAATGACGGGGGGGGGGGGGGGGAAGGCAACACTGACGTCTAAAAAAAAAAGCTCGCACCACCAAAGTAGCAATGCTTTATTTTAGCTCAATGCCTTTTTTAGACGCGCTATGAAAGCTCCGCCGGGATGGCGCAGCGGTTACGGCGCTCGAGGCGGGATCGAACCCCGGCCTCGGTGGCTGCGTTTCGATGGAGGCGAAAAGCTAGGCGCCCGTGTGCTGTGCGATGTCAGCGCGCGTTAAAGAACCCCGGGTGGTCAAAATTTTCTGAGTCCTCCACTACGGCGTCTCTCATAGCCTGAGCCGCTTTGGGACGTTAAACCCACAAACCAAACCAGACGCGTCATAAAAATGTTGCAAATTTCTGGCGTCGGCGCTCCTGAAACAACCTCATTGCACTTATCGTTGTTATAATCATCGCCGTGATCGTGCATCGCACGAGCGTGGTGCACTACACACAGGAAATGGAACATACAATGTAGTAGCCACTGAAGATATACAACGTAGTAGCTACTGAAAAGTGAGTAGCTTGGCTTGTCTTGGCAGTTTGCAAGGCCGCGGATGCTGCTGCTGTTTCACAATAAAGTTCACCTATGAATGCTGTGCAAAACGAAAAAAAAACGCATTTACCGGAAGCACTAGCAAAATTCTTGTGCAAAACCCTGCGTCTTATAGACCTTTTCAAAAACGGATGAAGGGTACTGCCATATTGTGCAGCAGGCTGCTCTCGTAGCCAATCAAAGCGGTTTCTCCGAGGGTCAGGAAAGGGTCTATCCATTGATAAATTTTGTTAACCGCAACAATACTGTCAAGCCTACCCCCATGTAAAACCCCGCACTCCTGGGGTCTTTGAGGTATTGGAAATAAATAAATAAGTACACCGGAAAATGTGGTAATGACAGGTGATTGGTGGTTTACCAAGCGTTATTTACCCATCCTTCAAAAGCGGCTGCCTGTGCGTAAGCTCACTTAAACCGGCTGATTTTAATAATCGCAGCGCACTCGGCCGACAAAGCTAGCAACCTGGCACTATTAAGTACCTCTAACTAAAGCCAGAAACAGTCGGCAGGTGTTAATTGATCTGAAAACCATAGTGGAAACAATAATAATACAAAGCTCTCGTATGCTTGTCGCCTCTTCGTCTTTCTTTTCCTTGAGTTGCTACTTTGGAACGGGTCAAAAACTATCCAATATCACATTCCATTATTTACTTGCGGCAATGACATATTTAACATCACGTGCTAAAAGCACGTTGCCTTTAGCACATAAAAAACGGCGAGTCGGTTGCAGGCAAGCTTCGTACAACCGACTCGCTTGCCGTTTCTCATGCGCCAGCCTTCCAATCAGTCTGCGAAACATGACTGATTAGTAGTGCAGCTACACGATACGAATAAAGCTGAAACTGACGCAAAGCAGACATTTATTTGGTTTTGCGCCATATTGCTATCCCAGCTTCGCGTCTGCTTCTTATACAACTTGCCTGGGAAGCGGCGAAATTTCACTGCGGTTCCTGGTTTTTCGTTTTGCGCAAACTTGTTGCATTTCACAACACAGCTTACTACTTTCCGCGAAGACGGAGGAACAGATGACACAGCGAAAGCTTCAATAATACCCTCAATGCACGTTTCGACCTGCTAAACGCGTGGCCGCACCTGGCTGCCTAAACTCCGCTCCAGCTGTCAGAGGTGACATGCGGCGCTGCCACGGGCAACTTCCGCGAAGGAACCACGCCTCTCGCCAATAACAGAAAAAAAAAGGCTACGTCGAATTACGTGAGTTTACTGTTTTCCCTCTGGTTTCGTCTGAGTAACGGATCTACAAACACCCGGTCTGAATTGGCTTTGGGGGCCGGCATGCCTATCGCAACTAATGCCGCGCGCTTGATATAATACGGATGAATTTGCTGGTTCACTTGTTAGAACTAAGCTGGAATAAGCTCTCTGCAGCGTCATTTCCGAGGCGCCTGAACGCGCCCGTTTCGTTCGTTGAAAACATATTTCACAATAACGTTATTTGCGCGATAGTGTATGCAGTCGAACAGAGGAAAAGGCGTCGCCGTAATTCCAAGCTTGGCATTGTTTTAAACGTGTCGGGAGAAACAAGTACGAGATACCATGTAACTGTGGCGCAACCGTTCGTGTGTGTGTGTGTGTGTGTGTGTGTGTGTGTGTGTGTGTGTGTGTGTGTGTGTGTGTGTGTGTGTGTGTGTGTGTGTGTGTGTGTGTGTGTGTGTGTGTGTGTGCGTGTGCGTGTGCGTGTGCGTGTGTGTGTGTGTATGTGTGTGTGTGTGTGTGTGTGTGTGTGTGTGTGTGTGTGTGTGTGTGTGTGTGTGTGTGTGTGTGTGTGTGTGTGTGTGTGTGTGTGTGTGTGTGTGTGTGTGTGTGTGTGTGTGTGTGTGTGTGTGTGTGTGTGTGTGTGTGTGTGTGTGTGTGTGTGTGTGTGTGTGTGTGTGTGTGTGTGTGTGTGTGTGTGTGTGTGTGTGTGTGTGTGTGTGTGTGTGTGTGTGTGTGTGTGTGTGTGTGTGTGTGTGTGTGTGTGTGTGTGTGTGTGTGTGTGTGTGTGTGTGTGTGTGTGCACTGTTCACAGTGGTGTCTCTCTTCCCATTTAGCGCCCGTTTGCGATAGGGATTCGCGCCGACGACAAATGTACAGGACGAGAGTAGAAAACTGGGCAAGTTGGTAAGTATTCATCTTGTGGCACCACAGGGACGAGGACAGATACGGAGAAAGACAGAAAAAGAATATCTGTCCTCGTTCCTGTGGTGCCACAACAAGATGAAATGTACAGGGTCGTCAACTTCTAGCTATAACACGGTCACGGCTTTGCAAACCAACATTGCGTCAAACTCAGGCGCGTCTCAAAGCGAAGCGATAATCAAGCACAAAAGGTCCTAAAGGTGAGGCTTCGCGTGGCATGCCACTTAACTTTATTGCGTGGCCGAGACGGACGCAGTGGAACCTCTGAAGGAGGTGACCTTGTTATAGTTAGAAGTGGACGACCCTGTACCTCCGATTGTATGCTGCTAATAGTAGCAAGGATGTACCCGAGAACCGAGACAGATACAGCGCCTTACTTTCCCCCAAACCAAACCAAATAAAGACTGCATATTTTGGCAGCGTAAAATTAAAGACAGGACTAAAGGAGAAAGACAAGGGACAAACGCTTTCTCCTTTAGTCCTGTCTTTAATTTTACGCTGCCAAAATATGCACTCTACTTATCAAGACCAACTAGCCCGTCTTTCTACGTCAAATAAAGACATTTGACACTTCGCCAAGCTCTATGCCAGCCTCTCAATGCGAAACAGCCAAGTAAAATCATACCAAATAGTGCTTTTTCGCTGATAATTCTCGCTCCACAGAAAAAACGCCGTTGCGATGACCTGACATCGCGCCAACAGTCGCCAAGAAACCACTGTTTCTCTCCCCTCGACACCTTCAGAAAATTTAACTGACCCCAAGCAAATATTAAAACTGTAACAAAATTAGTCTTATGAGGTGAAAATTAAAAATTACTGCAGGGCTCGAGCGCCACACCACCGGAACCAATACGAGTATGTTTCACACAACTCCGGCTGGCTGTGGTGCACCGCACGGAAAAACGATTATGCCGGTTCACGGTATCTGTGTCACCGGCTCCTGTCCCTAGATGATGGAAGAGCATACGTTGCCGAAGAGATAAAGCGTCCAAGCCTGCGAAATACAATAAACCAGATTTTGATCTTTTTTTATGAAGGCACGCACTGTCAGCAACGCGCATTTTCACAACCGTCATAACGCCCTGTCGCTTCGCCGTGGCTAGATACACGCAGCAGACGACCTCGTTGAATCATCACGTTTTCTTTTTTTTTTTTAAACACTTTCTCAG
This sequence comes from Amblyomma maculatum, assembly GCF_055883805.1. Taxonomy (NCBI): domain Eukaryota; kingdom Metazoa; phylum Arthropoda; class Arachnida; order Ixodida; family Ixodidae; genus Amblyomma; species Amblyomma maculatum. Next base: position 163,768 of record NW_028146763.1, on the reverse strand, counting down.
AAGAATATGTTGAACATATCGCGCGGAAAACAAATTCAGAGCAAGCCTCTGACAGTGCTCTACAACTCCCCGTATTATACATGGGGTCTGCTGGCAATACTGAGAAAGTTGAACAATTAAAGAAAATAATTAAGAGAAAGTAAAAAAATATCTAGGATCACTAGGCTACCGCCGCTATCGTGCATTCGGTTCAGGGCCGAAGTTCCTTGGTTGAAGGTGAGTGGGACGACCTGTATAATTTACACCTTTCGGCCTAAGGTCAGTTTACTTAGCCGTTGTGAACTGGATGACATTGAAATAGCACTGAGATTTACACAACTTCCAAATCTCATGCTTCGCGAAAGAAGATGGTGACAAGGGTACGGAGGGAAACGAGCGCGCACACGTTTCGACCCGAGCATTTCCTAAACGGTATCTTTCCCTCATCCTCTACTAATTCGGTCCCCTCCACGCGACTCGCGGTGTATTCATACTCCAGCACCTGAGACTTGAGAGACAAACGTTCCCTTTAAACGCTTAAACTTCAGAACGGTGCCATTTCACACGGCTCCAGTGATATGCACCTGTGCACATAAACTACACACTATCGAGCTGTGATCATTTCCGGAACAGTGAAAATTCTGCGAGGAAAAGCGGACCTATTTCATCAAATATGGGCTTGCCAGTAAATGCGGCAGCCAACGTGAGAGGCAGCTCTTTCCAGCTAGGACCTCGAGGAGCAACGACCACTCGTGGAGCGGACAGGGGCAGCAGGTTTCGCCAAAAGAGTACTGGACTGAGGGACCTGGCCACCCATTCTCTCCTTCCCTAAACCTCTTGGTGGGAATGTCAGCTGGCATCCAGTCGACACCATGTCAAATCCATTCCTGTTTTTCATGCAGTTTGCCCTAATCGTCTAGACTGCGGAGGCCGGCGCTGTGAACACGGAATTCATCCTCGCTGAGCGCTTACGCCAGCACGGAGACTGCGCAAAAGAAAAAGAATTTCCGAATCTGAGTGATTGCTGGGGATCGCCACGTGCTACCTCACCGACGTCATCGACGAACCATGATATAAAAGCCCTTCTGCCATCATCCTTCTTCAGTGGGCATGTCAGCTGGCATCCAGTCGACACCATGTCAAATCCATTCCTGTTTTTCATGCAGTTTGCCCTAATCGTCTCGACTGCGGAGGCCGGCGCTGTGAACACGGAATTCACCCTCGCTGAACGCCTACGCCAGCACGGAGACTGCGCAAAAGAAAAAATTTCCGAATCTGAGTGACTGCTGGGGATCGCCACGTGCTACCCCATCGACGTCATCGACGAACCACGATATAAAAGCCCTCCTGCCGTCATCTTTCTTCAGTGGGCATGTCAGCTGGCATCCAGTCGACACCATGTCAAATCCATTCCTGTTTATCATTCAGTTCGCCCTAATCGTCTCGACTGCGGTGGCCGGCGCTGTGAACACGGAATTCATCCTCGCTGAACGCCTACGCCAGCACGGAGACTGCGCCAAAGAAAAAGAATTTCCGAATCTGAGTGACTGCTGGGGATCGCCACGTGCTACCTCATCGAATTCATCGACGAACCACGATATAAAAGCCCTCCTGCCATCATCCTTCTTCAGTGGGCATGTCAGCTGGCATCCAGTCGACACCATGTCAAATCCATTCCTGTTTTTCATGCAGTTTGCCCTAATCGTCTCGACTGCGGAGGCCGGCGCTGTCAACACGGAATTCATCCTCGCTGAACGCCTACGCCAGCACGGAGACTGCGCAAAAGAAAAAGAATTTCCGAATCTGAGTTACTGCTGGGGATCGCCACGTGCTACCTCACCGACGTTATCGACGAACCATGATATAAAAGCCCTTCTGCCATCATCCTTCTTCAGTGGGCATGTCAGCTGGCATCCAGTCGACACCATGTCAAATCCATTCCTGTTTTTCATGCAGTTTGACCTAATCGTCTCGACTGCGGAGGCCGGCGCTGTGAACACGGAATTCATCCTCGCTGAACGCCTACGCCAGCACGAAGACTGCGCAAAAGAAAAAAAATTTCCGAATCTGAGTGACTGCTGTCATTTTTGCTCCATGAACAGTAAACATCCTAGGGTGCGAAGCTCCTTTTGCTGCCAAGTCCTGCCCACAGCAGGGAGCAAGACGGTCGAAAGGTATGTTTCTGCTCATAATGTGCTGAAGGAAACTTGAAATAGAGCTTAGAAATATGTTAAACAGCTTTTTTTGGGTGAATTTATTCCATGCTTTCCAAACCAGTACTAATGCCTTGGAAATAGAAATCAAACATATAATTTGAAGTGTGGTTTCTTTGAATACCAAGATCAATGACTGCAAACAGGTTTACTTCTGATTGGATGTTGTGGTCTTGTGGGTAACCTTCAGAACATGTTCCGACTTGAAAGGTGACCTCTTGGACATTCAAGGAACGTCTTCGCTGCATCATTTGTGGTTGTCGCATTGATGTGCTCTCATACACAGTGCAAAAATGCTCGTCAAATTCGAAAACTTTAAGTTTTGTGCGGTGTGTCATGGAGGTTTCAAAAAAGGCACAATTCTTCTTTCTGATAAATGATTCAGACACAAGAAACAATTTATGCTCGCCTGAAGGAGTACTCATTGGCGGCGGCTCAATGCACATTTCAGCTATTTGTGCGACTATCTGTCCAAGTGTTTCTAGACTCAAATCTGCATTTTTTTGTGGTTTTTATGCGCCCCTTTATTTTTAGTGCATCAATCCAGAACATCATGTCCGTCAAAAACCACTTAGTCTATTTCTTCACAAGTGCGCCTCTTTCAGAAATATATGCATGATACCCTCTCCTGTTCAGCTTGTGCAAGATATACCGTATTTACTAGCGTAATCAACCCACCTTTGTCAAGAAAAATTGATGACAGATTTGGGGGGTAGGGTTCATTATGTGGGATTTTTTTTTTGCGAGTTTTCCACTCTTTTATCAGTCATCAATGAAAGCATGCAGTCAGCTGCAATTACAACACCTTGATTTATTATTATTATTATGATTTTTCGCTTCAAAAGGTGTTTGCTGCTTCATGCGTTCCAATGATTTGTGGCAGTGGACAGCGCCCACCGAGCCCGATCATGGCATGTACTGACACAGCCGGACTGAATGCAGCGGAGAGTGCCACTGCATTCAGTCCGGCCATGGTCATGAAAACCAGCAGCTTGTGCAACCGCGAGTAGGGAAACGAAGAGATGCGCACTACAGCCTTTTTTAATTCTCAGCGGCAAAAGTCGGTCGTGGGTTCCTGATGCGAGTGGGTTCATTACGCGAGTATTTAGGGTAAATATATTTGTGGGAGAGGAGGGTGAAGGCTGTTCGAGAAAAATCTCCCCCTGGTAGAAGTGAGCGATGAGCACAAAAGAGCAAATGAAGCAAAGGAAATAAGGAAACGATGGTTTGGTAATAATAATAAAGAGGGGCAAGAAGGGGGCGGGGGGGGGGGGGGGGGGCTCGTGTTAAGCTACGCTACCACACCGGTTGCCCTTTTACACCCCAGGAAACCACTGATAGCGATACGGCTGAGTGATCGGTGAAAATATATGGAATATATGCTCTCGCAATCCAAACAACATTTCAGCGAAGCACGATGGCGTCCCACAGGTCACACAAAAAAATCTCGATCCATGGATGTGGTGGGATTGCAAAACTGGGAAGTGGGGCAGACATGGGACTTTGAGAAAGGGGAAGCATGATGAGTGATGCATCACAAGTAAAGAAGGGAAGCCTGCTCTTCCACTGGAGCAGGCAGTGGAGCACATCCCCCTGTGGCCAGAGCTTTGAAAAGCAGAGTCCTCAGGTATTTTAATTTCCGTGGGCTCAATTAGCTGTTGTCAGTCACGAAAGCTTTTTATGCATGGTAACCCAAAAAATTCCAGTAATATGCGTTGTGGGGCTAGTTGGTTCATACTCAGATAGGTTTTATGCTTTTTGTGTCGGCTTTTTGTGTCGTCTTTTTGTGCGCATAAAACCTATCTGAGTAACCCAAAAAATCAAAGCGAGAACAAAGTTTTCCAGAATGCTCTTTAGTGCGTTTTAACTGTGCGCACACTCAGCCTACTAGAGAATTCTGTTGAAAGTCTTTCACTGTCTTCCAGATCGCTATTACCACCATGTGAATGTAAGCATAAACCAATGCAAATGAGTGCCTGCTATGTACTGATCAAATGATGCTGCACTTAATGATGCAGTCTTTTCATCCTATAAAAGAATAGTTTTTTTTTATAATTTTTCCTAGTTTTGTGCAGCTCTTGGGCCTGCAGCACGAGAAATCGACACAACTGTGGGGACCTGAATGATGTAGGAGAGGTAAGCAGTATTGCCAGTTTCTTCATCTTCTTCTTTGTTGTCTGTGAAGGGGAAGAAAAAGATTCTTTCTTAGGGCATATAAAGTCAGCCTTCAGAAGCATTGAAGTTTTTAATGTCAAGGCAAAGAGTGTAGTTCATTGCTTTCACCATGTGGGTTATAGTCGACCATCGCCTTCTTCCCCCCCCCCCCCCCCAGAATAAAAAATTGCATATAACCTGCACTCCAGTTTTAAGAACTAATTTTTTTCAACTTTCGTGTGGGCTATAGTACACGAGTACTATGGTATATGCAATTCCATAGTACACGAGTACTATGGTATATGCAATACCTTACCGCAGCCAACGCCAGGTGTGAAATTCTGAATCCATCCCCGTAATCATTGAAATCACTTGCAAATAGTACTACTATTTTTGTCTATGCATCAAGGAAGGGGGCTGGTGCTGGTTATTTGGGTCTGAAAATATTAAATGTTCTCCAAAAATGCACACATATTTCAAGGCAAAGGGGAACCCACCTGTTCTTGCCCCACAAATGCCCGCTTCGTCTCCCTCACCAGCTTCATTTCATTGCATGAGGGCAGGGGACCAGCAAAAGTTTCATCGGTCGCTCCTCTTATGGCATGCAGATATGTAAAAATGTGCTTGATGTGGTCTCATGTGTACATCAGTTACATTACCTAAATGGAAAGTACAGTAAACAGCAAATTGGTTGTCAAATGAACAGCTAATGGGCTTGCTCCTTGGTTGCAACAGTGTTTCTACTGGTGCCCTTCACTGCCCAGCAGCACTGCGGTGCAGCAGCCATGAAACAAACCCTCCCATAGCGTTACAGACGAATTTCATGACAGTGAGCATTGAAGGACTCTGCTGTTACTCAGAAATCGAATAAAAAATTACAAGGATTCAACACTGCTGAACCAAATATTGAGTGAAAGCATTAGTTGGGGGTGACTGAGAGTTCTCTTTTTCTTCTTCCTCAAGCCCTGCTCTAACCAAGCCGTATGAACATGCCTTAGTGGCCTATAGGGGTAACGTAAATGCCAGGGTCCTAGCAGGCTGATTCTGACATAACCGTTCCATGTGAAATGAGAGGCCCAAGTTGGCAGCTCCTGCCAGTCCGTGTGTCACGTGGGGTGTGACGTGGCTACCGGCGTGTTATGCTGAAGGCTCGAAACCTAGAGTAGTATTGCTTTCGCAATAAAAATTGTAATTTCTATCTTCATACATTTCTACTCTCTTTTCGCTTTACCTTATAGGACACAAACACAGGTATGCTCGTTATACCGGAGTTGTAGGTCAGATGAGTTCTGGCATTTAAAACAATGTTACAAACCATTTGTACTATGCTCTTATCTGTTCTTCAGGTCCATGTGGGTCATGGGAATTACATCAGCAGTGGCACATGGGAGCGACTACAAAATTCGCCCATGGACTCCACCTTCTGTAAGCAGTTGGCAGGCTGCCTGTGGGGCAGTGAGGTGCTTGCGGAGAGAAGTCTCACAGGCACACTGTCCAACAACGCTATTTCTCAGGGGGCGACGAAGACGTACCCACCACTCTCCCCCATGAAGGTGGCTTCAGTGTCAGGTAAGCCAAAAACAGTTGGTCTAGCCTATAGTGCACCGTGTATTCTAGTAAATCTACTTTCAACTACATGCATTTTATTATCAGTTTTTACCAAGTATCCTATAGTTTTTGTTTTGTTTACAATGCGATTCATTGCTTTGTATATTAGGTCCCATGCTGCTGATATAAACACACCTGTACTCTAACTTCTACTCCGAGTAGCTCTCGAGGTCTGTTTTGTGTTTCAGAAGCCAGCCTCCACTCGAGTTACTCCTCAAGTTAGGGAAAAGTGTCAGGTTTTCATTGAGAACCTCGAAGTTGCAGCAACACTACCTAGACCACCAGTTTGCCTGTAGATTTGTTGGACATAGCAGTGTGGATTTTGTTCAATCCGTAAACAAAACTATTAAACAAATCCGTAAACATTATGGATGCAGGGAAATGTGTGCCGACGGCTGAGTGACGTCCTCAGTTCGTTCGGCACGGAATTTATAGCAAGATATTGTTCTGCGAGCATGACTGTGGATAGCCTCTGATGTGCGCACCTGCCACTGCCACTGAGCTTAGTTGTAGCTGATCGATGCCTTAATTCTAGTTTTTTTTTTCTAGTTCATCACACTGCGCTTTATATGGCACTATTAAGGGGAGACGCGGTTCCTAAACTGATAAAAAATGGCCGATGTTGTTTTTCAGCTCTGTTGCCGATTCTTCCGCAGTGGCTATAATCTCTAGCTTCTCTTTCAATGTGAAAGACTGCTGCCGAATCGCACTCATGGTGCCAACACAAAACAGGCCAACTGTGCAACTGAGTTGACTAGTGTAAGACAGCACCTGTCAAATGCGGAACAGCCGCTGGCTAAACAAAGCGTGACCAATGGCGTGGAGAATAAAGAGTCTATGCTCTGGGATGTGGGTTATTGTTGACCACCGCTTGTTCCTCCTCCCCCCCCCCCTCCAGAAAAAAAATGCATATAACTTGCACTCCATTTTTAAAAACTAATTTTTTCAAACTTTCCTGTGGGCTATATAGTCGATGACTGATTTTCTGGACTCTCAACAAACCGCGAAAATGTCCGAAAAAACAAGTGTGCAGCAAAAAAGCTCAATTATTTGCCTATTATTGACTTTGAGGCCTGAAAAAGTCATGAATGCTTTTCCGCACCACGCTCCGTTTCCGTGCTAACAGGTACGCCTGAATTTCGGCGAGAGCCGTAGTGTCGCCGTAAGCCGACGAAACGGATGCGACCGCTTGCATCAGCTCAGCTTGCGTCGGCTGCGCTGCTGTAGGTGAGTCGTCGTCGTCTCTCTCAGACTCCACAAGCACTTGGTGAATAATTTCTGCATCTGTGAGGCCAGCGCACAGTTCCAACTCGTGGTCCACATCTGTGAACTCTGAATACGAGACGGTCGATGTAGTTTCGACACCTGCAGTGCGAAGTGTTGCTTGGATCTCGCAATCCATATATTTTCACTGACCACTCTGCTGTATTGCTATCAGTGGTGTTCCGGGGTGTAGAGGGCAACCGGTGTGGTAGCGTAGCTTAACACATGCTCCCCCCTCCCCCCCGACCTCTTTATTATTATTACCAAACCATCGTTTCCTTATTTCCTTTGCTCTTTTGTGCTCATGGCTCACTTGTACAAGAGGGAGATTTTCCTCGAACAGCCTCCACCCTCCCCTCCCACAAATATATTTACCGTAAATACTCTCATAATGAACCCACTCGCATCATGAATCCACCACCTACTTTTGCCGCTGAGAATTTAAAAAAAGTTAGAGTGCGCATCTCTTCGTTTCCTGCCGTCGTAGCCCATAGAGCATTTCATGGCAGCGTACCAAGATGCTTCACAGCGCTATCATCTAAGTGCATATCATTTGAAGTAAGCTCTAGTACTAAAGGGGGGGGGGGGGGGGAGGGTGCTTGGCAGTGTCAGGGCCCTTGACTGGTAAGCTAGCAGCTACTCGCGGTTGCACAAGCTGCTGGTTTTCATGGCCATGGCCGGACTGAATGCAATGGCACTCTCCGCTGCATTCAGTCCGGCCGTATCAGTACATGCCATGATCGGGCTCGGTGGGCGCTGTCCACTGCCACAAATCATTGGAACGCACGAAGCAGCAAACACCTTCTGAAGCAAAAAATCGAGGTGTCATAATCGCAGCTGACCGCATGCTTTTATTGATGACTGATTAATTGGAGAGTGGATGACTCGCAAAAAAAAATGCCCACATAATGAACCTTACCCCCAAAACTGTCACCAATTTTTCTTGAAAAAGGTGGGTTCATTACGCTAGTATGTATGGTATGTGAGGACGACGTGCCTTTGAGGGAAATGAAGGATGTCATTGGGTATGGGAAGCGTTTAGCTATCAATCCATATAATTAAAAACAACAAACTGCAATGAGAAAGTTCATTAAAGCTGAAATTCAGTAAATATGCTCTGGGTTTTGTTTAGAGAAATTTGTATCTACGGCAACCAGCTCAGTTATGATTGCATTTTTGAACTGAGTGGAGCAAACCACATCTGTTTACAGAGTGCAGAGTTTTGTGAGATTCTAGCCATAACTAAAAAAGTTAGTTTTAAGACCCTCATCCCACCTTAGAGAAGCGGGCTTTTCAAGTGCATTTTAAGTTAGAGCTCCCAGCTGATTTCCAACCACAGTGAGCTGTTTGCTTTTGGGCAGTCTATTTCACTATTGCTGCTGCAGTGTCTCAGTGGTACGGTGCTTGCCTGCTGACCTGAAAGAAGCTGGATCGATCCCAGCCGTAGCAGTCGCATTTCAATGAACGCAAAATGCTAGAAGCGGCATAACCTACAAAACACCAGATGGTCGAAAACTGTCTTGTACCCTTCAATATAGCATTCCTTGTAGCTTGATTTGCTTTGGAATCTTAGGCCCAGTAAACTTCTTTAGTTGTTTCTTGAAGTTCCTTTTTTTTCTTCTCGTTGCTGATGGTCCCGTCTCCTTGCTTCGCCGAGACAGTTTTTCCAATGGGCCGAATTAAATGAACAAACTTCTTTAGTTAACATGTAAAGGTTGGCCAGATGAACACGTACAACACAATCGAAAAAGAACAGAAGAGACAAAAGAGTTGGGTCGCCCTCCGGCTTAGGACAGTCCGTTGTCCCAAGTGAGCGTACGGGAGAACGTCCGTCTTCTCCTTCGCTCAGGCTGCAACTCCCAGGCTACCCCCGCAACTCGCCGTTCTCGTGCAGTCTCACTTTTCTGCGAAAACGTCCTTGGCGTCCCACTGCCGCCGTTCACACAGTTTCATGGAATCCGTAGCCGAGATACAGTTCGCCTAAGTGTCTAAACCCTGGCCTTTCCACCACTGGCATGCCACTCTCGAGGACATACACGAGATTTACGGCTACCTCTTACACATACCAAAGAAAAAAAATGTACGAACACCCAATAGGCACTCGACGAGGTCCGCCAACAGCGCTCGGGCCCTCGCTCACTAACGAACAGGCCGAACACAGAACAGCCAAACGCTTTTCAATGCGTGGAACCCCCCGCCCCTCAAGAAAGACATAAAACAGACAACGCGCACACGCAGGGACATTTCACACAGTAACCAAAAAATAAGAAAAAGGTCCGCCCTCTGTGGGTACGGGTGCTGCTCCACCCGCGCAACGCGTGGGCCGGCTCCCCGAAACGGGAGGAAACACAAATACACACAAAAAAACACCCAAGCAAACATGCACTGTTGACGACCTTACAGGCCCTAGAAACCGACAGCAATTCCAATCTTCAGCGTTGTCTCTGGCCTCTGCAAGCAAGAAATTTCGCAAGAAATCTGAATGGTGGTTTTTCATACTATTCTCAACACCTACACAGACACTATATCACTGGCAGCAAAGCTGGCCAGATGTGTAAGCATTTCTTGCAGTATTTCACTGCTGCTTTTGTCATGCAGCATGTAAAAGATGTTTTACTAAACTGCAAACGCTGTGGTTCTTTGTGGAGGTTCTTGAAATGTTACAGCCTGACAAAATATACATTTAAATAGAGTGGCATGCTATTTCACACCTAACCTTTTGCCCTAATCTCATCTTTATATACCATTCACACTTCCTCAAGTGATGGTTGGAGAAAGGTTCCTGACGAGCTCCTTGCCAAAAGAAATGCTGAGTCGCGTTCTTGAATTTCAGTTGAGTGTAGGAGCGGTTTTCTCCACTTCACAGGGTGTAGGACCCCGCAGGGGGCACCTGTTAAAGCAGGTGTTTGCGTGTACTGTGCGACACCACGGACCCCAGCACCCACGCTTAGCCGTGCGTGGCATCGCCGTGTCTGGGGAAAAGGGGATCCTGGTGGTTGAGCCGATGCCGAGTGTTTGGACCTTTATGGCCCCTCGGCGGAGGCAACACACCACTTTGGCCCACGCTTCCCATAGACGGTACCCCCGGGCTGACCCACCCGGGGGAAATCGGCAGTCGCCTTTTCCTGTCCTCCACTTCATCTTTCACTTTCCTATCTCTTTTCTCAGCACTGTCCTGTCTCCTCCTCATTTCTTGTTTTTCCTTTTTTCTTGGCGGCGAGGGTTAACCTTGTGTGGAGTAGCTACCCTGAGTTGCCCATATTTGGTTATAGTATCGGTGTACTGCTGGCGTGGGCAGGACTTCTTGCAAGTTCCTGTCCCGTCCCCTCGTTGGGCTCCATGGTGGGTGGCAGGCACAACTACCGAAAACACAAACCCTTTCATGGATTCTTTCTCCCAAACAAATGATCGTCCTCCAAACAAACGAGGGCGGACCGATGCTACAAGCCATTTCTTTGTGAAAACAAAAGAGACTTTCCCAAAGTTCCATGTCATACATAGCGAGGAGCTAGAAAAGCCCGCTCGAAAAATCTCCCCTTTCATAGTGTCAAAGTGTCTCACTAAAGACCTCGGCCCTGGATACAAAGTATCAAAACTTGCAAATGGTGACCTCTTGCTAGAAGTACAAACCAAGTGTCAGTCCTCCAACCTGAAAAACATTGTGTCGCTTGGGGACATCCCCGTCGTCATCACCCCCCACCGATCCTTGAACATTGTAAAAGGAGTAATATCTGAGATAGACTTCATTGCTCTCACTGAAGATGAAATGGCAGAAGGACTAGCAGACCAAAACGTCATCGCGGTTCACAGAATAAAAATCCGAAAGGATAACAAGGAGATCCCTACAAAACATCTGGTTCTGACTTTCAATAGCTGCACCCTCCCAGAGTCAATTGAAGTCGGATACATCAAAATAAACGTCCGACCGTACATCCCAAATCCGAGGAGATGCTTCAACTGCCAGAAATACGGCCATGGTTCGCAAAGTTGCCGTGGCCGCACAACTTGTGCGAAATGTGCTGCGAACGACCACAACTCTGATAACTGCACCGCAGACCCACGCTGTGCAAACTGTGAGGGGGATCACCCCGCATACTCTCGATCCTGCCAAAAATGGAAAGAAGAAAAGCAGATCATAACACTAAAAACAACAAAGAACATCACATACAAAGAGGCACGTACCCAGTACAACAAAACCAAGAACACATTTCAGTTCACAGCGAAACCAAATCTCGCCGATGTGGTGCGACAGGGCGGGGCACCACAACGGCCTTCGGCACCTACCCAGACCTCAAACGAGGCTGAGGTAGTGCCATCCCCTGCACCGATGGAAGCAGCTCCCGCTCCTCCACCACCCCCAAAACAGGCTACGCGTCCCTCAGGGTCGGCGAGCCACAAGACCTCCGCCCACGAGGCAAGGTCTAAAAAGAAGGAACACGTGCCTCTGGCACGTTCGTCCAGCACCTCAGACGAGGTAATGGACATAGGCCAGGACAGCTCTTTGCCGTCTTCGTCACAGAGACGGCGGAGCTCCTTGGAACGATCCAAAACAGACAAGGCCCGAATCACGGGCCCTGGAAAAAACCTAACTTAATTTCCAAGCTTTCAACAAAATAAGATGGCATTCCTAGTACAGTGGAACTGTAGAGGACTTCTAAAGAATAATAATGACATAAAAGACATTCTAGATACAGTCTCGCCAGTTGCACTGTGCGTACAGGAAACAAATTTAGGTTGCACGCACTCGAATATACTGAAAAAATATCAAGTCTTCCGCCGAGATCGACAACAAGCAAGCAGGCTTTCGGGTGGTGCGGCCATCATATTGCAAAGTGGAGTTCCAGCTCAAGAATTGAAATTAAACACTCCCTTAGAAGCTGTAGCAGCCACAATAATTGCCTTTAAAACTCTTACTGTGTGTTCTGTCTATCTTGAACCAAATCTTAAAATAACACTCCATGATCTAGAAAACCTTTTTTGCCAACTACCAGAGCCCTACCTAGTAGTAGGAAATTTTAATGCACACTCTCCTTTGTGGGGAAGTGAAAAAAGTGATACACGTGGACAGCTTATCGAGGATTTTATTCTTAGTTCAGACATTTGCTTATTGAACTCCTGTAAGCCCACGTACTGTTCACCAAGGTCAGGAAAAATGAGTTTTTTAGATTTGGCTTTTAGTTCACCTTCCCTTTTTAATGATTTTAAATGGGATCTTCTGAACAACCCGTATAGTAGCGACCACCTGCCAGCAATAATCAGCTTATCATCCTCACCATCAGTCATGCCGACCAAACCGAAACGGTGGAAACTTCACTTAGCAGATTGGGAGCTTTTTAAAGTAGAGGCGAATCTAGGAGCAGTTTTCTCAGATGCCCTTAGTGTCGACAAACTAAATGAGTTGTTCACGACTTGCATTATCACTGCCGCTCACCTCACCATTCCACAGTCCTTAGGTGTGGTGCGACAAAAACACAAGACGTAGTGGTCTCGGGAATGTAAGGAGGCCAAAAAGCGGCAAAATAAAGCATGGGGCGTTTTTCGAAGGTACCCTACACACGAAAATCTTACAGCTTTTAAAAAGGCCAAAGCTAAAGCTCGATACACTCGTCGCAACTCTGAAAAAGAATCCTGGCAGAAGTATGTCACGTCAATAAATAGCTCAATGACGTCTAAGAAAATGTGGGAACAAGTTCGTAAACTCAGTGGAAACTTTTCCCCGTTTACAATTCCCATCCTCACAGCCCCTGGTGTTCAGACTAGCATAGAAGAACAGGCCAATATACTAGGCGAACATTTCACACACGTTTCAAGTTCGTCACACTACACAGAAACATTCTTAAAATACAAAAACATAGCTGAGAAACAAAAACTCCCAACAAGTGGTGGCAGAAATGAATCATATAATAGTTTTATTACACTCCAAGAAGTAAAGAACGTCCTTGCTGTTGGAGAGCAGACTGCGCCTGGCCCTGACGAAATTCATTACGAAATGCTGGCTCATTTATCCGAATCCTCTGTAGAGGCACTTGTGAAATTCTTTAACAAAATTTGGACTCTGGGTAAACTCCCAGAGGCTTGGAAACAAGCCGTTATTGTTCCGTTTCTGAAACCAGGAAAGCCGCCGACCTCAGCGGGCAGTTACAGACCCATAGCTCTGACCAGCTGTTTAGCAAAATGTTTTGAAAGTGTTTTAAACATCAGACTAACTTTCATCTTAGAATCTCATAAACTTCTTAATGTTCATCAGTGTGGTTTTAAAAAAGGGTGCGCAACGACCGACCACTTAGTGCGTCTTGAAAATACTGTCGGGGAAGCGTTCATACATAAACAAAATTGTCTGGCCGTTTTCTTTGACATGGAAAAGGCATACGACACGACTTGGAGGTTCGGGATCCTACGCGATATAGCAGATTTGGGCATCCGAGGCCGGATGCTTAATGTTCTGAAGGACTTTCTATCAGGTCGTTCATTCCAAGTACGTCACGGTACCACCTTTTCGAGGAACTTCATTCAAGAGAATGGGGTACCTCAGGGGTGCATTTTAAGTACAACTTTGTTTATTGTAAAAATGAATTCTATTAGCAAGGTAATCCCAAAATCCATTATGTTCTCGCTGTATGTCGACGTCCTTCAAATAGCCTGCACATCCTCAAACATATCAATTTGTGAAAGACAAGTACAATTAACACTAAATAAACTAGACTCATGGGCTTTTAAAAATGGGTTCAAATTTTCCCCACAGAAAACAGTGGCAGTAATGTTCTCGCTGAAACGAGGTATACAGATCAATCCCAAGCTACACCTAAATGGGATTGAGTTGCCAGTAAAGAGCGAACATAAATTTTTGGGTGTAACGTTCAACAGAAAACTAACATTCCTGCCTCACATAAACATCCTAAAGAGGAAAGCCATAAAATCTCTAAACATACTGAAGGTTCTCTCTCGGAAACACTGGGGGTCTGATAGGGCGTGTCTTCTACATATATATCGATCTGTTGTGCGGTCTAGCTTGGACTACGGGTCCATAGTCTACGGGTCAGCTAGACCATCATATCTAAGGAAATTGGACCCGGTACATAACCTAGGTTTACGCCTTTCTTGCGGCGCTTACAGAACATCCTCTGTTGATAATCTGTATGCAGAGACGAACGAGCCTCGGCTGAAAGATAGAAGGGCTTCACTCACATGTGCTTATGTCCTTAGAATAAGGTCACAGAAAAAACACCTCTGCTATCCAATAGTCTCAACATGCCGCTCACGAGTAATTTTCACAAATAAACCACAAGCAACGAGGCCACTGATAAGGCGTTTCGAAGACATTTGCAGTGAGCTAGAAATTCTGGACACCTTGGCCGACACTGCACCAAAAAACAGCCCCCTACCCCCATGGTACAAACTTCCAAATGTCTGTGATCTCACTCTAACACACTTCAACAAAAGCCAAACTCCTAAAGAGCATATAATACAAGAATTTCGCATAATAAAAGAAAAGTACAGTAATTATACAGAGTTTTATACAGATGGATCAAAAACTCTTACTTATGTTGGCTGTGCCGTAGTTGAAGAGAACTGGGAACAAATAATTAGGCTTCCTCAGTGCGCATCAATCTTTACAGCTGAATCTTATGCTATCCTGACAGCTGTAGAAAAAATAGTGAATGAAGACATTGGGAAAAGTGTCATCTACACCGATTCGTTGAGTGTACTGATGGCTTTAAAACACAGAAATGCTGCCATGCCTCTAATCGGTGACATAATACATAATGTAAAAATGATCACGACACAAGGACATAACATAGTGTTCTGTTGGGTCCCTAGTCATGTAGGCATTGACGGCAATGAAAGAGCAGACAAATGTGCTGCACTTGCCCACAACAAATTGATTCAGATAGTAAACATACCACATAGTGATTGCTTGAAATTAATAAAACATAAACAGATGAATAAATGGCAGTCCAGATGGAACAACCAAGAAAATAATAATTGCGTCTCATAAAGCCTGTACTAGGAGAATGGAAATCGAGCACACATCAACAACGTTTTATGGAAGTGATAGTATGCCGTCTTCGTATTGGACATACACATCTTACACATAACTTTCTGCTAATGAAACATAACAAACCGACCTGTGAAGAATGCGACGAGATACTCACTGTAAACCACATTCTAATTACATGCTCAAAACTTGAGGCACTACGGAGACAACATTTTACTATATTTTACAATCATACCATCCCATTTTATCCCACCTTGCTTTTAGGAGAAAGAGCACTTGTAAACCTAGCATCCGTTCTCAGTTTCCTAGAAGAAGGAAACTTTTTAAATAAACTATAGATTTAACATTAACCTTGCTCTTGGCGCATGATAGCCTTTGTTGCTTATGCGCCATAAAACCCAACACAACACAACACACAACACAACAGGGTGTAGGCAGTGCGGCGAGTCGAGGCACGTTGGTGAATTTGGCAGTTATCTTGTTAAAGGCAGCATAGACGCACAGTGTGCACATTTGACTATGTGTAATAAGGAAGTAATTACTCATTGCATCCACCCCTAAATTTTTGATCAACACGATTCCCACTTCGAGTTATAGATCAATTCGCTCTCGCCCTACCGTCTGCTCTGCTGACTGTCCTGGTTAGCTCAGTCGGTAGAGCGACTGCCCCGGAAAGACGGTGGTGCCGGGTTCGATTCCCGAATCAGGGCGAATTTTTCTTTTCTTTGACTACGAAGTTTCTGAGAAAGCTGTATGGCTTTCCTTTGTAGCTTTATGGCTGCGCTTGGGTGGATGCAATGAGTAATTACTTCCTTATTACAAATCTACTCCACCTTGGGGGATTCCCCTAAATATTTGACCAAGAATTTATATGGTGTTGTGTTCTAGAAAAGCAGTCAACCTTGCTCATCATTCTTCATCACTGCACTCTGTCCTTGTGATAAAATTTCTATCCCATTTGTCACGTAAGACTTTGATGCCTGTTACCTCAAATTCGGGGGCTGAATTTTTTGTATGATGTACAATTGCCTGTACTTCACCTTCCATTTTTCCTAAATTCCCAAACCTATGCAGAGTAGCAAGTCAGTGGGTTTTAAATGCTGCAGGGCTTCTCTTTCTCTCTTGTTTTGCTGGGTGTATCGTAAATATAGTGTTATACACAAATGTGTGAAGCTTCGTTTCAAGAGCTATTAGCCCAGAGTAATAATTTTTATACTCAGCCACACTGACATACGTTACTTATTGTCCTGTCTGCAGATTCCTTCTGGCACTATTTAAAAAAGAAGGGCTGCTCGGGTGAAGAGCTTGAGAAGCGGCAAAAGAAGGTGACCCGGTATCTGGCACAAAAGTGCTGCGATTTGCGCCGGTGTCTATTCAAGGCAATATTCTTATGTGCATGAATAGATTGGGTAAGCTCATGTGCTCGCATACCTTGTAAGCGTGACCACATTTCCTTGCAACAAATTAAGGTTGATGAGTGGGCGAGTTGGAACATTCAGTTGGTAGTCAGCCTTGTCTGTTCTCTTCTTCCCTGTGTCTCGTCCTTTGGCTGGTTTAAAATGAAATTTCCTTACAATCTGTATGGAATACTCATGCCCTGGAATACACTGCCCGTTTTCGCTGTCATTTCTTTTCTTTTGCCTAGTATAGTGATATTGGGCGCGAGCACATACCGTGGCGCTACCTCCCCGAAGCACCCATATTGCGAAGTAAGTAGGATGACGTGCATTGAAATGCCGCCCTAGGATGCTTTCCTAGGCAGTTCAGTCGCGCGTTAGCATTGCGTTAATTTATTTATTTAATATACACCTCGGTCTGGGCCTGCATAAGCTTCCTGCAAGGTTTGAGACCCACTCATTCGGCAATAAAGCACTTCATCAAGTCAGAGTTATCGAAGTCGGCGAACTGCTTTACTGCTATAAGGATAAACACCGGTTGCCGCATTTCTGCTGTTATGGAAAAAAAATACTGAAGCTACCACACAACCAGTCAGATGTAAGCAGTCAGTGCACGGGTAATGGGATTCCTGTGCAAGAGCCGATGACTGTCAGGAGCCTGGCAGATGAGTGTCTTTCGCATAGCGCCGGCGGAAGCGGCACCGTTCACCAGCTTCCTTGAACGTAGCACAGCAAACAAGTTTGGCTGTTGAGATGGCATAGATTATTTTTTTAGCAAGTGTGAAGACGTGCTTTCCACGCAGTGAATTCTTGCGCATTGACTGCCGTCATTGGCACTCTTGATTAGAGCGGATATTTGTTATCCCCACGCACGGTAGGGCTTTAGCATATCTCGATCAGCGCATCACAGCATGCAATGCTCTATCTTTCCTTTATTCACGGACTCTGTCATTTGAAATTACTACAGCGCCAGAGATGCTGCCTGAGACATCTCACCCATATTTGCTTCGGGAAATATGGGGTGAGGCCCACACACGGGTGTGGCCCTTACATGCGTTTATACAGTCGATCCCGGATATATCGAACTCGAAGGGGATCGCGAAATAGTTCGATATACAGAAATCGCTTGTGACGGTACTTACGATGCGAAAAATCAATACAATCAATCCACTTGCATAATGAACCCACCCTCCACTTTTGCACAGGAGAATTTGAAAAAAAAAAATGCGTAAAGGCCAGCTCGCCCACATGCAAGCGACTGAGCGATCTCAGCGACGAGCGGCCGCGACAGAGCGAAAATATTCGAATTTGTTGAAACTGCGTCCCTCTCGCCGCTCGAGCCACCGCGGCAGCTCAAAACAAGGGGCCGTATTACGCACCGCTCTCAAAATCGCTCTCAAGTTTGAGAGCGTGACGTCGAAATGACGAGACTCAGACATGTGAAGTGTGACGACATCACGGCTTTAGCCAATTACAAGCAGGCTAGGGTGCTTAATTGCAAAGCCCCGCCCCGGAAACTTTTATTTGCACGATAAAGGGGCCGTGTGCAAACATTTTTCGTGAAAACGCAGCGAATAAAAGTATAAATGTTTTATTTACCTAAGAAACATTGTTCGAAGCTATAATACGGCAACTAAAAATAGAAGCATTTTCAGTATTACAATTAAATGTGCTCCTAGGTAACGATTTTCGCCGCGAGGGTCAGCTGACGACAGCGAGGCGTGAACATGGCGGCCTGCAAAGAAACAGCTGATTTTCCCGTCTAGTTGCTGCTTTTTACGCGTAGTTTAAAATCGAGGTCCTCTGCGGATGTTGTTAGTTGCCGGAAAAATCTGACTGAAAGCAGTAAAGGCTACGAACCTGCAGTAAACAGCTTGGTGAAAGTGTTTGTCACGAAAATAGCTTGCTGAAGAGTTTTTCATCAGTGCTTACTAGCGATGACAAGAGCGACGAGCGGTAGCCGTGTGATCTAGTGTTGTTTCTTTGGAAAATACAAGAGGAAAATGAAGGCTACAGTATTACTTCTGCCGATAGATGGAAGCTGACAGTGTCAGTAAAGTAGGTGTCAGCCGCTATGCAAGAGCTCGTGACTGCAGTGCGGGAAACGAGATCCGACGCACGACCCTTCACCACTGACTTGTCGTGCAAGCCACAGTGACTCGCTGCTGTGCTTCGCAACCAGTTGACTTCAGGCACATTGGGCTCGGTTCTTTATATTGCGATTGATGCTGCTGCTGCTCCATTCTGTTCATGTTCAGTAGCTGATGTTCTGTGTGAGGTACAGAAACCGACGTTTACGCTCCGTTTTGGTTTGTTCAAGAGAAAGAAAGCACTCTTTTTTTTTTTAATTGTCACCGAGGCGAGAACGAGTTTGTTCTACCAGACCTCAGTTTAGAGGCGATAAAGGTAGGCCTGAGCAGGGATGTCTAGTATGTTGCATTTCGCGCAGCGGTAAGAGTGATGGTGTTGGTCGCACCTTGTTGCAAGGCCTCTCTGACGGTGTCATAGTTTCTGTTCGTGCTAGACGGTGTCCACTCTGTCGGCAGGAAAAGCAAGCGTATCATGCATGTGATGCCGCGAGCGAGCTCGAAATCGGCTCAATTTCTGCGATCGCACTATGACAACTAGCTTTCAAGTGCCTTTATATCCATCAGAGTCTTTAGTGTTTCAAAATATGTTCATTTTACACACATTACGCATTCTCTTTCAATATTGTGTGAATTATGTACAAGCCTTTTCTATTAAAATATCAGTTTGAACAGAAGACGAATTTTTTTGGTTATTTGTTGAAAAGACTTAGAAAATAAATGCCAATGACAAAAGTAGCTGTGCAAAATGTGTATATCACACATTTATGGCGTAGTCATTTATTGGATGCTTATAGTTTAGCTTCCTCTACTGTCTTCAAGCTGTTTAGCATTCTTCTTGACAGTGTTGCACGTTTTATTAGTGTAAAATAACCTTTATTCACACATAGCCCCAGCAATGCATTTGTTATGATTGCAGTTATTTTATTGTCACTAAGATTTTTGTCATTCAGCAGTCATTCTGGGCACTGAAGCCAAGTAAAATGCACTATTCTCCTAGCAGCTGCTACAGCAGAGCAGCAGCTACAGCTTTGTTATATCTGTTATAATAAGCATTTTGTATACTGCACCATGCATACAGTACCTATTTGTATAGGTAGCTTCAATATGCAATGGAATGGCTTCTTTGGGCCTAGTAATTTATTCTCGAATGTACATGTCAATGTTGTATGGTCAATGTATATCAAGGTACATGTGCTTCTCAATGTGCTGCCTCTTTTGCAGCAAAAACACTCAAGTGAAATGCTTCTGCCAAGAAATAAGTGTTTCTACTGAATATAAGTGGCAGTAAAAAAACAAAAAGATCTTTGTTGGTAGTATTTTCTGATTACAATCAGCATCATGAACATTTACTGCCTTGCTGTAATACTGCACTTTTCAGTTTAAGCATGTTTACACCACAGTGACCACAGCCAACTGTACCAGGCTGCAAGACGGTAGCAGAGAAGAGACAGCGAGTTGGGACTGAGATGGCTTGGTGCTGGTGTAATCAGCCATGACTTCAGTGGGTAGTTGGTAGTTCAGTGGGTAGTTCAGTGGGTTGCCGTCTCATGGGTAACCAAAATATGACATCCACTTAGGCCCATCTTTTGCTAATCTCAACAGCTTTTGAGCATGCTTTAGCACTCAATTGAAGATCCATACTAAGTAGCCCACAGCCAGAATCGTAAACATTCGCAGGAATGCTTACAACGTGTGCCAATGCTGTTTAGGCAAGCATCATTGTAAGGACAGCCTTGTAACTTGGTAGTGATGATTACCTGCATAACAGAAGCACCCCGATTTCTTAGGCAGCAAATAAATTTAAACACAATAAATATTTGTCTCCTATTGCTTTTGTTTGCTATTGCTTTTATGAACAAAATTTCACTGCAACATGCATTCTTTGGCATATAGCCCGTCTCAGCATATTCAGGAAATTATCTCTTGCCAAAGCCGAAATCTAAGTCAGTCTCTCCCTGCAAGGCTTGTTTAAAAAAAAATAAAAAAAAAGTCTTGTCCTCAGAAAAGACTCCCGGTCTTTGCAGAAATGAAAAGAAGGAGGCATTTTTACGGCGCATTCACTTTCAAGCCGCGAATGTGTCGCAGGCAGGGAGCGTGACAAATGGCCCGAAACCAGTCATTGAGGAGCAAGGCGCGCTGGACAATCAATAGTCCCTTCATCCTGTGGTTTACATATAAAGGGCAGGTATACAGAACCCTTTCGACAGCTCTCGCTAGGTCATTTTGAAGACAACCGTTAAAAAACAATGCACGAGTGGGAACGAGACTTTTTGGTTGGAAAAAAAGCCTTGCGGAGAAGCCGACTTACAAGTGGTATTGCACACATCAATGCATATAATCAAGATCGTTCGATTACCAACACGGGTTTTTAGAGCTTAATCAGGAAAAAGACGCAGGTGTTCAGCAGACTTTCGATCACCTTTCGGTGCACAGGAGTACCGCTATCAAACATTATGGTGTCGCAGCGCTGGCGGACAATTGGGACAAGATTAGGGACACACACAGCTGCACTGAACTTACAACTTTATTTTGGACGCTTTTGATTCGCGCATATATAATTGACAGAAGGATGAAATGAAAAGAAGCAGGCGTTTTTACGGCGCATTCACAAACGCTAGACGAACGCGCCGTGGAGGAGGCGTTGGTCCGGCGGGGCTGCCAGCGTCAAGAAATGCGCGTGTTCGCTTCGCAGATCTGGGATAAAGCAGGCACAATACAAGTTCACTATGATCTTCAGAACTCTTCGGCAAACACACGCAGTCAATAACAAAATCTACTCACTATTGTGATGTTCACAACGTGCGTAGAACCCCTTGCCTAGCGATTTGTTTCCGTATCCTCGACGGCAATCATCGTTCCACCCGATGGCTTCCGCTACCGACGCACTGCGTGATGCAAACGATCTTACATTCCCTACGTACGTTGGAAGCACAATATAATCGTGGTTGGAAGCCTCCGGTAGCAAAAAAATGCGGTGCGCTTGCCGCCGCGGTGACGACGCACTCGCCCGCAAGCCGCCGTTCATCGATGTTCGTCGGCAATCGTCGCGAAGTCACTACACTTTCTGCTTGTTCCCGAGTTGAACAGAGCCGGAGAGCCGGAGCAACTTGTTCGGCAAGTCAAACGCGTCCTCGTGCTTCATTCTTCGCTGTGGATCGCCGATATAATGCCTCAAAGTGGCGCATCGCAATTTACGCGGCCGCCATTTTCACTCTCAAACGTTTGAGACTGCTTCTGTCGCTCTCAAAAAAACGCTCTCAATTGGCGGCCATATTTAGGTGCTTAACGTCATCGTTTCTTTTGTGTTCACGACGTCTCATGACGTCCACGGTGACGCAGAACCGACCGGTCAGAACTGACCAATAGGACATAGGCCTTTGAGAGCGATTTTGAGAGCGATCCGTTTGAGAGCGGTGCGTAATACGGCCCAAGGTTTCTGTGTCGCCGCGGCGGTAGAAATCGCGAGCATTTTCGCTTGCATGTCGATGGCGCGCGTCAGTCCGTTTCGGTCGTCTCATCCACAGCTCACTGGGAGCGCACCAAGATTCTGCGCAGCGATAATGTCAGGGCGCGTTTATCTTTTGATAGCTCCTGCGGTGACGGGGAGCGAACTTGGCAGAGTGCCCGTGATGGCTTGATTGCACAAGCCTGGTTCGATTTATCACGCCGCGCTTGGGGCGGGCGTCATGATCGCAGCAGCTGACCGCGTGCTTTCGCTGATTCATGCATGCAAGGATAAACGATAAGAAATAAAATAAACATCCCCGCAAAAAAAAAAGAACCCTGCCGCTTCTTAACGTCCGCAGCCGCCATATCTTACGCTACGCCGCGCGTACAGCACAACAATAAGAAAGGATGACTCTCGAAAAAAGAAGAAAGAAAAAAAAAAACAGAGATAGCTGCTGCTGCTGCTTAACATCCGCAGGCGTCATAGCCACGTCTGCATCCGCCGCCGCGCCGATGCACGCGCAGAGGGTTCGCAACACACGCTGGAGAAAGCATCCGACGTCTGTCTGAAAACGGGCCACGGTGGAAGAATATTTAGGTGGGGACACAGCACGGGCGATGCACTGGACGCAAGTTTCCAGATAAAGTACCATCCAGGATCCTCCGAACCGGGCCGCTGATCGCAGCGTCAGCGCCGTTGCAGCGGTGAATCTTCGGCGGAATAAAAAAAACATACATGAACGAGGCCGTTGCGATAGCAACTAGCTGATATCGCACGGCGCGTTTCGGCCGCGCGAGCCGGTTGCGTGGCCAGAACTGTTTCTCCGTCGCCGCCAGAAGCATCGCCGTAACTATGTGAGCAAGTTCGGTGCGATTTTGCGTCAGTGCTGCAGTAATCTGCAGCTATGGGCCGCAAGTGCTTTGTCGGAAATTGCAACAGTGGCTACGCAAGCTGCAAAGAAAAGGTGATTTTATTTAATGTTCCTTCCGACCAGAAGCGGTTAAAGGACTGGGAAGAAGATATTCCTCGTAAAGACCGTGCGCTGAGTGTAAATGGTGCAGTTTGTAGCAAGCATTTTACGAAAGAAATGATGATTGACAAAAGGTACTTTGCTGAATATCGTGGTGAAATTTTGCTTGACGTTCCAAAAAGAACCGTCCTGGCAGAAGATGCCATACCTTGCATTTTCCCGCCGCCATACGCACGGAAGCGGATGCCACCCATGACCAGAAAGTCCAGAAAAAAGCGACGGAAAGCAGGAGAATTGACCACGAATGGTGATAGCTATCAAACATCACAATGTGATGAGCAGCACGCATCCTCTTCTCCAGTATGCGAAGTCCCAATTGTGGCTTGCGCCGAAAAGGACTTCTTGTGTGATGAGGACAAGTGTACAGACGCCGTACAAATGGACTGTCGTGAACAAAGCCCTACCAGAAATCTCGACACAGCACCCAGCAAGGGCTCTACAGGGATAGAAACGCACGCCAGCTCCACAGTCAATGATGTGCTAGTCTGTTTAGATCCATCGTTTGCTCAGCTGCCAACCGCTGCTTGGAACTACCACTGTGTGCATCAAAACGGCCTTCACAGTTACTGCTTCATGCAAGTTGGCCTGTCACCATCAGGACAGCCCGTTCCTTTGAAGACTCTGCTCGTTCAACAGGTGACAAAATCAACGTTTTCATTAAGGGAACAGGGTAGGCAAAATTTCCGAAAAAAATCGATTTTTTGTTTTTGTGTAATTCAAAATCTCTATTCTTTCCTTAACATAGCCCAGTGTTTCATTTGCGCGCACGCGAAATATTTACCTCAAAATCAACATTTTTCGAAACCTAGGCAGCATCCAGCCACACCCCCTTTGACACATGCTCGGGATCTGTGCCTTTCCTAAGCTAAAAAAAAAAATTTTTCAGCGCCTATTTTTTGTCACGTTTAGCGGAATGGCAGTCACTCATCTGGCAACAGTGAAAACCTAGCTAGCATACTTCACTTAGCTATAGTGCACTATAACTTAGCCAAACGAATCCTAAGACGCAGCTGGATTACTCGCAACGCGCGGCATTTTGCTCGTGTTTCGGCATGTTTTCGCGGACATACTAGTTTGTTTATACCTTTGTGCTGGTTATTTAGCGGTAATGCAATGACAAAGCCAAAGAAGTGCTTTAAAAAATGTCTCTTCTACGGAAACCGGCATAAGTCGATCTCCAATGACGCCAATTCTCCGCAACACAACCGAGGAGTGGGCGCCGCGGCCACCACGTCTGCACCACGTGCGGGTCTGCGTCTGCGCGTCTGCAGCGGTCCTTGAAGCAGTGAAGCCGGTGTTTCAGCAGCTCTCAAAGCCTGAGCTTCTCCGGAAATGTCTCCATCGAAAAACACAGAACGCGAATGAGGCGTTCAACAATGTTGTATGGGAGCGTGCTCCGAAAAATGTCTTTCTTGGTCTCAAGACGCTGAAAATAGCGACAATGGATGCTGTGCTAACTTTCAATGATGGCAGCATTGCTCGAGCTGAGATTCTGAGGTCATTCAGAGTTTCTCCAGGACGGTTTACAGTCCAATGGTTGCGCGAAGCTGACCGGCGGCGACTGTACTTCGCAGAGAGGGCTACACGACTGGTCACTAAGGAGGCCCGGAAAACAAGGCAGCTAGCGCAGAAAAGAAGTGTTGATGATGGAGGGGACTACCAGGCTGGTGGCTATTGAAAAAATGCGTGAGAATTTGTTTCTATAGTCCTATATTGCAATAAAGCTCTTTCTTCCACTTCAAAGCCAATTATCTCAAAACACCAAATTTTGCTGCATTTGACCCTTTTTTTAAGAAACTACAGACGCAAGGGAGATAAAATTTTCCAGA
Source organism: Amblyomma maculatum (assembly GCF_055883805.1). Classification (NCBI taxonomy): domain Eukaryota; kingdom Metazoa; phylum Arthropoda; class Arachnida; order Ixodida; family Ixodidae; genus Amblyomma; species Amblyomma maculatum. Next base: position 138,761 of record NW_028146763.1, on the reverse strand, counting down.
CATTGAGCAAACATCACAGATAGTCTACTGAACTAGGATTATAAATATTATTGCAGACGATTTTTATTTACAGGCTATTTACTGTAGATTATGGCTCTAAAATTTGGTGGGTCCAGTAAAAAAATGATAACAAAAAATTTAACCTTTAAAAAGAAATTATCCTAGTTCAGTAACACTACCTAACATTGCTGATTACAATGCCACCATTGTTAATGTTCGAACCCCAGCAGATCATGAGAAAAAGGGTCACGAACATAGCCTAAAATGCATGGCAAGAATAGGACCTACCCTGTTCCCTTAAGCACTTTTGTATTAGGCTGCAAGCTGCGGACAACAGTAGTTCCCGATGCGTGCCAGCTACGCTGTCAAGAGGACTGGGAAGTTGTTAGCCAAGCCCTGCAACATTTTCATGAACTGCACCTCTGTCCTGGCGGACCATGTCATAAGAAGTACGCAGATGTACGCCTCGAGTGCGGCTACATTGACTCAAGCAATACTTGGAGGCATAACCGCTGCCCTTTAACTCAAGAAACGAAAACGCCTTGCGCATATTGTTGTAGGTTGGAGAACACGCTTCGAATTCACAGGGCAAGGGAAGAAAAGCGCGTCAAGCAGCGCAGAGTCAGGGTACCGCTCAGTCCTGCGAGGAGAAAGTCGATTGAAACGCTAAGGAAGCAGAGGATTGTTTCCCGCAAAACGAAGACACGCATCCTTAAGATTAAAAAGACTCTTCTGTCGGAGTTATCATCGTGCCGAGAAAAATTGAGGGAGGTTGACGAGGACGCAATTCTCAAAGCTTGTGAGAAGGCCAACCTGTCCGCAGCGCAGCAAATGCTAGTGCGAGAATGCTTGTCGGCAGCACAACCAAAGTCGAGGAAAGGAAGGAAGCACACTGACAATTGGCTTCTATTGTGTCTCCTTCTCCACATTCGGACACCGTGTGGGTACAGGTTTCTCAGAGAGAGTGACGTGCTTCCGCTCCCATCTGTTAAAACCATTCGAAGGTATATATCTTCGGTTGGCATGAAGTGCGGTTTCGACAAAGAGTTTTTCGCAGCTTTGAAGGAAAAATTAAATGAAAAATTCACTTTTTGTAAGCGCGGAATGCTATTGCTTGATGAAATGCAAGTACGGCAGTGCAAGCGCGTGAACTCGCAGACCTTAAGCTATGACGGTTTAGTTGACGACGGAACGCACAAGAAACAAAGCACCGATTTGGCAGATCATGCGCTCGTCTTTATGTTTTGTCCGTTTACCGAGAACTATGCCCAGCCTGTCGCAGTTTTTGCATCCAAGAATGCCACGCGAGGCTCTGTGTTGTGTCAACTCCTCTTGCAGGCCATTGTGCTTATTGAAGACGCTGGAGCTATTATTGACGCCGTTGTGTGCGATGGAGCCAGCACGAATCGCACCATGTGGAGGCTTCTAGGTGTTAGCGGTGGTATGAACAACTGCAGGAGCTTCTTCGAGCACCCAGCCGACGAGGAGAGGAAGGTGTACATGCTTTCAGATGTGCCCCACCTTTATAAATGCATTCGAAATAGGCTGCTCAACCAGAAATCCCTTAAAGTGAATGGGAAGGAAGTTAAATGGGCAGACTACGTTTCAGTACTGAAAGAAGATGAATTAAATCCAGGAGAACTCAGAGCCTGCCCTCGAATAACTCGCCACCACTTACACCCTTCCAACATGGAGAAGATGCGCGTGAAGTATGCAACGCAAGTTTTTAGCGCATCCATGGCAGCTGGGTTGAAGTACTACAAAGAGCGAGGTGTCGCTGGCTTGCACAACTGTGAGGGCACCATTGAGTTCACAATGAGACTTAACGATCTGTTTGACGCTCTAAATCGTCGGCACCCAGCAGAAGGAGTAAAAGATGGCGGCAGGGATATTTCAATTATGAAGGAAAGCCTGACGTGGCTGAATGAATGGGAGCAGGAGCTTGCGGATGGCCTTATAACTTCCCACATGTTTCTCACACGGCAGACCACTGAAGGACTCAGAGTCACACTGTCGTCAGCTATTGATCTTTGCTACTTACTGCTGCGTGAATGCAAATTCAAATACGTTCTAACATCCAAGTTTAATCAAGATCCATTGGAAAGGTTTTTCGGCAAAGTCCGGCAGGTGGGGCGAGAGAACGACCATCCTGACATGCCCACGTTCCTACAGCTGTACAGATCGTTAAGCATATACGCGCTTCTTAGACCACCGAAGTATGGGAATTGTGAGGCCAAAGAAGAAGCTCCGATCCTTGATTTTGGCTCTTTCAAGAAAATTTTTAACAGAGAGAAAGATGTCCCTCAAAAACAACTTGAAACCATTCGTGCAAAACTGGACGGTCTAATCGATACAGATGCATGGGAATGCGAGGATGTACTACCCGATGAAAGTGCGACACCAGAAGCAGCGGAGTGTGTATTATACTATCCCAGTCGGAAAAAACTACAGAAAATTTTCTGATGTTACGACAGAATTTCTGTGCGTTTTTTGACGGGAAACCTGTTGTGACAACAGAATATTCTGTAGTAACATCAGAAATTTCTGTAGTTACAACAGAAAAGTACTACAGAACTACAGACAACAGAATTTTACTACAGAAAAACTACAGAACTACAGAAAAGTACTACAGAACTACACAAAAATTTTATGGTTACGACAGAACTACAGGATGTTTTGTCGTATTTTTGACAAGGTTCTGTAGTTTTTTTCGACTGGGATGTGTCAAGTTTCCTTAGTCGGAGGCTGCAGACAATGTTCTCATGCCTTGTATGCAGAGGCAGCCTAGCGGTACCATCAAGCGAAGCGCCAGAAGCTGCCTTCGCGAATACGAAGTCAAGAGGAGGGTTGACCCACCCAAATTACAAATTGTTCTGTCTCCTGAAGGCAGCGGAGGATTACTTCTCGAGGAATGCTGCTGACCCTGACGTCTTCTGGAACACACTTGATCACGTCGTTGACCAGAATATTACATTTCCCTGCCATGAGCATAAACATGACGCTGTAGCCAGAATTCTTAGGTACTACATTCTGTTGAGAATGCGTCAGTACTGCAGACAGAAAGCATGAAATGTTATAAAAGAAAGCAGCAGCAAGAAGAAGCAGTCACGGCTCTATAACCGATAGAACGCTTCACAGCCTCGTACCATCATGTCATACGTGTCTTTATTATTTTATGTTCTAGATGTATGTCATCTTGTAGCTTAACTGTGCATATGAAGGACAGTTGAAAATAAAATTCTTTCACTAAGAACACCGTTTTTTTTTTCATTTCAGTGTTCGGTTGAATTTCGCTGAAACTGCCGCCCACCCAGTAGCAATGAAAAACGTTTAGAAAACTACACAAGGAACCTCTTCGGACAGCATACATATTCATGGAAACCTTTTCATTGCGATAAGAAAACTTTGATGGTGGGCGTATACAACTATGGGAGAGTAAAATTTGACCTCAACTGTTGTCTTTTTCCGTATAGAAAATGTTCTGTAAGAGCAGTGAGGTGAGTTACAGCATGTTTAGGTAAGTCAAGGCTAGCGAAACATGGCAACGTAAATGTGACACGCAGAAAAGTGAGGTATCAAAGAACACTACAGCAAAAAGTTGTTCAAAAGTAAGTGTCTTCCTCTCATTTCATTTCACCTCCTCGACTGGTTAAAATTTCCGTTCGCCGATTGCATAAGTGCTGAAGCGATGACCGGAATACTTTGCTTTCGTGTTAATAATACTAATGAGAATTTGTTCCTAACAACGTAGAGCCGAAAAGGTTGAAGTTTAACTTTATGTTGCATTACCTTGGCGTGACGAGAACGCCACCCGGCCATTGAGACATGGTTATTCAATCTTAGGCGATGGGGAAGAATAATTTTCTTACTCCAGCAGAGTAAGTAAAGGAAGAAAATTGTTCAAAGCACATTATATTTCAAAATTTTGCCACATTCGATGCGGCGAACGGGAGAAAATATAAAAACCTCGAAAGCATTCTTAACACGTTAACGCAAAAAAAAAATATCCGACAGCGCTCTTTTTTTCCAAACTTTACCACTTATATATCAGAAATCACTAACATGCAAACGACAGAGTGAACAATGCGATGAGCAAACGAACAAAAATGCGAACGAGGCATTTGTAAGACAACCAGAACAAATGCTGCAGTGATCTAAGGCAGGGATATTTCAGAATTGTTTGCCTCAAGGAACCCCAACATCCATTAATGTGTGCCAAAAGAGTTCTCTCCGCCACACCGCACTCGCACATAATCGGACGATGTGTGTGCATGAACCTTTCCTTTTAATTTTTTCGTTTTCGCAGTATTCTTTAATGAAATGCCCACCTCCTACGTAAACTCGGACATTTAAACTGAAAAAAATATGCGGCAGAATTTTCCCCGACGCCGCCATCGAAACACATGCAAAAATGTTCGGTGATAGCGCGCGCGCTTTCCTACCTTGACTTAGCTTTAACTCGGCTGAGCGGTTGAGACTTTCAGTCGCATGTGCACGATAGCACGAACTCCAAAACGCGAGACCTAGTGCGCGCGTCCTGCCTCCTTTACACATTTCGACAGGGTTGTAGACGTAAAAGTAATGATGAAGCAAATTAGCACGCTGTTCAGTTTGCCTGCTGGCGCCGGTGCTCCGTCATCATATTAACATTCAGTCGGCGCACAGCATCTTGGCCTACGCTGACCGCGCGAAACAGACGAAATAGTCAAGATAAGAAACTTTAACGCTCCAAAATATGTTTCAACGAGCTAGACATTGTGCCTAGTCCATAAGCGTTGCAAGAATTTGTGCAGTGGAAGTGAGAGAGGATGTAGTTTAGTGGAAGCCAGCGGAACCCAATTGAGAACCTCTAAATTAATTAACAAAGTAACGAGCGAACTAGGGAACAAACGTGAGACCATAGGGAGAGTGAAGGAGTGAACCAGTACACTGACGCACGAGTCAAAGCGGCAACGTCAGATAACAAACAAGACGAGTGATTATTGCGGCTTTGTTTTTAAGGCGCCGCCGGTTATTCGTGCAGCAGGTTCAAATTACGCGCGAAAATTGCATCACCTTCTACGCCTTTATTTAAGCGTGTGCGAAGCCACTGCTTCAGGAAACAGTCTTCAGTGATGAACTTATAAAAAAACTATGCGGAAAAATATTTTTGTCCCCTCATCAGCCACAGTTTCCGATAAAATGGCCTTCGAAAAGCGCGTATTCCCCATAGAAAAGCATTGCGGCAAACTACGTCACAGGCCGCTGAGCGAGCTGCCATCTAGTACGGCTTAGACGAACCAGGGGACTTTATCTGGAACCGGCGCGGCCCGCTGTGTCCCCACCTATATATCTTGCACCGTGAAACGGGCTGAGCTGGCTTGGCGCATGCGTTGCACGTGCTGAAGGATAGAGATATCTCGGCAAAAGAATGAGCACACCCACGCACATGACTTTCAAACGTCATGTGTTGGCGCGCGGGAAACGACAACTGCAGATGCGCGGCGCTGCCCAGACCAGCCGTTGCCGAACTGTCCCCTCTCATTCCTTCCGCGCGTGGCTTGAAAACGTCACGCGGCAAACGGCCAAGGGTGATGCGATCGTCTTTGGGGAAGGCACACTTTCCAGTGCGTGGTGCGGAGTTTGATATATCGAACGACCGGTGAAATTGAGTTCGATATATGACGCGGATTTCCTATACTTTTACATGGGATTTTCAAGGGGATATTTCGTGAGTTCGATATAACCAAAATTCCATATATCCGGGTTCGATATAACCGGGTTCGACTGTACAATATTGCATCGGGGCGGTGTCTGGTGACACCTAGCCGTTCCTTACTCATTAGCTATTGTCACATTTCCTGTATCCAGCGTTTCAGTTTCGTTATGGCAAGGGGGGTTGCACTGCCAAGCATCCATTGAGAGCTAACCCTCATGGTTGTTCATCTTAAACAATGCAATGAACCACAGTTAACAAGCATTTATCTAATTAGTGACTTCTGTAAAGTTTACATGTGGTTATTGTGGGCTTAGAGTGTCACTTTTTCTTGAGCTAGGACTGTCTGCACAAGGAGTCCCAGTACAAGAAGGACCTGGTGAATTGAAGAGGGACCTGCAAGGAGGGAACCTGGTTGTATATTTGGGCAAATAAATCTAGTCGATTAATGCTCCAAGTAAGTTGTTTTTTCCCTGACCGTACGTGGGAGTGAATGGAATGCTCAGAGCCAGACTGCTGCCCTACAGCTGCACGTTAATTGACAACAGCGTCCTTGACATGACGGCAGGACTAACGAGTACAGCACAAGATAGACTACAGAAATACGACACTACAGGAGACAGACTACAGAAATACGACACGAAACAAGACAGACTACAGAACTGCGACACACTACACAAGACAGACTACAGAATTGCGACACACTATACAAGACAGACTATAGAATTGCAACAGAAGACAGACAATACAAATACGACATACCAAAAATACGACACACTACAGAAAATATCTGTCGTAAATTCCTGTAGTGCATTTTGACTGGGCAGCCTCAAAAGACAATGATCGGATATACGCATGTCCGATATATGTACCCCCCCAAGAAAAAAGAAGAAGCATTATATTTACCGGGTTCGTCCATCGAGGTTAATAATAGCCACAACATCTAAATTATTCATATTGAACTTCAAATACGCGAATATACTTCAACTGATATCCTTCGAATAATTTTTAATAATAGCCACAACATCTAAATTATTCATATTGAACTTCAAATGCGCGCATTTGAAGTTCAATATGAATAATTTAGACCTTGTGGCTATTATTAACCTCGATGGACGGACACGGTAAATAATGCTTTTTTTTCTTCGAAGGGGGGGGGAATATATCGGATATGCGTATATCCGATCATTGTCTTTTGAGGCTGTGGCACGGATCCTGCATGACGCCGATCTTGAATGCCTTTCCGATGCATATTCAAGGCGTTCTCGCACTGGTATGACAGTGCGTTACGTTTACATCGACAAGACTGCACAAGTGCGAGTCGTGGGTGGCTATAGTGCTTAATCCACTGGTTTTGTCAACCACTGCAACTGATATCCTTTGAAGCGCAATTACCATATGTTGGCCGGGTTTCATTAATCTGTGTTATATATACCAGCTGCACGTAAGGTATTTGTCAACAGTTTTGTGCCCAAGCAGTTGCTTCTAGAGCCACACTGTGTGGCATTGCATTCCCAGCGTAAACAGATTTCTCGATATCATGACTCCAACTTATTCCGCGAATACTAGAGGCACGCATGGCTTATAATCAGACCCCTCGGACTCTAAACTTTTGACAAAGGCTGTACATGCATCACCAGCGTTTAAAATATCTATATTGCTTTAATTCTCCTCGCCCATCCGAAATTTCCCACGGACGTTTAATAGCGCGCGGCTGAAAAGCAAACCCATCGAGTCAATTATGTTTTGATACATATGATGGCTAGCTGGCTACGTGTGCTGCCCCGGACGTGTTCTTCTTCGACGAAAGGAGGCTGAGGCTGACCTAAATTTTGCAAGCCAGCTTTTGTGTCGGTGCAATATATTTGCATTTCGATAACGTACGTGCATGCTGGCGCTTGTACGCATACCTGCCAGCAGTTGAGCATGAATTATGCATATACGACTGCACAGCTGTTCACAGTCAGTGCGCCCAGCACCTGGCGCTATTTGAATGACTGGCGTCTTCAAAAGCATTTATGCATCAATAAAAAGTACCAGCGTTTATTTATTTATAATTCTTTTTTTTTACTGCGTGTTCTGTTCGTTGTGTGCAAAAGTTGCGGATCCTGAATGAAAAAAGGAAAGTACTCCGACACCAATTCTTATTTGCTACGTCAGTTTTGTGAGAGAATAATTAAATTACAAAATAATTGGTCTTAAAGTGCAACTTAGCTCATCAATTAAGACTGCAGTAAATTAGTCCGATCGAGTTTGTAATTCACTATTGGCAACGCCCACATTTATGCATGTTACCATTTGCGCCAGTTGGTGCCAATCTAACATATTTTACCAGCGAAAGACACAGGAATCTGTCCCGAGTACTTATTCTTTTGCTTGCGTTTCTTAGTTTTTCGTTGGTGTACTTCTATTTTTCATTCCTGTGTTTGCTAGTATACGTCATTTTCTTGTGTTCCTGTGTCTCTAAAATATGCCCAAATTTTGTTTTATATATGTATATTGATCTCAGCCTAAATGAAGACTTCTGTCGGAGGTACCCATTTCAGCTGTAAAAGTTCCAGCTTTTCATCTGGAACTGCATATGGGACTAACTCCAGCTGCCGAGCACCAAAACGCGGGTGCCGTGTCTAACCGTCTATAGTTCGTTGTCCTAGCGGTAAACAAGGACATGACACACAACAGCTTAACCGTGAGAAGTGATCATTAAACAGTGAATAATAAATTCTGGTCGAGATCACTGTGCTTGGCTTGAACGTACCCGACTGGTGCAAGAATGCTAGAGTGCAAAAACTAGCAGCCAAGAAAGGTAATGTCGAATCTTTTAAGCATGTCAGCGTTTTATGTTCTCATTAACATATTATCAATATTACCAGCTAATTTCACGTATCTCGCGTATTTCAGGGCTAGTTTCACGAGCATCTGCGGCAGACCGAAGTCTGGTTTGGCTTCCGGGGACGCCTTCCGGCCAGAATTATAGCCATAGCCATCCGTAGCTACTTGCGTGGCTAGCGTGGCTCAAAGTTTTTGTTTGCCAAACCATCAAAGTTTTTCTTTGTGTTGTGCGTGGTAGTCTGTGCACACACATCGTACAGGGGTATTTTTGTTATCTCGTTACGCTCACGCTGGTGATAATGCACGTACTTATTCAATATGAAGGCGAGGAGAAGCGTTACGTCGTGTCGAGCGGCGACATCAGGAATTTTAAGCCGCACGACATTGACGACTTCGAACGAGGAAAGGCGTATGATGTGTTCTGGGAGGGTGACAACAATACCCGCGGGGGGTATTATAAAGCGCGCATCATTCATATTACACGTGAGTGCTTTGATGCTATTCTGCGTTGCCAAGCGTTGTCATGACGTCCTTTTGTATTATTCTATGTTTCAAACCACAGATCAGTTCAGTCCAGTCGTTCAGTCGTGTCCGACTCTTCGTGACCCTATGGACCATGTCACGCCACGCTTTCCGGTCTCTCACTATCTTCCTAACATCACATAACTTCATCTGCAGTGCCTCGAGGATGCCATCTAACCATCGCGTTCGCTGCCTACCCCTTCTCCGGCGACCCTCAACCTTTCCCAACATCAAATCTTTCTTCAGCGACTCCTCTCTTCTCATCAGATGACCAAAGTAGCTGAGCTTTAACTTTAGAATTTGACCCTCCAATGAGCAGTCAGGGTTTATGGTCGACAATATCGACTGATTTGATCCTCTGGCAGTCCAAGGAACTCTCAAGAGTGTTCGCCAGCACCACAATTCAAACGCGTCAATTCTTCGGCGGTCAGCCTTTAAACCACAGATACACTAGACGAATTGAAGACTTGGCGAGCAAACCGCCGTACGGCGGCTCGGAAGAATTCGGGCAAGGAAGGCCCGCCTCGAAAAAGGGTCCGACTTTACTTTGCTTGCTGACTTTATGCTCTTAGTTTACAGAAGTCGCGACCGTCACCGAACCAATGCATTTTTAAACTCCTGCAGTGTGGCCATATTTCCAATCAATTTCTTATTCATGTTTATGATGTGCATGTCAGCTAGGAAATATGCATGCACGTATTCCATGCTTTACCTATTGCAACAATTCGTATGTTATTGGCTGCATTGAAGCAACAAGAACGTTGTGCAGCCGAGTTATATCTTACCGGGCAAAGCACGCAATATAACCGACCCTAGGAAAAAGCGTATGCCGCTGCTGTACAGATGTGAGCAGGCTTATCAGCAATCGTGCTGTGGCTGGGCGGGCATGAGATGCTGATATGCAGTAGTATTGCTGTGATTCTTGTCTATGTCAGTGTTGAACTAATACCCAATTTTGCATTCTCGGTTACAGCAGTATGTGGCTAACTAAAATTAGTAAGAACTTTTAAAGTTATTGTAGCGTGTAAGCTGTACGAAGTGAAATGATACGAGAGCTGGACCACTCTAGCTAGCAGAGCATCGCGATGCCGCGTTTGAAGTGAGGGAAGATAGGCAATAGGAGGAAATTGTTAGTCAGGCTTGTACTGCTGAAACAGCTGAGCCTTAAGTTTTTCACTGGTTGCTTAGGTAAAAAGGACAGTGTACTAAGTTTTTCTTCTTATCACTGTTCTTTCTTTTTTTTCTAAGAAGGGCCTTTTATGTGTGCCATGATTATGTACTACCCGAATAGAGGCCTTGAAAGCAAAACAGAGCTTGCGAGTGCGCACAAACTGCTTTCCAAATAATTTTAGCTGTATGGACCATTTTTCTGCTCTTTTTTTTTTCTAAGAAGGGTTTTTTATGCGTGCCATGATTATGTACTACCTGAATAGAGGCCTTGAAAGCAAAACAGAGCTTGCGAGTGCGCACAAACTGCTTTCCAAGAATTTTAGCTGTATGGACCATTTTGCTGCTGTAGTGTTTTTTTTTGTCGGAAGAAGAGTGAGCACATTGTACACACATTTTGGTGTCTCTTTCTAGTCATGGCGTAGTATTGCAGTAGCCGAGAGAGTGCACAAATATAGCTGCACACAGTCAGTGCCCTGGCCTTTCGAATGAAGAGAAAATGAAGCATGCTCTAAATTGAAGCTCGGGGTACGACCCCATTATTGCTAATGAGCATTCAGACTTTGGCATCATACAACTATGAAAACAATGCAATTACCATGTGAGCAGCACCCTACCCAGCCAGTGTGCGCTGCTGTAGCAGATTATGCGGTGTATACACCGCCCCTCGAGTAGGGTGGCTACCCTACTTTGAGCGTCTGTGCTTGCACGAGGTGCTGCCGACTCTTAATTCCATACCTTGTAGCTTTGAGATGTAATGCACTCAGAGTTTCCCTTTATGTGCAAATCAGCCTGCACAACCAACCAATTCTTTAACAGCATCACATGAACATTGAGCAAGTGGACATATAGTGCTCTGTGGCGAAGCAGAGCAGTGATGGATGCAGCTAGCTGCGACCACTTTATGTGAATATATGTACAGGGTCGCTCAGCATGAAACAGAACAAAATTCGAGCATTCAGTAAATGATTACTCCATATTATGCGTGACAAGCTGACTTTTCCCTGTTTGCTAGCTTTTGGGCGTGAGGACATATCGAGCCGCCATCTCTCGGCAACGGCCGCTTGATGCACTGGGTGGATTAACACGCGTTTAGCTGCTGCTGCTGGATGATTTCCTAGGCTTTTTAGTTGCGTGTTTTCAATGCATTTATTTATTCATTATACATTTCTGTCAGGGCTTATTTAAGCTTAACTTGAAGTATTAGGCCCACTTATTTGGCAAGAAAGCACTTCACCGAGTGAGCGAGCTGTCAAAAAGTTATTCGGCGAGCTTTAACTAAACGATTATGTGCACTGGCTGCATGCAGCCTTGTTGCTTTTATGGAAAAAGCTAAAGCTGGCACACAACCAGTCATGGATGAGCTGTTGGTGAATCTCGGTAATAAGATTTCTCTGTGAGAGGAGCAGAACTGCCAGGTACCTGTCAAATGCAGAGCGCCTTTGGAAAGTGCCAGTTGAAGCGGCGCTATTTGACTGTTCCCTTGAATGCAACAAAGAAGACAAGTTAGAGAATGGGGGCAACATGGAGAAATATTTTAAATGCAGCTATGAAGACGAAATCTGCGATTTGCTGATGACATTGCCTTGCTAAGCAACTCGGGGGATGAACTGCAAGTAATGATTGATGACCTAGACAGAAAAAGTAGAAAGGTAGGCTTGAAAATCAATATGCAGAAGACTAAGGTGATGTTCAACAGCCTCGGGAAGGAACAGCAGTTTACATTAGGTAGCGAAATACTGGAAATAGTAGGCGAATATGTCTACTTAGGACAGATAGTAACCGCAGATCCGGACCATGAAAAGGAAATATCAAGAAGAATAAGATTGGGATGGAGCGCGTTTGGCAAGCACTCGCAGATTATGACTAGCAGCTTACCGGTATCGCTCAAGAGGAAAGTATACAACAGTTGCATCTTGCCTGTACTCACCTATGGGGCTGAAACGTGGAGGCTAACCAAGAGAGTTCTACTTAAGTTGAGGACAACCCAGAGGGCTATGGAACGAAAAATGGTAGGGGTAACATTAAGAGATAGAAAGCGTGCAGAGTGGGTCAGAGAAATAACTCAAGTTACCGACATTCTAGTGGAAATTAAGAAGAAGAAATGGACATGGGCAGGACATGTAGTGCGAAGAGAGGATAACCGATGGTCGCTTAGGGTAACAAACTGGATTCCAAGGGAAGGAAAGCGTAGCAGGGGGAGGCAGAAAGTTAGGTGGGCGGATGAGATTAAAAAGTTCGCAGGGGTCAAGTGGATGCAGCTAGCACAGAACCGGGTTAAGTGGAGAAATATGGGAGAGGCCTTCGTCCTGCAGTGGGTATAATCAGGCTGATGATGATGATGATGAAGACGTGTTCCACATAGCAAATGTTTGTGCACTTGCTGCAGTAATTGCCCCTTGGACTTTGGGCCACTGTCTGTGTTTTGCGCACAGAGTAGTTCTGTTAACCCTTACACAATGTCCTGTCATTCATATCCGGCATCGAGGTGCAAAGAAGTAACAGAATATGGCAATAGTTGGAGTAAACTCCAGCAAACTTAGCAGCAACGCAGAATGTAAGTGTACTATGCTGGCACTCGCTAAAAAGCAAAACTGCAACAGCGTTTTAAAACACACAAATTGAACCGAGCACTTGCTTCAGCAGCAACAAGAGGAGTCACGTGATCCTACTTGCTCCTCTAGGTCCATACTAACGCCATTTGCTCCAGTGATGAAGCTCACACCCAATATAGAATTTTTCTTGCCATGTAATATGTTTGTAAGTTTTTACTGTAATAGATAAATAACGAATAACTGATTTGTGCAAACTAATCGTTCCCTTTCATATTAAGCTACTCTGCACATATTCATACCTGTTTTGCTGCCTCATTTTATATGCATATGCATAAAAGTTTCGACAATGTTCACGTGGCACTCTTAGAAAATTGGCTGGGTGTATATGTATAATATTGAAACCATGTGCATCACATGTCTGATTTAATAGATAAAAAATACCCTTGCTTAGCCAATGCAGAGCAGCCTTGAGAACTTTTTTGTCTTTGAGCAGCATGTACCCAAATTGTCCGAGCACACTAAACAAATCGTTCTATTTTTTTCAGCCCAAGCAGAATGACAGGCCGAAAGAATTCTGAAGGCACCAACAAGATTCTTCAGGGCGCCAGTAGGTTTTTTGAATGCTCTTGAATGCACCTCTACATGCGCTTGAATGACTCTGAAGGTGAGCCTGATCGCATCGCTGCTGTTCTGAAGGTGCCGTCAGCCTCGCTACGGGCAATCCTGTTTGCATCGGCGCGACTGTGAGAGTTCTGAAGGAATCCGCACTTGCAGCTCTGCTCTTACTGGCGTGAGTCTGAAGGGGCTGAAGGAGTCTGTTGGCAGCCCTGTTCTTATTGGCGTGTCTTTGACGGAATCCTGCAGAAACCTGCTTGCAGCTCGGTCTGCCTGTGGGCGCAGCTTTGAGGCTCTAAATGGCTCCGTCAGCCCCACACTTGTGTATCCACTCTGACGCGGAAATAACATGTATACTGCTAGCAAGAAGTCTAATTGTGCGGATTCGTGCATATATCTGCTAGTTTGTATAGGAGACATTCCCTAATGCTGTAACAGATTAACTGCAGGCTCTCATATTGACTGAATTTGGCCCGAAATCATGTGAAACGTGTCCTGAGTGCGCGTATATATGACACGGACGTGCACTAGCATATTTACATATTTACGTGTGAGGTAAACATTGCTGCTCATGTGCGTATAGATTAACAAAGTGTCTGAAGACATAACTGATTCTCGGAAAGGCACGTACAACGGACGTCAGTATGGGCTTAAATATATATATATATATATATATATATATATATATATCGTAAAGCCGCTTGCTACGCGTGCCGTTTCGGACCGGGAGGAGCAGAAGCTATGCGGCGCCGGACTTCGTGCAAATTGCCAATTTGCACGAAAATAGGAGTAAATTTGCAGTTCAACGCTGCAGCCCAGCGACTTGTGGCAAGAAGTGTATAACCGAAAGGCATGCTGTTTTTCACGCACTCGAACGTCAATCGCCCCTTTCCGGACAGTAAGCGGGAAGATAGCCTCAGCGCACACTTAATTGTAAAATGTAAACTTGGGTTTTCCCTATAGTCGTTCCCGATCGAAAGTACCACGGTTCCGTCCGACATATACCTTAAACCACAGCCGTTATTGTTAATCGTCCACGTCGGAAATGGGCTGCGCTAGTACGCGAATTAAGCGATCGAGCTGTATAGCAGACGTCGTTTCCGAAACAGCGCCCTTTGAAGACAATCCGGAAAGGCGAGTGCGCGCATGTACACCTGTACTTCAAGTTAATCACGTACGTGACACTGGGCGACTCCGCGCGCGAAGCCAAACTGTACATATATCATTGAAATTTTACCGCGTGATCGACAACATACACACTGGGATAACTACTGCAGGGCTATAATAATAAAAATGGGGCCCTGGGCGGAATGAACATGCAACACCCTCCCCCATTCCCATCTGCACTTCTATACTTCAATATAGCCCATTTCATTTTGACTACAGATAACTAAAAATGAACAAGATGCGATCATAGTGTGAAATTGATGCATTTTGCAGTACACAGAACACAGGGGCAATACCCGGCCTTAACACACTCAGATATAGTCAGACCAGGTGGTTCTTATAAATTGGTAAAAAAAAGAGTAGCCACTGCAGAGCCGCTATGTGGCTCCAACCTCTTCTTACTCTTGACATGTCTCTCTTCTAAATCTGCAGGATGATGGCCTGTTTGAGAGCTATAGGGTGATAGTGATGAAGGTTGAAAAGGAAGGTTTTCCTGCTAACTGGTGTTCCAGTTACATATTCGTTTAGGTTGCTCACTGCCACAGGGCAACACATTTTAAAGAAAACAATTAAAAGCCCTTCTCAAGCAAGTGTAGATCATGTCAGAAGAAAGGAACCTCTCATATGGTGGGGAATTAGTTTTTGCAGCTCGACAAGGTATCCCCAAAACCTAAATAGAATCAGATTATGCCGAGGCCCATTTCCTCACTCTGTTTTTTTCACATATATGAAGGAGGTTAGAATAAATGGGCCCACACAAATGGAGGAGATAGTGATTGCATTAGCTGCAAAACATACCAATTCTATATACATCGTCACAGACTCCAAAACAACCTACAGAAACCACCTCTAAGGCCAGGTTGCTCCCATGGCCTGTGAAATTCTATCTCGAGCCAAACACCAGGCCTGAGACAAAGTATTAATTAATATGGGTACCTGGTCAACAAGGGGTACAGGGAAACGAGTGTGCACATGCCACAGCCCGAGCATTCTTCTCACGAGATCCCTCATCCCTCCACCCACATGACCACATATCAAAATACTGCAACATGTCCACTTAGCGAGCCAAACGTGCCCAGCACCTGCTAAAGGACTCGATAAATCAGAGGAGTGTCACCTAAGGAATTTACAAACGTCCTAAAATAGCCCAGCTAGACTGCACAAAATTAGTCCGGGTACTTTGTCACTTGAATGCACATTTTGCGGCCAGAAAGCAGACCTTTACCATATGGTATGGGCTTGCCAAGAAAACCAAGCCATACCTCGCAAAGAAAACCCAACGTGGGCAGATTAGGAGGTGGCCCTGTATAGCTCCGACCTAGCGACACAAAGAATCTTGCTAGCGAGAGCTTGGGCAGCGGCAGCAGTCAGCGGAGTCCTGGACTGAGGACCCGACCAACCTCACACTTCACCACTTAACTTATGTAGCCCAAATAAATGTTTTATACTACTACTACAACTAGCATTATGCTAAATGCAGCAAACATTTCAAACACTAAAGAAACAAGAGAAAAGCATAATCATCTTATGAGAATGCAAAAAGGCATGTCATTTAAGTTTCGGCAGAGAATTTCATGTCAGCCTATGGCACAACAGCATTTTTACATTATTTGAACTCATGAATTGTGCAATGCCAGCACATGTTACAAATTCGCATTTGATCGAAAATATCTGCAGCCCACAACTACAATGTCTTTCATATCCTATCCCGCCGTGGTGGTGCAGTGGTTAGGGTGCTCAACTACTGTGCCCAAGGATGCGGGCCCGGCCGCAGTGGCCGCTTTTCGATGGAGGTGAAAAAACATGGTGCCTGTGTGCTGTGCGATGTCAGGGCACGCTAACGAATCCCAGGTGGTCGAAATTTCCTGAGCCCTCCACTACGTCGTCTCTCATAGCCTGAGTCGCTTTGGGACGTTGTGTACTCCACAAACCAAACTAAACGTCTCTCATATCTCAAGGTAGAACAAGAGGAAGATGGCTATACAGTACAAAACAGAAATGAGCACAGGTTGATGGGGAGCTTCAGTTGACAAGCCATGCCATGTTTCGAGTTTCGACAAAGGAACTTGTCAACACCCTGTTGAAACCTTGGCTCGGCTTGCAAACTGAGACTCCCCATAAACCCTTGTTCACTTCTTTCACACCTGATATCCCAGGTCACTTTGGCACAGCAAACCCCATAAAATAAACAAAATATGCATTACTCCAGTATCAGTCCCTTTCTTTCTGATTAGGCACCTCACACAAGTACGGAACATTATCCACATAAAAAAACACACACTGCACAGCCACATCATCAGAACAATACAGAGAATTATTTTGAGCAGCAGGTGGATGTTGACATTGCACGATATGAGGCACATCAAACACTAGTGGTGTGGCAAGTAATCTTTGAGTGTGTAAATACACAGAGCCCCCGATTACATAAATTCCAAGTATACAACAATAAAACCCATCTATCATTTTGACATAGCATGAGCAGGTCTTCTTTGGTGTCGAATAATCTGAACTGTGCACAATAATGCTGCCAGTTTGAGCGCGAAAGTACCTTGACATTTGTAGTATACAGCCAAATTTTAAGTTGAAAATATTTCCAAGGTGTTCAGAAAAAGAAATAGAATGCGGTATACCGAGAGCACATGTCTGATAGGTCCTTTTACACTGAGCAACAATATTTTTCTTGGCGCAAGCCAAATGAGCAGGAAGTTCCAACTGGCTGTCCAAATCTCGATATGTTTGATGCATAATGCATCGTTCAGCCACCTGAATAGGAACAAGCTTGGCTGCTGACACAAGCCGCAGTGCACGGCCAACTCCATCCTCAAAAGCAAAAGTTGATGTGCCCCACAGTGGGCCAAACATGCGCGTTGCCTTAGGCAGATGCAGCAGCTGGTGAACATTGAACATCATCGCTGTTTGAGTGTACAGCCGAGCCATCTGTTGCACAAACGAGAACAATAATTTTTCAGCTGCACAAATGTGACTTTCACTCACAGTGTCCTTCAGCAACAAAAACACTGCCTTCACAAGGAGTCCAAAATGCACAAGGTAGGCCCGAGGAAAGAGCCCTGATAGGCAAGGGGCACTATAAAACAAGAGCCAGTACCGCCACTCAGTTGCCTTCCAATATGCACGCTCCGAGAGGGGTCGTCCGGTTCTAGAAAAGGTTATGGGAGGCTTAATGGCACGTAGTCTAGAGTCCAAAAGTCTGATGTGTCGCCCGATGTAGAACTGTGATCCTGTAACTGACAGCCACAGGTCAGCCAGCTGTTTTGTAACGCCCTCCAGTACACAGTGCATATAGTCTGGAGGTAGACCCCATACGAGGTCAAGGCCTTTCAGTTTAAACACTGGGGATGGCCCCTTGAAGCCTTCAAAGGTGTCTTCAGACTGTGCTGCATTTCGCATTGCTTGAAGCACACCCCTATGCGTGCGTTCACAGGCTAGCTGGCCATTGTAAAGGTACTTGACTGTGCCTGTAAAAATTGAAAACATGCTACATTACCATCTACTACAATCAGATACAACCCAAGTCTGCACTAACCGCCATGCAGCATTCCTCATGATACAAAGTAGGCCACCATTGAAGATTTTGGGGTTACAAAAGTAAAATTTTAAGCTAAGCATCAGGCCAGATTACAAGCTAAAATTTTATTGCCTCTGGATGGTTTCGTATGGTCAAATATCAAAAACTGCCGTTCAACAAAGTAACACAAATGCACATTCTATGGCTTCCCCTAAACTAAAAACTTTTAACACAGAACATATCACTAAAATTGTTAAAACATCCCAGAGTAGCACAATAAAGATAAAGGTAATAAAAAAAACACTAGTCAATGACTATGCTTCTCTACAATGTGATATTTGAGTTCAAGTGTTGTGTTCAAACCATAAATACTATAGACAAATGCTGAGTCATGGCTTTGGCTGCACACAAGGGAACTAGGAGTCGCCACTGCTCTTCCCTACTCATGCAATGCCCCGATTTTTTTCCTATGCTAACATTGTACCCTACTCCTGTGGTTTCCTCCGCATGCACTGTGACTATTATCCCCTCACCATCAAACAACACAGCAACAGGCCCATGATAGCTGCACTTTGGAATACTATGCGAGAATTTTGTCTGCTCTGATGGAAGCAGAGTGCCATGCCAGGTACAGCCAGTTGTACTACCAAACCCAAGACATGAAACTGCATGGCTAATGGTCATTTTAAGCAGACCGCTACGTCCTCACAGAAAGGTAGCAATAAACGTTCATCCTTCAGCAGGCACGGCTCCAATCTTTACAAGTGTTCGGAAAATGGCAGCAAAATTAGTGCTGGTTCGTGTGCTTGTCTCTTTCTTGGTCTGTGTCTGTTCTGCGCTGTTATGAAGCAACACCAACTAGCCCAGTCTGCAGTTCTTTTACAGCAAAATTACGATTTTCACTCCTGAAATATAGCAGTGCATTTTGACTCTTCAACCGTCGAATTCATCCTCACCGTCTGATTATGTTCAAAAAGCATGCAATTAAAATAAACTTCCTGCACTTATATGTACCTAACAGTTAGTAGGAAGGCATACATTGGGTTGGTTTATTTGGTATATCAGTGTTTATTGCTGTGTTGCTTTTGCTTACCAATAAGTTTGCAGCTTCATAGTGTCATTATGACACCAAATTGTTGTTATTACTGTGGAGCCATTGAAAATGAAACGCCCTTATGAAGTATAATAATGAATGAAACTTACCATCGACACATGTACCTTCCTCAAGGCACCAGCTGCACCCATAATAACCATTAAATTGTTTCATGTTGAGGATGGATGCCCTTGCCGGTGAATCCACACAGCACAGAATCGCATGGACTGAAGACTTTACGATGGTGCCTGCATGGGACCACACAAATGTGCCAATATTTTGCAGTTCCTCAACAAACTTCAGCATAAAAATGTGCATTGGTGGATGTTCCTTTGCGAACCAAAGTCCCGTGAGGGTCACATTTCGCCACCGAAGCTCGAAGGGGAGCTCATTCACCATCACTTGAATGGGCCAGATGGAGCTTTTTGATGACTCAAAAACAGGTGCTCCATCAGTGTTGAAAGTAAGAGTGATGTCACTCCATGTCATGCTGAGTTGACGGCGAATACTCCTGTACAGGTCACCAGCAGTAATATCTCTGTATATTCCTAGCTCCCGGATAACTGTAGACAAATTCTGAAGATTTTGAAAAAGAACTGAGCAAGAACGACTGATCAAATCTGATAACTGTTGCTTGAGGTCGAAAATCACAAAGAAGCTTCCAACTCCTATTAAATTTTTTAGAGTAGTTTTGATGTGACAGTTGCCACAAGTGACCTCACTGCTGCTGGACATTTCATGAGTGCTTCCATGATACTCATGGCAGCGCTGACAGAATAAGTGTAGCCTCAGTGCCTTTTTTTGTCTTTCCATAACTTTCTCAGCATATACGGGTAGGTGGCACAACTTCTTTTCCAAAGAGGGCGTTCAAAAGTATGAGAAGACCTTTTACTTGCGGCCAAGTAAGCCCTGCCGTGACAATGTTAGACAAAATCAACAGCAGTGCTTGTGCTTTAGTAGTTGGCTGATGTGGCAATGTTTCCTTTAAAAGGTTCCCAATGTAGGTGTCGAAATCATTACAAAAGTGTTGCTGTTCAGCTTCATCTTCAACATTCTCATCATCCTGTTCCATGCTTTCATTGGCATTGCATGCCGCAGACTCTTCGTCAGAGTTGTAGTGTGCTTGAGACTCATGGTCACTACTGTACGAGTCGGCAGTGTCATCTGCATACGCAGGCTGCATTTCAGCATCACCTTGTGTCTCTGTACTACTTGGACTTGAGCCTTCAGTGACATGAACCAGCGCCTCCTCTGCATGAACACTTGCGGATTCATCTGTACCTGCATGCTGGTTGTCCTGCAAATGAAAATAAACATAATGCAGCTTGCCGTTTTCTCCGTAAGCATTGCAATTTCCATTCTTTGCAGCGAATTACAGCAACCACACATTTCATGGATTTTATTGCCCAGAAAAATAAACTGCAACCTGGTTCTAAAATTGGGACATTTGTAAGGGTGGCGGCCTCACCGTGCCCGCTTATATATTAAATCGGCGCCTCTGCAGTAATTGCGATGCCAATCCATGTGTTTAAATTATAACTCCAAGGAAAAAAAATCTTGCTGAGATCTTACATCATTAACAGGATAAAGCACACCTACCTGAACAACAGCTGAAGTCTTTTTGGCTCTTTTGCTTGCATTGGCGACAGTCTGTCTAGGGACTTCAACACTTGTTCCCGGTTCGAGATAGCGCCTGTAACGCTGCCGCCGCTTTCCTGTCATCGAAAAATAAAGCGAGTCCACCGCGTACAGAGCGCCAGCCTTTCGCGCACTTTTACCGTAGACACGGTTCCACTGAGAATGAAAAAGCTATCTCTCAGCAGCTAGAAATATCGCAAGAGGACAAAAGGATCGATGCGGTGTTTGGCTAACGGAAGGATAAAAGAAGCTAACGGAAGTATGAAGGAAGTTAGGTTGGTTCGGTGTCTTCGGCTGAGACACATGAAACACTGCCTCTGCGCTGGAGCATAGGAAGTGGCGTCAGTCACGATTACGCGCGCACACCAGTGGAACCGTGGAACGTGCGCTGCGTGCGCCGAGTGTCTCAGCATGAGCAGCGCGCGGCTCACAGCCCGCGGGATGAAACAGGCCATCGGGATAATAAGGCCGACCGCACGCATTTTTTTTTATTCGTAGAGTCTTGCTATTGATCATTGCAGGAGTGAAGCACGTATTGCTGTGTTAACAGCGTCGTCTGCTAGCGCGCGCTGCACGACGGGAATGCACCACACCGGCCCCGCCCAGCCCTGCCTCTAACGGTGCTAACGGCGCTAAGATGGGCGTGTTCGCTTCTCTGAGTCCTCTGCCCGCTCTTCGTCGCTCGCTGCTTGCTCTGCCCGTCTTTGTTTCTTCGATTGTACTGCTTTCGGTGTTTCTACACGCTTTAAGGCCATCATCAAGATCGACATGTATTGTTTAGTCGAATACCGGTGTGACTTAACTGTAGCTGTAGTTCAGCATACTGATATCGAGCACTTTTCTCCGAACAATGTGGCCGATTTTGATGCGGCGAAAACCTATCAGGCCTACTGGCATGGTAACGACACCACCCAAGGAGGCTATTACGACGCGAGAATTCTGCATCTGACCGGTAAGTGTTATACGTATACATTATTTACCGCGCGCGCGCATTATGACTTGTACAATTTAGGTTGCCATAGTGAGCTCTGGTGAAGTGACGTGCACAGCCGATGTGATGCGCGACTCACGGTGCATTTCATCGCATGTGAAGTAACCTGGGTGTTGCGCGCGAGTGGATAGATCCCTTATTTTCTTTTATACAAACTGTGCAGTTCGTCTCGTAATTGTGCATATGTGCCGTCGAGAGATTTCCATTGGGGCACACTTGATGCTTTCGCGTGTACATACATAGCTGAGATTGGGAAGTGATCGAGCTAGCTGCAGCGGAATAGCTCATATATGAACCTGATCAAAACTGCATGCGTACGCATGTATTGCCTATATGAACTTCAGTAAACAATCTGGCGTTAAAGAAAGACTAATTAGCCAGCAATAACAAACCGCGGGTGGACTTCGAATTCTGTAACACAGTGCAAATTCTGCAATCTTCTATTTGCAAAATGTGTACTCGTGCATGTAGGGCAACATATCTATAAAGCTATATATACCACGGCTCATGTCATATCATTCTTGACAATGCTGATGCCTGTGAATTCCATGTCTTAGTTTTTTCCAGCACATGTGTAACTTGAAGCATATGGTCGGCACCATATAGGGCAATTCACTTAATTATACTCATGACCACTTGCTCTCATGCCAACTCACATTTAAAGTAACCACTACAGTGATATCAACTCATTCGAACTTACACTCAACTACATGTGGACTCATGAGTCAGTGCACATGCCAACCTGTGACATGAATACATACATTATCTGAGCTAGACCACTGGCTTTGGCATTTTGGTGCCGACTGTGGGATGAAGAGTTCTTGAACACACAGAAAACTACCGATTGCAACATTTGCTTAGTAACTGCTGACGTCATATCCGTACGCTTAAACACTTCTAGATAAGTGTATTTTTGTGTTTCGCAGGCACACATACACTGCCTCTATTGCCTTCAGGTTTTCAGGTATTTTAAATTCATATAATTTGAATTTGGCAATAGAGCCTTGAGGGCTTGTTACTTTTGCGTTTGAGGTGGAAATTCATGTCAGCAAGTGTGAAAGCTATTCCCCATTGAAACACTCCAAATTGATTCTAGATCCTGAATGGCCACTCCAAAGTTTAGGGGAGTTCCCCAAGTTAAACATTTGCGGTAAGAGAGTACTTATTCATTAGTATTGACACAAGTGCAGCCATTACAGCTACAATGGAAAAGTATACAGCTTTCACAGAAACATTCTAACATATTAGAAGGGAAGTGCAATCTGGTTCAGCGTTTGAACTTGCACTACCTGACTGGGGCAGTCACTCTACTTACCGAGCTAAGCAGAATGGATAGCATATGGTAGGGCAAGAGCAAATTGACCAATTTGCCACGAGTTGACCAATTTGATCGTCCTTACCTTGTGCTAGCTGTCCTGGTAAACTCGAATAGTAGTGATAGTCCCAGTTAAGCATGGTCACAAGTTCAACCCTTGAACCAGGAGAGATTTTGCAATTTTTGTATGGAAGCTGGAAAGGTGTCCTTTGTACTAGTCATGTGGCTGCACATTGTTGGATATTAATGAGTAATTACTTCATTATTACTTCATTATGAACGATGCCTTGCTAGCTACACTGCTTGCCATGAAGCTTTCATACAAAAGGTGGCACTACACACAAGCTCTGTTGGGGGCACTTCGTGGCCCTACTCCGTGCACCACAATTGCAGACCACTGCACACCGTGCTGGCCTATTCGAGGTCAAGTTGACTGTGGCAGCCCCAAGTTGTGCCTCTTGCCATAGCTGTTTTGAAAGAAATTCCAGTAGCTGATCGCCCTGCTTTGGTTACCTAAACCACCTTTCGCCTATTGCAGAAACGGAAGTGGAAATGGCGAACCATGCAGAGAAACGCCGCAGAAGGGCAGTACTACCCAGCAGCATGAAGAGGACGAGCAGAGAAAAGGAAAAGGTTGGTAACTGCACCTTGTTTACTGCAAATTGTTTCATGTCCTAATGCTAGATTGCAAAACAGCAGCACTCTTCTTACCATGCCAGGGTCCTGTCTATGTTGCTGGAGACCAAATGGTGGCAGTAAGGGGGATGGGATGGATGCAGATGCAAAGGTATGATGTGAGCTCTAAGCACAGATGTCAGATCTGCTTTTTAAATGGGGAAAAATGACATATCTCTACTAATAAAGTGATTCTTTTTCACAAGATGGGGCACTTTCTTAGAAGTGTGAAAACATCAGCCTGCTGTATAAAAAATTGGTTTAAAGTATGAGCATTTTGGCCTTATAAGCTGTCACTGTACAAGATGTCCTCTTTTTATTTTGTAGTAGGTATCTATCATCTGGCACAAAGGACAATTATTTATCGGTCGACATTAATCCTCCCAACATATGTGACATCATCATGCTTTTATCTAAACTGAAGACACGAGTTTGTGAGCTCTTATATTTGATCAGCCCGACTGCTAGAGATGCACTTGCAACACTGGCAAGCACTGTTTGGAATTGTTTTTCTTTTTTTGTCAATTCTTTGGCATGTCAGTGCATGCAAAACCAAAGGTGTTGAGCAAGGTGTTGATAGAGGTTGATTATAGCCTTTTATAACGAGAGTGTTGATTATAGTTAGCCTTTAACTGTGAAAGCTATCATTATGTCATGGTTAGATTATGAGATTGTTGTAGTTTATTAAAAGATGACAGTTGATACATAGGGGCATAATGCAGGTCTTGCCTTGTGTTTATTCGTTTTGCATTCACAGGTGTTCATATTCAAATTTTACTGCACATTCAGGCCCCCTTATTAAATCGGACTTTATTTGTTGATCTTTAAAATGCTGAAAGGACAACTCTGGGGATTTTTTCAAAGTTGTGGGTTACGTACAGTATATTTCCCAGAAAGGAAGGGGAGGGGGGCTTGCAATTTTATGCAGAGTGGTGCCACAGTTATGTGAGAGGGCTTCATTCAAAATTGAGTCAAAGCTACTAACCCTGCAAAACTGTCTAGCCAGGCTAGAGCTCTCACGCAGCCTTTTTCTTTGTTTTGTGGGCATGGGTACCTCGGACCCAGACAATTTCTTCACGGACCCCCATTTGAGAAATACTGAGGAAAAGAATTGTTTCTAGTTGGGCTGATTACTACTGTTTCATTGCACTGGTTTTTGCAGTGCACAAAGATGGGGCCAATATTTAGGTAGACAAATACAGCAAGTCCTATGTTGTCTCTGGCACAGGATGCAATTTTCTAGATACCATACTGAGCAATTTTGTATGGCAACAACAGCTGCCTGAAACTGCTTGTTGCCAGTGGCCATGCTCCAGCTAATGCAGTGCTGATATTAGACATTATTGGAAAAACACCTTTTTTCACAATTATTGGCTATAATAGTAGTTAAAATGACACTTTGTTCATAAACTGCATAACGCTAAGTGATATGAGCCCTTTCCAAAAAAACCAATGAAGAGGAAGGGAGCACTAGATGCCGTACCATGGTAGATGCAGTGTCGCACTCGCTGCTTAGGTTGTTCTATGAGGCATATGTAAGCTGTATTTAGCTCAAGGTATGCATGCATGACAAATGGAATGAGATCATGACTTGTTCACAACAGATACTTATGGCTCATGGTGGTTTCAGTTTTTTTTTCAAGAAGTCAACTCAGGAATATGTGAATACATTCCAGTGGAATTTCTAAGCTGCATGTGGGCACTCCTGATCAATTATGATTGCAGGTAGCACAGCCAACTAAAAAGCTCCGCAAGAAGGTGCAGCGGAAGCATGAGATGGAGCTTGTGGATTCAATGGAGGACAACATACAAGAGAAAACCTCCAAGTGCAGATGTGCAGCCTTAGAAGAAGAGGTGCGCACACTGCACAAAGAGCTAGGAATAATTAAGCAACGGCTCGCAGAGAAAGATGCTGCTGCTAATGGACCTAGCAGCTGCACAGCTGAGAGTGAAGAATTAAAAACTGAAGTAAAAGAACTCGCCAACTCAACATTGAGCTGCAGAAGAGCCTAAACAGAAAATTTTTTCATCTGGTGAGTGTATAATCTGGTTGCATGCAAGCATGGACAAGTCAGCTGGCAAGCAGATAATGGGATGCTTTTAGAGTACTGGGAGAAAACGTATTAGTATTAATAATTCTGACAACATAAGTTGGAGTTCTGGAGTTAACTTCCCATTAAAGCACATTGTGAAGGAAAATGGGACTGCAGTGGCATGTTCAAACTCGAGGCAGGATCGATAGATAATGGGAGAGGTCTTTGTCTTTTTATGAAAAGAACAAAGTTGATTATTATAATGTGGTGCTAAATGTTGCCTTTGAGATGCATAGCATCTAACATGACCTTTTACGTCAAAATTTCAGAAAGCAGGGTGATATATGCAGCATCGATGGATGTGCATGTTAGCTCAGCACCTCCTGAACGGGCTCAGAAAAAGAAAGGCAAGTGAGCTTTACGAACGCATCTGGAATCCTGTTTGTTTTGCTTATCTGGTATAGTACAGTGGCTGGGTAGCAGTAGTGCTTAAAACGGCACCTTTATTTTCTTAATCGAATTGATGAAATGGCCTGTACAGATTTGCAGGATTACACAATGGAATGGATAGAAGTGTTGCGCTTGTGTCGTGTGTTGTGTTTTATCTTCCCCCTTGGGCAACTCAACTAGAATTGCGCAAGTCTCCAAATATGATCAACATACTGGCCCCTGTGTTAGCGTTGTTGGCCTGTACAGGCACTCACAAATTTGTTCAGAGCACCACACAGGTGACCATCGGCAGACAAATACAGCCACAATCTGTGCATGCGTGGCCTCCTTAACAAGTGAGCCTCAAGCCTCATTCCCTAGCAGACCTAGACTACCATTTCTCGGTGTTACACAGGGAAGTGAGGGGTAATGAAGCTTGCGTAACTAACACTGAATGAGTCTTGGGGCATGATGGCTGAACTTGCACAGCATCGTTACTGAGAAGGCTGCATACTTGCCACAGTCCGCGAGCCAAAATGTGACTCGCTGTAAACGCAGTGCAGCATGAGTTATGTCATCTCATACCCCTCACTTCTGCAATGGCGAGAAGGCCCCTAGCATTTCCCAAGTAGGAGCAGCACAGCTGTAATCTAGGTTTGACTGTTGATTGCATTTCCATGTTTCGCCACCAAGCGGCTACCTGGGTAGCGCTCCAAATTATTGTGTGTGTATCTCAATGTCAGTGTGGATACCTTGCCTCTTAGGGGTCCTATCCAAATGTAATTTATGATGCATGAAAGTGAATGTAAATGTGTCACTTTTACAGCAATGCTCCCAGCACCACCAGCTACTCATGCAGCCAGGCATGATGACCTGCGGGATCTAGGTGAGGAAAGTGCATGGTTAAGTTTATCAATACTGCTTTAGCAAATGGTCTTGCTTATAGCATGATTTTTTTCTAATAAGCTTGAAATATATATTTTTTTTTTTCAGTAAAGGCCAATTACATAGCAAATTTCTTAAGAGTTCAGATGGTTTGTGTAATACTATTGCAAAATTTTGTGCAATACAGGTAGCCTAGGAAGTTCAACAAGGCCTGTAGCTGATTAGAAAGAATAGACTCTTGTGATAAACTCTTGGTTTTCATATTAACAGCTATGTTTGCCTCATTAACTTCATGCCTTTCGTTCCAAAAAGATTTATTAAATTAGTATGTGGTAGATATTATTAACGATGCGTCCTTAATGGTGCGCACACTCCCAGACACCCTTACAGTGAGGGGGGGTAGCTGTCCCGGTCGTAAAGGAGATGCCCTCGACTTGCGTGGCAAGCTCAGCCGGAATTTAAGTACCTTGTAGGGGGTGGCCGTTTGGTGCCCAGCTTTCGCTGGTTCAAGCCAGAGTAAGGGTCAGAGTCAGAAGTAACAAAACTTTATATACTGCAAGAGGCAATACAGAGGAATACACATGTAGACTAAAAATGCACAGACGAGAGGTCGCAGAAAACAACGCTAAGCATGCAGCTAAAGAGGTATTAATAACACAAAGGCTTTACAATACAGAATACACGAGAGAGTCAAATAAACAAACACCAAATTGTTCACCGGGCGCTGTTGCAGTCCGACGCCTTGAGAGTCACGATGTGGCCGTCATGCAAGACGAGTTCCGCTCCCTTGCAGGTCTGTGGGCTTGTCAGCAGCGGGTGATTCCCGGAAGTTGAGGAGAAGCACTTGCGAACACGTCGTAATACTAGTTCACACACTGACTGACTCAAGCAACGTGACCTCCATTAATAGGGCACGCCGCGTCTGTCTGTTCCGGCACGCCGAGGCTTGCACGCACACACTTAACTTTGCTTGTTGAAGCGTTCACTTTTCCTCCCGTCGAGCCCCGTGTCGCCATTGGCTATGCGTCGTCAAAAAAATCTAGATAGGATGAGCACATTCTGGCCGGTTGAGTCACCGTCATCGCCGAGTGATGAGAAAGAGGGTGACACCGATGCGTACAAGGCTACGCGCTCTCCTCGCGTTGGGAGGAAGGCGTTTCTTGAAAGACGTCCAACCTTTAATGCGGTGTCACGCTGCCTTAATAAAAAGGTGCGCCGATTTCGTGACATACATATAGACACCATTTGCTTTTTACAGATCTCATATGAATGTTTGATCTGAAGGTTTAAACATATCAATGTTGCAGAACGGACTGTGATACCTGCCACCTTGACCAGGACTGCAGCCACTCACAATGTCCCACATCATTCAGGTAAGCAGTTTCTAGTCATGCCAGCTTCTAGTAATAGTGCTGCTTCCACTCAAAATACATTGCTTAAACGCTGGAAAAAGGAAAACAGTTGCGGAGGTGTAATGTGGGTAAACCTAGCATGACATGTAAAAACACTAGTTAGTCATAATTTATCTTGGTAGATGGTAGATGTTAATTATTTGCTGTCTTGCCATTATCCACGAGAGCACGCTAGAGAGGAAGAATGTCATATATGTTGTCCATGTTACCAGGCGCGACGCAGGTATAAAGCATTGCTTTAACCATGCCGTAAGAGCATGTCTGTGTGGCCTAGGGACAGAATGTGTAACCTATTGTTGAATTTATAGCCGTAAAAGATGTGTAGACACAGTGCAGAAAAGGCATGTCCTAGTTTAAGGATTTATGTTTAAATGTACACGTTTGTGTTTGAATGTGTAATCAGGGTATCAATTTTACAGCAGAGCCTCCAGCAGTGCCTGCAGTGATGCCAGCAATACTTCCAGCAGTGCCATCACTGCAGGCAGTGATGCCAGCAGTGCATCCAGAAGTGCCGTCACTGCCTGCAGTAATGACATCAGTGCATCCGGTATTGCCATGCACTGATGCAGTGGCCAGCAACAATAGCCAAGACATGTTTGGTGAGCAATCTTGTTATGCAGTGTTTGATCGCTATTGCCGGGCTAATTAAGAGCTTGTTATCCCTTAGCAAAAAAATTGTGTGCTAAAAATGTACTTCAAACGCATTGTATTTATTTCGTATTAATTTCGCATTTTTTTGTCCTAATACAAAATTAGTACTTTTCAAGTATGCTAGAAGTATAACCAGGAACTTTCCTAAAAATATACCGAAAATACGGATTTTGCCCCATCGACATATTTTTGACACATTAGAAAGACACTTATTTTAGTTCAGCTTACTTTGAACACATTCCAAATGTACTACCAACAGAATGGTAGGCATACTTTAAAAGCACTGTTAATTTACTTATTCCCAAATTCCGAGGCTGGCAGCAAGTATACTGAAAATATGTCAAAAGCATAAATTTGTACTACCCTAGGAACGCACTCAAAATGTGCAGGAAATAGGATAGTTATATTTTTCAGAGCATTAGAAATCTGTTGCAAGTGTACTTTCAGATTTTAAAAGGTACAAAAAATGCACCAGAAATATAAATTTAATAGTGTTGCATAACATTGAAAATCCACTACCAAGCCAAAGAAATGCACTAAAAATACACATTTAGTACTATTGCATAATATTAAAATGCACCCCCAAGAATTGTACGAAAAATGCACTAGAAATACAAATTTAGTACTATTACTCCACCGGGCTGCCGCAGTGGTTACGGTGCTCGACTACTGTTCCTAAACGCGGGATCGAATCCTGGCCTCGGCAGCCGCTTTTCGGTGGGGGCGAAAAGTAAGACGCCCGTATGTTGTGCTATGTCAGTGCACGTGTGGTCGAAGTTTCCGGAGTCCCCCACTACGGTGTCTCTTATAGCCAGAGTCGCTTTGGGACGTTGAACCCCTACAAACAAAACCAAAACCAAATTAGTACTATTGCAAAACATTAAAATGTACCAGAAAGCTTTAAAGCCAGCAACCAAGAAACAAAAAATGACAATACTGACAAAGGTCTAAAGATCTCTGTCACTGTTGCCCCTTTTTCATGTCCCTTAGCCGCAAGTTCCGAATGTTCTCACTCACCTTTCATTTCTATTCCTCCTCGAGGTCATTGTTAAAAAAAAAAAACAACTAAATATGAGACACAGATCTATTGAATGTTTTAGCATTAGTCAGTCTCGGCACTGCTTTTCAATAGTGTCTTCCTGTTTGTAAGGAATGAATTCGATTATACATTACAGACCCTGCCACAAATGCCAAAGCTTGAAACGGCATCATGCGTCTAAATGAGTTGAAAATTGGGTGGTTTACTGCTTGACCTTCCAGCTGTGGTATCACCGCACTTGGCAAACACAAATAGCTGCAAACAGGCCATCCAGTCCATTTAGAAAATCGAGGGGGACTCGTTCCTAATACGGTTAGTGAACAAGAATGCAAAAGTATGATCATCAGAGCTGGAAAAAGAAGCTCATGCCTGAAGAGCACCATCTGGAATGGAGACGAGGGCTAAGCCATCAATCTGTAATGGCAATCACGGTGGACCTTTACCTTTCTCATCCGATTTTGACGTAGGTATAATAGTGACTTTTCAGAAAAAGGGATGCAAGCAAATAATCTCGAAAGCATAGTATTGCTTTAGCAAAAAGCATGGGAAAATGTGCAAGTAAATTCCTGTCACGATTTTTTTTATTGCATTCAAAATTCGCGGCCTTTCTTCAGTGCTGACGCCGCGTTGTTACATTTGCGCCGCAGGAAGGATCGCACGGCCGACTCAGTGATGCCGCTATATTTCGTCATGACGTGGACTGAAAAAGATAACAACCATGAAGTAAATGAGGCTCAGGTAAAATAATATTGTGACAAATGTGGCAGCAAAATTTATGTAAAGAAAAAAAAATGAATAGACAGTACAATACCTGAACAGCCCAATGTTGGTGTGATGAACTATGGTGCACTACAGTCGAATCCCACTAAATGCAATTCATGGGACCAGTGAAAACTTTTGTTCAAGTGGAGCTTTGTTGTAATAAAACATAACCTGAACATTCTAAATTGGACTTGATAGCTAGTGAACATAAACACACTTTCAGTGCATAGCTCTACTAGCCGCAATGACGGATTTCACCGATGCCTGTCCGAAGCCGCTCTCTATCTCTCTCTGTCCATCTCGCCGTGAACTTCAAGGGAAAGAGAACGCCCAGATTATGAGACTTAACAGTGAGGGGGCGGAGCGGTCGCACAGATCAAACCAGTGAGAGAGTGCGGCATGTCACAGGTGCGGACACTGCGGCCTTCACTGGGCAATGTTGTAGAAGCATGTGTTACTCCGAACTGAGCAGTCGTGTGTTGCTCATGTGTCCTCAACTTCGGCATCTCTCAACTTGCATCAGTCACTCCTCAGCCTTCACGGCCAGCAGACGTGCACGCGCGGTGCTCCCTGGACCTCTGCTCCGAGCCGTTCGCCGAATCGTGCAGTAGCTTGTGCTTACCTCCTCGCCTTAACTGGCGCGGTCGCCTACCAGCGCATTTCCCTGCTCTTGGATTACCTTTCTTCATCCTGGAGACCTTTCACCGCTCGGAAAGTGTTGATGCAGAAACTCTGGAGCATCTGTATTGCTCATTCCCTACATTCTCCTCAAATCTCTTTCTCTCCCCCTTTGATCCTACCCCAGACCTTTCAGACGCAGAGCAGTGCATTCCAAAGAGGGATGCAATACACTGTGCCCGTTTTCGCTCATTTGTAATAAGATCCACTGAATATTGTGTAAGGAAAGCTAAGACGCAGCTGCGCTGCGCGTTTGCTTCGTGTCGCAATGGACGAAGCCGGACCATCTGGCACTGTGGCGCAGGTTCGCCGTGCTCGACGTGCTGAAGTACAACGGTTACGAAGACAGCAGGGACGCGACTGTACTGATTCTGATACTGCAGCTAAATGGCACAAGAACCTAAAAGCAGAAGTAGGAATAAGCAGTGCTACACACCTATTTCGCATTTGCATAACTATGTAAATTCTTTTTTCACATGCACCCTGCTTTCGTCTTGGAGAGTCCTGCTTTGAAACCACACAGCGTCAGGGTATTTTAGTTTGGACGGGGTGCTCCTGTGCACTAAGATCATTGTGTGTTAAATGAGTTGCATGCCCTCTGAAATCGATGGTTTGGGCCAGAGGCCACATATGCAGTTGCTCCGATTCTTATAACATGTTTTACTATGCACGGTGTGGACATACAAGTGACGTTCCGTTCTATTTCTGTCATTTACATAGTGGCGCCGTGTACCAGAAAGGGAAAGGAAGCTAACTCAATGCTCGCCTGCAGCCCCAAAGCAAATCCATTTACACCAGCAGCATGATCCAACTGACACGCTGTCCATCCGCGTTGGACGCTGGAAGATTGCTGTACACCACTTGCTCGCTGCCACTAGACCTATCTCCATACTGAAGCCGCAGCTTCCCTACAAAAGTGCTTTCAAGCTAGCCGCTGCTTATGAAATGTCCGATTTAATTGCCTGTCGTCATGGAAGCAGTAACGTAGCATTAAAATCAGCATATAATTAACTTTCATGACACCTCCATTAGCAAAAAAGCCGTAAGGTGACTTGCTCTAAGAGGCGTGGTTCGCAAGCACGGAGTCCGAGCCAAGTCCCCTGGCAGTTGCACACCGGATCGCATCCTTGCTGCTTCATAGTGGAGCTGCTGCTTCGGTGTGGAGATAGGTCTAGAGGAACTGAGCAAGTGGCGTGCAACAATCCTCCAGCGCCCAGCGCAGAGGTGAACGGCATGTCAGTTGAATCATGCTGCCAACGTAAATAGGTTTGCTTTTGCGCCGCAGGCAAGCAACGAGTTCGCATTCATTGTGCCCACATGGCAGCTCATCAAGTCCGATTCTGTGGGGGTGCAGAGCTAATGAAATTGCAAACTGACTGCAGTAGCCACTTTTTTTGGTGAAATAGAGATCAACATATTTGGATGCAAAAAGAAAAGTCAGCCACTGTCACATTAAAAATTTTGCAAAGCAGAACTTTTCTCCCAAAATTGTTTATTGTGGGCGAAATAATTCCATCGCTTCGTAAATGGCGAAATTTTCGTTAAAGCAGTTTTCATTGTAACAGGATTCGACTGTAATGCCCAACAATGTAGATGACCATTGTTAGCAGTGCTGTATGACAGTGGTATGAGATACCTGAGCACACTGCACAACAATGTTTATTAAACAGCAGAAGAGTGAAATGCCTATCCAGGTTGCAACAGGTGGGAGCAGGAATCAACCAAACTTATACAGTTATGCAGTACAAGCAGTTACTCCAAGCTAGCTGCCACTAATATGCAGGGTATGATTTTGAAAAGGGCCCATATCTCAAAAATAACAGTCATACGCACCAACAATATCATCCACAGCTTCTTTCTCAAGGACATGCTTGTCCGTTCCGGAGCCCTTAAGGCAAGAGTTGGCCAGCACATCACAGCCAAACACCATGCCAGCCAGCTCTTGCGTGTAAATGGAAGGATGCAGATTCTCAAGCCTCACCATTCTGACGGCCGGAATGGTGATAGAGCCAAACTTGAACTATGACAAAAGAAAAAAAAAACAGATAAGACAGCTTATTCATTTGGTAACCGTGGTGCGATATGTAAACTTCCTTAATAAGAAATATAAAAGGACCGAACAGAGGCTTCCAATTCCCAGAAGTACTTTTTTCTTCGTTGCCTAATTCTGTTTATTAGCAAAATTGATGTGCTTCTTTCTCCTGCAATTACTGTTTGTTTATTTCAGTAGCTCCTTTATGCCTTCAGTCACAACTAAAAGGTATGCCTTTGTTTTTACATTCCTAAAGGGGAGCTTAGGGTCTGAGAATTCTAACTCGAGTCCTTCTCAGGTAGGCACTGAAGGGTGCTCCTGGACAACATGCCTAAACAATGGAAAATATATATGTGGATAAAAGTTCTGCATAGCTTCACTGAGCAAATGCATCCCTTAGCTAGAGCACCACTGAAAATTTAAATCTAGCCCCGTTGATGCACACCTAAAATGTTAAATGACAGCCCCTCTGTAAAAATGCATTATGTTTATCTGTTAATGTATGTCAACTGTAAACTTAGATGCATCATGATATGATCTACCAACAAATTGGAATTTTACATTGGAGCTGCTAGGCCCGACGGCGGAGCTGGCGTAGCTGGCTCAGGAACTAAATTAGATGGTCTCACTTATCAGGCTACTTGGCCTCCATTTTATTATGCTTACTTCCTTCACAATGTCCTAACTTTGCACAATCAGTAATCAAATACAGCCAGGTGAACAATGCTCACTAGCATTGCAATGCGATCATCTACACTGATGTTGCACAAGGAGTTTTCTAGTCTACCACAGCATATAAATCAAGTTTAAAACTTCTCTGCAGTGTTTCATAATATTTATTTTCTGTGGTTTTATACGTTCTCCCTCATACATAACCACCATGTATTAAGTAAAATTAAAGCTCTACATGCTACTAGTACTTGCACTTAGAATGACCAGCAACGAGCAACAGTATGAGTAGGTTGTACACATGGCAATACATGACAATATTTTCTAAACTAAAGCCATCCTCCAAATGGTTTTAATTTTAAATGTAGCATCCCACACTTCAATTGTTATGGGCTCCTTCAGGATCCCAATGTTACTATTCCCCAGATCGGAGATGCCAGTGTTCCCAATGACAATGGCGGGCTGCAAGAGGCAGAGCAGAATTTTGAGCTTTAGATTTACTAGAGCCAACTGTGCACACACTGTCCATGCCACCAGTTACCTTTCAATGACCGGTGGGTAACCCAGTGGGATGGCTAGTGGGTAATCGACCATCCACTGGTTAAGCCGATGCCGCAAGGCCAGGAACGGGTGCTTAGGAGCTGCACACTAAAACTACTTTTTACGGTTTCCAAAGTTTCACTCAAGTATGCCGTTAAAGCCTAACGTGCAATTTACCCCAAAATATTTTCCTTCTTTTCATCAAAGATCTTCCCATTTCCCTCTCCACATGGTTATGTCATCATCTATAACACACTAATCTGGTATTATCCATTATGTGCTACAATCTGGCCTTGCATACAGGTGCCTCGCCTACTGCACGCGCATGATGATCCATAATAGGAAATTATCTTTATACAAGTCAAACAGGAAGTATGAGTGCATTTATAACACATATTTTTCTCATATACTTTCTAACATTTCTCGAATAATATGCACCTTTCCACTGCACAGAAAACCATGGAAGACTATACACTCTTATTGTGCTTCACACGTGGACTGCATTCATGCATGTGCCGAAGCACATACCCAGAACTAGAATTTGCAGCCACTCTTGAGAAAGGCTTCAAACACTTAATATCAGGTGGGTGCAAAGGCTTGACATCCGAAATATTTTGCGAATGCGACTGCGAGTCAGCTAGTATGAAGTTGGAACTGTGCATATGGGAGGCGAGACAATCGAGATATGAGTGCACACACGCATTTGAAATAAACAGTGAGCTGCCTCAAATGATGCTATTGTAGACAAAGATGATGTGCACTCTAAACTAGCTTCAACGAGTGCATGTGTCAACTAAACAGCGGAAAACCTTCTCACAGACAACAGCGGCCCTTCTAGTCCACATAATGGCTGTGTGATCGCCACTTCCATACTACCTCTCTATCATCTGCTAGCTTCCCAGGCCCTAACAGCTCAAAATTGTCCCGGCAAAACCACCAGACAGAGATAAATGAATGTGTTCTGGTAAGCCAATGGAAGTGCATGGAGTAACCCGAGACAAATAAGCACCTGGCTCCACACTCTGGCAGCCAAAAGCCAACCAGAGGTACTCAAGCCAGAGGTGGGAATAGAAGAGGCCCACTGTTGATTGGAGAAGAGCAGATGTCTTGGATAAAAGGCTACAAATTGGACAAAATTTCTCTGCAACAGTTGTTCTCAACTTACGGAATGGCCAGAAAGCCCACTTTCAGCGGCGTTGGAAGCAGAAGCGGCCATCCCTCCACCCCTCAGTGCATCTACAAGTTTTGGCAGCTCTGTAAAATGAAACATTACAGAAAGCAAACTTGAGAACTACTTCACACACTGTTGCTTCAAATGTGTGAAGTTTTTCCCACACTCTCTACCAGCATATTGACTGCATACAGCAACAAAGAACATGCTGCTGAGTCATAAGACTGCACTTTATCCCCTGGGCATTAGAAATCAACTGTTTGATTCTCTTCCTCCTGTACAAGTCCTGCACATATATATGAAATCGCTTGTCTATATATGAGAAATCACCCCTAAGGTGACAGCAGTGACGGCATGCTATGTACTGTACAGCGCTGAACATATAATGGCCAATTAGTTCAGAACATAAATGAAGTTTACTGTTCATAATTTGCAGGAACAATGAAAAAATAGCCACATTACAGAAAATTTACATGTACACTTTGCTAGGTACTAGAACACATAATGAATACAATGTTAGGAGCACTTTTTTTATATAACCAATATCAGCGACGTTACACCAGTTCAAAGTTCACGGTTCCAAACGTGTTTGCCCTCCTGTCTGATTTAAAGTGCTATAACATCACTAATACTTGTTGTATCAAAAAAGTGCTCCTAACATTGTATTCGTTAGGCTTTCTAGTACCTAGCAAAGCGTCCATGTAATTTTTTTTTTTTTTGCTAGCGGAGTTTGTTTTCTTAGTTCGGTTTGAGCGATGAAGCTGCAGTTACTCATTTCGTCTGATCCATGCATATATGGGCGCATCGAGACGATTCAGTAAAAGCTTGGTAGGGTAGTAAAGGAAAAAAAAAGGCTAGTGTGGATAGATGTTTTTAATTTTCAAAATGAGCAGGAGAAAGCCACTGCTTGCAATGCAAAGTATGCATCGCTGTTAGCAGCACACCGCTGCGCTGCGACTTTTTCTTTTCCGCGATGCTGTGTAGTGTTAGAAACAGGATATAGCATAAATATACTCCCCGTGACCGACCAACGACGGGGCGGTAAAGTTGTATCCACACGACGGACCACAGACTGAGCCGCGGATCGGTCACGTGATGTCGACTGCACACGGTCTGGCCCGTGACAGCATCCACACGGCGGGCCAAAACAGCAGCCGACAAGTCGGACCATGAGATGAGCTGAAGGGATACACTATATCCTTCGCAGTTTCGCGATGCGCTCATTGCACACTGCCTCCGATTTTTTTTTTACATTATTTCACAATGCCGAATTTGACGTGTATTTGGGCAATATTCAGGTACAGTATATTGGCCTTCGTTCATAGGCTGGCTTCACATAAAGATAGATGCACCTAGACGAAGCGCAGCACTAACAACGTACCTATTCCAAACTCAAAGATGGTGCTAAGGACATTACGCAGATGCCTTAACTGTAGATCGAACTTAATCGCTGTTAACATAAATAGCAGTTCAGCACTGCAAATAGTCTTTCCTAGAATACTAAGTCTAACATATAAAGGCGTATCAGATATGACCATTCGTGAGAATCGCTAACTCATGCATAGTGGCTGGTATAGTGTTATAACAATCAAGTTTCTTCACAGCAGCTGCCGCTTGTGCAGCACCGGCTCACCCGGCTTTCTTGTACGCTATCTCCGCTGCTAAGGTGCCCATATGGCCTATCATTTTTTTTTTTACAAGACAGTCGATAAACCTTTTTTTTTCTTTTCAATGGGCAGGCCATTTACAACAGCACCGGTTAAATTGAAAGCACCGTTCGCTGCGGCTTCGATGCGAAACTATCTAGGCCTAGTGATCACCAGCGAGTAGGATGTGGCCAGTGCGCAGTCGTCCAATGTGCTTGCGGCG
This sequence comes from Amblyomma maculatum, assembly GCF_055883805.1. NCBI lineage: Eukaryota > Metazoa > Arthropoda > Arachnida > Ixodida > Ixodidae > Amblyomma > Amblyomma maculatum. The sequence goes on along the minus strand of NW_028146763.1, from coordinate 100,800 downwards.
GCACATCTCGGACAAAATCTCGGCATTCGGTTTTGCATGTGTTCATTTGGGAACTTCTATTTCATAATGCAGATGGGGCCTGATGTTTTTTGACACTTTTCACTAAACACGACGCTGTAAAAGACTCGTCCAGGACGTGACGGCGCAGCAATACGTAATGTTGCACGTACCGTGGTGCGCGGTACTCGAAGGCTGTGTAAATATGTTGTCGGATGCAACTCCATACACTGCCTATGTTATTTGGTGCTCTTCAGAATGTATGTCTGCCTATGTTATTTGGTGCTCTTCAGAATGTGCGCAAGGTTTATGTTGTTCATATGGGCTAGCTCACGCGCTTTCCATCGGAAGCCAACGTGCCCCCTCCGTTCAGAGGCGCCGCCAGGCCTGTGGTCAGGGGTCCGAGGAAAATGCCCAGCCATTCTTGGCCGCTCCAGTCCGCGGACCTCATAAACCGGAAGCGGGATGTCACGTGACGCTTGGTCAGCGGACCAAAACAAGTCCGTGGCCCGTCGTGTGGATGCACCTTAACAAAGCAACACTGGAAACATGCCTCTGTTGCAGAGTCCCGTTGGTCCGTGCGGTGTGCAACAGCAGCAACGACAGGCGTTGGCGGCGGCATCGCACGACGAATCGCCAGAAATTTTCGGCATTTTGTTTAACTCGAAACTCCGCTTGTCTCGAAATTTTCCCGGATTTTACAACTTCAAGTTAATAGGGTTTACTTATCTATAGAAGCCATATGTATAAAAAAGGTCAGAAAATGTGTGACCATGTTTTCCTTGCAGCCACTACAGTGAGCACAAAAGACACTTTATGCAATTCAATGTCATTTGAAAGCACTGCCATTGCAAAGGATAATTATCTGAAACTGATCATAGATATAGACTGGTTTATACCTTGTAGTAGAGGGTAAAGCGTGTCAACAGCAAAGAGCGCCTTTGTCTCTGCTGCCTCGGCTCTGGCCTCCGCTGCCTCTGCCCTCTCCCGAAGAAGCATCATTTCTTCTTCGGCAGCCTTACATCGCTTCATTGCGGCAGCAGCCTTGGCCTCCGCCGCAGCAGCCTTGGCCTCTGCTGCAGCAGCCTTGGCCTCTGCTGCAGCAGCCTTGGCCTCTGCTGCAGCAGCCTTGGCCTCTGCTGCAGCAGCCTTGGCCTCTGCTGCAACAGCATTGGCCTCTGCAAGCTTCAGCTTGCTTTCAGCTTCCCCATCATAGCAGCCTGGCTCTGCGCTGCCGTCCACAGTCTCCGTAGAGGTACCGGGCTGATCCTACACTCAGGTTCATAATTTACCATAAGAGCAGTAATGGTTTAAATGAACTTTCAAGTGCTATAAGCTGCCTTGTTCTTGATTAAGAGACACTGTCTATGGGGAATGAATGCTAGGCGCAGAGACATGGCATGTAGGGCCTACTCTGTTGAACTATATGACCAAGGCACAAATTTATGGCGAGACGAGGTTGCATTCTCTCACAACCTCCAGTGACCAATGAATAACTGAACTGCCACATACACACCTGCCACAAAGCAGGCTTCAGACAGACATGCAAACACATAACAGCTAAATGCAGGAAATGACCCCTAAAAGTGCGCGATTCCACCCGCGTAAAACATGACTAAGAAGCACTTCTGAAACCACTATTAGCATAACACAGCATGCTCATGACTGTAAACTCCGCCAAGCTGAGAGAGCACTCTCTTCAAACGGTCATCCAGTGGATTCGCGACACAAACAGCTCTGAAATCAATTTTGGGCTGCCGGCAGCCCAATTGGAAGCAGTGGTGGAGAAGGCTGGGATATGCATTGAAAAACCAGCGAATCAAGTTCTCCACATGCACCACGGTAACCAAGAGATCTCACCAAAAAGTACATAATGAGGCGGTTTGATTTGATGCTCTCTTCTTGAAACACCCAACTGCAGAGTTAACATCCTTTTCCATTTACAAAACTAATGACGATAACAAGCGAGCGATTACCAGGGATAGCTGGGGCTCTCAGATCATTATGCACTATCTGACATTTAAGTGCCAGGTCTTAACGACTGTAGATAAAGCATTCCTTTCTGTAGTAAATACAATTAGGAACAATTCGACTTGTTTTGAAGCCCTTCAATATTGCTTGGTGTTTTTGTAGCGAGAGCTACACTAGGCTAGTAGAAGCACATTTTGCGGAGCCAAGCAGAGGCCACTACTGCGCATGCGCCGTTACCATGGCAACTAGCCACTGCGCTCGCTACAGAAAGGAGGAAGGTAGTTTCCGCACTGCTGATGTGCGTGCGGCTGCAGAGAGCTGACCGAGCAGAGCAGAAAAGTGTCGGCCGGCATCGTGTGCCCCGGGCATGAAAGTGGATTTTGTCTAGAATGCCAATGAATTTTTATGCATTCAACAGAACACTGGTTGTGTTCGATGCAATGCTTGGTCGCCTGCATGCAGCCATAGGTTTCGCTCCGCATTCAATTCAGCAGAGTTGAAGCCTTCTAATTTTTAAAGACAATGACAGTCAAATTGTTTAAAAACAGGTTGTGCACAGATAATTCTTCTATCTACTCTGAAATAACCAAAAACACATAATGAACACAAACCTTTCTGTCTAATTCGTCTCTCAGGCGCCGTAAAATCCTGTCCTCAAGTGTGTCCTTCCGCTTGCCGTGTTTCTAATATGCAATAAGAAACACCATAAAACATAAAAAAAATGAGGTTTAACAGCCGCATCTCCCCATGGTGGGCAGCAGTGGTTTTGCCACCCATCTTCATGCTGACTGCCCACCTTTCCATCCATCCACCCACCCCTGCCCATCTCTCAAGCTTCAAGTTTGCTAAACTATGAGACAACTTCCTGTGACTATATATCTTTTCTCTTACATTCATGTGCTTCCGCCGCTCTTTGAGTATGCCAAGTTCATCAGAACTATTTACACAGTTGCCCCCCCCCCCTACATCTCACGGGTCCTCAAATGTCCACCTCAAGATTTTCTGGAGAGAACCCTGTCTGTGCATATTTTCTGTCTGTAACGATCCATAAGGCATTAATACACATAGATTGTCATGTCGTATTCGCCTATGATTGCTAAATAATTTATATAAAATCAAATTTATTTCTCATGCTGTTTCGGTTTTGATAGCCGAAAGGCGGCTGTAATGTCTTAGTGATGCTCGGGCTTTGTAAGGCATTAAAAAACTATCATACAGTCACATATTCACTGCTTTGTCATTTTCATTTATTAGCCCTAAATCAAACATGACTCAATAGCTGGAATGGCAATGAATGAAGCAACAGCAATTATATTACAATATTACCTAAACACAACTTTGGTAGGCATGGTTTAAGCCGAAGCAGCACGAGGGAAAAATTTGATTTCTAATTATTAAGCGGCAATAGGGAAGTACCACATGGTGATCCATGCATATTGTTGTCTTATGCATTGCTGCAACGGAGGCATGCCACCAAAATTAGGTGTCTATACTTCATTAAGGAATTTCTGAGAAGGTTGGTGTAATGAGACGATGCATTTTGAGACATATTTTAAGGATGTAGTTTCAATATCTAGCTGTGGCACTCCAAGACTAGTGAAAGCTTAGCATCAACAGTGTGGCAACAATTCATGCCACGAAGCTGGCCATCATGGGCATTTTATTTTGTTGGTCTACTGCATGCAAAAAAAGAAAACACTGAAAATAGGTGTGCAAAACTTATTAAAACAACATTCGGAACTTTCAATAAGTGTTCTGACCCGTCTACCATTTCCAAAGTGCACTGGAGCTGGTAGATGCATGTGGGGTTTGTGACCACACAAAACAGGATTTCCAGCTCAAGCAGGCTTCTGCTGACAGAGTTCACTGCTGACTTGAATTGGCTTAACGGCATAACTTCAACACATTTCTTAATAACCTGCAAACCTGCTTAATTTCTACCTCTGTCTTTGAGTAGATACCTTCTACTAGTTTTATGCTGTTGCTAAGAATGAACACATCTAAAAAACAATGGACTCAATTTTTATATGATCATGGCCAACAGCACGTGGATAGAAGGAACAGATGACACAAACCTTGGCATTGGAAGTGTTCTGCGCCTCTGTGGCCGTTTCGTTCAGCATCTCCTTTAGTAAGCGTTCCAGCTCGCTGCGAACAGCTAACAAGGACATATATTTTAGTGGACACTATGAAAATTATCTTTGTTTCACTCTAGTCACGGCTTTCCTTTTTTCGCCATTCACATATCTCGTTCAAACTCTGGCTCTCACTGCTGACTGAACACCACAAAAGGTACAGCACAACTCTCAGTGTGATACATTGTATGCACAAGATGGCTATAATTATTACAGGAAATTGCATATGACAAGCACACTCCTTCCTCAGATAATTTATTTCCTCCAAACACTGCTTGGTGAACTGCACAGTAGAAAACATGTCAAATCACGTTTATATTTAGCACGCATAATGACCTTCCTCTGCGATTTAGAAGTGTGAAATCGGTTCAGCTGGAATTTAACATTTGTGCACGTACCTGTTCTCACTACATGAACTGTTTTCGAAATATTCACAGCAGTTTTTTTCTCCCATATATAGTTCGTTAAATTCTCGGAAATACGGCCATTCAGAGCCAAAAAGCAAACGGACAGAGGACAACAAACAATATTTGTTTCCACGGACGGCACAGGAATGGGGTCCAGAAACATTTCAGTCTCCATTATTTCTGCTCTGTAATAAACTCACGCACGCACATACCCAAGGCGCACGTGTACAGCTGGAAGCAATATCCGCGGGAACACGGCAGCGCGTGGACCCCGCGCTTCATAAAGCGTTGCCGCTGACAGATGACGACAGTAGGTGACATTAGGGATATGCTGGAAAACGCAACCGGCCAAGCTTTACTTGCATGCACCCTTACCTGCTTTAACGCTGATTCATTGACAGCGCTTTGCGGAGCGCGGAGGCCGCGCGCGCACGTGTTCTCTCGTGTTGCTCCCACTGCGCAATGACAGCGTCTCTGTACCGCTGAAAGCTTGCTGCTTCTACACCTGCAGGAAATACAGTGAAAGGCAATACTTACGGCTGAACTTGACGACTTGGGCGGCGAGGAGCGTAGACGTGCCAGTTGCCCGCCCCCTCTTATCTTCATCCGGCCAAGAGACCTTCACCCAATTTCCTTTCTGCGAGGGCCCGCTATATACCGGCCACGATTTTGAACTATGCTTCACTATAGGGTCGTGGCCTTTAATCATATTTACTGACCCCACAGAAAGCGATTCCTCGGGGTATCGAAATAGTGCAAATTTATCCATTGCGTACGCAGAGACAGAAAACAAGCTGAGTACTGATGCAAAGATGGCGATGCTGACTGACGATCATGGAGGAAGGAAAAACTCCATGCTCACGATTACTACTAATGCCCGTATTCACGCATGGAGGTAATGCCTGCACGTGATGATGATGATGATGCTCAGGGCCATACCCTTTGAAATGGATTGGCACCAAAACTGATGCGCATAGGTTGCGCTACCTAGCCATGCTTGCGACGTATTTTTAACATGTCCTTATAAAAATTCTTGCTCTTCCATGGGTGTTTTTATTTTTTATCGTGTAGGGATTATTGGGATGAATTTCGGTATAGTTATTTTAATTCACTATGTTTTATGATGGGTGCTTATATGCGATTAATTTTTCGGGTAGTGTTTGGACACTCGCGCGAGCGACAAAAACTTGTTTATCTATGCATATTTTCTAAACACCTTACAAATTAAGCCCCTGCCCTTTATCGCTATCGCTTCCCTCTCTATTTGTCCCTTTATTTCCGCCGGTCGCAACTCGGATGCAACATATTTTACTTTCTTTTCGAATTTTTGTGACAGTTAAACTACTACTACTACTACTGCTGCTGCTGCTGCTACTGTTTCGGGGTTGGTAGATTAAAGCTTTTTTTGCCACGTCAAGTTATCTTCCAGCCTCTCCTTTTAGCCTAGAATAGTTTTAGCTGAAACGCTTGTGCCATCCATTTTTTTTTGTTTTTTTATTGGAAGAGCGGTCACCCTCCCTTTCTTCAGTTTTGCGCATCAGTTTGTCATGTTTTGCACATGTTTTGCAAATGGCGTTTTGCAAATGGCGGCCATCTCGTCAGATTGCCGCGTTTAATTTGACTGTGAATCTGACAGCCGTTCGGTGACTGAATATAATTTTACCTAGAACTCTTTCACTAACAATAAGTTGCAATTAACTACCAAAGAGGGAACTCGCCCATGCTGTTAAATGGGCAAGATGAAGGAAGAGTCCGACGTTTTCATTGTCTCGTCTCGCCAACAAATTTGCCTGTCGATCAGCTAGCATATTCAGTGCCATATCTCGGCCATACTTGCACTCGCTAAGACGGCACTCGATCGTATTAAAAAGCATTGCAGCGCGAGTGTTAACTTAATATGTCAATAAATTATAATGTGGCAAAGACAACATAAGGTGCAATGCGCGCAGCCGCGGAGGCTCGTTGGATATATATACTTTCTAGAAAGAGGTTTGTATTGAAAGCTTCGTTTACTATACAAAAGAATGAGTATAATTAAGTCCCGACCCATGGCGGTGGAATGATGGAGGCGAAATTCTGCAGACCCCTACATATGCTCTGTGGCCGAAATCTCCCAACAAACCCTCTGCCCCTCATAGCGATTCGGGTGCATGTGATTATCATTGACTCGTAGCAATAGAGACTGCATTTTATGGGTCAACGACATAATCATACGGCAGTTCATTAACCACTTCAATCAGTGACCGGGAAGAGAGAGAGCGGTATTTCTGCTGCATTATACATGCCATTGAAACGCGTTAGCGCATACACGGATTACAAGGACGTTTCCATTTATATCGATCTCTGCTTGTGCATGCGAGCTAGATCGAGAGCGTGATCGTATACTATAAGCTCTTAATTGGCTTCATGGTGTCCCATATGCGTGTTGCGCGACCGGTACTCGGGATCGGTGGTCGAGCGTGTCAGCCAATCCTGCTCGAAGCACGTGTAGAAAAAGCTGTTTACAAATCCAAGGCCAGCTTTTCGAAAGAAATACAAGCCAGCCGCAAAACGGCATGCAGTTGAATATGAATTATATCATTAATTCATATTGTCACGCGCCTTCGTAGAACGTCGACGGAAGATGAAAAAGAGCGGTCGGGTAGATCGGTGAAGAAGTAAGTATTAGGTTATCTGTATCATACAGTCAAATCGACATTATCAAAAATATTATGTCACCTACAACGAATTCTGGCCAATCCCCCACTGTGGGTATGTGCCATTACAACGAGGGAGAAGAAGAAGAAGAAGAAGAAGAAGAAGAAGAAGAAGAAGAAGAAGAAGAAGAAGAAGAAAGAGCAAGGGCAGAGGAACGCTTGTACGCTTCGCCGCTGTCCTCTTTGTACAGATCCCTGTAAATAAACCCCCCCGTGCGTACAAAGTACGTAACATCGCGTACAAAGTACGTAACATCTTGGTGAGAGGTGCTTGGGTTGCGACCACGGAGCGTTTCATCTACCGAAGAAGCCGTAGACTTGCTGGCCTACAACCAATGCCATCAGACATGGCTTAAGACAGCAGTACCGAGCAGCCAGGAATATTCACGGCGAACAACTGGCCCCATTATCGAGAGCCGCGTACTTTTTCCGGAAAACCTGAGGAGGACGTTGATGAGTGGTTGAAGCACTACGAAAGAGTGAGTAAATACAATCACTGGACCACCGCTACTAAGCTGGCTAATGTGGTGTTCTTCCTTGCCGCCACTGCTTTCGACTGGTTCGATAATCACGAGGATTCATTAAGTACATGGGCTATCTTTACCAGCGAAATCAAGAAAAATTTTGGAGATGAATCTGCAAAGAAGAAGCGCGCTGAACAAACCTTGTTTCACCGGGCACAAGTACCCGGAGAAACTTGTACTGCATATATCGAAGCTACCTTAAAGCTATGCAGACTCGTCAACCCCACTATGCTTGAAGAAGACAAAGTCGGTCACCTCCTGAAAGGAATAGCGGAAGACGTTTATAATTTTCTTATTAGCAAAGAGAACCTGAGCACCACCGCTGATGTTATAAAGCATTGTAGAACATTTGAGGCTCTCAAGCTGCGACGAATTACACCTAAATTCGGAAGACTGGCCAATGTCACCTCTGTAGCCAGTGTTGAAGCCTGTCCTTCAGTTTCCATGGCTGATATGATACGAGAGATTGTACGCGAGGAATTGTCAAGATCTAGGGACGCCATCTGTAGTGAAGAATATGTGCGGCAGATTTGTGCACCGCAGGCAAATGTTGCCGCCCTGTCCACTCCGTGGGTTCAACCTAGCGGCGCTTCGCATATGGACGATCAGCGCAGCTATACTCAACGTTATGACCACCAGCCGATGGAAAAGAGGCCCGCCTACTCTGAAAATGTGGTTCGTCAGCAGTGAGAGCCTCGCTACAACCAACGTCGCGACTTTGTTAGTGAGGACTCTTATGCTCATCGCTGGCGCCCTCAACCTGTGTGCTACAGGTGTGGCATTGCGGGGCATATCGCTAGATACTGCCGCCGTCGTTTTCCAACTGTACAAGATTACCGACCCCACGCGAACATTCACGGACGGCTGCACACCGAACAACAACGATCCCCGACTATGCCTACCGGGGACTCACACCATTCGACACATTTGCGGAATTCATCTCCTGCATCTGATCGTAGTGTGACGCCGCCACCCCAGCGCCCGCGCAGGTCACCTTCCCCTCAACGTCGTTCTACCCCTCCGCCTCCGGGAAACTAGGGGGCGCGGCCGATGGAGGTGAGGCCGCCGGCGAGTCGATGACGTCCATGCCTCTGTCCGTGTTTATGTTAAAGAACAAATTGGAAATGTTTGTTGATGGTGTGAAAACAATGGCTCTTGTTGACACTGGTGCTACAGTATATGTTATGAGTTTGAGTTTTAAGAACCGTTTAGGTAGAAAAGCAATGTTCAGTGGTGACCGTGTAGTGTTATTCCGTGGTGTCGGTGGTGAACATTTAGTTCCTTTTGGTGTGTGTGCTCCGTATGTCGTTATTGGCGGCCTCAAGTTTAGAGTAGAATTTGCAGTACTGCCTCGGTCTACGCATGACGTGATTCCTGGGATTGATTTTCTGCAAGAGTGTGGTGCAACTTTAGACTGTGGTACGGGAGAGATTGCTTTGAATCCTTCACTACTTTCGGTTCTTGTGGATGACTCTACACCTGAATTTGGAGCATTTGCTGTGGAAGAAGACACAATTGTGCCAGCGTTATCTGCAGCATTCATGCGGGTTTTCTCTATTCGGAACCAGTGCGAATCTTTTGAGGCTATAGTAGAACCTACGAGATTCACCTGCTCTAAGAAGAGTATCCTTGTGCCTCGTTGCGTCATTCCCGTGACTAAAGGCCGCACTCAGCTATGGACAGTGAACCACTCCGAAGAGCCAACTGTGTTGCCTCGGGGCCTGAAACTCGCCCGTTTCGAGGAAGGCATATCCGGTTCCGTCGCGGCGTTAAACAGCTCTGTCACTGAGCAGCAGGTGCGACCAGGCATGGAGACGCAAGTTACGGCTATGATTAGTAAGTCTCTTTCTACAACTGAGCGTCGTATTCTAGTGGAACTACTACTGAAACACGTGACAGTGTTCGACTTTGCCAAGGATGACTCAATGCCACTGCCTACCAGTCGTATTCATCACACGATCAACACAGGGTCCGCCCCTCCAATACGTCAGAAGCCCTATCGAGTCTCAGCAACTGAACGTAAGGTAATAGATGAGCAAGTTCAAGACATGCTAAAGCGCGGCATTATTCGAGAGTCCTGTAGTCCTTGGGCAGCTTCAGTTATCCTTGTTAAAAAGAAAGATGGCACATGGAGGTTTTTGTGTTGACTACCGCCGTTTAAATTCAGTCACAAAGAAAGATGTCTACCCGCTTCCACGCATAGATGACGCAATTGACTGTCTGCACTCAGCTTCATACTTTTCCTCTATTGACTTGAGATCCGGTTACTGGCAAATCCCCATGCACATTGCAGACAAAGAAAAAACGGCATTCGTAACACCAGACGGAATTTACAAATTTAACGTTATGCCTTTTGGATTATGTAATGCACCTGCCACATCCGAGCGGTTCATGGATACAATTCTACGTGGACTAAAGTGGCAAATTTGTTTATGTTATTTGGACGACGTAGTAATATTTGGCAAAACATTTAGTGAGCACGACAGCCGTCTGGATATCGTACTTAATTGCATGGAACGAGCTGGTCTTGTACTGAATGCAAAGAAATGTCATTTTGGCGATCGTGAAACAATTGTCCTCGGTCACTTAGTTGACAAAGAAGGTGTTCGACCAGATCCCAAGAAAATTGAAGCCGTCAAAAGTTTTACCGTGCCCAAGTCAGTAAAAGAGCTGCAGAGTTTTTTGGGGCTATGCTCGTACTTTCGGCGCTTTATACCAAGGTTTGCAGACATCGCTTACCCACTTTACGAGTCTACTGCATAAAGATACACCATTCAATTGGACCAGCGAATGTGACTCAGCTTTCCGTCATCTGAAGTTTCTTTTGACCTCGGGCCCAATCCTCCGCCACTTCTGCCCATCAGCTCCAATTGAAGTACACACTGACGCAAGTGGTATCGGTATCGGCGCTGTACTTATGCAACGCCATGGACGCGATCAGCACGTGATAGCGTATGCCAGCCGCTCATTGAGTAAATGTGAAAGAAATTACACGGTTACGGAGCAAGAATGTCTAGCCGTTGTTTTCGCTGTACAGCGCTTTCGTTCCTATCTGTACGGGAATGCTTTCACGATTGTGACCGACCACCATTCCCTTTGCTGGCTCGTGAGTCTTCGTGACCCCTGTGGGCGGCTCGCTCGATGGGCTTTACGCCTACAAGAGTTTAATTTTACTGTGGTGCATAAAAGCGGCCGTAAACACTCAGATGCTGACTGTCTTTCGCGTTTGCCGCTTCAAACGACTGATAATGACTCAGACAATTTCGATGAATATTTGTCTCCAATTGCACAAACTTTCCCCGATCTCAGAGTTTTCCGAACCGAGCAACGCAAAGACAAAACATTAACTTCACTGTTTGATTCCGCCAACGATCCTATGAAGAACACATTTAGCATTCGCGAGGGAGTGCTTTACAAGAAAAATTTCGCCTCTGGGGAAGCACGTATGCTTCTTGTCGTTCCGGAAAGCCTACGTATCACAGTTCTAGAAATGACGCATGATGATGCCACGTCTGGTCACCTGGGAGTGGCCCGAACACTCCACCGCACACAGCAGCGATTTTACTGGCCGAAGATGCGTTCAACGATCAAGCGATATGTAGCCAGCTGTGTGCAATGTCAGCGCTTTAAGCTGTCGACTTCAAGCCCACATGGAAAACTGCAGCCAGTCACACCTCCAACAGCCCCGTTTGAGCAAGTTGGCATTGATCTTCTTGGACCTTTTCCACGGTCCTCTAAAGGAAACCGATGGATTCTTGTGTGCGTTGATTATTTAACCCGCTACTGTGAGACAGCCGCGATACCATCCGCTACTGCGTCTGAAGTATCAAATTTCTTACTTCGACTCGTCATTCTTCGGCACGACCCTCCTGCAGTCATCATTAGCGACCGTGGACGCCAATTCACAGCGGACATTGTCGAAGAACTTCTTCGCCTCAGCGCCTGCAGTTTTCGCCACTCCACGCCATATCATCCCCAAACGAACGGTGTGGTAGAACGAACTAATAGGACGCTTACCACCATGTTGGCTATGTACGTCGCTGCAGACCATAAGGACTGGGATGGCGTTCTACCGTTCATTACGCATGCATATAACACAGCGCAACATGAGACAACAGGCTACAGTCCCTTCTACCTTCTCTATGCTCGCACGCCTCGCTGTGCCCTAGACATCATACTGCCATTTTTCATTCATGACGAACCTTCTCTTGCTACCACACTCTGCAGAGCTGAAGAAGCCCGCCAGCTGGCCAGAGTTCGAATTTTATCTTCACAAGAACGTTCTAAGAACCGCTACGACGCTCGACACCAACAAGTTTCCTATGCTCCTGGTGACTATGTGTGGTTGTGGACACCTCTCCGTAAGCGTGGTCTTTGTCAAAAACTGCTTTCACACTACACCGGACCGTTTGTTGTGTTAGAACGCATCAATGACCTGAATTACGTCAGAGCACACATAACGGCGAATGGTCGACGGTCACGGCAGTCGCAGGTGGTGCATGTAGCCCGCCTCAAGCGATTTCATTCCAGAGGATCTCTGTAACTCGCTCGACGGGCTTCGTCTGCGAGGAGGGAAATGTCACGCGCCTTCGTAGAACGTCGACGGAAGATGAAAAAGAGCGGTCGGGTAGATCGGTGGAGAAGAAGAAAGAGCAAGGGCAGAGGAACGCTTGTACGCTTCGCCGCAGTCCTCTTTGTACAGATCCCTGTAAATAAACCCCCCGTGCATACAAAGTACGTAACATCGCGTACAATCTCTCGTATATCAGCCATGGAAACTGAAGAACAGGCTTCAACACTGGCTACAGAGGTAACATTGGCCAGTCTTCCGAATTTAGGTGTAATTCGTCGCAGCTTGAGAGCCTCAAATGTTCTACAATGCTTTATAACATCAGCGGTGGTGCTCAGGTTCTCTTTGCTAATAAGAAAATTATAAACGTCTTCCGCTATTCCTTTCAGGAGGTGACCGACTTTGTCTTCTTCAAGCATACTGGGGTTGACGAGTCTGCATAGCTTTAAGATAGCTTCGATATATGCAGTACAAGTTTCTCCGGGTACTTGTGCCCGGTGAAACAAGGTTTGTTCAGGTGGTATACTGGAGAGCGCGATCGCCTGAGGCGCTTTTCGACCATGTATACGAACCCTCTAGCTAACAGTGTATCCATTTGAGATTACCGTTGAGCAAGAGGTTGGAGAGAGAGAGAGAGAAATAACATTTATTTGCGCCCGTCATAGAATATAATTCATCACTGGGATCCCGGAAGGTAGCTGGGCCAGTACGTGCGCTTTCTCGTTCCCCCACGGTGCCCAAATGAGCGCGACCTGCTCTGCCAGTGGTGGACCACTGGTCACCAAACACTCTTGCTGCTATGACAGAAATGCGACCCACGTCAAGGTTTCTAGTGGCTGATTTTAAGCCTGTAACTATAATTTTGACCTGTTGATGGTTAGGGCTAGCGCAATCCACCTGTTCCGCCTCCGTTGCGATCCAGTGTCGGGTGCTGCAGCAAACTATCCAGCACCCGTTTCCTCTAGTTACTGAAACGCGTCCCATATCGTCCGCGCATTGTGCGGCATCTGTATATAAGACGTCCTGTCTGCCCTCAAAACGGACTTGCAGCGCTGCTATCGCTCCTCCGGCTGGGGGTGCATGTTTTTGGGGAGCGGAGGTATTTTTAATTTGTTTCTAACCTGTGTAGGAACCTTGTATATATACGTCTGGAGCATGGGTCGGAATTTTTTTCGATTAAAATAAGCCGGGTCAGCTGTGTCCAATCCCATCCCTATAGCTCCTTTCAATTGACATTGGCCGTGCGACCAAACTCGTGATGTATATATTGTTTACATCAGTTACTTTGCTTTTTTTTTTTGAGTGGTGCGCTCATGAAATTGCCACGATTCTCATTTTGCTTCATTTCTCACGAGCATGGCAATATGGCAGCGTCCAGCAAATGATAGGTCTAGCATGAAGCCATGTACTTAATTGTTTTCATCCCCGTGTAGCTATAGCTGGTGGCGAAAACAATTATCTGCTCAGTGTGATATGCATATCATTCAAGTGGTCAAGAAAATTGTGATTTAAATACGTGGGGGCAAACTAAACGTTGTTTAGAAAGGACACGCGCCGTTTGTGCCTCGATCGTCCTCTGCCTTCTTTGTGCCTCATTCTGTTTGCGTCCACGTATTTACATCATGAACAGCCCCAACCAGCGCCCGATTTTCCATCCTACTGCCAAGAAAATTCTTCAAAAAGTAGTATATGCCTAAATTCTTTATCTTGGTAGCTCCTCCATACTAAAATATTGAACTATGCTACATGCATATAATAATACCGCTGTTTACTATCTTTTTTTTCTATGTGGGTGTAGCTGCATACATACATACATACATACATACATACATACATACATACATACATACATACATACATACATACATACATACATACATACATACATGCATACATGCATACATGCATACATGCATACATGCATACATGCATACATGCATACATGCATACATGCATACATACATGCATACATGCATACATACATACATACATGCATACATACATACATACAACCCCGCCGGGGTGGCGCAGTGGTTACGGCGCTCGACTACTGTTCCCAAGGACGCGGGATCGAATCCCGGCCTCGGCGCAAGCTTTTCGATGAAGGCGAAAAGCAAGGCGCCCGTGTGCTGTAGGATGTCAGTGCACGTTAAAGAATCCCAGGTGGTCGAAATTTCCGGAGTCCTCCACTACGGCGTCTTTCATAGCCTGAGTTGCTTGGTGCCACAACCGCATACATACATACAAAATGCAGATGACGCAATGTATATCTTATCTGCGGCTTCAAGGCGGGCGATGAAAGCGACAACGAAACGAACGCTATCGCAAGCCGCAGTGTTTCCATCAGGAAGGCTAGGCTACAGCAGTGGTGGCAAATAACTCGGCGATGACCGCCAAACGACTGAACATCGCACTCAGTGACTGCCACAGTGCGTGTGTGAGTGTGTGTGGGCCAGTGCGTGAATTTGGAGCAGTACCTTGGGCTCCAGCTGGCCTGGAACGCCGCCGGCCAACAACGTCTGCCGACCTGCGTCTGAGGCGGGGCACCCGCCATCCATCCCAAGCGACGGAGGGCCGGAGCCTCTTCATCCGCTGGAATAAATAAAAAATTCTGCTCTCTCGCTCTGTGCCAGTGTGTGTTTTGTGCGACAATGTGTATGCGTGTTTTAGTTTTTTTTTTTTTACTTGGTTTGAGTCTGATCCGGGGGACCCCGTTCCCCCGTTGATCTCCCGATCCGAAGGAAATGACCACATACTCATTATCATCATCATCTTCGGTAGTGTACTCTTGATGTAGATCTATATCATTGCACTATTTCTATTTCGCCATGCGCTACATATACCATGCATATACCTTGCATGCGCCATTCCATGCGCGCTCCTTGTTGCATTGTTGTTGCACATTCAGGCAGGCAGTCAGGACGGTTGGTGAGCAGTTTTTACTGACCATCTCTTTTCGGACTGTGACTAAAGGGAGAAGGACGCGCGCCATGCCTGCAAGGTACGAACGCCACCTTGAGCAGGATGTGCCCGTGCACAGAAAAACAGAACAGCGACGGCTCAGAACGCAATTATCGGACGCCGAGGCCTCTCTCGCCTCTTCGGGTTGTGGAACTTCTGACGTCGCCGGTACACAGCAGTGTGGCGAGATCTCAGAAGACAACCGTTCTGAGACCTCTGCAGTACAAGTCGGAGAGGTAAATAAGGGTTTCTTGCTATATTGTGCTTTCCTGTCGCTCGACGAATGCGCGTTCCCAGCAATGTTTATTTGGAGCGTGCGCTCGTGCTAGGACGAAGCTTGTCAAAGCTGACGTCCGTATGTATACTCGAAGTTAGCGCTCACCGTGCTCGCGGCGCTGTAGAGCTACATATAGGGCTATTGCAAAACGCATTGTTTGTCGCAGCCTTTTCGGGCTTTCTATTTTCAAGCGATAACTGGTTCTTTAACGCTGTTCGGCGAGTGTCTCATTTGCCTGAGTATGCGCGCATACGAAAGATGATGCCACATTGTTATTCCTGCAGTGGAATAAGTGTAATCCATCAAGCATAAAATAAAATTTAAAAAAGTTAACTTATTTGCTTGAGATGTTTATACAGTGCAAGGATTTTCTACCTTGATTACATCATTCTATGCTGCAGCTGAAAAATTTTGCCACTGGGATGACTGCACAGCCACCGATGCAATGCGCTATTACATTGAAACGGGCAAGGATGGTAATTGAACATATGGGGACTGTATAGTTCCATTGCATCAGCGGACGATTCTTCCAGTAGCGGAGTAGAGCATATACTCCACATGGAATTAGCTGCTCTTCTCTCGGGCATGCTAGGTGTCATTCAAGAACGACCAAAATTCCTCCTCCCTTTTCCTAACTGCATCCCCAGAGGGACAACGAGATGAATACCTCAGCTGCTCTGAGAAAGTAGTGGCAGTATGCTGGCCAAAAAAGTGCATAAAGGTGACAGAATATTGAAACAGGTTTGCATGTAAAGAAAGCAAAAGTGAGCATAAAGTGGGGCGGCAGAAAGTTAGGTGGGTGGGTGAGGTTGAAACGTTTTCAGGGCCGAGTCAAGTGGATGCAGCTAGCACAGGACTAGGTTAATTGGAGGAATATGAGAGAGGCCTTTGCCTTGCACTTATATTAAGGCTGGTGATAATGATGTAGTAATTAAAAAAAAAGTGGTTTTGTGGTAAACGGTGGCCAAAGGTTTCAGATAGGTTTTGGAGTATTTGACATCTACAAAACTCATCAGTATAGTAAAATAGTGAATTTCAAGCTATCGCAATGTCCTAAGGGTTTTCCTCGTTACTGGACAATCAGCTAGTGGGATTTGGTGGTGGTGGTAGTAGTTTATTATTAATCAAAAAGTAGGAAAAGAGTTGCCAGCCGCGTAAACTCGTATCTAAAATCTGAAGCACCTGAGCGGCAGCCGGCGAAAAAGAAAAGGGGATAGGGAGAGGATAGCGAGAGGAAATACAGAGGGGAGCGATAGGAAGAAAGGACAGGGGAGCTTTGTACATTATTTACAAAATACAAAAAGGACAATGAGTTCGCGTCGCTCACGCACAAGTGTCCGAGCACTGTCCACAAATGCCTGCGTGTGAGCGGCCACTGATCAGTCAGTTTTTGGCAAAAAGAGTTATGTTGTTGTCAGGACTTTAACCCAAGATTGCATGCTGAGTGGGCTGGTGTGGTTTTCATTGCACCAACCACACAGCATGCTTCGAGTGCTTTAAAATTTTGAGAATGCATCCCTCTTCGCTTGCTTTGAACAGCGGCAAAGTGTAGTTGGTATAGTATGTGGTAGAAGGAATATCATGTGGTTACCATATGAAGATGCCTGCAACAGTTTGTCTATGATTTGTCTGAGAATATGCTCAGGCTATCCTGCACAGCGTTTAAGGATGACATAGATTCTCAGTCACAGAATAGAGTGGCAGAACTTTAACTCCTTGAACATTAGCGCTTGCTTTGTGTTTGTTGAAAGTCAGCAGGTAGGTATTATAGTCTAATTTCTGGTTGGTTCCTTGACAGGATACCGATAGTGCTGATGAGGAAATGCTGTTGGAAGAGCCTGAGAATTCATACCAGGTATGAAAGCTAAAGTTTTTGGCAGAGAATGCTCACTGCATGAACTTGTCAAACTACAAAGTGGTTACAGATTTTCTTCACTTGCCTCCACTTCAAGGAACTTCATACTTGCACAATGTGGAGTTCCTCAAATCATGCAACCTGGTATCTATTTCGCAGCATGGTTTGAAATAAGGTGGTACATACACAATGAACCAAGTTCTTACATATCCTTCACTTCTTGGATGCTGGAGTTCAAATTGACATCATACTTACATGCCTTGTATAGTATTTAGTATCGTGCTTCGCCCTAAACATCTTTGGTGATTAAGTGTAGTCGTAACAAGTATCCGCACTCCCAATTTGCTCTTTTTAGCTCTGCCAAACCTTAAATAAGCTATGTAGCATTAGGTATTGTACAGAGCTCTGTATTTGTCTTTGGCGAGGTGGCTCAGTGGTAAAGACGCTTGACTACTGACCGGAGTACCTGGGTTCGAACGGGACCACAGCAGTTGTGTTTCAGTGAAGGCGAAATGCAAAACGGGTTCCTGTGCTGTGCGAGGTCAGTGCACGCTAAAGAATCACAAATGGTTGAAATATCCGGAGTCCTTTGCTCCGGTGTCTCTCATAGCGTGAGTCGCTTTGGGACGTTAAACTCTACAAAGAGCAAAATCAAATATACTTGCAGCTTTACTTGAATATATGTTAATGGTCTGCCCCAGTTTTGGTGGAAGTCGCTGATGTACCTTAACGGCTGTTCTCCTTGTTGCCACGATACCCAGAGCACCGATAAGGATAAGGATGCAGAAGAGCTGCTGGAATCATGGCAGGTGTAAAAAGTTTTTGGCATAGAATGTGCACAGCGCATAGTTGTTGAGTAAGTTGAGTAATTGGATTTGATTCAGCTGCTTCTGATCCAAGGAACTTCATAATTGCGCATTATTGGATTTGATTCAGCTGCCTCTGATCCAAGGAACTTCATAATTGCGCATTATAAACTTCGGATCATGCAGCTTGGTGTCCAATTCACAGGACGGATTGAGATAACAAAGTTTACTGAGTTTTCACATGGCACCTCCTTGCGGTCTTTCTTTGCGGGGCTTTATTTAGTGTTTGAAATATTTTCCTTTTCTTTATTTGTCTCTTAAGAACCTTTTTGTCCTGATTGTTAGCTACTTGTGGAAAAATATTAAACTGATAACTCTTTCTCACACTAGGCTGAAGCAGGATGTTCCTTGCCATTAGGCACAGATGTGAATGGCCTTCTTCTCAATGAAATCGTGACCACACAGGTAAAATAAATTTTTAGCTTTCGACCTAGAGTGATTTTTAATCCTTTAAAAAGTTTTACAGAAGCTTTTGTCTGTGTTTGTGCTTGTTTCATGTAATTCCTGTTGAGCCTTGAGCATAGCAAAAAAAAGTGAACATTGAAGTTTAATGCTAGAGAAATTTTAGCAGAGTGCGATGTGGAAAACATGCAAGGTTCAAATCCTTCATTTCGCGCACAGGAAGCTGACACTGAGTCGCAGAGCTGGCTAAGTGCCCACAGCAAAGTAGAATATGTTGCTGAGCTGTTACTAAAACAAGGAAAAAGCTTGACCAAGGGGGAAAATGAGCACTTTTAGAGGAGACTGAGCTTAATCTTACCATGTTACATAGTTCCTATGGTGCACACTACAATACAATGAGGTCTGCTTGTCATGCTCACAGAGCATTTTAAAGGAGAGTAGTCATCAATAGTGGTCACTATAGTCTGAAACAGTGAGGACATCTCCCAAAAAGTCAGCAGTTCTTTAATACTCTTTAATCATCTTTTGCTTTCACATCCTTTATCCCCAAGCCACATCACAAAAGAGCATTTGATGCCCTGTACACTTTGATGAGTAGAAAGTGACACAGCTCTAATGTGCACCCCGCCGAAGCTTTTTAAACTTTATCTCGGCAAGAGTGCCAAAGTTATGCTACCTTGACGGAGGTTCTGTGAGCAGTGATGTCACAATAATTATGCGAAAAGTGGTTGCAGTGATTTAGAAAGTATGTTATCATCAATGCTTTAGAAGGAATGTGGATAAACATGAAAAGCTTTAACAAGGTTCATGTCATGCCTCAGTCATCTTCCAGCATCACAGCGGGTGGAACATGAACTGTTCTTTTTTTATCTAATTTAGGAGTTAGGTAACCACGGAAAAAGAAATAAACATTTTAGTAGACTCTGAGCTGTATATGTGCAGAGTCCAGCCATTAGGAGTAGCCGCATGTGGCTCTGAGAGAAGCGGTGTGTGGCCGCAGCCATCTGTGCCACAGACAGCAACACATAATTCTGTCACAATGACAGTAGGCAATAATTATGGCCCTGGCTGCACTCAATTACTTGTGTCTGCCACAAGGTACAATTTCATGAGATTATAGTGGTCATAAAAGGCATAAAAGAGAAGTATCTGATCATTGGCAATGCTATTACTTTATAAAGTTATTTTTCCATTGCACATTCGATTATGTATATGTGAAATTTGTTCGAAAAAAGTAATATGTGCTACATTTTCACTTGTGAAGAGTCAGTTTTAAACTCCAGCAACGCTAAGGCTAAAATTGAGTACGCTGTTCAGGGCCCGAAATTGTTCCTGACAGCGACACTAGGGGATACTTTGTGGCTTGTGATTGGTGAAGTGCTGTGTAGCGAATTCGGTCAGTCAGTTTTCAGCCAAAGGCGTCCCCTGTTTTCCTCTTATTGATTCCCAATAAATGGTCGAGGTCTGCATATATGTCTCAAGGTGTATGTTTGTCAGTTTTGTATATATAATGATTCTAAAGCTTTAAAGCTGTATAATTGCTAAAGTGAGAATTTAAAGGGTAATAAACCTTTTTTAGTTTGTACAACTGTTTTTTTTTTTCAGTTATCGAAAATGTACGGCCTATGTATGGGTGTAGCTCTTGCACGAGGTTATACGTAGGCTGTGTACTTTCCGATGTTTATTTTTCGAAAATTTAGCGAACATTTTTCGGCGTCTCTATACAATCTTGAAATTGGTGTTTTTGGCTAGTTGCATGTTGCAAACTGTAAAACATGGCGATTATCATTGAAAAAAAAAATCCCAAAGTACAAAGGATTTCTGCAAAAAGGTCAAAAACTTTATTCACCTTGGAGCAAAGGCATTAAATGCAGGTGCACATAGACCGTTATCAGCCATGCCAGCGTGCTCTTTCGTGTTGACAGCACGCAATTTTGAGAATGCTCACTGAACAGTAGCGCTTGAAAAAGGAAAACCTGAAATGTGCAAAGATGCTGGCTAATACTGCCAGTGACATGCATGCAGTTTCTAAAACAAAGTAGGCTCAACAACAGCAACCACCGTGTACTGGCCATAACTGTGGAACTTTGAATTGAGCTCTTTCATATTGCCCTCGCCCCGCACCACGATCAAGTCACTAGATCTGTTTTGATGAACTGAATTCTTCCGGCAGCTCTCCTAGCATATATCTTACTACTTCCATGAAAAATCCAGGAGTGTCATCTGGGAATTAATTCTTAGGTTGAAAAACAAACCGTGTAGCAAAGCTGGCACTTAGATTTCCTCAAATAGTCCATTGCTGCAGCAAAGATGCTAATGTGAGTGCAATGAGGCTTCTGGCATGGCGTAGCCCCCCCCCCCCCCCCATTGTAGTCCATTTCTCTACTCTGAAGAGAAATGGACCTAGGCTAGCATGAACATGCCAAAAACGAGTGTTTTTCTGTTTAAGCCGATTTCATCAATTTTGTTAGTGGCAGTTCTAATTTCCATTTTTTCAGTTAAAACCGGGAAGTACACAGCCTAGTGATATGGTATATGGCTGAGGCTTGCCCTGGGGTTGTACCTGTTATGTTCACTGTTCTACTCCTCCTATTGGGTTTTAAGAGCTCCGATGCAATATTGAATCATTTACAACTGTCGTTTGATGATTTGAGCAGTGAGTGTGCTATGCTGTCAGTGCAGCACATACGAGGTGAATAAATTTAGGTACTTGTTTTGCTATTCCTCGCAGCAGCAGCAAAATTACCATTCATTATGGCAACATTCTAGGCTGCTTCAATAATTATGAAAATAAAGCTGAGCTAAGCTACTATTGAGTGAGGCAAAAGATGAACGTTGGACTCATGGCATTTCTTCTTTATCAAAGCAGGAAGAGATGGCAGTACTTTCAGCTTTGCCAACTGATCCAGACACCTCAGCGCATGAAGAGAGAGGAGGTTCTCAGGTAAGCATGCTCAGTTTCTGAAACGCTGGAATGCTTAGGTTTCATATAGAACAGTAATTGCAAAGACACAACTTTCAGCAAAACAATAATTGTAACTGAGCTCATTATATGTGAAAAATGGTAATTTTTATTGCAGAGTCTATAATGCAGTGGAGGAAAATTAATATACTGGTATCTTTACACTCTGAAGCTTTACATGAAGTGCAAATATAACACTTCCGGTGTCAGACAGCTCATCTCTTTCATGTGTCCTGTAAATGATAACCTTTATCTTGATCCTTGTTCATAAGTAATATTTTGATATCACTAACGTTTCTGATTTCTAACTTCGTTTAGTCTGATAGTACTGCAATTTGACACAGTGCAGATGAAACTTAATTTTAACAAATGTAAACCAGTGAGAATTCCCTGTAGGAACACTCTGTGGTATTACACTGGTTGTCAAAAAGGGCTGCATCTGTCGATGTGTTGGTTTTAATAGGTTTTAATGTAAACTCAGTAGGGACAAATATTTCTTTCCCCAGCTGATATTAGTGCAATATCTAAAGTTTTAACACACGAAAGCCAATACCTCCATGTCAGAAAAAATTGTCTGACGCATTGGCAGCACCGACCATTTGAAGCCTGTGCCAGTCTAAGTCACAGACGGAATTGTGTGATCATGGTAGGCAGAGGTGGCTAGGTTGCCAGCCTCTGCCCATAGCAGGCTGCCAGTTGCAACCGGGCCACAAAAACGACCAGGTTGTGAGGTGCATGCAGTTGAATTGCCTATGCCGCATGAATTTTATAACTCATCTGGGATTTTTTTTAGGATTCCGACGACTACGGAGCTGAAGGAGCCGCTATCCCATTCGCCGATGGAAAAACCGAAGTGGCAGCCCTTGTCCTGTCCTACGTGATGCGCCACAAATTAAGTGACCAAGCCATAGCAGACCTACTGGACATGATGAACATTATTAGCCCGGGTGAAGCCCCAAGGCCTAAATACATGCTGTTTAAGGCTTTAGGTGCACACGTACCTGGTGCAGAGAAACATTTCTATTGCCTTGATTGTGCAGGGTACTTGGGGAGGTCGACTCCTCTGACTCAACTTCACTGCCAAAACTGCGAGCGGGATATTGATATAGCCTCTTGCCCTTTCTCTCTTGTGATGCCTTTGAAGGAGCAAATTGAAAAGGTCCTTGCACAGCAGAATTTGAAGTGGGTACCTCAAGTTGAAAGAGACGGCATGATCAGAGATGTAGGGGATGGCATTGAACATGCCAGGCTGTCTGCTGATTTTTCAAGCAATGATACTTCACTTCTATGGAATACAGATGTAATTAGAGTTTTTGAAAAATCAGCATTTGACATCAGGCCTGTTCAGTGCCAAATACTGCAACTGGACCCCAAAGTACGCAAGCAAAACATGCTTATGCCTGCCCTTTGGTTTGGTTTTACCAAACCACACATGACCACCCTCCTTACATCCTTTACAAAGGAGCTACAGAAGCTTGCAACGGGGTTTTCTTTCGTAAAAAATGGGGAACGAGTTAGAGTCAGGGTTTTTGCAGCTTCATGTTCAGTGGATGTTGTTGCTCGGTCAGCAGTGCGCAACTGCAAACAGTTTAATGGTTTTTATGGGTGTGGCTGGTGTTACCATCGCGGGGGTTCCTCTTATGAATATATGGATCCCGCTCCGAAGCGCAGGACTGCTGTGGACCATCTTGAAGAGGCCAAGAAGGGCACTCCTTCAGAGCCTGTTAATGGAGTTAAAGGGCCTTGCCTTGCCATGACCCTTCCTCGATTTGATGCAGTGGATGGTTTCATCCCAGATTATCAGCACTGCGCATGTCTTGGCGTCATACGACAGCTGCTTAAACTCTGGCTAGAGAGTGAATACCATGACTGCTCTTGGTACATCGGAACCAAAGTATCACAGTTAAATAGCCTGTTGTTGGCAATAACACCTCCAACAGAGATAACCCGCACCCCCAGGTGGTTTGAGGACCGTGCCTATTGGAAGGCTTCAGAGTTACGGGCTCTTTTGCTTTTTTATGGGTACACTGTCCTAAAACCAGTTCTGCCTCGTCAATTTTTTAAACATTTTTTGCTTCTCTCTTACAGCATGTATTTGCTGCTTAAAGCTCAGATCACCGAGCAAGACCTTCGTGAAGCAAGGGTTATGCTCGAAAAGTTTGTGCTGCAAATGGGAACTTTGTACGGCAAGGAAAACATGTCATACAATGTTCACCAGCTGCTACATTTGACAGATTCTGTGGAAGCTTGGGGTCCTCTTTGGGCAACGTCCTGCTTCCCCTTTGAAGGACGGAATGCCATTCTTTTAAACTACTTTTCTGGGACCCAGTGTGTTGCCGAGCAGATAACTCATGCTTTTATTTGGTGGCAGCACCTTGCTTTGTGGGCAGACAGAATCGTAGTGTCTGAAGCAAAGACATGTTTTGAAAGGATGGTTGGCCGGCAGACCATGGGCAGGACTGGAGTGGCACTCCCTGGGGGTGGGGGTGTAGTTGTTTACCAGCGACAGAGTGGCTTAGGTGGTAACATCAGGCTAGAGGTAGCTCTGGAAAACCACTTAGGATATCTGCCTCCAAAAGTCACTTATTACCACAGATTTCAGCTCAACTGAATTCTCTGGCATTCTGAAGAGTATAAGATGCCCAAGAGAGTGAACTGTGTTGAACAGTTACAGGATGGTTCCTTGGGCGTTATACAAGCACTTGCTGTGTTTGAAGGGAATCCTTCGCACCTGCTGCCCCAGTATTTGGTGCTGCTAGAAAAGCTGGAGCTGGTGCGAAGCGCTCCTTTTAGGGACAACCAGCTGGGAATTTCCTTCTCAGCACTCAGAGAAGGAACGCGAGCAGGTGCCATTTTAGTGTGTAGCCCTCACGCTCTTGTGAGAAAGTGTGTGGCCTTGGAGTGCAACTCTAGAAGTTTTCTCTTTGTGCCCCTTCCCAACCAAGTTGAACGAGACTGAAGTAAAAAATTGTAGTTTACCTATCGAACCTAGTCTCATGAGCAATAGCACGGTTATGCTTGGTTTTACGAGACCACACTGCCTGGCTGGCACGGGCTGCATTCCCTCTGTGTAGTGAGAGTGGCTTGCTGCTGAGTTACATCGGATTGGCAGCCAAGCACCATAATTACTAAGCCACTACAGTGGCCATTACAGCTAGAAAACAGAGCCAAAGCTATTGCTCCAAGCTACGACACTGAGACCTTTGGTTCAAATCGCTACTGCTGAATTTTAGCACTTTGGGTATCGCTTGGTTTGATGGGTTTAATGTTCCAAAGCCACTCGGGCTGTGAGGCCTTAGCGGAATTACAAATACCTGGGGCTCTTAAGTGCGCACTGACAGAGCACAGTACATAGATGGATACTGTACCAGCATGTGTTCCTGTACTATAGCAATAAACCCCGACTGCTCATTGGAGGGTCAAATTCTAAAGTTAAAGCTCAGCTACTTTGGTCATCTGATGAAAAGAGGGGAGTCGTTGGAGAAAGATTTGATGTTGGGAAAGGTTGAGGGCCGCCGGAGAAGGGGTAGGCAGTGAACGCGTTGGTTAGATGGCATCCTCGAGGCGCTGCAGATTAAGTTTGTGATGTTAGGAAGATAGTGAGAGACCGGAAAGCGTGGCGTGACATGGTCCATAGGGTCACGAAGAGTCGGACACGACTGAACGACTGAACTGAACTGGTTTGTCCCCCATCCCTCCTTTAATGGTAACACCAGCCATCATCTTAATGCAGGCTAGTTTCCTGTAGTTTCCAGCCTGACAAATCACTTGGGGTTCTTTAACGTGCCTTGACATCTCGCAGTACATGGAGCTTTAACATTTGCCCTCCATTTAAATGCGGCCGTTGCAGCTGGGATCAAACCTGAGTCTTTCAGGTCCGAGTCCGAGCGCCATAACCACTGAGCCACTGCAGCAGCTTGTCATTTTGTTTAGGCAATGTATATTTCTTTGTATTTTAATTAACTGTCCTAAATGTGGCTTTCCACAGACTAGCTATGCAACGCTCAACACAGAAGGCATCCCAAGGAAGGAAAAACTGTCAAATCCAGTTCGTATTTTTTACAAGGGGACATGGGGAACCAAATCGAGCTCCTCTCGTATTCCTGTACATGATGGCATTAGACTTGTTTATAAAGGCTCGCAGTGTTATGTTGCTGTCGTGTTTGCTCGTTGTCGATGTAGAAAAGACGTACGCGCTACTGTTACACTGTTAACTTCGTTTATTCACTAGGTAAGAGGGTGCGACCAGCGTCGGCCGAGGCGTAGGCCGAACTGCCGGGCGAAGAACGGAGGGAACGGATGTCGGAGATGGGGATGGGGCTTGTTTCCCAGAACTAGAGGAGAGTGAGGGAGCCCGCCGTGGGGGGCATCCCGCTGAGCGCAGGCAGGCGGCGAGTCCTCCCGGCGAAGCACCAAGAGGGGTGCGGGCCTGTTCATTAGCACGCACTGCTCCATTCACAACAGAACGGATGAGCACAGCACTTCGTACACAACACTTCCTTCCCCCTTAAAAAGTTGCCTGATAGCGTGCAGGGGGTCGGCGAGGACGCGTGGAGACGCGCTGGCTCCGTGCGCGCAGGGAAGGACCACTTGTAGGCTGGATGTTGCCCGCTGTGCTTTGTAGGTCTGCCCTGGGTGCAGTCTTTTCTTCTGTGGAGAGATGCCAGGCTATGTGGGAGGATGGTTCAGATGTCCTCGCTGCTGCCGGACCGCTCTCGGAAGGCGTCGTAAATCCACGCAGCTGGTTGAGGTGTCGGCATACCACTGTTTCATGTATGCTGACGAGCCAAGAGCGCAGGCCTATGCGTCTCATAACAGTAGCTTCCTCCCAGCGTGGTTTTGTGAGAAACTGGCGGGCGAGGACGTGCTGCCCCTCAACAATTGTCCCGCAGCACGGAATCTGTTTTTCTTCCCGGGTCGTCTCTGTTTTCTGGCTCGGGGAGAATAGCTGTGAGTTGCGTCCGCATTTCACGCTCGAACATCATATTCGCTGGGGTCTGGCCTGTCGTGTCTTGTAATGTTGTGTGTTGCTTGAAAAGAAAACGTGCAAGGCGGCGCTGCAGCGACCCTGTCTGGTGTCTTTCAAGGGCACGTTTTAGCTCGGCCACGTAGCGCTCGACTTGTCCGTTTGTCGCTGGGTGGTAGGGGGCCGATGTGACTGATGAGATCCCGTTGTCGCGATAAAACTTGAGAATCTCTGCAGATACAAACGGTGTTCCGTTGTCCGACAGTACCTTGCGGGGAATTCCGAATGTTGCGAACAGTGATCGGAGGTTGTCAATGACAGCTGCTGAAGTCGTCTGTCGCATTTCCCTTATTTCAAGCCATTTGGTGTAAGCATCTACGATCACAAGGAAAGTGCAGCCTTCAATTGGGCATGCAAAATCAATGTGCAGGGTGTGCCAAGGTGTGTGTGGCTTTTCTCATTCTGGGAGAGGAGCTTTCGGCGGATTGCTCCGGCTGCTTTGACAAGGCTTGCAGTTTCGGACTGTTGTTTCAATGTCGTGGTCAATGTTAGGCCACCCCATATAGCTTCTGGCACACGCTTTCATGGAAACGATGTCCCTGTCCGGCGTGGATGAGAGAGATAGCTTGTGCGCGTAGCTCTCTCGGAATCACAAATCTGGAACCTGATAGGATGCAGTCGAGGTGGGTGCTCAACTCTGTAGCTCGCCTGCGGTAAGCGTCGAAGTTGTCCCCTTTGAGCTTGCGCACGTTGCCTTGTTGAACAGCTGTGTAAACTTGGCGAAGAGTTGCGCACTCCTGCGTAGATGCTGCGACTGTGCCTGCTGTAAGTGGAGGTTCTGGCAGTGCTTCGAACATAAGAACGTCTCCGGGCGGAGGCGGTTCGTCAACTGTTTCGTTCGGTGGCAGGCGGCTTAGCGCGTCGGCATTCTGATGTTTAGTCCCATTGTGGTAGACCAGATCGTAGTCGTACGCTGAGAGCTTGATGCACCAACGTGTCATTCGCGGAGACAATGTCGGTGGCATGGGCTTTTGTGGCCCCAGAATTCCCAGTAGCGGTCGGTGATCCGTTATGAATATCACCTTTCGGTCGGCAATGTACTGGTGAAAATGTGTCGCCGCGTTGGCGATGGCTAGCCCCTCTTTATCCAGTTGCGCGTAGTTGCGCTCCGCTTGTGACAACGTACGTGAGGCGAAGGCAATCGGGGCCTCCCTTCCTTGGTCATTAGTCTGCGAAAGAACAGCGCCGACTCCGTACGGAGATGCGTCGCAAGACAAAAGCAGTGGCTTCCTTTCGTCGTAGTGGCTGAGGACTGTACACCTTCGAAGCAGGTGTTTCAGAGCGTCGAATGCTTGCTGATTGCGTGGCGACCATGTCCATTTCACATCTTTCCGGAGCAGCTGGTATAAGTCGTTGGCCACAGTAGCTCTTTGTTCTAAGAAACGGTCGTAAACGTTAAGAGTCTGAGAAACACCTGTAGTTCCTGCTTGTTTGTTGGTGCCCGTGCATCGGTGATCGCTCGCACTTTGTCTTCGGTCGGGTGGATGCCTTCTGCATCAATTCGGTGTCCCAGAAATTGCACCTCTGACACTGCAAAACAACATTTTTCTTTGCTTAAACGCAAATTTGCGTTCGCTAGCCTTGCAAGAACGTGCTCTAGGCGCGCTGCATGCTCTTCCGTGGAAGCGCCACTGATTATGACATCGTCTAGGTAGACACAAACTCCTGGGATTCCCTGAAGTACTGTCTCCATGAACTTCTGAAATATGGCCGGGGCTGCAGCTACGCCAAAGGGCAATCTCTTGGACCTTGTACAGGCCTTTCAGTGTGTTGATTGTCAGTAATTCTGAAGTCTGTTCGCTCACCTTCAGTTGTTGATAGGCCTGGGTGAGATCTAGAGTGCTGAAGACTCTTGCGCCACGTAGTACACTGAACACTTCTCCAGGTGTCGGCAGAGGGTAAGACGACGCTTTGGTCGCAAGATTTACGGTGCTCCGGTAGTCTCCGCAGAGGCGTATGGTTCCGTTCTTGCGGACTACAACCAGTGGTGTGGCCTATTGCGAATGTTGTGTCGGCTCGATGACACCTTGCTGCTCCACTTTGTCCAGCTCCCTTTCAATGGAAGCTCTGAGAGCAAAGGGTACCGGCCTGGCCTTCAAAAACTTCGGTTGCGCGCCGCTTAACAACTCCAGTGTGACTAGTGGCCCTTCATTTCCTGGAATCTCTTCAGAGAATACTCTTTCGTATTTCTCCTGCAATTGCTCAATGACGTTGTAGCTCGGCGTTTGGTGTATGCCGCATATCGTCACCCCTAATGGAGAAAACCAGTTTCTTCCTAGAAGGCTTGATCCTGAGCCTTTCACAACAAGGAGAAGTAGCGTATGGGTCTGGCCGTTGTAACAAACCCGCACGTTGGCAGAGCCCAATAGTGGCAAGTTTTGTCCTGACCACGTTCGCAGGTGCGTGTCGTCTTGTTGCAAGGGTGGTGCGTCTGATGGCCACGAAGTTTGGAATGTGGCCTCACTGATCAGGGTACAGGCTGCACCTGAGTCCACCTCGAACTTAATCAGTTTGTGGTGTACTGTAACTTCGGTAAAAATCTTCGGACGCGTGCCGAGATTCACAGTGTTCAGGTCGTACAACACTGATGATGCTGCTCCGTGGGCATCAGATGGCGGCCTATTCTCTGATACGTCTACGCTGTGGTTAGGCTGAGACGGCGACTCTATCTTGGCAAGCTTCCGATTCGTAATGCATGCTTTCTCAATATTCCCTTGCTTGTGGCAAAAAACATGTGGCTGACTGGAATCGGCATCCCTGGGCGTTGTGTTTGCCGTCACACCGCCAGCAGCGTTGTACATTTTTGACCGATTTTGCAACAACAGAAGGTCTGCGTACCTGGTTCTTTGTTTGATGTACCGGCTCGGTGTTCTGGCGCATCTCTCTGCTGGTGACCGGCGCTCTCCGCTCGCACGGCGATGTCGTAAGCTTTGCTAAACGTGAAGTCCCTCTCAGCGAACAGGCACTGCTGTAGTGACTCGTCACTCAGTCCGCACACAAATCTGTCACGTAACATGGCGTCCAATGGAAGCATGGTGGTGTTAGCAAATGCTGTGTCTTCATGCTGCCCGGTAGCTGTCCTGGCTGTGGTCAGCGTCCCAAAATTGCAGTCAGCTGTAAGCTTCTTGAGCGCTGCTACGTAGGCGCTCACAGTTTCGCCTTCCAGCTGATCTCGTCGCTGGAAGCGGGCTCTGCTGTAAACTTCAGATGGCCTCGGGTCGTAGTGCTTTTGAAGTGCTGCAACAATGTCTCCGTAAGGCACTTCCGCTGGTGTGCTTAGCTGAATAAGGGCGCAGACAGTGTCGTAAGTCTGCTCCCCGCACAGCGTTGGCAGGTTGGCCCTCTTAAGGCTGGGTCTGTGATGTTAGCCTCGAAGTAGAACTGGAGGCGTCCAACTCACAATGACCAAGATGAGCCGTTGAATTCTGGTATTAATCCTCGCGTAGCCATGGCTTGTCAATAGCGTTGTGTAGCGTGGGTCAAATCCACTTCCTCGTCACCACTGTCCTGTTTGCGCGTCGTCGATGTAGAAAAGACGCACGCGCTACTGTTAAACTGTCAACTTCGTTTATTCACTAGATAAGAGGGTGCGACCAGCGTCGGCCGAGGCGTAGGCCGAACTGCTGGGCGAAGAATGGAGGCTGGAGATGGGGATGGAGCTTGTTTCCCAGAACTAGAGGAGAGTGAGGGAGCCCGTCGTGGGGGGCGTCCCGCTGAGCGCAGGCAGGCGGCGAGTCCTCCCGGCGAAGCGCAAAGAGGGGTGTGAGCCTGTTCATTAGCGCGCACTGCTCCATTCACAACAGAACGGATGAGCACAGCACTTTGTACACAACAGTTGCGCTCTATTTCACTTGAATTGTTTGTACTTTCTTTTTGTACATAAAATGGCATGGTTGCTGCTTATTGACTGTTGGTGTTATTCGTTATTCATCAAACTGTCCAGAACTTTGTATAATCTGTGTGGTAAAGAACTTCACTTTTAAGCAAATAGACTTTACTATGTGTGGCACTTGTTGTAAGATTTTCACTGAAGGAATTGCAAGCACCCATAGAAAATGAATTCGAGCTCTCCTTGTATTCACTTACATGATGGCATTAGATTTCATTTTAGAGACCTGCAGTGTTGCGATGTGCTATGTTTTGATTTGCAGATTGTTTCTGCTTGTTTCGTTTCTGTTCACCAAAATGTGTGTTTTGTGCCTGTCTAACCTAGGATTACTTATCTGAGGACATCTTTTACATGGAGATCATTGGACATTTATTAGTCTGGGCTACATAAGTCTGATTACTTGGAATACATGGATGGCTCTGCTGCGTAGCACTCAAGAGGGGCCACCGCGGAATTCGAGTCGTCTGCTCATTGTTTATATGAGGGTGAGGAAGAGGGCGGCCGTTGGGCCCGTGCGCTCTGCGCATTTTTCAGAGGCTCAGTTGCGGCTAGCATGCTGTTCTGACAATGGAGGGTGTGTCGCAGAGTTGCTGGTGCAGCTGGTGCCATCTACAGAAGCGTCTTGTAAAAATGTGGTCTTAAAATGTGTTAGACATAGATGTCACTTCTTCACTGTGCTTTTTGTTGGTTACCAAACTGTCTGCACTTTATACAGTGTTCATGCGGAATAATTTCACTTTTAAGCAACTATACTTGTTTACTGCTCCCTTTGATGCATTCTCTTGGAAGATTTGCTATAATGAAAGCCGAATAGTTTGGCAGCCACAATCTTTCTGTCAATAGGAGCGGATATTATTTTGTGTAATTAAGTGCTTTCATATCGTTGTACTGTTCTGTGTCCAATATTCTTGATATGATTGCATTGCCATTGTCTGTAATTTGAAAATATGTAATAAATATTTTACACTTCCTTGGACCCTTTTTCTTTACTGGATAGAATTAAACGATGCTTTACGGTTCTGCACAGTATTTTAGACACTGCTTTATGTGTTTAAAAGTGCTAGCGAGCCCTGTGTTCTTTGGTGTTAGTTTGGCTCATTGACCTTCGCATCTCAGGCCCATTATTGCTTGAAGTTAAGATAGATTTACAGAATAAGACTACTAACAAAAGGTTGGACTGTTTACTACAAGGAAGCAAGACGTGCACTTGTGGCTAAGGGACATCAAAACCTGAGCTTGCTTCGGTTGCTTGATGGCAGTAATCTACACGAAGTTAGTCAGCCATGGCAGGTCTTATAAAAGAAAAAAAATATCTGAAGGTATAGCAAAATTGTCCTAGTAAGAAGTATTAATTGCTCTGGCATCAGTTTGATATTAGGCTTTCGGTATACAAGTCCCTAACATGTAAATAAAGCACGACGCAAGTGAATTGGTATTGTGATATATATGCAGTATAGTATACACAGCTTTACAATTGCTGTCCAAATCAAAGGGCCTAGCTGTTGCTACCAGGGGTTGCAGTTTAGGAACTGAAAAAGGAAAAAAAAATGTTCGAATATGTTGTAGATAACAGGGTTTGGAAAAGTAGGTCCTGGTGCTTTTGGCCTAAATTCTCGATATGCACATTGTATTTTATTCAATTAATTAGCAGTCTGAATAGAGCCTTAACATGGTGTGGTGGTTCAGTTGCCCACTGCTGTTGTAACAAACAAAAGGATAGAAAAGAAAGTGTCTTCCCTTGCCCGAAACATTTCAAGCACCATTTGGTTCTATGCCAACTTGAAGTGGGTTGCAAATATGTTTTGGGGACTAGCCATTTTTTAGAATTGAACATTTTGGATGAAATAATTTCATATTTACTAAAGTACATTATTAGTTCATTCCAATGGGAGCTTCAAATGTGCTGCAAACGTTCCGAGGATTGTCCTTTTATTAAAATTGAAGTATACTTTTGGCATATTATTTTCATACTTCTGAAAGTACATTTTTAATTCATTTCCTATAGCAACTTCAAGTGTGCTGCAAATGTATTTTCGAGTACTGTCCATTTGCTACAGTTGAATATACTTTCAATGAATTAATTTCATATTTACAAAGTAGACTTTGAATGCATTTTCAACATGCTGAAATTAAACGTATATTCTTTAACATCTTTAAAACTTACTCGAAGCATATTCTAAGGTGACGTATTTTTGACAAATTTTAAAAATACATTTTGAATACTGAGCAAGAAATTTGGTGAATCTATTTTCGACATATTTTAAGTACATTCAGAAATACAAAATACGTTTAAAGTACAATATAAATATCCTGCCATATATTTCAAACGTATTACTTTTTGCTAAGGGATACTAATATCCTGGCTTGGACAAGCAAACATTGTAAGCAGGGAACTCTGGTCCAAGCAATATGTGCGTTGTCATTACTGTTACATGCATTCAGCACGCATTAGTCAAGCCCTCTTAGGTGTTCACTTTCTCTATTACAGTTTGGCAGGCTCAATCTCAGGAAGCTCATTTTAAAGAGGCCTCTGGCAAGGTTGACAGAAATACTGGGAGCATGACTGATTTAAAATGTTTATTTTATAGTATTGCGTCCTACAGACACTGCTGTGGAGCGAGTTGGTTTGGTAAGGGAGAGGGGGACGTGCCCAGAACCAGAGGTTGGCCGAAGTCCCAGTGGTACAGTGTTCAGGGTGCGTTGCTGGAGAGCGTGCATCTGGGGTAGTCCCAGAGCAGGTGTTCTAAGTCAGCCCTGGTGTAGCAAGGGGTGGTGGTGATGTGGAGTCAGCGGCATCACCATTTTGATATTGCAAAATGTAATGGTCTGCTTAAGTGAGAAGTCAGGTGAAAGGGGTTGCTGTGGCTGCAAGGTGACAGAACAGCGAGAGCAATTTATTTTGCGCTGAAATATAAGGTCGGCTTCTCGAGGAGCTTGGCAGCATATTGTTTGTGTATAAGCAGGAGCTAGGTCTTGACTAGCATGAAGAGTAGATGTGCACGTGCTAGTCGATAGACCTTCCTTGTTGCCTGGCAGATTAGAATCTGCGGAGACCCAGTGAATCATAGTCTTAGAAAGTGGCGTGAGTGCTGTAGTGTACATTTGAACTGGTTCGGTGTGTTACTTGCAGGTCTGTATAGATGATAATGCTTGAATGTACCATTGTCATGCATCAGGGCTGAATTGAGATACCACTTGCAGTTTGGCTTGCATACTCTGGAACAGAAAGTTGGTGGTGTGATGTTGGTAGTCCTGTGCACGAATAGTTTGGTTGAACCAGGCTGTGTATATGTGTTGAGTTGCATCTACAGTTAGCATGGCAGCATCCATATAGATAATACATTCTTGTGGCAAGATTTCTTGGGAAAAGAAAGCATGGCACTTAGTATGTGCAGATTTTCCACTGCCATGATGTGTCGGCTTGAGATAGGGAAGTCTACTATTTGTAATGACTGTGCACTCCTGTTGAAGAGTGCGTCTTAGTAGTTGCAGCAGGGCATAAAAATCATAGCCGATCCGGCGCAGTGTGTGTCTACATACCAGCCTGTGCTGTCCGAAGTCTAGTTTTTTTGAGCTGGCGAGTTCCATACTGATTTTGGAGTGCCAGATAAGTCTCCATGTTGGAAAATACCCTTGATTGCGAACAAGATGTGTTTCAAATTTTGAAAGTCCTGTAGAAAAGAAAGGCCTTCTTCAATTTCTTTCCAGCTTTCTGAAATGATACTTCAGAACGCCCTTTTGTTTCTTGCCTATATCTTTATTAACAGAATTGCTGCTATGGCCAGAGCGGCAGGTAGAAAGCTCATGCCCAACTGAAGTGACCATTCAGTCTGTGAAAGTTCTTCAATTCTTCAGTTTATTCGTGCAGTGACAAGTTCGTAATATTATTTGTGGCAGATCTATCAAGTGTGCATGGCAGATTCAGGAAGTCATGGCAAAGCCCAGATGAAGGTAATTAAGCATTGCTGAGTCTTTTTAGGGGCAGATATGATTACAAACCTGTTAGTGCAAAAACAAATGGTGTTCTTTTCTATTCACAGACTTTTTGGTTGCTTAAAATTTGGACTCTGTCTTTCCAACCAGCTGCCTATCTGTATGAGCAATACTGCTAACAGGGTCATATCCATCATTTTATGCCCTGAAATACAAAAGTAACGCAACATGCAAAAGCTCATGATTGAACACGTTCCAAGAAATTAAAAATAGGCCACTTTTGTAAACGTTCACAATTTACAACTTGTGTATTGCTTGCAAATGAACATGCACCCTTAAACTTGAGCTAGGCTTGCCAGGCAGTCAAAATTTAGTGTGGATATTACCAAAAGGACCTATAATCATATTACGAAGTTGCGAGTTTTGAGTTTTATATTTTTCGAGATGCGGTAATAGCTCACTAATGCAAACTTCGCGGGACTAGGAAAAAAGTTTGGATTATCCGCTGTTCAAATTATCGAATGGCCTCAAAAAGACAGACAAGAACAATTTGCATTATGGTAAAGTTACCATATTTATCTGCATAACGAACCCACTCGAGTAACGAATTCTCCCATCCCCAACTTGTGCCTAAGAATTTGAAAAAAAAAAAAGGCGTTAGTCGTTAGCGCATCCCTCCGTTTTGCGCTATCATGGTCCACAACGCATTTATTTCTTGGCAGTGTGCGAAGATTTGGCCCAGCAGTAACATCATAGTGTATTTACCTTTTGATGTTAGCACTAGTGGCAAGGGGGCGGGGGGGGGGGGGGGGGATTGGCAGAGTGCAAGTGCTTGTCCAGTTGTGCAAGCCTCGTTTTCAGAACAGTACATTCGTGTTACCATGCTGAGCTGGATTGGGGCTGGCACCGTCTGCTGACAATCAATCATTTAAATGCGCGAAACCAGCAAACACCTTTTGAAGTGAGCGATGCTCAAAGCCAGCGTTATGTGTTTCCGTTGACGACTGGTGGGTGGAAGGAAGAACGACTCTCGCAAAGAAAAAAAAAGTTCTCTCACGTAATCTGTGGTGCCCCTAGCCATTCATGGGCATTAGCTGGGACCGCGCTGACAGTATTTGTCTGTATTTTCAAATTAACAGGGCTCGAATTAAGTATTTATTCGCAAGTTTCAATTATCCGTAGCAGAACCGACTCGCTTTTGAATGAACAGGCTTTTTTGTACACAGATGTCTATAGTTCTTGGCCGGACCAAGTAGTTTAGTTCAAATTATCCGAAAATTTGAATTAACAAGCTTTCACTGTATTCTCCTTCATAATTTGAAAAGTTTTCAAAATCTGCTGTGCTTCATTGTTGTTTTTTTATAGCTGTTACCGCATTGGGAGTATGTGGAGTACCAATATATATATAGCTGGAAAACTGGGTGCAAATCCATTTTGCAAGGCTCCAAAGTGAAGGTTGTGCAAACTGTTGAAAACTGACCTATCCACCAAATTTGTTTTGAAATTGTTTTTGAAAACTACTTTTTTTTAATGAGCTACCTTGGACATGTTCTTAAGGGTACATATCCATGACAGTATATTTTTTTGTTGAAATAAAGTGTTGGACAAGCATAGTCGATCTAATGGGCAGACCATAAAAGTTCCCATTAGAGAGTACAATAATCATTGGCCAACTTATTTGTTAAATGTGAATGTGAATGGCCTGTGTGTCAAGCAACAGTAGTCAATTTGCCTTGTCATTTACTTTACTGCTGAGGTTTACTAAAATTCTTTTATCTTGCACAAAAATCCTCAGGTGATGAGGACATCGAAGCTGAAGACGGCAGCTGCGAGTTCGACAGGGCTGGTGAGCAAGACAGCATTATAGGTTCTACCCGAGACGATGGGAAGGTAATTGCCTTCTATCTACCGTTCTGTTTTCTGTCTGGCCTACACGGGTGAACCTAATCTAGTTCTAGACTGCCCTTTCACTCTGCGGGAGCTCGAAGTGGCCCTGATTGCTAATGCTATCTGTTCCGCTCTCGGTGAAGACAGCATTACATACGCTATATTCGGCAACCACCTTGACCACACCTGAAGATTTTTGTTCCTATTTCAGTGAAACCCGAGACACCGGCACCCTGTCATGCATCAATACTACGATTCTTAACCAGGCAAACCTCCTTCCCTTTAAAACCTCCATATCTCACTGGCATGCTTTGGTAAGACTCTTGAGCAGATGGCTTAGACTCGCATTTCTCATTTTCTCAAGATGACTTTTTTTCTCATTTGCTCATCAGCTTCTCAGGACATGTTCCTGCTTTTCCAGAACACCTTTCTTTTACCTTCCCATACTCAAGTATATGCTGTGATCACTGATAACCGTAGATATCTGCAAGACCTTCAAGGAGGTTTGGCATATCCTTTTTTTTTTCAGAACTTTATTGCTTGTGGCTCCAGCATGTACTGTACCTCATTTTCTTCCTCTCTGAGTGGCTCACTTGCAAGTAAATACCCATTTGTCCTACCTCTATGAACTCTCTTGGGGCACTCCATGAAGAGCGTTCCCTCCCTTACTCTGTTCTGTCTGGCTATGCCCTCTTGCCTCCCAGCTAGCCCAATTTCCCGGCCTTCACATCTTTTACCAAAAAAATCACTCTGCTCATTGTTTGTCTCTGGACTTCACATGTGCAGCATACCTTATAACCTACCCTAAACCTCATGAAATCATTTCCAAACACTGCACCTTTTTCCTCTCTTTCCTGCTTTAGATATCTGAGCTTATCTTTCTCAACCACCGTTCATGCCAGTGCACTCACAACCCCCGATTGTCGACCATCTCTGCTACTGCCATTCTGATTTTCAGCAAATTGCTTAACTACCTTTTTCATACAGCCAAGAAATTGCAATCCTTGCATCGTAATGTTAGCACCTACCACTCGGTAACCAAGTGCTTCTCAGCCAGGCATTCTTAGAGACTCTTTGTCGACCAGTAGTAGTTGTGGTTTGCTATGTGATTATTCCTGTTGTTTTGGTAGGCTCGACAGGCAGCTTACAAGTTCGAGACTATCCAGCAACTGTGTTGTCTTCGGTTTGCTTCAGAGATTGCTAGGGCTATTACCACCTCTTCCGCTGTGCGGATGCATTTGGTTCGTATAGTTAGTCCGTATATGATTTTGCCTCGTGAATCAGTTACCATGGCTGTGGTTGCCTCTTCGCCTTTGTACCTCACCAATGAAGTGTTTATCAATCAAAACTGCTGTAGTTCCAGGAGCAGATTGCGTGATTGGGATTGTTTTAGGGCTAAACTGGCCTCTAAAAAGCATGCACTTGAAGCCAGTGCACCACGGTGTATAGAGAACATGGAAAAGAGCAAGAGCAAGTATACTACTTCGATATTTTACCGGCGCTGCGACAGGGGACGAGGAACAAGAAGAGACGACAAGACAAGCGCTCGCCCCGAGCACTTGTCTTGTCTCTTCTTGTTCCTCGTCCCCTGTCGCAGCACCGATAAACTATCGAAGATGAACCAACCAGCTCAAATTTTTGTGTTACTAAAAAAAAAAGTATACTACTATTGCACCTTTCTGAATATTGTCATGATTTAAGATACTGCTTACTGCAAAGCAAAATGTATGTATGCATGTATTTGTGCTTTCTCTACAGTTTCTCAACATTTGGACTTGAAATGTGAGTTCTATTAGTGCACCGATGTAAAATTCTGGGAATTCGCTGCAGGTGTATGCAGGCGCAAATGCATGGATTGACCGGAGTGCGTGGGACGTACTTCTGGCTGGGCACTGATTTATCGATAAATTGTGTAGCATTACAAGACCACATGGCATGGCTGAGATGGCATAGGGAGCCAACTCATGTAGCTCCTTTGAGATGGGAATCAAACTCAGAACCCTTTGGCTCCTAGGCTACACAGGCAAATTTGCAAGGCTTGGTTCAAATAGAGCTTTGTTTCTCAGTACCAGCTTTGTTTCTCAATACATTATCTTTTAGCTTGCTGCTGTATGTTGAGTTTTTCTGGAATAGCAGAGGTACAGATTAATGAATTAGTGATTTGATGAGTTGGAAAGCACATATGCTAATGAGGATATGCAAGGGAAGCCAAGACAGGAAGCATGAAGGCTGTCATGTCATGCCCTAAAAGGCAGAGATGAATGTCCTGAATTTTACTCAGTGCATCACTTAAGGAAACAAAGTGGATAGGTACACCCGTACATAGAAAAGATTGGTGGATTTGCTGCATAACTAGGATGTAAGTTCAGTGCTCCGCATAAGACAGCTGGGTGCTCTGTATTTTGTGGGTTTGCTGCGGTATGTATTTTCAGAGTATATTCAGAAGTAAAGCTCTTAAAAGGCAGCTTTTTATTCCAAGTTGATAAAAGGCATGTTGCACTTGCATAAATCGTGAAATTCAGCAGGAGCTAATGTAAACGGTTACGATCTCGTCGTTTCTTGCATTATAGGTTGGCGATAACATCAGGTTTGCACAAAGTGTGTGAGCACAGCCTTGTGGATATTTGGGTGCAATATGTTTCCTGCCAGTGGCACCAGTATATCCTTTCTGTGTTAGCCTGGGATGTGCGATATGTATATAAAGACTGCGCATGCGTTTTGATGGTCATGGGGTACACCTTTTAATTTGTCCAGCATATGTTATGAAATATTTTGACTGCTACTAATTGTTGAGAATCTTCCTTTGGGTTATGTTTTTTGTTTGCTCGATTTGCCAGCTACCTAGTTGAGGGTATAAGCCTTACCGGAGGGCGGCGGCCCTCTTGTGGGTATAAATAGCATTTTGCAGGCACAGACTCTCCGACTATGTGACCTTTTTTTCAAAAGAAGGCATTCAGTAGCACCTTTTGACCCTGTGCTGCATTGCATGAAACACGGGTTCAGGTCGTGTGTGGACTAAGCTGGTCACTGAATCACGCTTCATTTGAAGCTAATGCTGAGCATCCCTCACCTGTGCTGTTCTGTATTCTTGAATTAAGAATAGCATTCTCAGCGTACCTCTTTGGTGTCATTTTAATGTTTGAAAAAATAAGCAAAACAAGCTTGAGCTCATTTTCATGTGTACTGGATATGAGCCTCAGTGCCCATTTTGATATCATTTGCAAAGGTAATGCGAAAACATGGATTATTTCTCGCCTTTACATGACAGATAAAGTTTGCCTTTATCACTCTTCCAACTAGTTGCTCACAAAGTTATGTTCTAATGTGCCATGTCTTTTGTTCTTCAGTGCAGCACTTTTCCACATCTACATGGGCGACATGGAAGGCGAGGACAAAGGCAAGAGGCTGAAGCAGGTGCGGAAGCACCTCTCACAGAAGCTGGGTGACATGAAGCGGAAGGGGACCCACATGTAATAGCTCCCAGCGGCTGCAACTGCCAATGGGCGCTGTAATAATTTTTTTTATCGTGCAAGTATGGCTTTCGATCGCTAATAGAATAGTTAATCGCTAATAGAATTAGGACAACCTTAGACTGCAATCAAGCAAAGGATTAAGCAGGGTTTCGGAAACGGTACTCTACTATCGATCATATCCATACCATCAATCAGGTGATAGAAAAATGCTCGGAATATAACCAGCCCTTATACATAGCACTCATTGATTACGAAAAGGCATTTGACTCAGTTGAAACCTCGGCGGTGATGCAGGCATTGCAAAACCAGGGGGTAGACGAGCCGTACGTGAAAGTGCTCGAAGATATATATTGTGGCTGCACAGCAACCATAGTTCTGCATAAAGAAAGTAACAAAATTCCCATAAAGAAAGGTGTTAGGCAAGGAGACACAATCTCCCCAGTACTATTCACAGCTTGTGTAGAGGAAGTATTCAGAGACTTGGAATGGGAGCAGTTAGGGATAAGGGTAGATGGAGAATACCCCAGTAATCTACGATTTGCTGATGACATTGCCTTGCTAAGCAACTCGGGGGATGAACTGCAAATAATGATTGATGACCTAGACAGGAAAAGTAGAAAGGTAGGCTTGAAAATCAATATGCAGAAGACTAAGGTAATGTTAAACAGCCTCGGGAAGGAACAGCAGTTTACATTAGGTAGCGAAATACTGGAAGTAGTAGGCGAATATGTCTACTTAGGACAGGTAGTAACCGCAGATCCGGACCATGAAAAGGAAATAAGAAGAATAAGATTGGGATGGAGCGCATTTGGCAAGCACTCGCAGATTATGACTAGCAGCTTACTGGTATCGCTCAAGAGGAAAGTATACAACAGTTGCATCTTGCCTGTACTCACCTATGGGGCTGAAACGTGGAGGCTAACCAAGAGAGTTCTATTTAAGTTGAGGACAACCCAGAGGGCTATGGAACGAAAAATGGTAGGGGTAACATTAAGAGATAGAAAGCGTGCAGAGTGGGTCAGAGAAATAACTCAAGTTACCGACATTATAGTTGAAATTAAGAAGAAGAAATGGACATGTAGTGCGAAGAGAGGATAACCGATGGTCGCTGAAGGTAACAAATTGGATTCCAAGGGAAGGAAAGCGTAGCAGGGGGCGGCAGAAAGTTAGGTGGGCGGATGAGATTAAGAAGTTCGCAGGGGTCAAGTGGATGCAGCTAGCACAGAACCGGGTTAAGTGGATAAATATGGGAGAAGCCTTCGCCCTGCAGTGGGTATAATCAGGCTGATGATGATGATGGCTTTGAACATAAGGATTTAAATATATTGATGCAGGCCTGTAGCCCCAAAGAATGCCAACAACTCTCGGTGGTGTGGCCCATGTGTGCATACTCTTGTGCCAGGCAGTCTGGTAGGGTAAGCGTGTCTTCTAAGGTGTACCTTGTGGGCCACACGAAGACCAGGACAAGTTGTTAGGAAGTGGTCTAGTGTGGCCTTCGTAGCAGGGGCTGGTCAGAGAGGGCAGTTCAGGGGAGCAGTCTGGATGGTCCAGGAAGATTTGACAGCAGGCGCTAACGCAGCACCCATGTGGATTCTTCTCAGTGCCACCTCCTCATGGCGAGTTAAACCGCCGGGAAGGTTTGATCCACACGATGAAGTTAAAGCACGCGTGGAGCGGCAAAGAAATTATTTCGCAGGCACTACGGCATCTCCTGCGGACAACTTTAGCATAGACAGGACGCATCATCAGTTTCTGTGAGACGGTGCGTAGTGTGGGGAGCCAACACCACACGTACAGGACAAGGAAATGTTTGCACAAAATGTAAGATCAAAATGGTCAGCGGTGCAGCATGTAGGCTTTCTGCTAATGCAGACAAACCGTCACGAATGATAACAACCTCTGTTATTAGAGAAGGAAGGTGCATATGCTCCTGTTCTATATGAACATATCTGGCATATTTCAGGAAGCATTGGACAATTATGATGGTATTATGTAAAATCTCATAGTCAGTGCTTGCATTTACATAAGCTTAAAATTCCCCTGTAGTGTCTGTGCAATGATCGGGCTCTGCTTCTTCCACCGAATGTTGAACTCTGCGCTTTACTGTAATAAAATGTTTATTTGCATAAAGTCTGTGTATCGTGGAGCATTTCTACCCCTCTTGACCAGATGACAACGTGGGCTCATGGGATAGCATGCTTTTCTGTATAGTACACTGCTCAGGTGCTCATAATGTATTTCAAAGTAGGCCTAGCAATATCCGAACAGTGACGGGATCAACAAGCCATCGCTACTACACCGTCACCAACAGACTATTGCCTTCAGGCCATCGCCTTCAGGTTGTCGCCTTCAGGCCGCTGCCTTCAGGCCGCCGCCTTCAGGCCGCCGCCTTCAGGCCATCACCATCAGGCCATCACCATCAGGTCGTCACCAACATGCCCAAATTACGGGTTCCTTCAGACCATTAGCTGTTGGAATTTTTGACAGGGCTATTTTGCACATGCAATTGTTAGGGTCACTAAGTGCTCTTTGGAAGCAAAATTTTCTGTGTAACCACTAAGCAAGCAGAGAAATGCCATTTCTTTCCTGTCTAAGCTGCTTATTATTGCTAAGATCTGCGCAGCATGCTGACTCGGCCACATCAACACCTAGCTATACAACTGCAGCATGTTCTATCATAATAGTTCATTCTATTCATTAGTGCTAGCATGCGAAGACGACGAGAGCATTTGAAGAATCTTTGGTTTTCATGAGGGCAACAGACAGCATCTTTTGCTCGTTGAGTCTGGTATGTCTACTAAACTGTTGCTTCTTTTTTTTTTGATGCAATGCGCACTTGTTGGTGTGATGTCAGTGCATGGGAATGAACCTCACAGGTTTGAAATTTTTCTGAGCCCTCCACTACAGTCTTCCTCTCTCCTTTTTCCTTCCCTCGAAGCACAGTTTAGGTGTCAATCGATGAGGAAAATGGTCACTCGGACACTGCACTTTTCTTTTCCTGAAAACTGATATACTTCTTTTTTCCTCATTTTCGACTTCTCTTTAGATGCCTGCATATCAGGACGTGCCTTGGGAAATGAAGAAAGGGAAAGCATTCTGCCACCGTGGAAAGTTGCATCACCTGAGCCAAAAAATCTTGGCTGCCCCAGAACGGGTGAGCAGATGTTTCTGAGAATTAAATTGCTTGCTCATTCCTTGCCAAGCAAAACATTTGTGCTCAACCCGCTCAAGATTCTAAAACAAAAATATTTGGCTTTTTATTGAATTGTCAAAAGCAATCTGTTTTATTATCACCACTTGGAAAAAAGAATTTGCCATCATGTGGCGATACTGTGAATGTTCCCGAGTGGTGGAAAAACTAGGTGTCCGTAAACAATTTGAAAAAGTATACCATTACATTTTTGCACTCGAAATTTGTTATCAACAATGTACATGGGTTGTATACCTAAAATCATGCATCAAGAAATTGCCATTGTATAGTTTCTATGCTTTTAGTTCGTTTTTCAGCTCAAGATGAATCATTTTTGAGCATTGTTTAAAATTCATGAGCATTATGAAACTTGTATCCACTCATCTTAACATGTACTACATTGAAAAAAATGTCGCACTAAATTTTAACGGCTTCATGTGGTGGCTCTGTGGCTTGGGCTCTCAACTAACCCAAGGACGCAGAATAAACTCGGCCATGACTGCTACTTTTCGAACAAGGTGAAAAGCCCATGCACTGCTTAGAAAAAGTACCATATGGTCAAAATTTTCGCGGCCTTCCATTACGATGTCTGTCATAGCCCGAGTCACTTTTATCAAACTAAATTTGAACTGAATAACATCACGGAACAAAATGCCAGCAGTCTTCGCAGTTATCTTAAAACTGTCACCGAGTTGTGAGTTGCCGGTAAAGCTGCGGAAGCGTGATCTAGACTGCCACATTGAAATGCTCTTCTGTCCAAGCTCCACTCCCTCATCTGCCGCATGTCAGAGCACATTACGCAATGTAAGGCACTTTTTCTGTGAGCTTCAGGAACTCGGCATCAGTAGTCTGCCAGGCGTAACTACAAGAAGATCCCGGCTGCGGCGGCAAGGTTATGATGGAGGCAAAACGCAAGGGACCGCATTCTAGCGCATGGCAGGCGATTTCCTTGGCTGAGGCCGTTTCCGATGAGCAAAGGCCGATGGCGTTTTTTTTTCAATCATTTCGATTTCTAAAGTCAGCCCAGCCAATTCTATGCTGCCAAGCCGTTCTCTGCACCACATCTCGACTCGCAGATGGCATACTGAATGGCCCCTTGCCGCCACTTTCACATGTGGCACGACATAGTGAACGCACGACATAGTGAACGAGGAGCTGTGGTAGAAAGATCACGA
This sequence comes from Amblyomma maculatum, assembly GCF_055883805.1. NCBI lineage: Eukaryota > Metazoa > Arthropoda > Arachnida > Ixodida > Ixodidae > Amblyomma > Amblyomma maculatum. The sequence continues at coordinate 56,604 of NW_028146763.1, read as the reverse complement.
AAGAGTTGCGGAACGTAGTGAAACGTGAGATATTTCCTGAGAATGAAATAATCTTATGTGCTCATTCAACTTGCAGTCCGAAGCCAGGCGTCGGCTTGTGCAAGCAGGGACACTGCTGTGCCGACTGAAGGCACTATGCCTCCGCCGCAACCACCAGGTGCCAAATGTTTATGCTTTTCAGACCTTTTTACACATAGAAAAATTTAGAAACTGTCAGAGATATTTGCTGAGAATGAAATAATCATGTGCTCATCCAACTTTCAGTCCCAAGTTAGGCGTCGGCTGCAAGCACTGGACCTCCGTCGCAGCCACCAGGTGCCAAATTTTTATTCTTTTCAAATGTTCTCATGTTCACAGAGGTGCAGAATTTTTTAAAGCTACAGCCTTGCTTCAGTCTAAAAAATTCAAATGCTTAAACGTTGTGCATTCTAAGCAGCGTGGCATGTACCGTCGGCTGGAAAAGTAAATGGACCACAGCTTAGGACAGCAGAGCATCTGCAGAGCTGTACCGTGGTGCTGTCATGGAGCGCCGCTTGATTGCGGCCAGAGTGCCGCGAGCAATGAAGAACTTCGCCTTTGCTGTCGCATAGGTGCATGTTAGAAACAATGCACTTACCACGCTAATGAAAGAGCATCACAGTAACAGCCGATGCGGGGCCTTAGGCCACATTGCCCAAAATCCAGCAGCAGAAGATGCCTGTGACAGACAATAATATTTAATGTAAGGGCATTAAAAAAAGGACAACAAAAACTAAACCACCTCATTCCTTCACACTGCAGCGGTTTGGTGTACTGCGGTCGTCCGATTGCTCTGCGACAGCATGTGCTCGACGACTGGCGATATGAGCTCCCTTCATCGCTACCATCAATATCAGGGCAGCGGAACACCACAAAAATTTTTTTCAAGCTTGACAAACACTCGTACGAGAGTTAAGGCAAAGTTTATTGTCGCTTGAGGCATTCTGGCTGCAAGCCCGCGGTGCGAGGTAACAGTGCTGCGGTGCGGTCCCACAGCTTTGAGCTGCAATCCATTTACTTTTCCGACTGTTGGTACATTGTTTCACTAATAGGCTGTCTGAATTGGATCAGGTGATGCTGTTCTGGACAGTCAAGCTACAACAAAAAATATTTAGCAAAATAAATGAAGCTTTAAAAAGATATGCACGAAATTACTCTGTAGCCCTCCACTGCGACTTCCCTTTCTCTCTTTGCACTTGCACTCCCACCTTCCTCTCTTCCCTTATGGGGGGGGTGCAAGTGTCCACAGAGCAAGTGTGGCAGATACTGTGCCTTTCTCTTCCTGTGAACCAATTAAAAAATGCATTTGTTATTAAGCATGGCTAGTTTTTATTGTGAAACTATTTCTTAGATTGTATCATCATTATTACCATGACAGGCCGTGAATATTTTCTTTCAAGTTGGTACCAGCGATGTGAGCTGTTCTCTCACTGCCAAAATTCTCATTTTACTGTTGAAAAAAGAAATTTTTTTGTGCAGGAGTGCTGTGCTCTGTTCCACATTCGAAAATTATTTTTGTGGGTAGAATGTTTTACCACAACAGGCTAATTTTCATTTCATTCCATTACAGGTGACCGTGAGTGCCAGGCCCCTTTGGTTGACACTTCCATCCCACCGACCGATAACTGCGATACAAGCAAGTTTCTGCTCAAGCGAGCTGCTGCGCTGGTGCATTGCGGCTCACCGCTCTGCTTATATACTAGCTCTGCGATTTATGCGTCGCCAACGTTAATCATATTGCCACGTGCCTAGCGCCGCGCGACAGCCGTGTTTGGTGCCGACGACGACGAAGCGGTGGTTGGCACGAGCGGCGCGCTGGTGCTGGACTCTGTGACTCTGTGTTCGGAACTACAAGCCGACCTTATTCTCGGGTCCTCGGCTACGTGTACTTTCACGGCTCCCTCTGACTTCAGTCGTGACACTGGAGGAGGTGCGGGGTAGGTAGCAGGGCTGGGCGGCGTGTGACATCAGCATAAGTCATCCGCTCGGTGGGGCCCGGGGGTGGTGGTGGAACGACTGTACTTGTTGGTGGCGTGAGTGCGTTCTGGACCTCCTCACGGATGATGCTGGCCAGGGAAGCTGCGCCAGGAGTAAATGATCCATGAACTTTCTGGAGCTCCTCGCGAACCACGGTGCGAATGAGGTCGCGAATGGAGCTCATATCTGGCCCGGGATTCTAGTCGGTTCGGTCAGACGGTGGTAGTGTGGAGATGGAAATCAGCGGCCGACCGTACTGGCTGCATCGCTGCTGTAGCAGTTTCTCCATGGTCACAGCTTCAGCCAGAAACGCCGCGACGGTGGTGGGCGGGTTCCGCACGAGGCCGGAGAAAAGCTGTTCTTTGACGCCGTGCATCAGGTGCCGAACCTTCTTCTCCTCACTCATAGACGGGTCGGCGCGATGGCAAAGGCGCATGACGTCTTCAACGTACATTGCGACCCCCTCGTTCTGACGCTGTACTCGAGAGGTCAGGGCACGCTCGGCATTCTCTCGGCGGTCACTGTTGACGTACGTACCGAGGAGCTGACTTCGGAAGGCCGGCCACGTAGAGAATGTGGCCTCGCGGTTCTCGAACCATGTCCGAGCAGCGTCGTCAAGGCTGAAGTAGACGTTCCGCATTTTCGCAGCGTCGTCCCAGCCGTTAAACGTCGCGACCCTTTCATAGTGAGCTAGCCAGTCCTCGGCGTCTTCAAACTGCTCACCGTGAAATGGTTTAGGGGTACGTGTACTTTCACGGCTCCCTCTGACTTCAGTCGGGACAATATCATTATTGTACGATGGCAGAATAGAATTCACAATAAGGAAGTTTCATGAGTACACCATTTACGACAGCGTTGGTTCGTTCCAAAGCGCCGACCGCTGCGGCTTCGAAGAGACAATTTAGGCCTATCGACGACTAAGGGGTTACACACCCTGCTGTTGTTCACCGCGATTGCGCGCTTCACTGCCGTGGTAAGTGTGACGTACCTCAGCCTGCTCGCAGCATCCTGTGCTGCAAGCGTTGCGAACTTGTGTACTTCCATGATAAAGCTAAGACTGCGCATTTTTTGACGTTCCGCTCAGCAGCAAGCCACGCAAACGATACTGCAGACACAGGACGGGGTTTCAGTATGCAGACGCTTGGCTGTAGGCCATAACCAAAGACGTCGGGCGGTACAGTAGTCACCACCTATTCAGTACGAGCAAACGAGTACACTGCTGAAGCAGACACGCTCGTACGCTTTGCGCACTCGGATGCCGACGAGCAACCTCCGTCAACAGATGCCGCCATAACCTCGGTTAACGACACAAACCGAGGTCACCAAGCTTGGTTTGCGATAACTGCGGTTAGGTGTGTAACTATGATTTGGTCTGCCGTGTAATCTGGGCTAACCACAGTTTCATGTTACCGCAGTTACACTAACCGTGGTTAACTCTGCCCGTGTAACGAGGTATATACCTCTGTTACACGGGCATTGCATGCAAACCAAGCTTGGCGACCTCGGTTTGCATCGTTAACCGAGGTTTTGATGGCGTCTGTTGACGGAGGCAGCTTGTCGCCGCCGAATTGCGTGAAGCGTACGAGCAGGTCTGCTTCAACAATGTACTCATTTGCCTACTATATCACGTTTAAAGACCGACGTATGGAATAGCCGTTGCCTACTGTGCCACCCGACGTCTTCAGTTACGGCCGACAGCGTAACAACTGCCTGCCGAAGCGCCGTCCTGTCTTCGCAGAAATGTTTGCGGGGCTTGTCACTGAGTGGAACATGAAAAAATAAAATAAAATGCGCGGTCTTAGTTGTATTGTATAAGTACAGAACTTCGCAATGCTTGCAGCGCTGGATGCTGCAAGCAGCCCGAGCTTCATATTACCGCGGCGGTGGAGCGCGATAGCGCGGCGAACGACGACGACATGCATAACCCCGTAGTCATCGCTTGGCCTAAATTGTTTTGCTTTGAAGCCGCGGCAGTCTGTGCTTTGGAACTGAGCGACGCTTTCGTAATTGGCCTACTCGTGAAATTACCTTTGTGAACTCTAATCTGCCGTATTAAAAGAATGATATGGTTAACTTTGGCGAAGCATTAATCGCAGAGCTAGTTCAAGCAGGGCGGTCGAGCCCAATTTGCACCGGCGGCAGCTGGCTTCGCTTGAGCAGAAACTTGCTTGTGTCGCGGTTATCGCCCTTACCAGCAATTCGCCCCTGGTCAGCGATTCTCAAGAGTGACTCATTTTTTATAATCTGCTCAGTATTCTAGACACCAACAAATTTTTCTCGCTTTATTTCTGACATTGGCACTAGTGATATGCCGTGTTGTTCGCGTACGGTTTGCGGGAGGAGGCGCCACCGCGGTGATGTTTACGGCGATCGAGCTGCTGCCATTGTGCAGAGCTTGACCATGCTGTTGACGCCTGGTCGGACGACACTCCCCTTTATAAATGAGATATTTGTAAATGCAGCTTCATTCCGCCGATCACTGCTTCGCTTCGACTGTTGTACTTAATGGGCAATGGCCACCGTAACCGAGAACGGCGGTGAGCTGTGTAACAGCCGCATACCGCGATTGGTGGTTAACCATGGTTAAGTTCGGTAACCGTGGCTAAGTCGGCTGTGTAACTAGGGTATAAGAGAAGCTAATGGTCAGTTTAAGAAGCAGGGCAGTTTCAGAGAAGAGGAAATTGCAAGCTGTGGATAGAAAAGAATTTGGTAGGGAGATATGGTTAGTGATGGCTGCAGGTAGAGCAAAACAGTGATAATTGAAAATCAGTGGGGCAGTACTTTGTCCTACAGTGGAAGTAACCAGCCTTATGATGGAAGTAACCAGCCTTACAGTGGAAGTAACCAGCCTTAGGTGGGCCCGGTGGCTGTGCAACCGCACAGTCTAACGCGTTCGTCTTCGTCATGCAGATTTTTCCGTTCATCGTTCGCGTGGCTATTCCCGCCCTGCTGTCTGCGCATCCCGGAACCCCAGTGCTCCCCACGAACGCCGATACAAGGGACAACAGCAGCTCGTACTGCAATCCTACCGTCATCGTCCCAACATCTCCTGGGGCGCCTTTCGCGCAGCACTGGAACCTACTTCATCACTGGCAAGTGGGACTGCGAGCGACATCAACAGCACGAGCTATAAAAGGGCAACGCCCGTCCGCGTCGCTCTGTGGGCACGTCTAACCCGTTCGTCTTCGTCATGCAGGTTGGTAATTCCTGCAGCCTATACGCAAAGAAAACTAGCAATTATTTTTTGCTACAGCTACCGAGCCCACAGAGCTGTATTTGTATTGGTGTAGAATGTGTTCTGGTTGTACGATCCTTGTTGCTTTTGGCCGGGGATATCGAAACTAACCCGGGACCTGAACCTGATGCCGTGCTTGCTGAGCTAAAGAAACTATCTACCGGTCAATCTACACTTCTATCTGAGATCCAAGACATGAAAAAACAACTTACGGCTACTGACGCTGCAAAAGCAGACTTAACTACACGCATGGTTATCCTTGAATCACAAAACCAACTAATTAATCACTGAAATGCGGTCGCGACTGGACTCGATGGAGACAGCGACAACGCTGATGTCGGCTCATATAAAAAACCTTGAAGCTCGTGTTGATGACGCTGAAAAAGGGTCACGTCGGAACAATGTACTGTTTTATGGAATCCCTGACAATGACCCTAGTGAAACTTACACACAGTTTGAAGAAGCTGTAACCCGCCTTTTTTCCGAAGTTTTAGCTATAACGGTCGATCCCAAAAATATTGAGCGCGCGCATCGTCTCGGACGTCACGCACGTGGAAAAACCATACCGATAATTGTAAAATTCTTCTCTCACAAAACGAAGCTGGACATCCTGTCCAAAGGAAAAAATTCAATATACTGAATACAGCGCCGGTGAAGATTTCTCGCATGCGGTTAGGAAGGCACGGAAGCAACTTATCGCATTTAAATAAGTTAAATTGGTTTACAGGAAGGGAAAGGCGCAGTAACTGTCACACTTCCTCTGTGGACACCTGAACCGCGCCGTAAGGGAAGGGAGGAAGGTGGGAATGAAAGTGGAAAGAGAGAAAGAGGAGCCGTATTGGAGGGCTACGGAGTAATTTCGACCACCTGGGGATCTTTAACGTGCGCTGACATTGCACAGCACACGGACGCCACTTCGTTTCGCCTCCATCGAAACGCAGCCGCCGCGGTCGGGTTCGAACCCGGGAACTCCGGCAATTATCGCATTGGCAAAAAGCAAATCTACAGCTTATAAGCTGAGTTATAAAACCTTGCTTATCGGCTGCACACGGCACGTTTATGACGAATCCTCGAACACTGTTAGGGAAATCATATAGCAGCTGCCTAGAAATGGCATCGCACAACATCACTCCAGCCCCGCGCCTGGACGTACACCTCAGCCTACTCTTTGTTTCTCAATACTTTCTACCAACATCCGCAGTTTTATTTCCAAGCGCGAAGAAATCTCCAGTCTTGTTCGCTCATCCAATAGCAACATCCTCGTTTTAACCGAAACATGGCTGACTAGCGAAATTAACGACAGGGAGGTTCTGTCAGGCTTACCGAACTTTAGGCTTTTTCGTAAAGACCGTCAAGGGTCCCGTGGCGGAGGAGTGCTCATTGCCTTTTCTGATTATTTACTATTTTCAATAATTTCCGTTCATACTGATCTTGAAATAATGTGGCTTTTCTGCCGTTGTGCTCCTCAGTCGGTTCTTCTTGGTGTTTGTTACAGGCCCCCGCACAACAACCCGAACTTCTCTGAGAAGTCTAATAACTTGCTGTGTGAACTCACTGCTAAATATAGAAAGTCACATATGCTTCTCTTTGACGATTTTAATTTTCCGGACATTGACTGGACTACTAACACTGTTACAGCATCAGGCACATTGGAAGCAAAGAATTTCATAGAAGTCTGTCTGAACTTTGGCCTTACACAAGTTATTTCGACCCCAACCAGAATAACACAAACGAGCCCAAACATCTTAGACCTGTTACTTGTCAGCCATCCCGAAAGTGTTAAATCAGTTACGATCCTTCCCGGAATAAGTGATCACGAAGTACTTCATGCCGATAAAGCCCTAACTTCGCTTTGAACCCAAAGTTTAAAAAAAAAAATCCATCCGTTTGTACGACAAGGGCAACTATGCAGAGATTAATCGTGACGCTTTCTTTCCACCTTTCCAAAGTAATTTTCAGAGGCGGTCTATTGAAGAAAATTGGACAATATTTCAGAATAAAATTACTTTATTCCTAAGTTCACCTTTCGAGAGAATTCGCAGAAACCATGGTTCACTAAAACACTAAAACGTTTGGAAAATCGACAGAAACGTCTTTTTCGCGCCGCCAAAGCACCAACTAACCAAAAAGCCTGGGATAAATCCTACGCTGCCGAAAAGGCACATAAGTCAACCGCTCGGAAGGCTAAACATTCTTTTTTTAACAAGGACTGCCCAAAATACTTAATACCAATCCTCGAAAATTCTGGAACATCATCAACCCTAAACACAAAAACGATGTCACTATCACAAATGAAGCGGGAGAAGTGCTTTGTCATGCAGATTGTGATCACATGTCTAATATGTGCCATTTCCTGTGCTAGACAACTTTTTTGATAATATTATGATGATGGACTGATTTTTTATGGCGCAAGGGCATCTTTGGCCAAAGAGCGCCAAAACACAAGGTGAAGTCACAACTGAATTTAATAAAATATCCGAGGTGAGGTGTTTAATGAGGTACTTAAATACGATGGTGTATAGGGCCTAAAAGTTTTTCCGGAGTGTGTAGTCTAAAAGCAGTGGTGTATAGGGCCTAAAAACATTGAGTTAAGGTGTTTAGTGGTCTGAGTAAAACTGAAAGGGTGAAATGTACGTGTTAAAAGAATAAGTTGCCTCAGCAACAATTTCTTTAAAAGAAAGACATTTAATTAAAAGTAATGGGCTGACGCCCATGTTGATAAATGACTCCGTATAAAAAGCCTACTTTTAATAAATATTTAAAAAGTCTTTCTAAAGGAAACATTGGATGGTCGCCAAGAAAGATGGGTGGATGTGGCGGTATTTGTTTCGTGTATAATTCAGGGATGTGACGTCTCCTATGCTGTTCCAGTCTTTGACATTCTATTAAAATATGGAGCACTGTGAGCCGGCAACCACATCTCGAACAACGTGGTGCAGGAGAGTTCGTTAAAAGATATGAATGTGTTGTGTATGTGTCACCTATTCTCATCCTGCACAGAGCTATTTCTTTGAATCTGTTTTGTTTTTCTGTAGTGTATCTGCCTATCCTTGGTTTTATTGTGTGTAGTTTATTCTCCGTTGCCATGTCCCACTCCTCCTGCCATTGTTGTCTGATCGTGTTTTTGATGTGAGGCTTGAGATCCTGATATGATATGTTGTCAGTGTCTGTAGTGTTTCGAAGGGCAGCTGATGCAGCAAGCCTATCTGCTGCCTCGTTTCCTGGTATACAGCGGTGGCCTGGCACCCAACACAGTGTAATATTAAGTTCTAGTTTATGGGCAGACATAAGGGAGTTATAAAGGGAATTCAGGACTGGGTTCTTATTGTGCCACTTTCGAAAGGATAGGGACAATAAAACACTGAGGGAGTCTGTGTAGATGATCGATGTCTGTATTTTCTTTTCTATAATGTGTCTCACAGCTAGCAGGATTCCATGGCATTCAGCGGTAAATATACTTGTATGTCTGTTCAGTGTTTTTGAAAGTGAAAAGTGTGGTCCATGTGCTGCACAGGACACTTGAGCAGACTTCGAAGCATCGGTGTAATATTCATCACAAGTGTACTTCGCCTGAAGTGACATGAAGTGCCGCTGTATGGCAATAGAGGATGCGTGCTTCCCCACTGCAAGAAACGACAGGTCACAATTAACAGCATGCATTTCCCAAGGGGCAATTAAGTCTTTTGGTGAAGTTGTATGAAGGCTGTCAATCGGAATGTCCAGTTGTTCAATATGCGTGGCAACTCTGACTGGATATGGCGGTGTTAGAGATGGTTTTCTTGAGAAGAGTGCTGTGCTAGTTTTGTCAAGCAGGAGGCGGCGACATGGATGGTTCAGTTGGCATAGTACCTTCATAGCATAAGTTACACAAGAAAATTCTCTCCTTCGTTGCAGTAACCATCGGTTCGCCTCGACATAAAGGCTAGCAATTGGGCTAGTTCGAAAAGCGCCCGTAGCGAGGCGAAGGCCGAGGTGGTGCACGGGGTCGAGTAATTTTAGTGCAGAGGATGATGCTGACCCATAAACCATCGAGCCATAGTCTATGCGTGATAGAACTACACTATTCAGAAGGCTCAGAAGGCAGTCGCGATCTGTACCCCATGACCGGTGAGAGAGAATTTTTAGCAGATTCATTGCTTTGAGACACTTCAGTCGCAACTGTTTTATGTGGGCAATGAAGGAGAGTTTTTCGTCAACAACTACGCCAAGAAATTTATGTTCCTTTTTAAAGGCAAGGCTCTGACCATTCAGTGTAATGTTGGGGTCAGGTCTGACGCCACGCTGCTTAGAGAAAAGTACACAAACACTTTTTTCCGAGGTAAATTTAAACCCATTGTCATCAGCCCACCTGGACAGTTTGTTAACACCTAGCTGAATCTGTCTTTCACAGATGGCCAATTTGCAAGATTTGAAGCTTATCTGGATGTCATCAACATATACAGAGCAAGAAATGGTTTTTGGCAACACACTTTTTAAAGAGTTCATTTTGACTATGAAAAGTATGCAGCTGAGAACACCACCTTGAGGGACACCATTTTCCTGTATGTACTGCTTTGAGTATGCATTGCCAACACGAACTTTGAAGGCCCGCTCAGACAAGTAACTTCGAATTGTATTCAGCATGTTCCCTGTGATGCCAAGAGAGAAGAGGTCGCGGATGGTACCATAGCGCCAAGTGGTATCATATGCTTTTTCGAGATCGAAAAAGACAGATAAACAATGCTGTTTATGTACAAAAGCATCCCTTGCATAAGACTCGAATGCAATGAGCTGATCAGCAGTTGACCGCCCAGCTCTAAAACCAGCTTGGTTTGGATGAAGAAGACCATTGTATTCAAGGAAATGTAGGAGGCGGCGATTTACCATTTTTTCAAAAAGCTTGCATAAACAGCTGGTTAGAGCAATAGGCCGATAACTGGCAGCAAGAGTGGGTTCTTTTCCGGGTTTTAATACCGGGATAATGATCGCTTCCTTCCATGCTTTAGGAAAACGTCCTGTGGCCCATATTTTATTATACAGGCAAAGTAGGGTTTCAAGCGTGCCCGTATGCAGGTGTTTGAGCATTCCATATGTGACCCTGTCAGGACCTGGTGCTGTGTTCCCACATGTGCCAAGTGCAATCTTCAGCTCCTGCATGGTGAAAGGGCTATTGTACCCTCCTGTGCACGGTCTTTTATCACATATAGGCTTCCTCTCCTCAGTTACCTTGTGCCGCAAAAAGAATCTGTATAGGCTTCCAAAAGCACCGTCGAGCGGCGCTGCTGCTCCTGACAGGGAGCGCCATCTCTGACAGAAAAATAGAAACTGGGGATAAACGCGGCGGCACCACCTAGGCATCCCGTGCAAGTTTTCTCCTTTCGCTCGCTCGCTTCTGCGCACGTGCCGACGTCTTGCGCTGCTTTGTTGCGCGGGCACTCACTGGACCAACACCTACTGGACGCCGCCGGCTCGCTCGCTGCCTTCACGGCGTGCGCCGTGCGCTTTCTCTCGCAAGAGCACGCGCATTGACGCGCCCCCGCAGGCGCACCGCGACATGCAAACCGCATTCCGTCTTGATTGGGCAACCTGACGTGTACTTCCATGAAGGATACTTTAATATAAGCGGGAAACTTTTTATTCACGTCTGCACTGTAGAGCAGACGACAGACGGGGATGAGTAAATATTGATTGTGAATGCGTCCCACGTTAGCAGAAGGGTAGGAATGCATCTCGAGGTAAGTCCGCTATGTAATTATATTGTCGTACATAATATCTTTAAAAACTGCTAAGTATCATCAGTACTGTGGAATAAAGTGGCCCGCTCGTTGACCATCGTTTTGGCCTGTAGCATGTGATCTATATACGGATGTTTTTTTTATTATTACGACGTTAGCAAAGGAAATTTCGCAGTAGAAGAATAACTATATAGTTCGAAGGAGGTGTTTCATGAAAGACAAGAACGCTAGCAATCTCATAAGCACATGCGTGCTCGGTGCGCTACACGCGATATAACCGGCTTGCTGGCTCGGAAGGCAGGTGAAATCCAAGCTTGTACTACACAGTGTTTTATTTCGGTTCTTATTAAATGGTTGCGCTTCATTTATGATAATATTTGGTTTGCACTCACGAACCTTGTGACGCGAATGGGATGCTCCGTGCGAGTAGTGTTAGTCGAGCCATAGCAAGGATCACTTTTGTATTGCACTTCCGACATATCTTCGTTAATAATAATAATAATAATAATTGGTTCACTTATTGGCCAATTTGCGAAAATCTGTAAAAGCGTCTCAGCAAGGCATGTTTTCCAACGCCGCCCCCACCCCCGAAAAAAAAAAAAGGCCTAGTTCCTAGATATTTTCTTGGTCAGTCTAAAAATGAAAAGGCAGCTGTGGACACTTAGGGCACATTCACACATCAATCTCGATTGTGGACGTCACATCTGTTGATTTGGTTGCTCTCAGAGCACTCACAAAGCAGGGAGAGAGCACAAAAAATCGTCAAAACTAGACACGCGGGGAGCGACGAGCAGGATAATCTTCCATCCTCTTCACTTTTTATGCATGGTGTTTAACCACTGTACTTTTTTGATGGCTCTCCAAGCCGCCTTTGTCAACTGTCAACATTTTTGAGTTTACGAAGAAAGGGGAAATTGGCTCTTTTGGTTTCCACAAAGAACGCGAGACTTCTCAGAACGCTGTCATGGTGTTGGAAAACGGGTCTTGCGGACACGCTTCCACAGGAATCTGCAAAGTTTCACACGCGAGCCTCGAATTTTGGTGCTTCGCCTACTATTGTGGCTTCCCATGACACAATGCTAGTTAGTTCATCCGTTCCGCATCAGAGGAAGCGTTTTTGTATCGCCAAATAACCGCCAGACGCAACGCGATCGCCGCGCGTGCACAGGAATCTAGCGGAGCGTCTGCTCCGGCGAAGCCCCATCGTTTCACATTTCGCCACCATGCCAGGAATGCGGCGCTGCCGTCGCGCGGCGAAACTTGAGCTTGGGCTCCATATAGTGCGCTGAGCTGAATACATATTCGAAGTGTTGCCCTAGTGCGTCTGCTCGGTGTTCAAGAGAGTCACCACTAGTGCTGACAAGGGGTGTTGGGAGAGTGTTATTTCCTTTGAGTGCTCTTATTCTGTTGTATACTTTGTGAGAATCAGAATAAGAGTTCACAGAAGAAAGGAATGATGACCAGCTTTCTCGCTTGGAGATGCGTCGAACACGTTTGCCATTTGCCTTTGCGCGCTTAAATTCTATTAGGTTTTCAGCCGTGGGTTATCGGCGTAACTTCGACCATGCCTTGTTTTGTGTTTCACGGGCAGTTTTACATTCTGCATTCCACCACGGCCTTCGTTTGTTTCGTGGCTTACTTGATGTTTGTGGAATGTGTTTTTCTGCAGCATCTATAATGTGCAGCGTGATCAAGAGTTGAGATTCGTCAACGCCTAAGCCAGTAACTGATGAACAGGGCAGAGCTGAGTGTTCCCTGAACATCTCCCAGTTGGCCACATATTCTTTAAATTTCCTGGGACTAGATGCATTTACATTTTTATTGCCTGTGTACTTCACAGAGATGGGAAAATGGTCGCTTCCATATAGATTGTCAATAACAACCCACTCTGTAGCTGCCAAGAGCATCGGAGAGCCAATGGCTAAGTCAATGGCTGTGTACGTATTATGAGCTGAGCTGTAGTATGTTGGCTGTTTTGAGTTGAGTAAACATGATCCTGAGGACGACAAGAACTTTTCAATTAGTGCACCTCGGAAGTCCGTTCTTGTACATCCCCATAATGGGTGGTGGGCATTAAAGTCTCCGACCAGCAGCCATGGTTCTGGGAGTTGGTCAATCAGCTTTTCAAAATTTTTGTTGCATAGCCTATGATCTGGCGGAATATACAGCGAACATACCGTTGTTATTTTATCGAATATTAAGGCTTGTATTGCCACTGCCTCTAAGTCTGTGTTAATCGAGATGTTTCGACAAGCGATTGACTTTTGTGTTATAATGGCAACGCCACCGGAGGGGTGAGTACTGCCTTGCCTATCTTTCCTGAAAATACGATACTGCTTGAGAAAACTTGTGTCTGTTGGTTTCAGATGCGTTTCTTGCAGACAAACTATGTTTGGTTGGTGTTCGGCGAGGATTTCATATACGTCATCCAGATTTTTTAGGAGTCCTCGACAGTTCCAATAAATGATACTCTCGGTAGCCATTTTGGTAGGTGTGGAAGGAATATAGAGTAGGGTTAGGACTCGCCGCCCTTATCAGGGGGCTTAACTGGTGTATGTTTTTTTTCTTTGAGACGGTCCAGCAGGCCCCGCCTCTCATTGGCGGACTCCCTAGGCGCCGCTGACGCTGCGGAGTCCGTGCTCACCTCCATCGCCTCTGGTGAAGGCATGGAGGCAGGAGGTTTTTCAAGAGGAACAAAGTCCCTCTCAGATGTCTTTGGTGTCCCGGACGTCTGGGGGAAAGTGACCTCCGAGATTGCAAAGATTGGTGCAGCCGGTGGCTGCTTAGTGAGGAGCCGTGGTGGGAGCACGTCAGCAGCATTGCACTGCGTGCCCACCGTTACTATACGCGGCCTGGCCCCTCTGCGGGCTGCGTTAGGAAAGCTGAGGAAAGCATTCTGTGCTTTTTTCGGGCCTCTCCGTATGTTATCTTCTCAGTTATCTGTATATTGATTATTTCTTTTTCAGCCTGAAAGGCTGCACAGGACCGTGAGTATGCAGGGTGGGTGCCCTCACAGTTCACACATTTGTAGTCAGTTGCACTGCATTTATCGTTTGCATGGTCATGCGCGCTGCATTTTGCACAGGTAAGGCGTCCTCGACATGTCTGGCTACCATGCCCGTACCGCTGACACTTGAAGCACCTGTGGGGGCTTGGTATGTACGGGCTAACTTTGCATCGGATAAATTCCACATTGAGAAATTCAGGAAGTGTGCTCTGGTCGAAGGTGAGAACAATATGTTTAGTTTTTATTTCTTCGTTCTTTCGCCTGATTGTTATTCTTCGTACTGCTGTTACACCTTGGTCCTGTAGGCCCTCAAGAAGATCTGATTCTGTTTCGTTTAGGAGGTCTCGCTCAGAGACAACTCCCTGGCAGCTGTTAAGACTGCGGTGGGGTGATACCTGAACGTCAAGGTGAGCAAACGTTTTTGTTATGAGAAGGTTGTCAGATTGACTTTTGTCTGATACCTCTATTAGCAGGTCACCAGATCCTAGTTTTTTCGCTTTGTAGTTTGCCCCAATGATGGCCTTCAGAGAGTTGGCAATCAGAAAGACTGACAGTTCATTTACTGGTTGAGATTCGGTTACAGAGTGCAAGACAAGAAACTTTGGAAAGTTCTCAGTTGGTGTACTGACTTTTTGCGTCACTTCGGTGCGACTCCTTTTCGGGGGTCGATCAGGTTTTTTTAAAGGTAGTTTTTCCATGTAGTATGGATTGTTTTAAGGGGTCCTAATATATGTCGCCTCTGGTTCACCCTTATACGCAGAGGAAGGTCCCGGAGCCCCTCGCCTGGTGGACAGGCGAGGAGCCCATCGGCCGAGGCTTGACCATGGCCTCGACCGCCACCGTTCAAGGTTTCTTCCCTTCACCTCTCAACCTATCGCCACGGTACGGATTACAGCTTCGGTATGGGGGCTCAGGGTCCGTGGTGGCACCAAGCACCAACACCTAGTTTACACAAGGTGCCCTTGCGGGTTTTGATAATATTATGTCAGCTGTTGAATTTAACACCTCTGGGATTCTATCGCTGATTGATCAAATGAAACTTTCATCCTCAGCCGGCTTTGATAATATCAACGCTAAATTCCTTAAGAGTACTAAACCCATCAGTGCCGCATATTTATGCATGCTATTCCAGCAATCACTTACTACAGGCCAACTTCCACTTGACTGGAAAGTTGGGAAGGTCATTCCAGTCTTCAAATCCGGTAACACCAATTCTCCATTAAATTATCGGTTCATTTCTTTAACATGTGTGCCTTGTAAGATCATGGAACACGTCATATTCTCCCATATCATTGCCTTCCTGGATTCAAACAATTTTTTTCATTCTGCGCAGCACGGGTTCCGGTAAGGCTTTTCTTGTGATAATCAACTAGCGCTTTTTATACATGACCTGCATGCCAACCTAGATCTTAACCTACAAATTGGTGCTATCTTTCTTGATTTTAAAAAAGCTTTCGATAAAGTTCCTCACAGACGCCTGTTACACAAGTTATCTCACATTAACCTCGATCCAAATGTGGTTATGTGGATTAGCGAATTTCTAACTAACCTCACTCAATCCGTCTTCGTAAATGAATATAATTCCAGCTCCCTTCCTGTAACATCTGGCGTCCCTCAAGGTTCCGTACTAGGTCCCCTTCTGTTTTTAATATACATAAATGATTTACCCTTTCAAGTGTCTAAACCCTCACAAATGCAGTGCACTGTATTTTCATCGCCGCCGCAACCCACTCATATCCCTTTATCAAATTGCCTCCGTTCCCGTGCTACCAGTGCTATCATACAAATATTTAAGCGTAACTCTGTGCGCTGATTTGTCCTGGAAAACTCGTATAACTAACATCATTTCTTCAGCTAACAAATCCCTTGGTTTTCTAAGACGTCATCTTCGCGATGCTCCCGTGCACGTCAAGTTACTAGCTTACGAATCACTTGTGAAATCAAAGCTAGAATATGCATCACCCATTTGGCACCCATATCAAGCTTACCTCGCCAATGCACTAGAACGTTTGCAGAACCGCGCCGCCAGATTTATTCATTCGTCATACCATTACAGCACCAGTGTATCATATCTGAAATCCCTTTCAGGTTTACAGCCACTCGAGATACGCCGCCGCATAGCCAGTCTTTCACTGTTTCACAAGTTTTTTTACAGCCATCTACAAACTGCACCCTATATGGTCCCACCAGCACGCATATCTCACCGCACTCTCCACCATTTCCAGATCAGCCGTCCACTTGCACGAACCGTCACCTTCGCAAACGCATTTTTTTTCACGCGCCGCTGCGGACTCGAATGACCTTCCCGAAGAGATTGCAACAAGAACCTGTCCAATAATCTTCGCACAAAAAGCCTACAGCTATTTATAATCATAGCACATGACTTTGTACCATCTCATCCAAAATTTGTATCCACCCCTTATGTAATGCCCCTCAAAAGGGGTCTTTAAGGAAATAAAAATGAAATTAAAATGAAATGATGTTGATAATTGATGCAAACTTACCTTGCAACCCATATTGTACTAGGTTCTGTAGTACATAGTGCAAACAGTGCCACAATTTCTAATTGCATTAAATTTTTTGTCCTCCACATGGTTATATTTCCCATCTCCTTAAAGTAATTGTGCAAATTGTCGTATCGGTCATTGATGCTACATGCATTGTTCTTGCTTTCATTTTGTTCCTATAATGCTTTATCTGCACAGTAGTATTATGCATGAGTGTTTGTAGCTTTGTACCAAGTCAATTTGTAATATTTATATTTAACTGCACTGATATTACCGACAATTAAACCTCTATGTAATCAACCTTCATGTAGTGATTTCCTCGATATTACAAAGTTTTTCAATTCCCCAACTCCGCCCCCATTGAGGTGAATGTATTTGAAAACTCCATGTAGCAAACATGTCGCGGCGGTAGACCTTGAAATAGCGAACTCGTGGCGCCGATTGTCTCTTAGCTAGTGCCGAGTTAGGGGAAATTTGCCAGAACCCCGCAAATTTCAGGACGATAGATACAATGCGCCGTGTTTCAGCGCCGATGCCGCATTTCCGCGGCAGACGCAGCGGTCTCTGCTGCTTTCGCTGTTGGAACATGGCACTACAATAGTTCATGCATAAAAGCTGCCAAAAATAACAGAAAAAAGACACAGGGTGAGCAGCGTGCGTCCATCACTGACACGCGAGCTCCCTCCCGCGCATCAGCAGCGGGAGCACTGGAGCGCGCTTTCAACGCGAGGCAAACACGCGGGGAAGGGAGGGAGGGGGGCCAACGCACGCGCTCTCGCCCACACTGATTTCTCCTCCACTCCCTTTCCCCGCTCCCTCGTGGACACGTCGCGCGAGACTCGGAGGCGGAGGCTGCTGCCACAGTCGCGCCACGATATCAGCGCGATCGATGACTTCAAATAATTCTAATTTAATGTAAACACTTTCAATGTGCTTTCTCTTACATCAATTCTTCATCTGGTTTTCGTTCTACATTGTCCTTTTGGGCCTTCATGCGAAAACTGCATGTAGCGAAAACCTGTGTGTAACGAAAAATCGCTGACATTTTACAATTTCGTTATACCCAGGTTTAACTGTATTACCTAATTTTGCAGATTCCTTGTGGCATTATCTAAAGGTGAAGAGCTGCCCTGCCGATGAGCTGCCGAAGCGCCACAAAAATGTGTCAAGGTACCTGGCGCAGAAGTGCTGTGACCTTCGGCGGTACATATCTTCTCAGATTCACGTTTGATTCTTCTGTTCAGTTTAGGCAGAATTAAGTGGTTGGCTGTTATAATTTGTTCAGTGTCATGGCAGCAGCTAATGATTGTCATCATGGATGTGGTGTTTGTCGTCTTTGTCGAGCTCTTCTGATATGTTGCCAGTGAGAGGCAAGCAAAAGGAACATCGCCTGTTGCAATGCAGTCAGCAAACTGTAAGCCAGTAGGCAGGAAAAAACTAACACCTCTCATCCATCTCGTGCACCACTGATCTGCCAAGCATTGCATAGCTCAAAGCTAGGAGTTGCGAATGCCTCAGGTCTATTAATCAAGGATGCATATTGTGCTAATAAATATAGTGGTTTTCTTCATAATTGGTCATTCGAGGTATGCAGTGCATGCGAAAAATGTTCTCGCAGTCCAAAGATGTCTCCCAAATTCTGCAGTGGTCTGCACAGCTAGGTGACATTTTGTTGACACATTGCCTACTTATTAGTTCTGCCAAGTTAACGTGTATTTCTTATGGGCATGCAGCCTCACAGTCTTTCTCTTTTTTTTCAGCTAGGGCATGCTGAACTCACAAGCAGAAAAGGAACGTCATCAGCCGGGAGTACTGCGTTGATAAATTGTTTTGCCCCAAGTAAGGTGTTTTTGATGTGCATGGCCATACTTAAGAATGCATGGAATGCACAGAGCTGGATTGCTGCTCCACAGCTGCATGTTAATTTAACAATAGCAAATACTTGACGAGGCAGACTACAGAAATGCGCCACACTACACAAATACTACACGCCAGGAGACAGACTACAGAAGGACAACACTACAAAAGACAGACTACAGACATGCGACACACTAAGTAAGACAGACTACACAACTGCTACACACTACACAATGCAGACTACAGAAATACTACACAAGACAGACAACACAATTACTACATGCCGGAAATACGACAAACTACAGACTACAGGTTTTTTTTTTGTAGTATTTCTGTAGTACTTTTTGACTGTGTTGAAAATCAAGCTTTACTATAACTATAAATATAACTATAACTATAAATTTATAATTAAAACCTCGCTGACATGTTTGTAAAACATTTGAGAAAACATATCAAAACTGCCTGGTGTTGGAAAAAAATTAACTGCTGAACCAGGCACAAAGGCATTAGAATTGAGACTGACTTCATAAAAGTGTAGGTTCACATTTATAGACATCAAATGCAACACTTCCTTTCTTTAGCTCTCACAGAATTAAGTCCATATTTGCGTTGTCCTAAGAGTGGAAGAGATTTAGTAACAAATCCGGGTCGTAGAAGGCAAGCCAGAACCATTTTCTTGATTGCTTCCGGATGCTTGACCCTTTTACATCAATGACATGTGGAGCCGTTGCAAGGGCACGTTTTTGCTCATGCTGCGCCACCCGAATTCCGGCCCGCTCATAGGCAATGGAATAATTGTAGTTATCAAATGGATCACCCCTATGCCCCAAAGAAGCCATCGCGTTTCTCCTCATGATGTCGTGTTCCTGCGGGTGTTCCTGCCTCGTATGTTGGCTCGTTGACTTTCTTTGACACTTCGCCCCTTTGCACCTAGGCAGTGAAGAAAAGCAACCTTGGCAGTTCAGTTTTTCACGTCGCGAGTGCTTGTTAGCACAATGTACAGCTGATTGCAAAGACGTATTATAACACCACAATTTATCGAAATTTCGAGCGTAGTAACCGGGAAAACATTATTTGGAACATAATAACTTGGCGGAAAATAATGTAACTCTAAGAAATTTCTTTACTGCCTGCGATTTTGACTGCATGAAACAAAATCGTATTACCCGGGAATGTATCGATGAGGCTTTACAGTATTATACAAGGCCTGTTGAATGGCAATGTGTTTTCGTTTGTTTATACTTTGCTTTCTTACCAGTTTGCAATGTTTCAACTAGGTTTCTACTCCTGGAAGGAAAAAATAGAACAAGGTACTCGCAGCCACTTTATTGTGACCACGAGCGCAAAAAAAGGCAGCCCCTTAAGAAAAAAACTTATTTCACCTGTCATCGATCTGGAGAATATGTTTCACAAGGTAATTGCAATAGCATAATTCTTTGCTCCAGAACCTAAGAGAGTGTATGGCACCATATTTACAGCTCGCTTTACTGCATAACATATTTGGCAATGAACATGCCATACTGCAGGAAGTGGAATGCTATTGCAGTATTTGCATTGTACAAGGGAGTTATCAGGCTTGATCTTTTACAACAAATAAGCAGTGTTGTAACAAACAATAAGATGACTCCAGGAAAGAAACATTCCCTTTGACTTGCCTTTGACACTAACCAAAAGGCTATGTTAATTTAAATGTTAGCTAATTAACTACATGACTATTCCCATAATGACTAATGTCTGCTGTAGTTGATATGATCCAGAAACAGATATATATACTTTTTTCAAACTAGCATTTTTTTTCCTGAATCCCTGACACTCACAGCAGTAGAGCTGACAAACTGTCTTCTACAGCAATGCTGGGAACAGGAAAATGTTCACTTTCAGGCAGGTTTGGAGCTGGCAACATGGACTGACTTTTTTGTAGCAGGCTTGGAGCAGCATTTCTTCTTTTAAGCTTTAAAGGTGCGCAAACTGTTTTTCAGAGCGGTACATACACCCTTTGTTAAAATTTCGGTGCCCGAGGGCTTTTCCTGTGAGCCAACCATATGGCTCATTGTGCATTCCCAACAATCACCTGAAAATAAGATTTTGGTCCTACTCTTTTCAACAATCAGTCTTCCTAAAATGCTTAGCTGCTAGCTTCATGTGCAAACCCAAAGGCTGTGCATTCATACCATGCACAGCCACTGATGTGTGGTCATCCAGAGTGCAGTGAACATAATCCCTATGTGCCCACAAATGGCTCACAAGAGATAAAACTAGCGCTGCTCCCTATTCTGCAGTGCTAGCCAAAACCGCGTAGTGATTCACACTGCCATGTGTTGGGAACAATGCCATGGCATAAAAGAACAGACAGGCAGAGTGGCACTGTATTCTTTATCTAGCTGACTTGCTACCGCAAAAGAATTAGGGGCCTTGGCGGCAACGATAGCACCAAACGTGCTTGTTGGTCGTCAAATTATTAAAGCACCATACATGACGTCATCAAGAACCCCTCACCTGGAGCTATGTGCTGCAGAGAAACCTTAAAGTTGTCGCAGATTTATTCGGCTTTATGTCACCATTTCAAATGCTACACCAAAAATACTTTGCAAGATTTGCGAACAAGTTTCACACATTCATCCCATTGAAGCTTGATAAGTTCTAAAATTTTTTTAGTTGCCCACTAAATACCTAATTACCCTTTCTAACAATGATTTTGTAATGCGCCCGAGGTCACTACAAACAAAACCAGAAGCATTAATATGTGTAAGCAATTTCTCCGAGTCAGAAAAACTTTTGCACACAGCATAACTGCTCAGCTTTTTATTCAGTACATTGGTATCACAAAATACATAGCCCCTACCTATAGCCAAAATTTCAAAGGCATAACCCCAGCTTCAAGAACAAAGGTATAACAATTCAATCAAAGGGCTATGAGGAGAACTGCTTTCAATTTTTTTTCCCCAGTGAAAATTGATTGTGTGGTTTTTTCATGGCCAGGTTTTTATGACATCAAAACACACATTTCTTGCTCAGAAAACTTTATTTAAAAATGGAACTTTTTATTCTCCTGGCACTCGATTCAAACTCATAACGTTGCAACTGAAATCAGCTCCATCATAACTATCTGGAAGTGAATGATGATGTAGCCTAGCCTGAAGCACCCAAAAGAATAAACTCTTGACGGCCCCACGGTTTTCTTGCAAAAGTGGCTGCTCTCAATAATATTGTGAGCGCTGCATGACGCATCTTTCACACGAGCCCACGTGCTGCTTCATCTTCATCCTTCTCTCTAGAATGAATCCATCATCATTCGGTGTGCGACCCGGGCTTCAGGTCTCTAATAAACCTGGACTACCAAGCCCGTCCTTACAATATGTATATTCCACTTTTTGATTATTTTTACTTTGTAAGAGCTATTTTATAGTGAAGCTAGCAGTTCGCAGTGGGAACACAGTAGTCTAGTAATGCAAGCCAATTTCAATTTGTCGTTAGTGCCAGTGGCCAGGGCAGAAAGATGCAGTCACTGAATCCGTTATTTCAGTAAGGGTTAATGACGCCTTTGGGCACAACAGATTTACCATCCTGTATAAATATGCTACATGAATTTGCTATCTTTCTGTATTTTGCTCTGGTGTAACAATTTTAGGCCTCAACACTTGCATTAAAAAACAGTGTTTGTATGCAATATTGTTCTGCCTCCTTTAGGCACAGGGAAACGAAAACTAAAACGACCTGGAAGTGTCAAGTGCGGTAACAGGTGTTTTGAGGGAATGACTGTTACTGAGGACAGCAAAGCAGTGATTGTGGTCTTCCAAAGCAATTACCGTGGCCACGCCTTTCAACTTCAGCACATTCTTTTGCCGAAGACTGAAAGGGATGCCATCACTGGTAAGAAGCCGCTTTTTCTAGCAATGACAGAGGCTGCGATTCCACGAAAGCCGCAGTAACCAAAGAGTGCAGATAATGCAAATTGTGTGCATACTTTAAAGATGCTTAGTCTTATAAATTCATATCATACTGAACTTGTATCACCTATGATCATATCATTGAGATCCTAATAAGGTAGTAATTACTCACTGATTACTCAGTAATTTCGAGATCCTACGGTAATTTGATGTCAGAAATGGATGGCATAAGGAACCTAGTATAATAGTGATTTCTACTGGTCAATTGGAGCTCAGCGCTTGAACCAAAATTCAGTGACCCAAATCGCTACAGGGCGAATCAGTCTTGTCGACCAGAGGAACATGCAGAGCACACTGCACAAGAAATGCTGAGCTTGTCCGGGAAATTTAAGTCGCATCCTAGCAACAAAATGTGTTGTGATTGATAAATAGATGAGAGTGCAGCCCTTTACAGTTTGCTTTCACACGCTTTTAACAAAGCGCTGTAGATATTTTTCGACAGGCATACCTTGGCATAC
This sequence comes from Amblyomma maculatum, assembly GCF_055883805.1. Taxonomy (NCBI): domain Eukaryota; kingdom Metazoa; phylum Arthropoda; class Arachnida; order Ixodida; family Ixodidae; genus Amblyomma; species Amblyomma maculatum. Next base: position 33,884 of record NW_028146763.1, on the reverse strand, counting down.
ACGGTCACAAAATAAATGAAAATAGATGGTGATGACCAGTGTCCTTCGCTAACATCTCTGAATGCACTAAAAGCAGCCAAAATACTTTGCAACTAGCGGAAGTGACGACATAACAGACTAGAACTTCCGCCGAGATCTGACTCTGGTCGGCGGATCGAGCTAGAACGCGCAGAATTGTTCCAACTGACCAGCGGAATATGCACAACTGATCTTGGTTGACCAGTGGCATTAAAAATCGCCATTCTGGAGGAAGAAAGCCTGTTCCAAAATGACCAGCGGAATCAGCATAAGTATTGAAATATTTTGACAAGCAAGTTGTTATTTCCAAAAACGCTGTACTATGTGTCTCTTACTCTCAAATCCCAGATGCCTATTTTCACAAGTGGTATAAAAACGGCCCATTTCCATTTAAACAAATGCACTTTGTTTTTATACTCGGAGCCATGCTTCGAGAAGGGGTCTCCCTAGATGCAGTCCTGGATAAATTCAGAAGCAGCCTAATGACACCTTTCAGCGTGTTCACCTACTGACCAGACAAGACCTATACAACATTCTACGGGACACAAAAAGTCAACAACCACGAGCGTCTCCATCCTGACGACTACATAAGCGTGATGTTGTGGGTGGAGCGGATGCACAACGAGAAGGACAATCCAGTACTGTTCTTTAAGCACCAAGGACAACAAGACAATGGAAACCTGCTTGACAAGACAGAGCAGGAGCTTCTCGACGACAGCGATTTCATGGTGCCAATAATGACCGCGCCGCAGCAGGATCTGTTCAAGAAGTTTGGCACTGATCGCATATGTGTTGATGGGACACACGGAACCACAGGTAATGACTGAAAATTACTTTTGCAATTCTTTCTGTTGAATTATTAGAAAATATAAAACACTACAGAAAGTTTTTGATAATATCTTTTGAACCAGCAATTTTTTGACACAATATGCATTAGTCAAGCCTGGATATGTTGAACCCAGGCATCTTGAATTACGACAATATAGAAATGACAAGCTCTTGAAAATCCTATTTAAAGGTATAGAAACGTGGCCTAGTATATGCCAGTAGCATATACCAGGTGCCCCAACTAACTTTAGCCAATGGCTAAAAAATTAGATATCTGGGGTAAGTGATCGAAACTATTTGCATACAGCTGCTGGCCAACTTGTGCACCATACACAATTTTTGTTTTGCAATTAATTGACTCTGTTCATTTACGTACATTATTCAGCATTGACTTTAGACTAGAAATAGGGTTTGCAAACATGGGGTGAGCACCTTCAGAAACTTAAATTTCAATGGTGCTTTGCAATCCCTTTTTGCACATGGGGCGGGTTAGCTGGGCCGCTTCAGACATCTGCTGGCAGTACTAGTGCTGTGAAACCATGTGGTAGGGAGAATATGCTGTGTGATCGAGTGTGGCATTAATTCGGACCTGGTGTACCCATTTTAAACGCGACATTACTGCGGCACAATGAGCCAACCTAGATAAAGCGTAGTGGCACTTGGCTGGTGTACTTCAATTGCTTCACTTAGAAAGTCACAGTGGATCATAGCGAAACGAATTGCCCGTACATCTGACCGATTAGCCTATTCATATTGTACTAGAAACAGGATTAAGCATCACACAATAACTACTTTCAAGCACAGTCCACTGTAGCTTTGATATGAAGATTAGGCCTGAAAATGTCTAGCGATGTGCTGCCAACACGCCGACGACAGCATGTTTGCGTGTTTTTTTTTAACATCCCAAAGCAACTCAGGTTATGAGAGACGCCATAGTGGAGCGCTCCGGAAATTTCGACCACCTGGAATGACAGAATGTCTGTGCAAGAAACGTGTCACTAATGTGGGTGCAATATACCCTAGCTTGTACGTACGTTATAAGAAAGCTTATATCTTAACATTTTTAAATACTGCATTATCTATATATCAAACAATTTTGCTATCCTGCTCCAGTTTGATATATAAGGGTTCAAGTGTATTTTTGAATTTCGCGCGTAATAAACGTAGTCAGCATTTTGCATTGAAAAACTACACCTAAACTTGATCTGTCATAATTTCAAAAATAGAGCTGACACCTACTTTTACAGCAACTTTCTGAATGATCTGCAGGCAATGTGCACAATAAGTGGGTAGCACTACAGGGTGTCTATCAAGTTACGTTACCACATTCCCCAAGTTTTGCAGGTTTACCGTGCGCTTTGTGAAATTCCCCGAATGACGCAATGCCGCCCGATGCTAACACTCTCTACTGTACAAGCATGTTTTAAAAAAGGAAGTTCAATACAGTCACTAACCGAACTTTCGGAGTTGGTGGCACCTAGAAAACAGCCGAAATGATCGAACAGACATAAAGAATGAGTAAGTTACAAAAAAATATTTCGAAAAAAAAAAATTGGCATTAAAAGTCTCTCGGCTCCCCATGTTTTGTTTGCATGTCGAAAACAGAGTTGTAGCTTATCGATTGCAATATGCTTCCATGGCGCACACTAGCATGATCTGACAACGCCGGTCGCCAATGCAGATGTGCCGATTAGTCTAGATGCGGCAGACGTGCATGCCAACGAAAAGCATACGACTTCCTTGAGGCTGTCTGCATGTGCGCAGTGATACCCCGCAAAAGCTATGCTATCTGTCCACTTAGATTGTCTCGGCGATGCGGTCATGGCTTCACTTCATGATAGTGCAACGCAGCTGCCACAAAGGCATGCATTGTGCAAAGCAACAGTATTCAGTTTCCATGATAGGTGACGAAATCTGCGAAGACCATGTCATGGAACTCATGGAAAGAAAGCAAGGATTGCGTGCGTGCACCCCTTGCAGAAGTAATGTATGCTTCCATCAAGGCATAAGGAAGGAAGGAAGTGTTTATTTCAGACTAACATTGCTCAATTTGAAAATCTGAAGTGTCGCAACATCTCCTGCTTTGCCGCAACTGTCTACAGGGTAATACTAGAAAACAAGGGGAGGCAGGCGGCCACCAAACAGCTCAAGTGCAAACCGTAGGAAGTGCAGTCAGTGTTGCGATGTGCAATCGGCAACGCCACCGAGGAAGCAGCGCTTAAACCCACTTCAAAATTAGATGTGTTGCAACGCTTTGGGCCACTTTGCCGGGATGGTCCACTAGACATCATAATTGACCAAGTCGTTAATCACTGACAAGATGTGCTTTATAGACGAGCCATTCAAAGTACATCTTCCTTGTTATATACAAGACTTGGAACTTTCATACCCTTCAATTCCTAACTGAAGTACAAATTCCCCTCCCTAGTTTTTCTAGATAATCTAAAATGCTTGAGAATTCTGTGTGTCGGGACATTTGACTATGTGATATCTCCAAAATGCCTCTACCACTTGGGTAGCACTGTGTTCAGTTTGTGCAGCACTGTAATGCTAGAGCTGAACTGCACCTGTAAAGCTGGTGCCAAGTTATGAAGAAACTTCATAGATGACTGCTTTGCCAATGTCATAAGCCACATTACATTAGTGCGTGCACAAGACCGGTTCAATCTGACACGGCTGGACCTAACAATATAAAAGCACTGTGCTGTGTACTGCATTACGCAAGTTAACATATTCTGGGTGGCTTAGCCTACAACTCTTCTTTCAGGGTTACAGTGCTCTGCGTGGACGAATTTGGTGCAGGCTTTCCAGTAGCCTACTGCATCACAGAGTTGACCACAAATGTGTGACAACATTTTTTAATGCAATGAGATCCAAGACAGGCCAAGTTACAGCCAAGAACTTCATGACGGACGATGCACCTGCCTTTTATAATGCCTGGGAACAAGTGATGGGAAAGCCCATGCATCAACTGCTGTGCGCCTGGCACATCGACAAAAACTGGCGAGAAAACCTGAAAAAACACATTAAAGACAAAAGCCTCCATGCCTTCACATACAAGGTAGTATGTTATGTTTAACTGAAGCGCAAAATAACATTAAAGACTTAGAGTCCTGAATAAAACAGCACGCGCGGTTCCCTGAAATGTTGCCTCCAACTCCACAAATTTGACCAGGATGACACTGCTATGAAACTGCCCTGAAGGCTCTGCCTAAGTGCTTTACAATGTAAAATGAATGAACTTTCATTACATACACAGTTATCAAGAACTTATCGGCTACAATACCCTTTCATTCCACTATCACTATAGTTGTACCACTGCACAACACAATTTAAGCACATCTCAAACAAGGCTCAGCTAGCAAGTGGTAGCTAAAGACATGAAAACATGGTAATTTCTCTTTAAAACGAACTTGAAGGAAAAAGAATTTGTTCACCTTAAGGACCCTTCAAATTTATGTGAGCAGGCTAGGGGCGTCCAAAAATATGTTACATAACAATGCCTACCGCAGAAATGATAATTGAAACACAGCATTTACTGCACAACGTATAAGTAAGCTTGACTTTTTTTACTCTCATTTTTCTCATTGTATCCCACAGTGGCTGCTATTTATGCATTTTTCCTTGATGTTTGCTTCCCATCCTGCTCAGAGCATTGTTTGAAAGTGTCCAACAGTATGTAGCCATGTGCCTCCATTTTATCTAGCTTAATCTGCAGGTATAGCTGTTACAAAAACTACAAGCAGGCACACTATGCACCCTTCCATATGCCGCAAGCAGTGCACATAGTGACGATATCTGACCGACTTTCTATCACAATAACTCGTGCTGTGACGTACTGTGAGCTAGAAACTCAGCTACAGAGTTTTCAGGGCTCAAGTCACTGACTGGGCGTATATGCCTTTTTGTCTGTGGGAGACAATGCACAGCCTGTAATGCATGCACAATGACAAACTCTCAACATGTCAGACCTTCTCCAGTGCAGGCACAATGGTGCTTGCCTTTTCCATACCGGCAAGGAAGCTTGGCCCCCAAAAAACGCGCTCCCACAATACAGTATTCACACAGTTCTTCACAATGGCGTCGGAAGCAGGTCATTCACATTTCTTCGCCTTGATGGTACCACGCGCACCAGTGCCACTAGTTACTTTGCCCAAGCTTGGTTCAAAAACCTCATTTTAGCAAATTTTTATTTATATTGAGTTTTATGCGAAACCAACCAATGGTTCATCTTATCCAAAAATTCACCTTAACTGATTTTATATCAATGGGAGTCTACTGTCAAACTTTACCTGCAAGTTAAAGATGCTATGTAGTGAGAATAAGCTGTCTTCGTTATGAAGTCGGAGCAACAATCGGTAAGGTCGCGTAAGCTTACCACATCAGCACAAAAATAGCTATACCGAACGCACGCAGTAGAATCTCGGTACAGGTGCATCCACACGACGGGCCACGGACCTGTATTGGTCCGCGGACCAAGTGTCACGTGACATCCCACTTACGGTTTATGAGGTCTGCGCCAGGTCTGCGGACCGGAGCGGGCGAAAATGGGCAGGCATTTTTCCCGGACCGCGGACCACGGGCCTGGCGGTGCCTGTGAACGCAGGGGGCGCATTGGCTCCCGATCAGCTAGCCCGTATCAACGTAAACTTTGCGCACGTTTTGAAGAGCTTCAAAAAACATAGACAGCGTGTAGAGTTGCATCCGATGGCGTATTTACACATCCTTCGAGAACTGAGCACCACGGTACGTGCAGCACTGCGTACTGCTGTCCCGTCACATCCCGGACGAGTCTTCTTCAGCGGCGCGTTTAGTAAAAAGTGTCAAAAAACATCGGGTCCCAGCTACATCATGAAATAGAAGTTCCCAAGTGAACACTTGCAACACCGAATTCCGCGAGTTTGCCGGAGAGGTGCCGCCGCAAAACGCGGTGGACGACGGCGCACTGGCCGTGTCCTACTCCTTAGTCGTCACTAGGCCTATAGATTGTTTTGAATCGAAGCTACAGCGAGCGGTGCTTTCGATTTGACTAGCGCTGTTTTAAATGGCCTGCCCATTGAAAACAAAAAAAGGAAGAGGTCTACCGACTGTCTTGTAAAAAAAAGCATATGGCCATATGGGCGAGGCCTTAGCAGCGGAGATAGCGTACAAGAAGGCCGGGTGAGCAGGCGCTGCACAAGTGGCAGCTGCTATGCAGAAACTTGCTTGTTATAACACTATACCAGCCACTGTGTATAGGTTAGTGATCCTCACAAAGTGGTCAGTTCTGATACGCCTTTATGTAGACTTATTATTCTAAGAAAGACTATTTCACTACACACGCTGGCGCAAGGTATATCCGCCGCTGCCGTAGCGCGTCTCGATGCGCCGGTAGGGTTATGCATAGGACGATGCTTGAGCTTGCTATTGCCCCCCGAGTTGGAAGCGACTCCACGCTCGGTGTTATAAATAATCACGATATTGGTAACCGCAGCTTCGTTATGCTGATCGCCTAAAGGGTAACAGTTGCGAGCTGTGCAGCAGTGGTGAACTTCTGCGCAGTTCAGTTCGATGCACAGTTAAGGCGTCTGCGTAATGTGGTCCTTATTACCCTCATCTTTGCATTTGGAATTAAACGGATTAAACTTATGTACGTTGTTAGTGCCACACTTCGTCTAGGTGCGTTCATGTTTATACGAAGCCAGCCTATAAACGAAGGCTAGTATACTGTACCTCAATATTGCCCAAATGCATGCCATTGTGAAAAAATGTAGAATCTGAGGCAGTGTGCAATGAGTGCATCGCGAAACGGCGAGATATATTCGCAACTCTAATGAACGACAGGGGGCGCTGCGAAGTCTGGCCACACTTACAGGAGACAGGATGCACATAAAATTCTACAGGCCGATTACCATAACATCTGTCATGTACAGGTTAACCATGCAGGCGGTGAAATTAAAGGTGCAATCATGGTTTGAAAGTAACAAGATACTCGGAGAACTTCAGAACGGCTTTAGAAATGGTAGGCGCTTAGATAATAGCCTGTTCGTGCTTACCCAATGCATCGAAATATCTAGAGTGGAAGATAGACCTTTGTATTTGGCCTTCCTGGACATAAACGGGGCGTACGACAACGTAAGCAGGGAACTCCTGTGGAACATATTAAAAGCAGAAGGTATCGGTTATGAGATAATAGAGTTCCTACAGGAAATATACCGGGATAACAAAGTAGAAATTACGTGGGAAGGGATAAGAAGTACGGAGGATGCCAAATTATGCAAAGGATTAAGACAAGGCTGTCCTCTATCACCGGTGCTGTTCATGCTTTATATGATAAACCTGGAACGGAGGATACAAGGCAGTAACCTAGGTTTTAACCTGTCTTATAGATTAGGTGGAAAGGCGGTAGAGCAGCACCTCCCCGGTTTGATGTATGCAGACGATATTGTGCTGCTAGCTGAGAGTCTGGAAGAATTGAAAACTCTAGTTAAGTATTGCGGAGACGAAGGGGACGCTCTAGGCTTCAGTTTCAGCGAAGGTAAGTCGGGTCTGGTGATCTTCAACGGATCAGCTGATTAGGGCCTTAAAATACAAGGCCTTGAAATACCTAGAGTAGCAGAATATAAATATCTGGGGGTGAGGGTAAACGAAGGACTGGCATACATTGGAAAGCATGAGCAATTACTTAAGGCCAAAGGGCGAAGGAATGCTGGGATAATGAAGCATAAGGCATTGTGGGGATACAATAGGTATGAGGTTTTGAGCGGTACTTGGAAAGCAAATATGGTGCCCGGACTTACTTTCGGAAATGCGGTTTTGTGCCTAAAATCAGAGGTACAGTCGACATTAGAAACAAATCAGAGATTCGTTGGACGATTAGCACTAGGTGCCCACGGCAAAACTACAAATGAGGCGGTCCAGGGAGATATGGGCTGGACATCTTTCGGAGTACGGGAAGCTCAGAGTAAAATATTATATGAGGAACGCCTGACGAAATTGGACAGTAACAGATGGGCAGCTAAAGTATTTAAATACCTGTACCTAAAAAGCGTTGACTCACAATGGAGGAAAAGAACTAGGAAACTAACAAGTAAGTATGCTAGTAACAAGGACGGAGAAATAAAGAGCATTAAGCAACAGGTGAAAAACACAGAAGGTAAAAATTGGATAAATTCGATGGAAAAGAAACAGAGTGTGGAATTATACCGAAAGTGAAAATGCAGATCAGGAAGGAAGATTTCTTTGATAACTCAAGAGGCAGTGCCCTACTTTTTGAAGCTAGATCAGGGTGCCTTAGAACACGCAGCTACAAAAAGAAATTTAACAATGGAGATGACGCGTGTGCTGTATGTGGAAACTCCAGTGAAACAATTGACCATATTATACTCGAATGTAAAGGTATCCATCCGGAAGTTGGTGCAGGCGCAATCACTGTTCCTGAAGCTATGGGGTTTAGAGATAACAGTGGCCGGGTGAATAAACCGGCGGTGGAAACTAGCAAAAAACGACTGGAAGAGTGGTGGCTTAAAAGCAGAGAAGTGACATATAATGTTAGTAATGTCGGAACAAAATTTAATAAATAGAATGATAGTTTAGTTAACCATTCTAAATCAATAATTAAGCTATATGGACAAAAATGAGCATGATAGCTACTGCTACTACCCCGTTTCAAAGGGGACGCTCCTATATTCCATCCATCCAGACTGGGCAAGATGGCGGCTGTATCGAGGTCTGCGCGCAACTCGTCCCTTTAAAATGTATTGCTGTTCCTAGCTTTTGGCGAAATTTGAGGTGTTTTGAGAAGATTGCTGTCGTTTGTAACGGTTCACGCTCTATTCTGACATGCCCCAAGTGCCCCAGGGACTATCAGACCGAAGTTCAGGCGCCGGCGTCGCTAGAGATCCTCAGGAAATTGTGATCAGCTGGCGAACGTGTTTATGAAATCTGCCGTGGAGAAAAGCGACATGTTACTGCATCGCCGATGCTTCTACGGAAGCACGTTGGCACTGCACTGTGTTTTCATATTACTACAGGTAAGGACCTCTACGATTTCGCAATTATTCAGCGTGAATGGAAAGGCGCCATGCTCATCTTACGAGCCTCCGGTCGTCGAGCTTGTTGCCGCTGGTTTTTTTTTCCCAGTCAGCGGTATGTTCTCGTTTCCAAGAATAATATATGAAGCTATTAGTGACAAGAAGGGTCATCATGATTTTAACCGAATTTCGTTTTTGATGAGATTTAGCTTGTACACGATAGTGCAGTTTAAATTAACAGCGCATTTCACTGAACTAGTGCAACAATTCCTTCGTGATTGATGGTGCCGCTTGCATTGCTAGGTGTCAGTTTGAGGACGCAGGTGTCTTGCGTTTGCGTGTTATGTCGCTACGCCAACTGTCTGTGTGGCGTGCACGTGTGCATTTGCTTTCCTTGAGAGTGCGAGCGTGATACGTGATGCCTTCGAAAAGCGTGCGTGCTGCATCGCCTCTTTCGCGTGTGTATTTCGCGTCGCTACCGGATATTATAAACTCGTTCTCTAGCGAGGCCCTCGGCAATTTTCGCTCCCTCAGGCACGTGATCGAGAAGCTTGTTAGTATAAATTCCGTATTGTGTCGTATTCACACGCTGCTCGGCCCGCCTGGCTTGTGTGTACCTGTCGATGATGTACTGTCACGATCACAATATTGCGGGACGTGGGAGAGCGTGGCAAAACTGCGTTCTGCGCCTTCTAACGGCGCCCGTCCTCTCCAGTTACACTCGCAGGCTTCTCTGTACCCTTACTCCTACCTTCCGCTCAGCAGACGCAGATCGAAACCGGCGCCAGGTGACGCTTTGATATCTAGCGATAGCATGTGCCCCAGCCGCTGTGATGAGTGAAGCAGATTGTGCGCCGTGTTTCGCGGCGAAACACATCTGGCTGTGTCAGCAGAGAGCGCATTCCATTTGGCACTGTCGCTGAAATAAAAGAAATGCGGGCGCTTTTGAAGGCTGCTAAAGCCGACGAACAAGTTGGGGATGTTCTGTTAGTGCAGTCTCACGTTGCTAATGTTCTGTGAAATTGCCATTGACGACGATCGCGGCCTTGCAACCCGCGGGCTTGCAATTGGTCAGCAAGTTTTAGTTGAAGGTAGATAAACGGGTCGCGCTGCCATGTGTCTGCATTCTGCAAAAATGCCGCCGAGAGTTCCTGCTAAAGAAAGAAGGCATATTACTCGGCTATATGTGGAAGGAGTGCCTCAGCTGGAAATATGCCGGCGCACGGGACGGTCGAAATCTGCGGTCACCCGTGTTATTCGGGCCTTCCGGGAGGACAACGGAAGGATAGCGGACGCACAGCGCTCCGGTCGACGAAGGGCCACGGACGATGAAGAAGACAGGCTGATCGTTGCTGCAGCAGTCGCCGATCCCTTTATGACTGCTCGAGAATTGCGGCAGGAAATGGACATTCGGGTGTCCTTGTGCACCATAAGGATACGACTGCGGGAAGCCAGGCTGCAAAACTGCGTGGCAGCTCAGAAGCCCCATCTGACTGAGAAGCAGCGCAAACAGAGGCTGGAGTTTGCACGCGCTCTAGAGCAGTGGACACTGGACGACTGGGCCTGCGTTGTTTTCACAGACGAGTCCACTTTTAGTACCCGATGGGATCAACAGCGACGCGTTTGGCGGCCCGTCAGTTGCAGGTAGGCAAGAGTCGCTCCTATTAAGGAGTATAAATTGTTATAGTCGCTCGTTATATACTTTTAAAAGGCACGAATGCTTGAGTTTTTCTTAGTGCTGCTTATGCAATGGACCGTATTTCCTACCGCGGTTCTTCCATCTTGTATTCCTTTATTGTCTTAAGGTATCTGGCAACAGGCCTGGTGTGATTTATTGCTTCAATTTCTCCATGCTTACAGCAGTCGTTTAATGCCCTATAAGGTGGCCATATTGTTTTGTTCTTCTACTCAATTTCGCGTGCGGCGACTGATGCATGTGCGCCACTGACATGAGAGCAAACGAAGTGCGATAAAGCAGGCTCGACTATGTTACTCATGCGCCTTACTGTTTCTCTCCCCACTCGACCCCCGTTTAGGTATCTACCAAGTTACACGAACAGCGTCTTTTCAAGTGGGCGATGCACCGTCACTGTGTGGGGCGCCATCTCAAAGGACGGACTTGGGCCCCTGGTGCGCATTGACGGACGCTTCAACGCAGAGGCGTACAAGGATATTTTGGAATACACCCTAGGGCCTTATATCCTGGAGGGCCCATTTCCCGACGGGCTATACTGGCTGCAGCATGACCGCAGCCCTGTGCACACTGCCCGCACTGTGGAAAGGTACCTAAATTCTCGCGGCGTGAACCGCCTGCAATGGCCGCCAAATGGCGCGGACCTGAACGTTATAGAAAACGTTTGGGGCCTAATGAAAAAGCGCCTATCTTCAGGCAACATAGGCTCCTGTACTGCCGACGCGCTCTGGGTCCGCATCAGTGAGGAGTGGGAGTCTCTGCGCGCTGATCCTGAGTTGGTTGCGGCTCTATACCGCTCAATGCCAGGTCGTCTGCAAGAAGTCATCGCCGTGGATGGAAATTTCACGCGACAATAGCAACGTGAGAAAGGACTAAAGGATATCCACCACGAGTTCGATGGGTTTAGTAGTGTGCATGTTCGTGTTGTATTTCTTTTATTTCGGGGAAAGTGCCGAATGTCATGATTATTGCACCGCGCTCAGCCCGCTGAGTTGAGTTTTCCTGCCTTAATATCTGTGCACACTTCTATTATGAGGGCTCGTCCACGATTGGCCTCGATAGAAATTCTGTAACACATCTAAAGAAATTTTCTCAAGTATAGTTATCACATTGCTTTTTTCACGCTGCAAATAAATCTCGTGTTTCCTTTCCATACATGTTTTGTGTTACTACATTTATCCTAGGTGGCTTGGCATTCGAACGTTCATCGTGACGAGCTGCAGTTGCTCATGTGAATATTCTAATCTTTGTTCTCCGTTCGTTCCGCTTGCATATGGTGAAACCTGAGGAGAACGCTTGTGAACAGCACAGGAATAAAAACAAAGCATAATTGGACGCCCCTTCACCCAGATGTGTTTCGCCGCGAAACACGGCGCGCAATCTGCTTCACTCATCACAGCGGCTGGGGCACATGCTATCGCTAGATATCAAAGCGTCACCTGGCGCCGGTTTCGATCTGCGTCTGCTGAGCACAAGGTAGTAAGGGTACATAGCAGCCTGCGAGGATAACTGGAGCGGACGGGCGCCGTTAGAAGGCGCAGAACGCAGTTTTGCCACGCTCTCCCACGTCCCGCAATATTGTGATCGTGACAGTACTTCCAACCCAGTTACGGGGTTAAAAAATGTAGTTGCTAATAGGAAGTTTCTGCATACTAATAACAGCACTGCACACTCCAAAAAAATTGCAAACGAGATGAAGCATATTTCATGTTTAATATTGCATTTTTCATACCAAAGCATGCCCTTCTGATAATTATCCACAACCGTGAGGCTTGTCTGGCTGTGGGAGCATGAGATTAACCATCAAGAAATTTATCCATTTCATTATCAAAACATTGTCTTGAGATTACTCATCACAGTACAATGTATGACTTGCACACAATAGATCTATTTATTGCTTTTTACAGGGCACCAATCACAAAGAAAAAACGAATGAAATAGAAGCTGACACACTGGAGATGATAAACGCAATTCAAAGCCTCGATGGTCAAGGATCAACGACCGCAAGCCACGGGGATTGCCCAGCAATGCTGCAATCCATATGTGGGCATCTACAAAATCCAGAAGTAGCGGAAAAGGCTGCCCCTTGGCTCAGGACAGTGTTAGAAAGAGTGCTCGAAAGGCTACAGAAAATGCCTGCAATTGCGAACATGTTTCCTTTACCTTCGACATCAGTGAACAAACATATTGATAAACAGGTTCGTTTCAGTTCCAAGAAATGTAAATCTGCTCGCCCAAGGTGCGCACGAACAATTCAAAGCCCAATGTCATTGGGCAGAAAGCTATACATGTTATTCTATCAGCTGCCAGTGGTTCAGGCCAGCACACTACATTTGACCACATTTATTGTAACAGCCGCGCCACTAGCAAATAATGCACAAAGAAAGGTAAACCTCAGCAGCCTTAAACTTTACCATACTAAAGAATGCCTTACTAGTATGACAAGGTATGGTAAATACGATTTAACGACCCAAAACAACATGTGCTATTAGGAATGTTGTAGTGGAGGGCCCCTGATTAAATTTGACTGCCTGTAGTTCTTTAATGTAAACCGATATTACACAGTAAACGTGCGCCTGGCACTTTGACTCTATGAAAAGCGGCCACTGTGGCTAGCATTGAACATATATCCTTTGGGCCACAGTAGTAACAAGGCAGCCACACAGCCACAGTAGTGGGATGGTTAATTTAGCAAGCGCCGAATTGCATTTATAAAATGCTCAACTTCATAGGCAGCTTCAAGGTGCACTATCAGAACATAGGGAATGTGATGCGACATTTTGCCAAACAATATATATAGGTTTGGTTCGGTTGGCTAATAAGGTTTAACCTCTATAGATGCCGTAGTGGATGGCTCCAGAAATTTTGAACACCTAGTATTTTTTAACGGACACTAACATCACCTGCATACTTATTTCACCTGAAGTTATGTAATAGTTGCAGATGTACATATATAAATATGTGCATGTGTAGTTCACAAATGTGAACAATGTATTGTGTGTGTTTCCTTTTGTATGCACTGTCACCTTGTACAAGAAGGCTGTGACGTGCTGCGTTTTCAGACAGCTTTTACCAACAGCTCCTGATATCTCTTTGATGGAAAATAAACTGCTTGTTATTATTAATATACTATAATTAACAATAGCAGTACTAAATTCCATTGCTCTTATCTCACCATGTTCTGTTTTCAGCACTCTCTCAATTTTCTTCTGTGATGTATTGCATCTGACTGCATCTGGTAATGAATATCCAACAAGTTGTGACATGCACGCTAGAAATACTGTCCTTTTTCAGTTCTACCAATTTTCAACAATTTGGCATACTTTTATCACTGTGTTTCAGTTTAAGCCAAAAGTAACCAACACTTAATTATGATAAACAATGTTTGATGAACCAGTACTACACCCACTGGAAGCCTGCTTGCAAGTTGTGTTGTAGAAATATTGCAACGTGCGTTGATGTATGATAAATGGTGTTCTAATGCAACTTTATCCTCTTTCTGTCTCCCTATGTATGTTCACTACTTTCTTGTCTGTCGTCAGTCATGATCATCAATTCAATCCCAAAACAACGCATGGGTATGAGGGGTGCTGTAGTGAAGGGCTGCAGATTGCAGATTAATTGCAACTGCTGCGGTTTCTTTGAACTGCAACTGACAGGTGTGTTGTGCACCACTTCTATCAAAATGCAGCCGCTACAGCCAAAAGTGAACCGATGCCCTTAGAATCACAGGCAAATTCTGTAACCACTTTGTCACTGAAGCTCGCATAAGGATATGGGTATTTGAAAATGCAGTGCAGGGTTCGCAGCAGTTTTAAAGGAAAATATTTAGAAATAATATTGCCCTTGACAACATATTTCCTGATTTTTACTGAAAAAGAAAAAGCAAGAAACGCAGAGGAAACTTTTTTAAATACCTGCTGTTGAAATGAAATATTGTTCTAAGAATTTTATGGGGATAAATGTAAATAACTAAATACAAACTAGATATCATCGTGTGACCTCCAAATTTCACACTTGGTGCTCTCACCCAGTGAGCTACAGTGACAGGTATTCAATATTCTACTTTCTTCAATATTTGGTTCGGTCTTGGGGTTTAATGTCCCAAAGCGACTAATGCTATGAGAGACACCAAGGTGAAGTGTTCCGGAAACTTCAACCCCCTGGGGTTCCTTAACGTGCACTGACATTGCACAGCACACGGGCGCCTAGCTTATCTACTCCATCAAAAAGCGGCCGCCGAGGCCGGGATTCAATTTCGCGTCCTTGGGCACAGTAGTCGAGCTCCCTAACCACTGTGCCATCCCGGCGGGGCCTTTCTTGGATATTAATGTTGCTTGTAGCTTGTCAAGATGCAATACGGCCAGGTCACCAGCTTAAGCCATGAATCATAACTCAGTGTAAAATTTAAGAACTGCCCCGCAGACCGTCCCGCTTGCTGGAGACGCGGTGAATCATGCGCCCTACCTGTTCGCCTACCTTCTTGAGTTTTGCAATAGTGGAGTCCGGTCTGAGTCTGTGATGAATGAACAGGCCCAGAATCCGGAGCTCCTCCACCTCTCTGATAGGACCTCCCGACAAAGAGATGTGTATTGCTGTGTTATCCTTTGGGTTCGTTCTAACATGCGGAAGCTCTGATTTGGCTGGAGCACATTGGAGCCCACAGTCGATAGCATACGCATCGACTATGGAAGCGGCCCGCTGAAGGCGCTCCTTCATTTCCCCAAGGCTCCCGTCGGTGGTCCAGATAGTAATGTCATCTGCATATAATGCATGTTGAATTCCTTCCACCCGTGCCAGTTGGCTTGGGAGGCGCATCATAGCTATGTTGAACAGAAGTGGTGATAGTACCGCTCCCTGAGGGGTTCCCTGTGTTCCCATGACGTAAGGGCCATACTCCTCGTCCTCAATCTGAAGAAAGGCTGGCGTTTAGAGAGGAAATCTCTTACATACGCGTAGGCCCTAGCTCCGCAATTGGTTGAGCTCAAGTTGGCCAGGATGCTACGGTGTTTAACATTGTCAAAAGCCCCCTTCAGATCAAGGGCGAGGATGGCTTTGTCATTACATTGCATAGCTGTGGGTTGTATTACGTCTCTGTGTAGCTGGAGGAGGATGTCCTGCGCGGACATATGCGGGCGACACCCGAACATGGTTGCTGCAAAGAAGCCCTTGGCCTCCAGGTATGGAGAGAGGCGATCCCGTGCTAGCGTCTCCATAAGTTTGCCCACACACGAGGTCAGTGATATAGGCCTTGGGTTGTCCGTATTCACGGCCTTACCTGCTTTGGGGATGAACGTCACAAGTGACGTTTTCCATTCGGGAGGGAGTGGACGCCCTTTCCAGATTTGGTTCATGTGTTCTAACAAATGGAGGTAAGCTGAGTCCGGGAGGTTCGCTAACATGTTCACTGTTATGCGATCCCGTTCCGGAGCCGCATCTCGGCGCATTTTAGCTAAGGCCGCCGTAAGGTCGTGCAACTCAAATAAGAGAATCCAGTGTTTGACTAGGGTTGCCAGAGTACGTGTACTCGGGCCCAGTCGGGTCCTCCGTACGACAGAGATATCTGTCGCACAGGGTGTCCGCAAGCTGCGCCGTCGTACCTTGGTACCCGTGCAGAGCCCACCGAAGCTGCTTTTGCGTCTCCACTCTCGTTTGAAAGGGGTCGATGAGATTGCGAAGGAGACGCCATGTCCCCTTCGAGCTCATCTGATTTGCTGCAACGTCGCAGCGTGCTATCCAATTTGAATCTGAGAGCTGGGCAGCATACGACGCAGCCTGCTTTGTGAGTTGAGCTATGCGGGAGCGTAGATTGCGATTAGTCGTCTGCTTTTTCCACCGTTTAGTTAAGCTCCGGCGCACCTCCCACAAGTGCTGGAGGTGTGTGTCCACTGCGGGGATCTCTTCGGTAGTTTGTAGTGTAGTGACGTGTTGTTTCCGAATGTCGTCTATGTGTTTAGCTCACTCCGCGTAGCCGCCGGGAAAGAGTACCGGAGGGATCGTTTGCTTTCGAAATTTGTGCCAATTGGTCAACTTGGCTTGACCCCGTTTTTTGCGCGCTGCCTTTGCTATGAGTGTAATACGGAGAAGGCAATGATCGCTGCCTAGAGAATCGCCCAAGTTCTCCCATGCAGCATCTCTAGTATTTTTAACAAGAGAGAGGTCAGGACACCTGTCATGGGTTACCGAGTTCCCCACTCGGGTGGGGTACGCCGGGTCCGTGAGCAACGTGAGGCGAAGAGTGGAGATGAGCTCCACCAGCTTACGTCCTCTGGCTTTTTCGAAGTGATAGCCCCAGTGAAGGCTTGGAGCATTGAAGTCTCCAACGAACACTAGAGGTTCTTTGTCTGTAAGCTTGATCGCGCGAACGAATATTTCACTGAAAGGTAAGCGCGGCTTACGCGGGGGGCAGTATATATTGAGGATATGCATTGACGGGTCATGGCGTCAGAGGCAGTACCCGGACCATTGTGTATTCATGCTCGGTGCTCAAGTCTAAGTCTACCTGAACTGAGGTATAAGCCTTGTTCACGAGGATGCACGTCGACCGGCCCCCCTGAAAAGTGCTGTAGCCTGACAATTTAGCGTCCATGCCGGGCTCCTGCAGGGCAACGAATGCCGGCATGTCACCCAGGGACTGCAAGTAGAGCTAGAGGTGTGACCGCTTTTTCCATGCCCTGAAGCCCCTGCAGTTCCATTGGATGATCTCCAATTTTTCAAATTTTTTTTGTCCTGTTAGGTCGGCTAGCCATGTTGTTGTATTTATTTTAAGGGACAGGGGCCTGGCTCAGGCCGGTAGGGGGCGCAGCCCCAGTCGGGGACTGCACCGACCTACAGGGAGCCGGTCCTGAACAGTTTTCCTCCGCTGACTGACGGGAGGCTATCTTGCGCTTGAGGAGCGGGGAGTCGCAGCAAGTGTTCTTAATTTGGGTGCTGACCCGGGGCTGCACGGCCTTAAAGACCGAGTCAGTGACATGGGCCACAATTTCGGGGAGTGCTTGCGTTAGGGCCGCCTTGAACATGTCATCGAAGGACTCGCGGACTGCTGAAATGATTTGATTCGGGAGGGCTGCCACTCGCTCCTCTGGTTGATCAGTCTGGCATTGCAGGGCCTCGAGGCCCTCGTGGCCGGCAGTGGGAACTGATACAATTACCGTGTCCGCAGACTGCCGCGAGACGCTAGTTAGGCAGGATGTTACGGATGATCTGTCATCCTCGTCTTCTGGCTCGGTTTCAATGGGCTCGAATGGCCCTACCTGCTTGGCCTCTAGTTCTTGAATTTTGCGCGCTAGAATTTGGTTCTGGCGCCTTAGTTCCTCTACCTGCTGCTGTAGGGCGGTTTCAATAGGGGAGCGAAGATGAGGGGGCCCCGAGACTGCTCCGCTCCAACTGCTCACCTGTGGTTGAGCGGTTGCCAAGGGCGGGAAGTCCTCGGGCTTGAGGACCGGCAGCCTCGCCATTGTCCCGGACTTTTGAGTGTTAGGTGGTCCAGTCTGAGATTTCTTGGATTACTGCTTCTCAGATGGCGGTTTCATCTGGCCAGCATTGGAAGCAGGAAGCTGCTTAGGCTTGGATCCGGGCTGGCCGCCTTGTTTGATGGCCTTTCGGAACCGCACGGCACAGCCGGGGGCTCCAGCTGGGTGGTCTCCTCCGCAGATGAGGCAGCTCGGAGTACACTGGTGTTCTGCTGGGCCGTCAGGTGTGGCAGCAGGAACTTGTATTCCGCAGCGTCCACAGCGCCCTGGCTGCGGTCGCGGGCAGGTGTCGGCCCGATGACCCACTGTGCCACAGCGGTGGCACACAGGTACAGTTTGCTTGTAGAGACGAACAGGAAGCCCCTCGTAGCTGTAGAGCACCGTCCGTGGTACCTTGGTTCCAGCGAACGTTATCACAGCGACCGGCGATCCCCCTAGCTTGCGCACAGATAGTACATTTTGTTCGGCACTGAGTTTTCTTTTGATAGTTTCGTTCGTTTCGTCTTGGGAGACGTTCATGACGCCCTTACAGAACTCACCGGGGTGTCCCCAGAATGGTAGCTGACGTCCCCCGACCGGTAGCATATCTCGAAGTAGTTTCTCCACTGCGTCCACTGATTTCAATGCACAGCCCAGCACGTTTTGTTCCCAGACAGGCCACACCGCAAGTCCCGCATTTGCATCATCCCCGAGGATGCTCTGTAGTGCAGCGCCGGCCTGTCCAGGGCGGAAAGTTGCCTTGAGGTCGAGAGTCTCTCGTAGTTTTAGCACGACAATCGTGTCGTCCTTTTCGATGCGTGGGGTGTTCTGCGGCCGCCACAGGAGTTGCTTGGCGCGCTTCGAGGTTGTGTGCAGTGCATTCCCGCCCTGCGCATGCTCGGAATGAGCCGCCGCCTGTTGCTCGGCCGTACCAATACCGGCATTCCTCGTTGTCGCCGCCGTGTTCTTCCGTCCGTGCCAGACGCGGACCATATCTTGAAGGTATTCTTCCTCAGTAGGTGGAGGTGCCTCGGTTTGAGCCATATCCTCGGTTTGGACCGTATCCATGTTTACGATCCGTAGAGTCTCCAGTCACTTGATTTGGAGCGGCCATGGCGGAGGGTTTCCCGACCGGGGCCGACACGGGCCTCGTCTCTGTTAGACTTAGCACCGCGGTGGCTAGACGAAGGCTTCAAAACTGATGGGGCTCCTCTGCAGACGCGTGGCGTCTCGGGAGGCCCGTTTAGGGGGGGGGGGGGGGGGGGGGGCGCGGCTGATGGGAAACAGCGATGCCTTTCAACGGTCGTGGAGCACGTCCGATCCGTGCGCCGGCTGAGAGGAGACCTCCTGCTGTCCGGTACCCCGGGTGTCGTAGCTACCGACGTCCTGCAAAACTTTGCGTTGTTTCAGCTGATGTGTTATCTGTATGTTTGAATGGGTGTATGAAAAGAAATCTTGCAAGTTCTGGCGACCCATTCCTTTATTGATGACAGAGTTAATTATATATGTTCCTATAGATTTATTCACTTCGAGAGAGATGTACTGGAAAGCGCATGAATGGCACAACTGGTTATTTTACTGCTTACCCTGCTGTTGCCATATTCTTCCTCCAAGATACCTTCGGCACTTCTGACTCCTGGCTGAAGCAGTTTTCACCTTGCTGCTGGAAGAGCTCTCGGTTCATCAAATTGATCATACAGGTATGAGCACTTTGGCTGCATTTACCAAAAGTTACTAAAATAGTGAGTGGTGATGTGTGTGCCACACTAACATATATGCGCTATACTGCATAATCCCCATCGTGGTGGATTATCGGCTAGAGTGCTCGACTGCTACACCTAAGGATGTGGAAATTTATCCTTTCTGCAAACTGCTCTTCAGTAGAGCCAAAAAGCAAGGCACATGTTTGCTGTCAGATGTCAGTTAACATTGTTTAAACCTTTGGCAGCTAAAAACGGGCTACACTCCTGCACATTGTTCCAACAACAGGCACTCTATCTCCGGAACCATAAAGATCAGTGCAGGATCCCAGACGGTGCAAATATCAACAAATGCTTGGTTGAATTAATAGCAGACCAAAGTGGTGGATTATGTAACTGTTTGTTAGGGGTGAAGTGAAAGCAATAAGCAAATATGTGGGTATGCTTACATGTGATCTACATGACATTATACCTCAATGTATCTGACCTAAAAGCAAAACTCATGCATGCTAACAACTAGGTTTACACTGCATACTGCTGGTATATCAGTTATATAACTGTAGTCATCTTAAGTGCATTGGTGAATGTACAATTACACTGATGCTTATATGCAATTTTTTGTTTAGAACACCTTCTGAGAAGCTTCGTCTCACAAGCGCCTAGCCTTTATGGACAACGATGCATGACATTCAATGTCCATCAACTTCTGCACCTGACACAAGCTGTTCCATACTTTCGACCTCTTTGGGCACATTCAGCTTTTACATTTGAGAGTGGGAATGGTGCATTTGTTAAATTGGGGAATGCAGCTAAAGGTGTGCCCGAGCAAATTGTTGAGAGTAGTGATGTTGCAGGAGCTACATATTCTGTTATCACTACTGCCATTGCCTGCTAATGTGCAATCTTTGTGCATGATATTTATGACCACCCAAAAACAAAGCATGCCAGATGTATCGGAACTGGATGGACGTTTGGTCCGCCAAAAGCTGCACCTTCCCTCTCTAATCGAGAAGCTGCATGCTTCGTTGTACTTTGGTCATGTATTATCTTTGCAAGAGCACTTCCGGTTTTCTTATCTTGGAACAATATTCCATAGCGAAAAGTACCGCACAAGTAAAAAAAAGTAGTGTGTTTCTGTGCAAGGCAGGTGACTTTTATGTTAAGAGAATAGAGTTTTAGCTTACCTTGTTCCGCTACCATGAGCCGCCACCGCGCGTTCCACTGCGCATGCCCAGATCCCTTGACACCGATAAATGGCTCCACATACTGGATGTCGGCACAGAGACCTGTCGCGTCGGGACCAATCAGCTTGGGCGCCCCACCCACGCACGGTAGCGGATCACGGTAAGCTAAATCTCGCTAATATCGGATGCAACGAGTGCTTCCGTTCCAAATGGTCAAACTATTATTCTCTATGCAAAGATAATTGCTAATGGTAGTACTGAGGGGCTTCCTTCACAGGTTTCAGAGTGCTTTTTTTTCAAAAATACACAGCGCAACAAACATAGGACAAGCGAGTAGACGGGAACAGCGCTGTTCCCGTCTACTCGCTTGTCCTGTGTTTGTTACGCTGTGTATTTTTAAAAAATGAAGCACCAACTAGCTTAACTCACAGTGCTTTTTTTCATTGGTGTATTATTTGGTACCTATGAAAACCATTGATATAGCAAAGCCATGTGTTTAATCAGATTCAGTGGCAGTGAAAACTACATCTGCTCAATTCCCAACTTAGTCGAGCGAGACTGGATTAGTTCCCCAAATCGCATGGCTCTTTCTGTTGATATACTTCTATCATTTTTGTTTTTGTAGCTAAATGGGCTGTTCTCATTTAGAATTTCAGCTTCATTAGCTCCCTAAGCACAGAGAATGGAACAATAATATTAGAAAATAGGCCCATGTAGAGTGGCTGTGCAGGATAAGGATAATTTGAGATCTCTAGAATGAGGTCATGTCCTGAAGTGTTTGTAATTTGCCCAGTGGTGATGGCTAGCATGAGAGGTATTAAACTTAGTAGTTTGAGCGTTTGAGCAGCAGCAGCAGCTGCTATATGTTTCAACTGAGTTCAAAAAGGTTGAGCTTGATAGCACATCTTTGGCGGAGCATGCTAATTTCAAGGCGAATTAAATATTTCTACTGTACGCACAATATCAGGTACTATGTAGGTAGTAGGTGTGCATCATAGCCATAACGCACAACATTAAGGAGGATTAAATGGACCAGCTGAAGAGACGAAAGATTTTGATTATGTAAAAAACTGATTTAGGGACTGTTGCACTACTTTAATGGAACATCATGCAGTAGTAGACGTGGCCCAGCTGTTCATTAAAGAGGAGGAGCAAGTGATGGGAGGTGAGGTGATTCTTAATTTTAATTTAGTTTTTAGAAACAGTGCTATAGTGAGAACATTCAGGCAAGTGAATATACAACTAAAAGAATGTCATACAACTTTATTGGTAATAAAGTCAATTCATCGTGAGTTTAAGTACTTTCTTGTTGCAACGTGTCACCTCTTGCTGGAAACTAGTGACTTCCATTCAGCAAGCTCTCTGGCAATGTGCCAGTTAGAAATCATGGGGATTCCCTTCTGTACAGATTCGAGTGCTGAACATCCTGTACATAGTTCTTGTAAATCCCTGGGAGGCAGAACATCAAATATGTCATGTTGCGGAGCTTTGATGACCTTCCTGGTACTTTTCTATTTTGGTAATTCTCATTTTGTACAAAGCAATTGTAAGGTAGTCAATAGTGCATGTCTGCGCGGGTTCCTTTTTTGTGTGTGTTTCCTGCCGTTTCGAGGAGCCGGCCCGCAAGGCGCGCGGGCGGAGCGGCGAAAGAGAAAACGGACGTTCTCCCGTACGCTCGCTTAGGACGACGGACTGTCCTAAGCCGGAAAGCCCGTTAGTGGCACGGGAAGAGGCATATTATTGTATGTCTTTTTTTTTGGTAGCCTCACTATAATATATGTCCTAAGCGGCCGCCATCATGGACGGACGCACGCTTCCGAGCTCCGCCAGCTAAGCCCTCCAATTGAGTCTTGGTCGTACGGCCACACATTTTTTCCCTCTATTTTTGCCAATTTTAGTCGTAGTTTTCTAAAATTTACATCATTCTGTAGATATTAACGTTCCGCAAAACCCCATATAGTTTTTTTTTTTTTGAATCCTATCGTTAAATATTATCTTCAGCTTAAGAACCGAAATAATCACCACAGTTTCTTTAAAATATTCCAACGTTTTTAACCCGCCACTCCGTACAGTTAACGCCCACGACTTAAAAGAACACAGCGACATAAGCGCTAGGGTCCCCCCTCCAACTCTTCCACGAGCCCAATGCTGACAAACAAGCGGAACACACTTAATTACGCCATTAACCTGAAAACTCAATAACGAAAACAAATTCAAATAACTACCTTGCTATTGGCACGACCCGTTAATTGACACAACCAATAGATCCCCTCCTCATTTTTTCAAACGACACCCGCATCAACCTTTTCACCTAAATAATTAAGATATTAACGGAAAACCTCAAATTCCTTTGTCTTTTTCCCCCACGTGCTTACCTAACTTTTAAACTAATAATTATGCAGTATCCATAACCACATATCTTTAAAGTACAACTATTTCTGAACAAAACAACACTAAACTCACACAAATCCCCCCACACAATCCAAATATACACTATTTTTTCCCACATTTTCAAAGTCGGACAGCCCCACGTGTGTACCTATCTTTCAAATCAACAAGTACACAACATTTCTAACCTGATATACTTAAAGTACACTCCTTGCCGAACAAGATAACACTAAATTCCAACAAATCCCCCCA
The DNA here is from genome assembly GCF_055883805.1 of Amblyomma maculatum. Classification (NCBI taxonomy): domain Eukaryota; kingdom Metazoa; phylum Arthropoda; class Arachnida; order Ixodida; family Ixodidae; genus Amblyomma; species Amblyomma maculatum. The sequence goes on along the minus strand of NW_028146763.1, from coordinate 10,358 downwards.
CGCAACCCAGAACTGCACTATTTTAACCTAAATTTTCAATTTCGGACTTAGCCCCAAAACATCTTCAAGCTTCCTCCCCCACGAGGTTATTAAAATCATCCAACTCTCCTAAACCATAAGAATTGGCCTGTGGAGCCTAAGCAACACCCAGAAAGAACACATTCCGTTCACTTAAACGTTATTTCGAACATTTTACCCCAAAACTTCAATTTGGACTTAGTCATTTTCAACACTCCGGGATGTCCTGACCTCCCTGAACATCTAAGTTCTCCACACTTGAGCTTTTTGGTCACACCTCTACCCTCTCACACCTTTTACTTCTAATTATTCACACCAACTCATTATACAAATTATCACCTAATTAGCTATCATTAATTTTTTTCCATACAGCTCAACTTACTCTCCTAATTCAATTTGTTACCACTTATAGTCCAGCCTTTACATCACCGCTCTATTACTCTTTATGAGTAACTTCCTTTTTTTGTCTGTGTTTTGTGTTTTTTTCTCGCTGTGCTTCCTTTTTTTCCCCTTTTTTAGTTTGTCATCCCAATTAGTATTTTGTGTTTCGTTTTGTTGTCATTGTTTCACTGGTAAAGTCCGCCGCTAATAATGCCGCCACCACCGAAACTGACCCCAAATTACACTGTATTAGCAAGAGAGGGGAGAAGACTAAGAGGCCCCAAATGGACACACCATAGGGGAAAAAGGCGGAGGACAAGACACGAAAGTTCCCACGACTTCAGGACACTCAGGCACAGGCTTCTCAGTCATCCTCATCACACAACGCACAAAGGAAGCCACCCAAGCCACCACACCCAGCAGTAGAAACACATCAAAGCTCTGACGAATCTGATGAGGAACTCACCAGAACAACACGACAACCTGGCACAAATGAACCCAACCAAAGGGACCAGACAGAGAGAATGGCCTCCCCAACCACACATGAGGAGATCACGAACTTCCTCATCGATAAGGACACTGAAGTCAGCAAGGCACTGGCCTCGAGCAGAGCCTACGGTCTGGATAGAAACATTCTTCCAGGCTTTTGCTGGCCTTCAACAACATTAAGGCAGCACTGATCACAGTTTCTCTGAGGAATGCAGAACTCGCAGGGGAGCTAAAGGCCCACATAGAACAAAAAGCAGCTGCCACACCCCTCAGAACAGTGAGAGAACCTCGAACAAACAGGAAGGGCCTTCTCCTACCCCCAGACAAACTCTAATCATCAAATCTAAGACCCGCTCTGCAACCAACGCAAACGCGATCGCCACATTTATACAAAGGACCTTCAAACCGGCAGAGTTTGGACTCAGTGAGGTGGAGATTAAGATTGCAGCAGACAAGGTGGTGGTTCAGTCCACCAGTCCACAGGGTCTAACCAAGCTCCAGAGGGCAATAGATGAAAGCCCAAGAGCACACGAACTAACCACCCTCACTCCAAATCCCAAGAAGCCCATGTTCAAAGCAGTGGGCTTATGAAATTAAATGTTAATAAAACGTTTCATGTCTCTTTACACCGTCGGCGTAACTACTTACTTTCTACCTATCATCTTTACGATTTTCCTATAAATCAAACTGACACTATCAAATATCTAGGTATTCATATCTCCAGTGTCCTATCCTGGTCCAGTCATATTTCTCATATAACCAACTCCGCTTGTCGCGTTCTTGGCTACTTACGCCGCAACATTTCATTAGCTCCCCCTTCTGTCAAACTAATTGCTTACACTTCGCTTGTCAGACCCAAACTTGAGTGCGCTCAAGCCATATTCGATCCTCACCAGACTAATCTGATCAATTTACTAGAATCTACTCAAAATCGAGCTTCACGTTTCATTCTTTCAGACTACTCCTATCGCACCAGTGTTACCATACTAAAAGACAAACTTGAACTTCACAATCAACCTTTACGCCGGAAACTAGCTCGCCTTTCTCTTTATCATAAGTTTTATCACAGCTTGCCACCTAACAACGTGTTCATCCGTCCAGCCCATTGGTCATCTCGTCATTTCCACTCCAATGCCGTCTACCCCCAGCGCGCCCATACAACATTCCAAAAGTCCTTTTTTCTCAGCACTGCCCTGGATTGGAACGACCTTCCCGACCACATCGCCTCACTAACCGACATTCATCATTTCAAGACTGCCATCGAAAGACATTTTTTATTGTAACCGCCGTACTCCAAGCCCACCCCTCATGTAATACCCCTTAAATGGGGCCTTTGAGGATTCAATAAATCAATAAAATAAATAAATGAATGAAGGGTGAGGAGATCATTCCCCTAATCAAACAAGACAACCAAAGCATCAACCCCGAAGCTGAGATCGCCATCTCAGGCGATTATGTCAACCCTACCAACAGAAGGGTGGTAACCATCACAAAGGACATTCCAACATATCTCATTCTCAAGGAGAAGTCCGTAAGGATAGGTTGGATGACATATCCTGCCTACCTTCACATCAACATTCCACGCTAAACAATGCACCACATTCGGTCATGTGACAAAGCACTGCCACAGCAAAACACGCAAGTGTCCCAATTGTGCAGAACCCCATCATCCAGACAAGTGTCGGGCAGACACAGCTAAATGCAATGTCTGCTATCTAACAAGACAGCGCACAGTTGACCACACAGTTGGGTCCAGATTCTGCCACTCCCTACAACAGCTCCAGAGACAACAGGAAGCACGCTGGCAATAAGCGAATCAGTCTACACACAGAGAATGACCAACCAACAACGGAATTGCCATAGCACACTCTCCAACAACACTAGCCCCTCACACCACACACACTCTACGCAACACACAGAACACTCACAACACACCATACACACTTAAAATATTACAAGCCAATTTGGTACACTCATCCAAAGCAAATGAACTTCATGTTTTTCAGAAACAACACTTTCAGGACATATCACTCATCCAAGAACCATACTATCACAACAACAATATTACATCATTCACATTAAAAGACAAAATTCTAGCATCCGATGAGGCCCCTAAAACTGCAATCATAATACACAACAAAAACATCCACATTTTTCCTCTCAAAGTCACACAAACTCTCATAGCAGCACACATTACATGGCACCAACAACAGCTCCTCCAACTGACCATGGGATCCCAATGTTGCAACTAGAGATGCTTGCCCTTAAGTAATGGCATCTGTCGAAGAGGCAGGCTTTCAGGTGGTGAGGCTAATTGGAGACAATCATCAGGCAAACTGCAAATTTTTTTCTAGCTTGTCAGGTGGCCCTATCAAGCCTATCATAACGTGAGTGGTCATTCACTGTTGCCTTATGTAATGCATGTGTTGCTGTGAATATTTGTGCTAAGTCTTCTGTCATGTTTGCATTCTGGTGGTTGTGTATGGGATTTATAATGTTGCTTTAAGGTGACATAATAGTCATTACGAACATTTTTCTAGGCATCCTCTAGATGAAAGCCGGCAGCTCTACTTGTCATTTGACTACTGTCATATCCTGAAAAATATCAGGTCGCAGTTCTTGATGAAAAGAGAATTTTCCGAAACAAAGGGAAGCTGATCCTGCCAGATTACTTAAGGTAACAAACAATGCTTTTTTGCTTTGTAACTTTTGTAGTATTATGCTAACCCTTTACTTTTTCGCAGGTTGCTCCACAAGGTGCAAGAGCGGCAGGGCGCTTTTAAAATGGTGCGGGGCCTGACAAAGAAGCACCTCTGGCCAAGTAACTTCGAGAAAATGAATGTCAGTAGAGCTATCGACATTTTCTCACCACAGGTAAAATATGCATTGATTAATTTTCTTGTGTGAACGTTGTATATACCAGTGTAAATATAAATGGCAGTCGCAGTCTGTAGGACTGCTTAAAAGCTATAAACTGTTTGCATCTCTTTAATATTTCCAGTTTTACCTTATCCAACCTTCAGAAGTCAGCTTAGGTGCTCACTGCTGTTTCTTTTTTTTTTTTTTAAAGGTCACTTCAGTCCTAAGGTTTCTGCAGCAGCACGGACATCGCCTTGGCGCTCCTGGGTTTGAGGATTGCTTGCCCACAGTAGAATTTATGGAGATAGCTTACAAATGGTTTTCAGTGCACAACATCAAGAGCACCACATTTTACACTGTCAGCAGGAATGCTTGGAGGATGCCCTTCTACAGCGCAAGTGATGAAAGGTATATGCACTACGGTTGAAATATCTAAAAGCAATTATCTTTCAAAAGTCTCAATTTGCAAAAATGCTGGTATACTTGAAGAAAGCATCCACATAAAAAGTGCATGCGAAAGTTAATACTCATGTTCTCTTTTTAAAACCCTTTTGTAATTTTTTTTTCCATACTGCAAAAAAAAATAGCTCGGTGCCACTTTCTTGCATCATGAATCATTTTTTTTTACTTGCAGGCTTCTATGGCTGGAGGCAGAATGCTTAGATTATTTTGCCTTGTGGAAGCAAGGTACCATTCACAAGCTGGAATTTCTCACTGCAGAAACTCACGAGGCACTAACCATAACAACAGCGTCCACTGTTGTGTGCACAAAACACCTGCTAAATGCAGGATTTCACTTTGTGCTGACAGGGAAGTTTTCCAGTGATGACGTAGAGTCGCTGTTTTCTGCTATTAGGCAGATGGCAGCAATGACCAAACTGATGCCTACACAGCATTGTCGACGCTGCAGAAGATTTTGGTCACTGGCACCATTCATTCGTCAGCCAGTGGCAATGTCGAAAGTGTGGTGGGAAAGCTAGGGGCAGCATCACATCGGCCCGCTCAAGCAGTGAGCAAAGCCACTGCAGGAAAGGACATTAGAAAGCTTTTGCTCCCCTACCTGTCTGCGTTGGAACGATACCCAAGTATGCATTTTGTCCTCATCAATACATTGTGGAGCAAGCGCTGAAAACATAGCTAAGAATTTACTTGTAACGGTTTGCATGTTTGTAAAAGGGCATAACAGTGAAGCATATATGTTTTGGCCGAAATTCCAAGAGTGCACAATGTGCTTAGGCATTTTCTGAAACATGTCTCAAGTAGCTTTTATTTAACTACATGTTGACCTGCAGTCAATGCCAAGGTCACTGTAGCGTACACTTATTCAACAAAATCACTAACCAGTTTACCGTTTCTTGTAACTGCTATCAAGCCTGTTATTACCTATTTCTTACACCAAACCACACTTTATTTTAAGGTCTGCCGCAGCAGAGCTTGAGGTCAAGCACTTTAGCCCTGATTGCTGGCTTTTTGGTGAGGGCAGTACAAGACAACACTGAATGCATGGGGTGCATTGATCTACAACTGCCCTGATTGCAGGAATCGACAGGGGAGGGCTCTCCTACCGCACTTTGGCCTTTGTGGGTTCTGTTTCCCTTCTGGGGGAGCTCCTCTAAAGCAGCTGAAGTACTGATGAAAGGGCCACAGCCTCTAAAGAAGTTCGGAGAAGTTGTGCTTCCTTGCATTGTTAAAAATCCGTTGTTCATGTGCCCTGTCAACCCCACAGAGGCCCATAGAATGGAACTCGCCAGACTTGTAGTTAAGAAGTCCATGAGGCCCTTCTTAACCAATTTTGCAGGACTTCTCACCGAGGTTTGCAGGGTTAAAGCATGGAGGTTCAAAGCCAACTAGCTTCTCAAAGGCAAGGCACAGGAGAGAAGTGTGGAAACTGAAAGTGTGCATATGAGAGAGGAAGAGAGACAGCTTTTTGTTGAGGCAGGCATCAGTTAAACTCGAGCTCTTGCTGCACTGCTAAATGGGGCTGCAAGCAAAACACTGGAATGGGATAGCGAGCAGCGCAGTGTTGCAAGGAGTTCAGTCCTTTCCAGCGGCATGCATACTTACATGCTGCCTTTGCCTATGTCCTCTGCAGCTGTGGCCCACTGGCTTATCATGTGCACATTTTAGAGGTCAGTTTAGCCTTGACCCTACCGCAGTTTGGTGATCTCTTGGAACGGCAGCACAGCACTCCTTACAAGATTCCCCACCCCCTCAGTCAAATTTCAGTGGTTTACAAGAGGTCCCCGACCCATTCATTGCTGAGAACCACTGACCAATTTATTAAGCTCTTTTCTACTTATACACATCCCTTTCGTTTCTAGCTCTTCAGGAAACAGTTTGAACACTGCACTGAAAATATGCAAACAAAAGCGTTTTAGGGATGGCTCTTTTTCAGTCCCACTTAAAAACAGGGAAAGACCAATCAAGATATCTATGTGTTCAATCTATTTAATGTTGCTTACACATCAGAGCTGTAAGGGCGGCTTTTTTTCGTTGCTGTTGTAGTGTGGTAATCTTCATCGATATAACCACTGACATGCGTCGCGTGCTGCCGCTCTCAAGGACGAAGAAGTTGTTCGCTGCCTCGCTCTTTCGCCACGCCTGACGCTTCGCTGCGAGTCTCCCCTGAGCGGCTGGAATCATCTGGGTTCACCGAATAAACACACCCCTACAATTGGTGCAGGTGCTGCTGGGTACGTTCCCGTCCACCCTGGAACTAAGAAGCCGCACGTTACCCTCTGCTTCCAGCATGCCGGACGACACTGCCACGACATCGTCGCCCCTCCCAACCACCGTGCTGTGTTCTGGAGCTCTACGGCAGCGTGATCCGTGCTTCTTCAGTGGCACAGCCGACCAGGACGTCGACGATTGGTTGGCGGCATATGAGCGCGTCAGTAGCTACAACAGATGGGACGACGCTATCAAGCTAAGCAATGTAATCTTTTATCTGACTGACGTGGCGAACCTCTGGTTTCGCAACCATGAGGCAGACCTGCCATCTTGGTCTGTATTTAAAAAGAATTTTGCAGAAGTGTTCGGTCGCCCTGCTGTTCGCAAGCTCCGGGCAGAACAACGCTTGCGTGAGCGCACTCAGCAAGTCGATGAGTCGTTCACTAGTTATATAGAGGACATCGTGGACCTATGCAAGCGTGTCGATCCGCTAATGACTGAAGCGGATAAGATCGAGAACATCATGAAAGGCATCTCTGACGACGCGTGCCAAATGCTCTGGGTAAAAAATCCTGCCACGGTGAGTGACGTGATCAAGCTTTGCCAGAGCTACGACGTGCTTCGTAAGAAGCGCGCTTCTACCCGGCGGTCCGGTGTTAGAGACGACGCCACTCTCGGACGCCGCCCAGTATGCAGAAGAATGCCGTCAGCTCGCTCGTTCACTCACAAAGGAAAATCAGTGGCAACAAAAACACCATCGTGACACTGGTGAGGCGCCTTCATATGCGCCCAACTCCCTGGTGTGGCTCTGGGTTCCTGCCACAACCGCCGGCCTGTCAAAGAAGCTTCTTGCTCGGTATCACGGTCCATACCGAGTCCTTCAAAAAACATCTCCTGTGAACTACGTAGTTGAGCCCGTTATGCCATCTGCGGACTTGCGTCGCCGTGGACGCGAAATAGTTCATGTGGACCGAATCAAGCCCTACTACGATCCGTCTGTCCTTTCGGCACCATGAGTCGCCAGGATGGCTCCTTCTCTGCCCGGGGGGAAACTGTAGTGTGGTAATCTTCATCGATATAACCACTGACATGCGTCGCGTGCTGCCGCTCTCAAGGACGAAGAAGTTGTTCGCTGCCTCGCTCTTTCGCCACGCCTGACGCTTCGCTGCGAGTCTCCCCTGAGCGGCTGGAATCATCTGGGTTCACCGAATAAACACACCCCTACACTGTAAACAACACATAGCTAACGTCCTTACCAAGAGTGATATCTTTTTTTTTTCATTTGTCATGTCTACTGTGGCCCGTCTATAAACATGTGTGACTTCAATTTCAGTTTGGTACATGTTTCACTGCTTTTCCTTTCCGTCAAATGTGCCTGGGGACGAGGTACCTGTACTGGCAACAGTAAACCACCAGGTAGGGGAATTACATGTTTACTACTCTTATACTTGTACAACTGTGCTGACAGAAATACGCTAGGAAGAGGCCATAACACCCAAAATAACTCTTTTTAACATTTTGTTTTGTGTTTCTTGCTATGCCATTTCACTTAAAAACTGGGAAAGACTGGTCAAGAAGTCTATGTATTCATTTATGTTTTTATTGCTGCTTATTACCATGCACTTGGGTACGCATGAAAATAACCACTTATTTCCCCGCATTTACCATACAACATTATTAAAACACTACTTGGCTAGTGATCAAACTGTAGTGACATAAGAGGCTCATTGTATGGCACATATAAGATTAGCCTATAGCCACTCGTAGCAGGGAAAGCATAGAGGATTATTTATTTTGTTAATCAATATCGAAAATAGTGAGTCGTTTGATACTCCAAATGCACCAGTTCGTGTCTTCTACGATCTGCGATTTTTTCTATAATATTTATGGCTTTACTGAACTGTTCAAAGCCAATTTTCTTTAAAGGTGCTATTATGTAACTCGCCTTTTCAATTTTTTAGTCTAATGAAAAATGAAATTGTGTTTTTGCACTGCAAATTTTTTGTAGGCAATCTGTGAACAAAGGTTTTTATTAGGCACACTTTTTCATCGTTTTTCAAAACACGGTAAATTGGTGAGCAATAAGAGGCTTAATCAGTACGCCATAACTTCGAAAAATATTTGCAATAATTTTGAGCTCAACTGGTAAATATCTTCCCAAGAAATATTAAGGGAAATCGCCTTTTGTTTAAGGGTATTGAAAGTGTATATTTTATTCTTTAATGGGAGTATTTTATCTTTGCATGAATGCAGAGGGTAATGCTTTTCTCTGTTCCATGCAGGTTCTCCTTGTCAAGGGAGTGTACATCCCAGTAGAGAGATGGCAGTGGCTCCTGACACGGCCCAAGGATTCTCTGTTTTGCAAAGAAACGGTGAAGGCGCTTTGGCCTGTGCCAGAGCTCAAAAACAGGAGTGTGACAGGGGTCCCATGTCGCCGCTTTCTGAACGCGGACTCTATTCAGCCTCCGAAAAAAGCCCTGACCCCTCACAAGTTGGCAGCTGTAACAAGTAAGTGTTTGAACCTTGACCTAATTATCTTTTTTCAGTCATTTTCATGTTGTTTTACATAAACGCAGCACACCATCCTTCACATTTGTGGAGAATATGAATTCCTTCGAATTGTTTTGGTGTTTCTTGACTGATTTCAACAATTCATTTCATTGCTTTGCAGATGAATTTGCTACATATATTAGCAGGAATGCAAGTGATCAGCTGCCTACAAGCAAGCGCATGCAGAAAATGAATAGATATATCGCAGAAATGCTGAATGACATGAAGAGATGAAAAATTCAATCATGTATATCAGAAAACAAATAAATAATGGCGAAAATTGCAGTTATTACCAACCTTCTCTTATTGTATAATGCAGAACACCTGCACAGAACACCTGAAAAGGAATTATATGGCCATGGATTCCACATCACCTATTCTGCCGAAATCACCCATAATGCCTGTACTGCCCATAATGACCATATTGCACATATCACCCGTATCGCCCATAATGTCCTTATGCCCATATTGCACATATCACCCGTACCCCCATATGTCCCGTATGAAACATATCCCCCATATAATACCATATGTTTGAAATTTATATGGGAGATTTTTCAGTAGGGAAGGATTAAAGGAGAGGCTGGTAGGCTGGCTGCCACTAACTTGAATGCGCTTGGAGCTGCCTTCAGTGCTCAATTAATTATTGTCTAGAGTGGTCTAGCCGTCCTGCGAGAAAAGCACACGGCAGCACGCATGCTTTTTTTTCCTAGGAGTGTGGAAAGAATGAAAGGAGGGCGGACAGGCTGGCGAAATTCAACGGTGCGCTTTCAAATGAATGCTGGCTTAGAGATGCCTTTGGCAAAGCACACAGCAGTATTCACTCTTGCTTCCTTTTTTTTTTCCTAGCAGTGAGGTATGGGCTGCGCTGGCCAGAGCGGCAGTGGAGGGAACGCTAGAAAATTTGACGGCGTCTGTGTGAAGCGTTAGAGCACTGGGCTCAATCAGGCATTTTTGTATCTTAAGTTCAGGCTGTTATATGAAACAGCTAGTGACAGAAAATTCTGTTCATAAGCTAAACAACAACCTGTATATTTCACAGTTTAATTCCAAACATCAGTATTTACATGCCTTTGAAACGGCACATAAATTGTAGAACTGCAAGGCACGCACGGTGCATATGCGTGTACATGTAACTCATGCATACGTACTGAATATATTAGCAACCCCGCATAAGGTCCAACACTTTTGCCTGTTTTTATTACAGTCAGAAGAGCAAACACACAATCCCTGCAACTGGCTGCGAAAATGCACTCATGACTCCATGTCCCGGTGTCACTTTGCATGCCACCTATTGCACCAAACCACCGGAAAACAACGAAAACAAATAATTGCTGATGTAGAGAATAGGCGCTCACTCTACATTCCCACACATCCCGTCTTTTGACTAA